>NC_047535.1:35217950-35817950 GCF_012275295.1 Melopsittacus undulatus | reverse complement strand
CAGGGGCACAGGCACAGCCGGAGGCTGCAGCACCAGGCCCAGGAGGGCAGCCGGACTGACCTACCCCCATAAGGAGCTGCTGGGCACCCTTGCCACCGGCTCCACACGGGTGGGGGCACCCAGCCGGCTGCCAGCACCGCGGAGTCACCCAAGTATTTATTAACGACTGTTACAGTTGAATGTAAGCATGCCCTGGTAGGGGGTGGCAGGGCCAGGCTATACCTCACCCCGGGCATGGCACCACACGGGGGGAGGGCAGCAGGGCCACCCTCGGGTCCTGGGGGGGCTGCAGTGGGCAGCAGAGTCCTGGAGAGATGGGGTGGGCAGCAGTAGGGCGAGGGGGCTGCAAGAGGAGGGTGCCCGGAGGGGAAGGAGTGGGGGGCACAGAGGTGGCACCCAGCGGCCCGGGTGCAGAGCAGCAGTGTGAAGGGGCTTGTACTAATTGAGCACAATAAAGCAGAGGATTCAGCTGAGGGTGTGATGTCTGCCCCAGGGAGCACTCAGGGCACGGGGTAGCCCCATGTTCTAGGGTAGGGACCTGAGTCAAGGGGCTTGGGGGAAGCCAGGCCTTGCAGGTAATAGGTAGACTGAGTCCCGCTTCCAGACTTTCTCCCGCCCCTCCCGGGAGAAATAAAAGGCGTTGTCGAAGTAGGGCGGGACTAGGAGTGAGTGACGTGCGCAGCAGCCAATCACAGGAGTGGGGGCGGTGTCGAAGAGGGGCGGGAATAAGAGTGAGTGATGTGCAACGCAGCCAATCAGAGGAGTGGGGGGCCGGTCTTAATTTTCCTCTCCTATACAAACATTCCCTGTGAGGTACCACGGAAGACACTTTCCTTAATTCTAGGTAGGCAGTCTGCTGCACATGCCCTTGGCAACACAAGGTGTTACTTCAGAAGATGTTAAGCCAGCCTCACAACATTCATACAGTCATTAAAACTTCACAATTTTCCATTTTGTCCCAGTTTTAGTTTAGCTTTGTGTCCTCCTTTCTAATCTGTTCTAAGAGCCCATCACGATGGCCTGCAGCATTGACCACCCCAGTTTTGCCAGAGGACTTCTGCTTGCTGGCCTCCAGCTCCAAAGGATGTCACAGGACATCATGGACTCCCTTGCTATGAGACATGCTCCATCTCTACTATTGACACAGCTGGCTGTTGTCATCACCACCATTGCAGCCGACCCAGCCGTCTGTTCCGTCACATCCATCTGCCTCTTTTCAAAGCTCCACAACATGTCACGCTCGCCTCGCCTGTCGCAAACGGCTTCCAGAGTGTGATGTGGGGCCTCCCCTGCAACCCGAGACCCACCAGTATAATAGAGAGAAATCACCAGGGTGTTGACAAAAAGGGACCGACACCACCATCCTTCTCATTACCTCCCTGACTCACCTCAAGCCTTCATCCCAAACCTAAGGCAGAGGGCAGGGCCTGCAATACCGAACACAAATACTGAACCACTTTGCCATGTTCTCCGCAATTCCTAACCACCACAGCCCCACACACATGGAACCTCCTTACCTCCTCAGAGCTCTCCACACCTTCACTTCCCCCGAGTCGCGAACCCAATCAGCACCTGAAGAAGAAACAGAACCGAGCACACGCTGAGACAGGGCTCAAAGGTGCACCCTGCCCTCACCCAGGGCCATCTCTCACTCGCGTCACTTGACTGCTCATCGCCCACTGGCCTTTGCACTTCTTCACTTCTCCGCTTTGAGGCCGTGGATCGCCTACGAAACACAACACAAGGGAGGTTTCAAATTCCATAGAAATGACAACACTCCAAATGTCTCACAGCTTCACTCTGCGCAGCATAGCTCACCTTGTCCAAGTCCCCTCGGGGGCAGAGATATCTCCTCGATCCTCCCTCCACACCTCCCATTTAAAAACATAGAGCAAGTCAGAAATGAGCCATGAGAAGAAGGCATAACTTCCTTAGGACACAACAAGTTGACCTACTCACTCACGTCACCCTGCTCAAGTTTCTGACACCAGCCTCCGACGTGTGCCTAACCACCTTGCCATCTGCAAAACCAATTCTGCGTTATTCACTGTGCTGCCAACCAAAAGCTTCATCTGCCTCTAAGTGCCAGGCCCGACTCACACTCAGATGTACTTTTACAAGCCTACACACTCTGACCTTCAGACACTCTGAACTCACATATGCACACCTTCTAGATGTACTAGCACACCCACTTGAAAGCAGACGCTCTGGCCCTGACCCATTAAACACAAGCTTACTCCCAGAGGCCCTCTGTCCATTTAGACAGATCATCAAGAGGAGAGAACTACAGTGTGATCATGAAAACCCACCACATAAGATCTGGAATTCAAAAATTCCAGGTGACAGAAAACCACAGACAAACCTGGACCTCTCGCCTACTTTCTTAACATGGGAAACTCTAGAGACACTAAAGGATACCTCTAATGTTTGCTTATCTTACCAACCCCAAAGACCCTGTGAAGACCCTCAGCAAACCAGCTCTGAGAATCATCACGGCTGTGCGAAGAGGCAGGCTCAACCTTAGTGGGCTTCCCTGCGCAAGCAGCTCTCACCTGCATGGGATGAGCTTCTGCCTCCCTCGCATAGCATGAGCCTCACACTTTTAGACACCCAAATGCGATGCAGGGGGCCGACCTACGTCACAGGAAGTGGCCAACAATATCTAGGAAGGTCTCTTAGAGTCGGGACATTTCCAGGGAGGAGTTCTAAAGCCCAACTTGCTGGGTAGGAACCAAAGCTGGACTTTTCAGGGAGCAGCCAAAGCAGATCTCTCCACGGAGGAGTCTAAGAGGACAAACGGCGCTTTCCCACCTTTGCGTGTTTCACCGCAGACCGTTGCCTATTTGTCCTGACACGACACCCCAGGCTTAAGCCCCACAAAGGGCACCTTTTCATCCCAGCAGCTCCTCTCAGGCACTACCTTCACTCCAGCTGACCATTCCCCTCTCAAGCACCTCCGAGAGCCTTCACGACATTCAATTATCGCAGCAGAAAACCACCTTAGCTTATCACAGCCCTCTTCAGTGTGCAGCTTTGCCTATCCCAGGTAGGATGTGACCCCTGTCAGAGAAAGGGAAACACATGTGTATCGAGACAGGGCTCACAGAGGCAGCCTGCCCTATGCTATACCCAGCTCCTGCTTCACTACATTAGCTGCTCAATGCCCAGGCCTGCCACATTTCTGTCAGCTGCATCTGGGCCTGAACCCCACTGGGAACACACAAACCAATAGTGCCTTCAGGTACTTCAAGCCTTATCGCATACAGCTGCTGCCACTTCTTTTTTCTAACCCATTTTTTCCCATTTGTCAGTGGTTTTAAGCCATTTTTTACCATATCTAACACATTTTTGTCCACTTCTAACCCGATTTATCCCATTTTTAGCCATTTGTAACCCTCTTATGTCCCTTTCTAACCTGTTTTAAGCCATTTTGGCCACTTGTAAACTATTTTTTCTTCTATCCAATTTTTTTGCCACTTCAGACACATTTTTGCCCATTTCTTAACCTGGTTTAAGCCATTTTTCGCCTGTTTCTAACCCATTTTTCCCCATTTCCAGCCTACTTTTAAGCCATTTTAGTCTATTTCTAAACAATTCATGGCCATTTCTAGCCCACTTTTGCTCATCTCTTACCAGTTTTACACCATTTTTGGCAATTTCTAACCCATCTTTCCTATTTCTAACCCCTTTAAAGCTTTGGGGCTATTTCTGAATAATTTATGGCCGTTTCTGTCCCATATTTATCCACTTCTATTGTAAGCCATTTTTGCCCACTTCTAACCCATTTTTACCCATTTCTTGCTTGTTTTAATCCATTTTGGGCCATCTGTGTTCAATTTTGGACCATTTGTAAGGTGTTTTGAACCATTTTTTTTCATTTTCTAACCCATTTCTTATCTCATTATAGGTAGGGGACGCCTAAAATAAAGTTACTGAAAGAGACTAAAAAGCAAGGACAGCTGAAAAAAGCATGAATTAAAAAGGAAATAAATAAAAATGCGTAAAGAAAATAAAAAGCAAAAGAGAAGAATGTGATTATAAATCCCTACAAAGCAAACACAAAGCGATAAAAGGGCACCAGCCTGAAAGAATCTCGAATAAAAGTTCCCTGAGCAACTTAGCCCCAGCCCCAATATTGCAAACTGTCCTCACCCAGTAGTTCGGGTTCCCGGAGGCTGTCAACGGTGAGGGGAGCGGCCGTTGCTCTCAGCCCGTTGCCTCTGCAGCGTGTGCTGCCACCGCGTGTCCAGGTGTCGGTACTGCAGGTGGTAGGGGCACGGTGTGGCTCAGGGCACTGCTCGCTGCTGCCATCATGTGTCCAGAGCTCGGTACTGCAGCCGCTGGAGATGTGGGATTGGGAGCAAAGGAGTGGCTCAGAGCAACGGGAGCTGCTGCCCTCCTGTGGCCAAAGCTACGTACTGCAGGAGAAGAAACCGCACCGTGCAACCTGGGGCGGGACTAGGAGTGATTGGCAGGCGTCACAGCCAATCAGGGGAGTGGGGGCGGTGTCGAAGTAGACCAGAAGTGGGGCGGGACTAGGAGTGCCTGACAGTCGCCTCAGCCAATCGCGGGAGTGGGGGGCGGTGTCGAAGCGGGGCGGGACTAAGAGTGATTGACAGGCGCCTCAGCCGAGGCGGGCCGATCCGTGCCGAGCAGAGCCTAATAATGGGTGGTAAGGGGACTCAGCGGAGGGTAATAGGGGACAATGGGAACTGTCAGCTCCCCTCGGGCCGCCTCGAAGCCATTCGAATCCCTTCGGGCGGCTTCGGCTCCTCTCGGTTCCCTTCGGGCGGCTCCGCAGCTTCGGCTCCTCTTCGTTCCCTTCGGGCGGCTCCGCCCCTTCGGGAGGGTTCGGCTTCGCCTCAGCCAATCAGGAGGGTGGTGGTGGTGGTTTGTGAGCGTGGGGGGGTGGGGGTGTCGATGTGGGGCGGGACTAGGAGTGAGTGACGTGCGCCGCAGCCAATCACAGGAGTGGGGGCGGTGTCGAAGAGGGCGGGACTAGGAGTGAGTGATGTGCGCCGCAGCCAATCAGGTGAGTGGGGGGCCGGTCTTAATTTTCCTCTCCTATACAAACATTCCCTGTGAGGTACCACGGAAGACACTTTCCTTAATTCTAGGTAGGCAGTCTGCTGCACATGCCCTTGGCAACACAAGGTGTTACTTCAGAAGATGTTAAGCCAGCCTCACAACATTCATACATTCATTAAAACTTCACCATTTTCCAATTTGTCCCAGTTTTAGTTTAGCTTTGTGTCCTCCTTTATAATCTGTTCTAAGAGCCCATCAAGATGGCCTGCAACATTGACCACCCCGGTTTTGCAAGAGGACTTCTGCTTGCTGGCCTCCAGCTCCAAAGGATGTCACAGGACATCATGGACTCCCTTGCTATGAGACATGCTCCATCTCTACTATTGACAGAGCTGGTGTCATCATCACCATTGCAGTCTGTTCTGTCACATCCGTCTGCCTCTTTTCAAAGCTCCGCAACATGTCACACTCGCCTCCCCTGTCACAAATGGCTTCCAGAGTGTGATGTGGGGCCTCCCCTGCAACCCGAGACCCACCAGTATAATAGAGAGAAATCACCAGGGTGTTGACAAAAAGGGACCGACACCACCATCCTTCTCGTTAGCTCCCTGACTCACCTCAAGCCTTCATCCCAAACCTAAGGCAGAGGGCAGGGCCTGCAATACCGAACACAAATACTGAACCACTTTGCCATGTTCTCCGCAATTCCTAACCACCACAGCCTCACCCACACACACATGGAACCTCCTTACCTCAGAGCTCTCCACACCTTCACCTCCCCCGAGTCACAAACCCAATCGGCACCTGAAGAAGAAACAGAACCGAGCACACGCTGAGACAGGGCTCAAAGGTGCACCCTGCCCTCACCCAGGGCCATCTCTCGCTCTCGTCACTTGACTGCTCATCGCCCACTGGCCTTTGCACTTCTTCGCTTCTCCGCTTTGAGGCCGTGGATCACCTACGAAACACAACACAAGGGAGGTTTCAAATTCCATAAAAATGACAATACTCCAAATGTCTCACAGCTTCACTCTGCTCAGCATAGCTCACCTTGTCCAAGTCCCCTCGGGGGCAGAGATATCTCCTCGCTCCTCCCTCCGCACCTCCCAATTAAAAACATACAGCAAGTCAGAAATGAGCCATGAGAAGAAGGCATAACTTCCTTAGGACACAACAAGTTGACCTACTCACTCACGTCACCCTGCTCAAGTTTCTGACACCAGCCTCCGACGTGTGCCTAACCACCTTGCCATCTGCAAAACCAATTCTGCGTTATTCACTGCGCTGCCAACCAAAAGCTTCATCTGCCTCTAAGTGCCAGGCCCAACTCACACTCGGACTTACTTTTACAAGCCTACACACACTGATCTTCAGACACTCTGAACTCACATATGCACACCTTATAGATGTACTAGCACACCCACTTGAAAGCAGATGCTCTGGCCCTGACCCATTAAACACAAGCTTACTCCCAGAGGCTCTCTGTCCGTTTAGACAGATCATCAAGAGGAGAGAACTACAGTGTGATCGTGAAAACCCACCACATAAGATCTGGAATTCAAAAATTCCAGGTGACAGAAAACCACAGACAAACCTGGACCTCTCGCCTACTTTCTTAACATGGGAAACTCTAGAGACACTAAAGGATACCTCTAATGTTTGCTTATCTTACCAACCCCAAAGGCCCTCTGAAGACCCTCAGCAAACCACCTCCGAGAATCATTGTGGCTCTGCGAAGAGGCAGGCTCAACCTTAGCGGGCTTCCCTGCACAAGCAGCTCTCACCTGCATGGGATGAGCTTCTGCCTCCCTCGCATAGCATGAGGCTCACACTTTTAGACACCCAAATGCGATGCAGGGGGCCGACCTACGTCACAAGAAGTGGCCAACAATATCTAGGAAGGTCTCTTAGGGTCAGGACATTTCCAGGGAGGAGTTCTAAAGCCCAACTTGCTGGGTAGGAACCAAAGCTGGACTTTTGAGGGAGCAGCCAAAGCAGATCTCTCCACGGAGGAGTCTAAGAGGACAAACGGCGCTTTCCCACCTTTGCGTGTTTCACCGCAGACTGTTGCCTATTTGTCCTGACACGACACCCCAGGCTTAAGCCCCACAAAGGGCACCTTTTCATCCCGGCAGCTCCTCTCAGGCACTACCTTCACTCCAGCTGACCATTCCCCTCTCAAGCACCTCCAAGTGCCTTCACGACATTCAATTATTGCAGCAGAAAACCACCTTAGCTTATCACAGCCCTCTTCAGTGTGCAGCTTTGCCTATCCCAGGTAGGATGTGACCCCTGTCAGAGAAAGGGAAACACGTGTGTATCGAGACAGGGCTCATAGAGGCAGCCTGCCCTATGCTATACCCAGCTCCAGTACCTTAGCTGCTCAATGCCCAGGCCTGCCACATTTCTGTCAGCTGCATCTGGGCCTGAACCTCACTGGGAACACACAAAGCAATAGTGCCTTCAGGTACTTCAAGCCTTATTGCATACAGCTTCTGCTTCAGCCACCTGCCACTAATTAGCAAGAGGGGCTCCCAGAGTCAGCTCTGGGAAAATGGACGCAGACAACAGAGCTGCAAAGGCAATGTGGAGCCATGCCCCAAAAGACAATGGACCTAAAGACTGAGCCCAAGCCTCACCTACACTTTAGCTTAGTAAAGTCACAAAAGCTCCAACTCAACAGCAACCTGCTCCCTTCCCCTGCCCAAAGAGACCACTTCTTGAAGAACGTCTCTCCCACACCCACCTTACAGATCTTTCTGGCCCCTCCCCAAGCCCAGACTTTTACCTCAGCTTTCAGAGGGGCAGAGGTCCAAAGCCATCCTGCAGCAAAACCTCTTCTCACCTCACTGGGATATTCCTTCAGTACCCACATTCACAGAGCATTTGGAAACATCAAGGGCACCTCAATAGATTTAGAGATGCAGTTAGGCTTTCCTGGGGGCTTTGGACAGAGGTGGATTGCTGTGCTGGTGCCCCTTGATACAGGTTGCACAGAGATGGAAAGGTAAAGCAATAATGTCAATAGTGAGGTTTTAGTGCTGATGGCTGGAGCAGAGTGTCAGGACGTGCCTGAAGGTCCATCATGTGAGTGCTGCTGAGGAGTGCTGATAAGGACTAATACAAATCAGTTTGCCACAGAAAGTGCTTTTCTTGTATCTGTAAATATTATTTTAGTCACCTGTCCATCTGTAGCCAGCTCACTTTTTAGCTTTTTAGTGTAAACAAACATCTAGAAAGGTCATCTTTTTGATGCTGAGTTTGGATGAGAAGCGTTTTTTCAGCTATTCAGAGGGTGTTTTCAGTACAAGTATGGAGGTAATGTCTGGCAGTGGGAATGACTTGTTTCTGGAACAGATGGGCCAGGGAGAAGGTCATAGCACCTCACCCCAGCTGGGTGTAGGTTCCCTGCCAGGCAGCATCCTGGGAGAGCTGCCTGAATAATGAATCCATATGACCAGTAATGGTGCAATGCTCACTGGACTAGATGGTTTTAAACAAAGCATGCCTGAGTAGGTGCTGTGATGGGCGATCAGTACCCTGCTGAGAGGATGGGCTTGGTCTTGTTCATCCTGGAGAACTGTCCAAGCTCACTCGAATACAGCCTCTGGGCAGCACATGCACGTGAGGTCTGATTCTCTGAGTCAAATATACACTAGAAATTGCCCTTGTTGGTGACAGTGGTGTTCAGTCCCAGGAGCCCTGCAGAGCTCCAGCTGGCAGAGAAGCCCTTGCCCCATGTTGCAGTCCCTGCACTGCCAAACCCCATCATCCAAGCAGTAGAACAGGCACCCGGTCAGGCAGAGATGGACCAAGCAGCACAAGCAAATAGGGGGTAGCAGGGAGCACCCAGTATGGCAAAGCTGACTGCAGAGGGTACCAGGTCATATGTGGTCTCCTCCTGCTAGCAGAATGTGAAAATCCTGCAGAACAGGATGGCAAGGGCATTTGGAGTTCTGTTGTCCAGGGCAAGCTACATGCTGCTCTCCACTTCCAGCAATCAAATGCTTGGCTGGATATAGGAGGCTTATTGTGAGGGTGAAATTGGGGCTTTTAATGCAGACGGGGAAGAGGGCTGGCAGGGGAAGCACCTGAATCACTAAACTGAAGTCCTAGAACAGATGTGTGTATGTTGGCTGCACAGGGATAAATCACAGCACCTGCTGAGTTCTGCTTCCCTGTGTGTGACCATGCATGCAGCTACTGCTCTATGCGCTTCTCAAAACAGGTGGTGTTCAGAAATTTGACCTCAGCAATTATAAATGAGAATCGTGTTTTTATTAATATCTTCTTATTCTTTGCTGTCTTTCTGCATATGTAGTACCTGTGTTTTCTGTGGAGGAAGTGGTAGATATACTAATGATAATGACATTTATTGTGATTGCTCACACTATAAAGATGGGGATGGATGAGGTAAGAAAAACCTGAATGCCAGTCCAAATGGGAGCTTGGTTACCAGGATCTCATTTCTTTTCTCTGACAGTGGAGGTGAGCAAATATATGCTACCTGCAGTCCCAGCTAAATGAAGGATCTGCAGCAGTGTGAGAGGGGTCAAAAGCCCTGATTCTAACAAGATTATGGCACATGTGCTGAGCCTGCAATGAGCTTTACAAGTACAGAAAAAACCTTGGGATGTGGTGGCTTGGTAACAGGGTCCTTTGTGAGAACCAGCTTTACAGCCACCCTATGCAGATAATTATTAATAGATGATGCCAATTTAATGCTTGATTTTCCCAGTCAAAAGAAATCTGTAAATCTGCTTTTCTCTCTGCAGGGACATACAGAAGGAAGGATGTAGGAATTTCCCCCCCCCCTTTAGTGTAATTACCCCAAAACACAGATGACAGCACTCTGGTTTGCTCAGCTCACCTCTCTTCCCACCCATTGCCCTGTGGTGCAGGTGAGCTGCAGTGGCAGAGGGATGCAAGGCTGCACACGAAGGATGCTTCCCCTGTGCCACTGCTGTGTGTTAAGACTGCTTACCCCAAACACCCAGATTTACATGGTTTTTCCTTGCATAGGTGCTTTTCCTGCCATGGGGAGGGCTGGGCACCTTGTGATGGGACAGCACAAAGAGCTTCTTGCTTTGCGACTCAGACTGTAACCTGTCAAGTGGGAGCCAAAAGAAGCTGCACCGGGCAGCTATTTCTGCCGCTGGATTTTGTTGGTTGAAGTTCTGCCTGCTGGCAGCAGCACTGACCCATGTGTCTGTTGGTCTGCTTGTGGCCACAGTGAGGAGCTGTTGGTCACTTGTTAAGCCACTGACTCCCTCCAAGCTTTAACAACTCCTTTAAAACTTACTGTATCCTTCGCAAGTGATACTCATCTGCCTTTCAAGAACGGTACTCGGACATTCCCTCTGCTCTGATCCTCAGCTGTAACTGCTGGGATGAGCAGCAGCTCATTCATAGATAGCTACAGCCAGGTCACATTTCTAATTGCATGTGATAATCCCCAGATCCCATTGTTTAATGCTGTTAAGCATAGCCCATTATCCTATTCCACAGAATCAAGGTTTTCCTTTGCTGCTTTTTTATTTTTTGAGCTTGTTTTTCCTGTGAAAGGAGACAATTTAGGAACACTGTTATCATGATCTAACAGGCTTCTTGGTACAGCTTTGTTTTCTTTCCCATCATACTATTGACATGCACTTAAAGGTGTGACCACTCCAAAGCAGTTGTGGTTTTGAGCTGTTTAGAATTATTCTGTGTAGTTTTTAACTGCTGATGCATTTCAAAGCTTCTGAATCAATATGCAAAATGGGAAAGAAGCACTTTGCAAAAGTGTGCCTCCAACATAGCGTGAACAGCCCAGCACAACTCTAAATAATGCTTTGTAGCTGCACAGTCAGTGCAGCCATTATAAAGGTGTTTGTCATATGTTTTCCAGGCATTTGACTGGAGTGGGACTGCATCATGTGTGGATGTAGCTGTGCAGTAGACAATATGGTATTCTCTGTATGATGGAGCATGTAAGTTTGTGCTGAGATGTTGAGCTCTTGGAGGTCAACATTGCTCAGTGATACTGGATGGCTCAGAGAAGGCAACGTCTGTACCAGAGCTAGCTCTGCATGCTTCATTGCTAGAGAGAGAATTCCTTTTCCTTTCTGTCTCAGTGTTCACTTTGTCCCTGGTGAGAGCTGTAGAGAAGCCCTGCTGGTGGGCTACAGGACAGGTACTGAGGAATGGAAGTACCCACATCTCAACCTAAAGCCCTGGTAAGCTGAATGGTAAATTAGTGTTCTCTGGTGTCATTCACATTACACATAACTGTGTTGGCAGCTATTGTTGCAGAAACTGTCTGAATGTGATTAAAACCAGCTTACATTTGTGGTGTTGATAGTCTTAGCTGCATTAATTGTATCCCCAGAGGAAGCTGCCAGTCTTCTCTGTCCAATTTTGCAGCATGCTGCAATGAATGGAAACACAGTTCTCACCAAGCTGTTGTTACAAGAGGGTGGGATGTTTGTGTTAGAGCCCAGCTGCCCTTTGGAGCACTCAAGTGGTTATCTCCCATGGTTATCTCCCCTGGAAGCCCATGGAGGAGGTGGGTTTCTGCAGGTCTCCAGAGCTGCTGTGGAGGGCAGTCCTTCCCTACCTGCCCCTCTTCTTCATGTTTCTAAGAATCTGGCCCTCCTGCCAGCCCCTGGCTGCAGCTCTGGGCTCTGGCAGCATCCTGCTAATGGGATTAATGCTCTTGTGATACCACAAAGAGCAGAGCCCCTCCAAACACGTGTGGGTAATGGGCTAATTGACAAATACTGGTTTGGACTTGAATGGGGAAAGGATAACCCGGTGTTAATAATCATGATTAATAATCAGCCAGAGCAGGGACTGGTGAAGCCATGCTGTGAAAGTTCAGTATTGACTCTGCTGGCTCCCCCAGCAGGCTCTAAAGCCTTAGTAAATGCAACAAGGCTTGCAAATAGTACAGTGTAGCTGGAGACTGTGCATGCATTTAGGATGCTTAAGCCATTGATTTGAGCTCTAAAGGAGGGAAAAAAAGAAAAGCTACTAACAGTAGCTGCACAGTTTGATCTGGAAGGACCAAAAGGGACAGCAGCTACTCCAGCTGCTGCCATAATGAAACATCTGATGAGGCTGTGCCTGGCTTGGCCTTACTAGCTCTGCCCTTGACAAAACAGAGCACTCCACTGTTTACTCAGTGTATATTTCAGCACATGTCCTCTTGGAATCTGAGATGCTTCAAGTGACAATGGCTGCAGCATCCTTCTTTGGAACCAGCGTGGAGTGGGTGAGCAGAATGCTGTGGTGCTGCAGAGGCCATAGTCACTGGCTTATAACATCAGCAGCATCATACTGCTCCTTCTCTGTGCTCATGGGCTGTAATGGGGTTGGGGACACCATGTGGAGAAAACACATATTTGAGGTACCCACGTTAGGAAAGCTTAGGGTAACTTCGCCACTGTGTAGTCATTAGCTCATTGCACAGCTATCATGTTCTCTGTGGACTTGGACATGTATGGGGCTTGTGCAGGGATGCACTTACTGGTCTAGTAAAAGAAAGGCACTGAATGAAGCATGGCTGGTATTTTCTCTAGTATCTGCAGTTGAAAGTACCAGGTATTTAATAATTATACTGGATATTGGAAAAAAGCTAACACCAAGAAATTTGGATACATGGAATGTTCATGTGATGTCCCAGAGGTGTCTGAAACATCTTCTAGTCTCTCTATGCCTCTCTAGCTCTAATTTGGTCTTTCATGCAGTCTCTGTGATTTCTGAGCATCTTCCTCTCCAGGGGGGCTTCCCTTAGGAAGCCAGCATGGTGTGCATGGGCTGTTTGGCACTTTCCTTCCTGGCAAGCGCCTGCTTCACCCAGCTTTGACATCAATTCATTAATTCCCAACATCTGCATTGTTTGGCAGAGGGGAGTGGCTCATGGGGCTGGGTTTCCTTGCTGTGAGCAGAATTTGCAGAAAACAATGTATTCCAGAGGAGACTGCTGGGACAGGATCATCTCTGCTCCCAGTCCTTGGAAGTGGAACAAGAAGTGAAAGGAGGCAATAAGTGAAATTAAAAGAAATGCATTGCATGACAAGCTGATGAGTTTCTCTACTATTTTTATGCAGTTATACTTCTTGATTAAGATATTAATGAACTGTGTTTTCAAGTAATATGTTAAAAATAACTGTTTCCAGAACTGAAATATCTTCCACCAAATGTCAACATATGCACTCATCCAGTTGGTGCTAGTGGAAGGAGTTGTCACATTCGTTGTGCCAAGTCTCTGACCTAAATGTGTTGCTACACCTTTAGGCACAATGCAAAGCACATTGATTCAAGTGGAACAGGGATCCTTAGAGGTGTTAACTTAGCCCCTGAATCTCTAATCCTGAGATGCTTCCTGGGGTTGTCTTTAATGTGGGCTTCTTGGAGTCCACTATGAACTTCTTGATGGGTTAGAGATCAAACTGGGGCTTGTTATCTTTTAGCAAAATGCTGCTTAATCAAAATAGCTGTCATGATGGAGCTTTGAAATTGTGCCCTTGACTATATATTTTTCATTAGATGTTAATATGGTGCCTGAAGAAACTCTAATTATGCAGAGCCCCAGTGAAATATTGCTGTCACTGATGTTACTGAAAGTAATTGAGTTCTGAGGTTCCTTAATTTATGAATGAGAAAAGCTTTGATTAGCTTAAATAAGGATGCTACAGGAAGTTTCTGCTTAATCAGATGGATAAAATTAAAAAGTTTGTGGTCCTGGAGGTGCTGTGTGAAGCACTGACATCCAGCTTCACCAGGCAGATAGTGCAGCAGCAGGGAGAGTGGTTGATGGGGATGAGAACTGCAGGTTAACTGCTAGGGTTTGTCAAAGATAGAGACTCTCACAAACTTTTGGCTATGGGTCTAGTCCTAAATGCACTGAAAATGGGGGTCTTCCTGCTGACATTGATAGACTTTTGCTCAGTTGCTGCTTGCCAGATGCAATATTTGCTGTCTCCATGGGTTGCGTAAAGGGGTGTGTGGAGAAAGCAGAGTTTGGCTTTGAGTTATATCTTCATGGGACTTGTCCCTCTGTGCAAAGCAATCTGCCTGAACAATAAAGCACGGTTACTCCTCTACCAGGAGGAATCCATCCCTGGCTCCCATACAGAGGCGTGTTCATGGCAAAATCCTCTCCTTTAGGGGTTCTCTGTAGCTGGCCAGCAGTCATGTCCCATGTATTGAGCCTTGACATTGCAATCAAGTGCTTAGCAAAGAGCACCCTGGGGTAAGAGATGAGTGAACTTCCAGTTGAGAAACATGGTCGGAGTGCATACCACTTACATCTGACTGTTTCAAGCTCATACATAAAAGCCTGATTTTAGACACCAAAGGAATGTAAATGTTAAGTACAGATGGGCCCTGTGGCTCTTGGGCACCTCATGAAAGCAAACTGAGGTTTACACCCATGTAGGTCTTTACCCAGCTTGCAGCCTCTTACAGTCATTGCAGCTGATTGCTCACAGGCAGCAGCAGGGAGAGGTGGCTGTTTCCTGGAGGTCATTGTGAAGGACAGGAAGTCCTTCTGTAGAAGGTGCTCAAAGCTGTTCCTATGCAGGAAAGGCAGGAACACGGCGGTGTGCAGAACCACCATCCAGCACTGCCCTATTGACTTACAAAAAGGCCAAACCTCTGATAACATAATTTTCATCCAAAGGTGAAATCATGGTTTGATGCCAGCTTGGACGAGTCCAGTGAGAAGCTGGTGTGCGCTACAGGAGGGAGTGCAGGTGGTGAGCTCGGTGCCTGGGACCTTGCAGCATGCCAGGTTTTCAGGAATGCTGTAATGTGGATTGTATGTAAGTCTAACAAACAGAGCTTTGAGTCGAAGGCTGGAGCTTGCTCTGCCACTGCAGTGGTAATTTTGCCAGCTCTTTTTGTGTGTGTAGAGCTGGATCCCAGTAATAGGGAACAAAACCTGAAATATCAGATGAGTAACAGCCTAAGCTCTGAATTTCCTGGCTTTGGTCAAAGCCTATCTCAGACTTATTGTTGTTTTAAAACAAAGTTATGTGTCTATGTTTATAGACTATTGTAATTTCCAACAACATCACCGTAGCAACAAGTGTGCAGTTGATATATTTACTCCGAATTTGGGATATTTTTAACCTGGTCATTTAAACCATTTGTGTTGGACTTGAATTTGGTACTTTCACTCTTATCTGCATGTTTTGTTTTAGACAGGTTTTTGTTTAACCTTTGCACATTAAAAAGAGACAGGTTTTCTTGATAATGTGTACATAAGTCCATTATACTTTGAATTGGAAATCACAGACTCATAGAATACCAGGTTGGAAAGGACCTTGAGGATCATCTGGTCAAACCTTTCTTGGCAAAGCATGACCTACACTAGATGTGTGCCTAGCAGGGCACATGCTGACCTGGACAGGGCTGCGTGAGTCTTGGTGAACGGAAGAAATGGGAGCTCTCACTTAACAGGTACAAAGTCCTTTCTGTCCTTAAAGGTTTGTAAATGCTGTGTTTTCTGAGCGAGGAAGTTAATTTTCAATCACAGTTTTGTCCTTTCCCTCATGAGTACACAGTTGCATACAGGCCTATCAAAACACCAAAAACAACCACCAGCAAAATAGAGGGAAGGAAAGTCACTGTTCCAGTGTGGTTTCCCACCCTGTGGCATGGAGAAGGAAGCTGTAGTTTTGTCATGACTGAAGCTCCAGCAGACTTGCATTGCGAACTAATTGGCAAGTGAATCCAAAATTGATTGAGATCCTTGAGGAGGATGTTTCTGTTTGGTCTAGACGGGACAGAGATAATCACACTGAAGACATCCTATGGATTTATTTTTCATGGCTGTGTTCTCCGTAGTGCTTATTACTCACCATTACTTGGAAACCTGTGCTCCTTCAGCTCAAGGACAGCCTTGTCTTTTGTATGAGGGATGTGACATTTCAAACAAAGCATTGTAGTTTCCTATTTTCATAGGAAGAGATAATGGAGAGATGAATTTTGCTTCCTGGAAGAAAGCAGCATGCTCACAGCAGAGAAGTCTAGTAAATCAAATTGATGGATGACTACCCTCAGCCTCTCCATGCCTGTCAGACTGCGTGTTGCTGCCAAGCTGGCATTTCCTGGCTTCTCTGTGCGCTCTTTCCTTGCATGGACTGAATTTTTGTCATCAGCTGCTGCAATAGAAAAGGTCACTGGATAAAAGGCTTAATGAAAAGAATGGCTTCTCTTTTGGGCATCAGGAGGACCAGTTGCTACCAGTGGGTATTTTTAGAGTGGTACCTAAGGAAAAAAACAACTGCTGACCCATGAGCTGAATTAAAATAAGGTGGAAACTTTTAGAGCAAGGCAGTGAGCTTAAAGAGCAGAGTCATTGTTGATAAAACTAAGGACTGACGTGTCAAAGGCAGCCAAGTGATGCTGGCCTTCTTATCTATGTTCGTGTCCTAGTAAAGATGTAAATGTGTATAACTTTGAGCTCTTCAACTGACCAGAGAGTGTCTCCGGGTCTTTGGAAAGCTCCTGGTGCCTTTCTCCTGCCCGTGTGCTTATGGTCTGCTATGGGTGTCCATCCTAGCAGCTCTCGCCTGCTCCCTGCCAAGGGGTGCGAATGATGCCCCAGGATGCAGATTCCTCGCCTCCGGGACTTTTAACACCCTCCAGGCCGCAGAGGCGGTTGAGGACCTGCAGGGCTTTGGCACCTACACAGGGTGTCAGTGTTGTTCCACTTCAGCACAAGGACTGAGCTCCTGGAAAGCGAGGCACTGGGAAAGGACAGCAAATTCTCTGCCAGCCTGCTGGCCTGTGATACCTGTTTGGTCTCTATGGGCACTGTCTGACCTCCAGGCTCCCTCACTAATGGTTCTGTGTGCTGTAGGTGACCGGGACCCAAAGCCAGGATGTCTCCTGATGTCTTCTGCACCCCAGGAATAGCTGGATGACTGTGAGTGGATGGCACTGATTTTGTCTATCTGACAGTTTGCACTCCTTTAACTTTTCTGGCAGTAGGGAAACACCAGCAGCTGCCTATCCCAAGGTGGACAACCCCATGAAGCCCTCCCTCTTGTACTCTTCAGCTACTGCAAGGGACATGTGCCTGCTAGCTCACAGAATGCTTTTTACCTCCCGTACTGCAGTTTGTGGCCTGCTCCCTTTGCAGACAGGTATGGTTTGGGAAGTAATTATCTTTGATATCTGGCTGTGCTTCCCCCTACTTGGAAAGTCATCAAGACCAAGCAGGGAGCTGGGACTGCTGTGCTGCCCTGAGTAAGGCAATGGGCCCGGTGCTGTGAGCACAGGCACTGCCCATGCACCTGCGAGCTGTCCCAGTGCTTTGAGGAAATGGCACTGGGATGGACTGGACAGGCAGCAGCTTCTGGCTGGGGAGTGTGGGATGTTTGGAGTGAAGCAAAATGCTCACCTGGGACTGGCTTTAGGTGCTACAGCTGAGTCTTCCTGCAGCTGTGAGCAAAACCTGCCCTGGGGTCAGTCCTGGTCTGGGGACTGGCTGTCCATGGGAGGACCCAACAAACCAAACTGATAAGTTCTGTGTTAGGCTTTGCTGTGGGTCCTGCTTGGGCAGCTGCCCAGGGGTGTGCTGCTGTTCTGGGGCTTCTTGGGGGAGAAAAGGCAAGAGCACTGAGGAGTAGGATGCCGGGAGTGCCCTATAATAGGCACTGTGGAGCAGATATTCCTTTATGCTGGTGCTTGTTCCAGCCAGCTTTTCTTACACAAGTTGTACTTGGAAAAATCTGGGAATGCTCCTGAGACCCAGCATTAGCGAGTCACAGTTCACATTTAAATGCCTATTTTATGCAAGTTGGTTTTGTGGTCAGTGTGTGACTTTTTTCTCTTCTGGTATCGACTGGAGATGTTCAGTGAGCTGAGGTTAAGTGAGTGGGTGTTTGAGCCCTTCACCAGTAAGTGATTATCCCAAATCCCACTGGAATAGCTCTTCTGAGATATGACCTCTACATTGGAGCTAGGGTCTGTGGCAGTGCTTGCTGTCCAGGGCTCATGTAGCTCCTGGAGGTGACTTGATCCTGGTTTAACATGCATCAGGTGGATCTGCTCCCTTGTGGCTATTTGGTCTCTGCAGAGCCCACAAAGCTGGAGCAAAATGCCTTTATAAGCCTAATTTTCTTCCCTTGTGCTAGGGGAGGTTTTGTGGCATGCCCTGAGAGCAGAGGCCCTTACTTCCCAGTGATTTCCTATCAAATGCCACATACAGTCACAGATTGAGATGGGCATCTGTGTGCAGTGAAGATTTTTATGGGCCTGCTGAGGAGTGTGGGGGAGCCTCACCCATGGGTTTTGGGTAACAGCTAATCCCAGGTGCCTGCATTGCCCTGGGGGTTCTGTTGGGAGGGCTGGGGAATGATGGGGACTGTGCCACGGTGGCAGGAGGATGCTCAGCACCTCAGGGTGCCGTGGACCATCCCTGGTGTGATGCCCACTTGGGGATGTGGTCTGTGGGTCCTCAGCAGTGCCAGGAGTTGGCCAGTATCTGTGCACTACCTCCAGCAAGGTGGACAAGATGCCATCCCTTCCTGCAGAGCCCGGAGCAGCTGCACCCCCTGGGGATCCCCCCATGGACCTTTGGGATGTGGAGGTTGGGCATCCGCCACTCTTTCAGGGCTGGACACAGTGGTGCCAGGTGCCCTGCTCAGCACTGGTCAGGATGAGTCCTCCCTTCTTGTTAGCTGCTTGTGAGAGTCCATTCCCCATTGATGGCCTTGTGGATCTGGGGGACCTTCCCCATGACCCTCTGTTCCTCAAGCATCTCTTACAGCTCTCATTTCCTTTAGGTTTTCCTCATTAAACACCAGTGAAAAACAGTCAGAGATCCCTTCTTCTTGGTGTTTTCTTCCTCTCGAACTTTAAGGACAAATCTTACTGCAACCTTTTTGAGAAACAGCAGTGGATAATCTTTCCTCTTTTGTTAATTTTTTTTTCCAACATTAGGAGAACATTAGTTTCCATGACAGTTCCCATTTAGCTTTTGACAAGCTCTATAGCTGGACAATTTATTTTACTTTTTAAGTGAAATGATGAATAACAAAAAAAGTACTTTCTTTTGCCAGCACTGCATAGATATTTGCCTTTGTTAAATAATTATTATTTATGACTCCTTTAATGGTCATACAACACAATTTTATGATGTTGGATTCTTTCCCATTCAGGCCAGAATTGTATCACTGAATATAGATGCAGGAAGGGTGCCTGTGCATAATATGAGATATCAAAAATCCCTGGGGATCTCTGTCCATGAATAACCTTCTGATTTCAGGACTGTCACAGATGCCATGGTTATGGCCAGTCCAAGTGCAGGGTGTGCCATGGGACAGATCAGATAAGGAGCTGGAAAACTTTCTGCCAGGCTGCATTTCCCATTCCTCTAAGCTCAGGGTTCATTTGTAAAATCACAACACATTCTGGCTTATTACTGCACTTATTATGAGGTCTGGGAACATGGGGCAAATTCTGTTTTATCCCCCCTTTGCCACGCTGTATCCCAAAGTCACTTGTGTTCAAATCAAGCTTCCAGGTCCTGCAGTGATGCTAAATGGGGTTGTCAAAACCCTGCTCAGGTAGCAAAGATGTCTTACCCTGTCCTCAATCAATAGCCTACGTGTTATGATGGTGAGAAGGAGAATTTGCTTCTGCACTGTTGAAATTGGGTCAGATCTTAGGCATGAGATAAGAAAAATGGTTTGCTGTCTTTCAGATGTGCTCAGTTCTGTGTTTGGGGTTTCTGAATGAGAGAGGAGGTTTAACCCAGGGATGTGAGTGCAGCCATAAATCTGACCTCCTGTCTTTTTTCTCCTTCTGCACAAATATTCTCAGGCAGCCAGAAGATGTATTGTTATTGCACAAATTTGCCACTTAAAGTTCATCTGGTTAAATACTTAAAAGTATACTGCTAGCTAGAATAATAATGTATAAAACCCCACATGTGTAAGGAATAAAAAGCATTTCAACCAAACTATGTCTAATTTGCATCACTAGTGAGTTTGACTGGAACACCTGATTGATCCAGGGTCATAGTTTATGAGCTATTTGGTACACTCTTCCTTTGCAATGTGTGTACTTGACATACACCTTCCTCTGCAAGCCTGACTTAGCAATTACTTTGCTAATGTGCATAAAAGCTTTTGATTTATAAACCTGATGTGTTTTAATTCGAGCAGTCGCTGCCTGTTTTAATTCTTTGGTGTGCTTGTAGACAAGGTGAGTAACATGAAAGGGATCCTAACACAGGCTAAAGCAGCAGAAGAGATGCCAGCTTTGCTCAGGTACAGGTTGCAAAAGGTACGATGTTTCCATGTCAGCGTGGCTCTGCTCAGGTTGTAGGGCTTCCCTTAGCCCATGTTTGCTCAGGCAGAGGTGTATGGGTAGTAGAAATCAGTCATCCCAGTCCCACTGGCCTAGCAGAACTTAACAACTGAGGGTCTTCTGGTAGGAGGAAACTACTGGGAAGCTGGGGAAGTAAGGAAACATGCTTAATCCAGTACATTTGAGCCGAGGTGACTCCATGTGTGTGCTGTTGGCAGAGGTTACAGTACAGGGCTGAGACATACTCTACATGCCTGTGTGCTTTTTCTATTTTCTACCATGAAGATCACCTACCAGGTAAAGCAGTACAACAATAAGTAATAAATACAGCAGTAGCTTTATTCTCCATGCAAAATTATTAGAAATGGACTTTTCCTGCTCTCATTTTTAAAAGAACTTTGATTTTAGCATCTATTATTCTATTATTATGGTGGTGTTCCAGGGCAGGTTGGACAAAGCCTTGGGTGATATGGTTTAGTGTGAGGTGTCCTTGCCCATGGCAGGGGGGGGGCAACCAGATGATCTTAAGGTCCTTTCCGACCCTAAGTATTCTATGATTCATTCCATGTGCACCCCCCCAGCATTCAGGAACCAAGTTGGCATCCCAAACTTGTGAGAGCAGCTTTTAAGCCTTTGGAAAGTAGTAATATTTTGGCTTGCCTTTTTTCTGTCTTTTTCGAACTTTCTGTTACAGGACTGTCACTTTTCCCAGTTCCTCTAGGAAACGGGAGGAAGCCTTGGGTTTTCCAATGAAAGCATGGGATGGGCCTGGAAGGAGCTGCAAACTCCAGAGCTGCTCTTAGGTCTGTTTCCTGCAGTGCCCTTTTGGGGTTTGGCAGGTTTCACAGCCTGCGCAACCTGAGGAATTGTTACCACCCTCTGTTTTTACCAAACATGAAACAGGCTTCAGAATGTTCTCTAAGTGACAAGAAAAGAGAAGGTGCTGTTCTAAAGCGGTTTTGTTTATGTGGCTCCATTAAGTTTAAAATAACAGAGATGGTATCGTGCATAATCATGGCAGTCATTTTAAAGCATGAATCCACTGGGGCTAATGATGGCTTGAAGAGCCTTAATGAATCAGTTGTTAACTGCTGCTAATCTGTGCTGCACTAATGCAATCAAAATGCTCCATGCATAAGCATATGCCTCCTGCATCTGTTAGAAGCACATGCAGTGGCGTCTTCCAAGTGACACTCGCCTTCCTACTGTTGTATGGGGAAATTGTGATTATCCCTAATTAGATGTACAAATACATTCTTTGACTAATTCTGCATTTACAAATAGATTTGAGGTTGGAATTAGTCATTTCTTTTTCCCAGCAAATATGTTGCATCCCATGAGTCACAGACCAGGGAGGGATGTACACGTGGTGCATGTGCTATCATTGACTTCTGTAGCTACTGAGCTATACAAACACTCTGAAATAAATCACTTCTGGGTCTGCAGGAGTCAAAGTGGACAGTGTTTAAATCCTGTTTAAAACCCATTTTGTTGCATTCAAAGGTGCAATACCTGTTCTGGCCAGGGCAGCAAGACCTGTGTGACCTGTCAGGGAGAGAAAAAGCTCCAGGATTTCAAGCAGCTGGTGATAACCTGGTGAGCAACATGGGTTCAGAGCTGTTACTTTTATTCCTTATTGTACTGCAAGGCTTGGGAGCTCAGCTGGGCTCCCTGGGGGGAAGCTGGGAGAGTATTGCCTTTGGTCAGGCAGAAACAGGGGCTTAGAGGGGAAGCTTTAGTCCTTAGTGATGGCAGCCTTGCCTTTGGGGCATGGTGGGAGCTGAAGTGGCTTCACAGAAGTGAAGGGTGTTCCAAGGGCACACAAGAACTCAGAAATGGAGCTGAGCTTGGTACAAGCTGGTGCAGCCCAGACCCAAAGCTGGGGCAATGTGAGGCAGTGGCTGAGCTCCTTTTTCTAGGGCATTAGTGACCCAAGGCTGCTGGCTGTGGTGTTGCTCTGGCATTTCCCATTTGGGAGCTGTAGTGCCAGAGATAACAGATAGGACTGAAAAAGAGCTTAGCTTGTGAGGTTTAGCAAAAAGCCCATTACCTGCCCTGCTGAGTGCTTCCTGAGTACTTTCCCATTTTGTACAAAATGCCTTCAATTTCCCGGTGTGAGCACCTTCATTTTTCAAAACACCATCTCTGTCCATCCTGGGAGACTGAAAATTGGCCCAGCCGTACCCATCCTCCTGGTGGGACTCCTGGGGGCTGCAGGGCCCTGGGGCTACATGACCCCAGACAAGCACAGCTCTACCAGGTGAGAGCTCCGGCTCCTTTGGAGGCCATCACCAGCCACTATCCATGCCAGTGTCCTATGGGTAATAGAGCAAGATGGTTCCCTGCAGTAGGAGCTGTGGCTTTGGAAAGGGAAGAAAAGACCTTGTCCGCCACAAGGAGTTAATGGGTGTAGGAGGCACCAAAAGCTGTAGGGGAAGGTGATCACCATGAAGGTCTGATTTCAGGGTTATTTATGATGAGTAATCCGTGATTGTTGCGTACACACAATGATTAAGGAACTAATGAGGGAGAGCACAAAGGTTAGGCAGGCATGACTGTTGTCCTTGGGAGCATTCAAGCATTAATTGGGCATGTAGGAAGAGCCTGGAGATAGCTCAGCACCCTACAACCAGTCTCAGATTGATTGTTTTCCTTTTCTCTTGCAGGAAGAACAATGTCTTAGAATTTGTTTCTGAGCATCATCTGAACTTCCCAGGAGAGCTGCTCAGCAAAGTCAGTGGAGAGTGTATATTTAAAGATGAAAATGTGATGGTGAGTGCTACTCCCAGGCCAGAGGGGATTCCTCCTGAGTGGCTGTGAAAAAGGGGAATGTTAAATGGCTTCTAATGGTGACCAACAGCTGTTATGGACACAGCAATGGGCCATTGCCCCTTGGTAGTGCAGAGCATCCTTAGCTTTCCCTGAGGAAAAGGGAAGAGAGCTGTTGGGTTTTCAGTCTGACAAAATGTGACCAACCAGTGCTGCAGCAGTTGGTGCTCAGTCACCACAGGTTGCTTTTGGTGGCCATTGTTAGAATAGAAGTCCCACCCCAGAGTCATCTGCATCTCTCCAGTAATAGCAGGAGACATTCAATAGCGCATCCATCCCTCAGGATTTTTTTGTTGCCCCTTGTACCTTTCCCACTGTCTGCACAATAATGTCAGTGCTATTGGCTGCAGGCTTTGCAGGGAGATAGCAAGGGGCAGCAGCTCTTGCCCCCTGCCAGAGTGCCTGCATGGCACTGCCATCAACCAGCAAACCAGGAGCTCATCCCCAAGGTAGGAGTCAGGATCCAGCGCAGAGGTGCTGCTCTGGCCAGGGCTGCTCACTGGGCTGCTGTGGGTACCTGCAGTACAGAGCCCTTAAGCAAGGTGTTCATCAATGCTGGACATCTCTTGTCCTCCAGCTCCTGTGCTACAGGGCTCCTGGAGGGAATCTGCCTCTGTAAAACATGCAAAATTCTGGGGCAAAACAGTCCAAAACCGACTGAAGCACAATGTTCTCTCACAGCCAACGCCATTTCTGTACTGCTCAGTCCTCAGCTTGAGTTTTCTTTTTAATGCAAATGCGAGTGAGTGAGGGTTTAATGTGCCTTTTTATTATTTATTAGCTGTTTTGCAGTAACTAGTAGAAACTTTAGTCACGTACCAGGCCTGGGAGACAGGCAGCATCCAAGCACAGACCAGCTCTCCCCCAGATAGCTATTACTCAATGTCATGCATCTGTAGTGAAGACTTTGCATCTGGTGTTGCAGAATCCCTTTGGGTTTTGAATCATGCTTTAGAATCTGAGTCGCTCTCCAATGAATGCTTTAGATCTGAAGTCCTATGAGCATTAACATCAGCGGGGCTCTCACTTAAACAGCTATCACTCCTGGCTATGCAAGAAGTAACTGCATTCCTAACTAGTTCTGCTTTGCCCACAAGCCCAGTAGCTCTTCTGTAAATTGCCCACATTCTGAGGGAAAACAGAGGCTTTAAGCAACCTTTCAGGTTTAACAGTGATGTGCTGCTGGAAGAAGGTGACAGCGAATCCTGATGGGGCAGAGTCACCCAGTGCCAGTTTTTAATCAAACCTGCCAGCTTAGGAACAGCAGCCTCTCCCCATGCTGTTCTGCTCCATGGGCAGCATAAACCTCTGTCTGGAGAGGCCAGGCACTATTTTGGACACTTCTGCACTTCACAGGGGTGGGATGGACATGCCTTTTTGACTCTGACCGTAGTGTTTGTTCTACATATTGCCATTATTAGCTCAGGTCTTCCATTGTAACAGGTAAAATGAACGTATTTCTCAAACAGGTCTCTCTTCTGCCCTGTTGGGTTTATTTCTTGCAGGTGTACCCTGTCATCGACTTCCCTGAACCTGAGATCTCCCTGGCCTCACAGCGAGCCATTGCAGAGCACAGCGCAACATTAGCTACGTCCTCCTGCATCCTCTGGCAGGTAAGGGGGAGCCGCTGGCATGTTCCCCTGCCTGCTGCACACCCTACTAGCCATGGTAGGTTAGAGGCTGGTTAAACACAATGAGATGTTGGAAATAGTCACTCATTTACTTTCATTTAGAGGTGATCTTTAGCAAATGAAAGAGAAATTCTAATTATCAAAGAGATCTTTATTATCGAGTGAAATACCAGGGAAATAATTTCTTTGAAATGCTTAGGAATTGAAGGATGTAGGTGACTGATGTTGTTCCTGTTCCTTTTACCTTTCCAAAGCCTTGGCAAACATTATTTATGGCTGCTATTTTTATCTTAGAAGCTACTTTAGAACAAACATTAGGATTGCACTCCATCTGATTCTCGCTAGTGTGTCGTAATGTCTGCTGCTGCTATTATAAATGTGATTGCAAATGCAAAAGTTTAGCTAGAACATACTGTCTTTTCACCCACAGGAAAGAGAAGGTTTCACATTAAAAATGCAAGTAAACTTCAAGACCAAAATAAACTTTAAGGGAGATGGTTTGATTTTCCATGTGGTCTGTCAAAACCAGCTCTTTGGCAAATTTCTGCCTTCCAACTTAATTCCAGCCTATAATTTCCACTTCTCAGCATCAAAGGCTGCTGCATCCCAGCCAAAACATCCTCTAGCTGTATGGGATAGCAGGTGCTGAAAACCTGGCCTGGCACATCCAGGCACCACATGGTATTTATGCTGATCCAGGCTGCCTTCTCCTGGTGCTTTCCTCATTGAATTTTTCACCCCCTCTGCTTATTGTTGGCTGAAGTTGTTCTGCTTAACAATCAGCATCATTTGGAGTAATCTGGGGTGGGCAAATCTCTTCTTTGCATGGCTGATGCTATTCTGGCTTCTTATGGTGTTGGCTGTGTGCTGGAGGTAAATATCAGGATCACAGTTAACCTCTGGAGCTAGAGGGGCTGGAGCCCAGCAGACATTGAGTTTTATCTAAAGCTGAGGCTTTGCACTTGTAATTGCAGCAGGAGGTGAGAGCCAGAGTGGGTCAGGAGACCTGAATGGCTGCTGAGCATCACAAGGAAGGAGCAAAGCAGCGCCCTCCATGAGGAGGCAAGGTGCCGCTGTGATTCAGTCGGCAATAATAATTACCACAGGAATGGAGATGAAAGCAGCTACCTTCCCCCTCAGACAGGAAGGGAACAGAGCAGCAGGGGTTAAATCTGCACCAATTTCTGCTGCAGTAACACAACACGGTGCAGCCATCACTGGTGGAGGTGACGTGTCCACAGCTCACCACCAATGCCTGTGTTTGCACATCCAGATTCCTGTGGCTTTGCCGTGTTCCCAGGGCAGTTCGCACACAGACTTCAACCATGCATAAGATGAGGCATATGCTAACACATCAAGGACTGGACACAAGGGCTTAAAGGATTTAAGGAAATTGCTTAAATAGCTATAAATGCAGTAAAAATGGCTTAGTATTCAAGGGCCAGAACATCCTAGCTCCACCCAGGGAATCCGATGGCTGTATTGATGGGCTGGTTGCTCTTCACCAGTTTTCCTTTTCCCCTTCACAAAGCAGCAGCTCTCTCAGACCTACAGCATTTGTGGCTAAAAGTTGGGGCTTTTTCCCTCTCTGTATGTGTTGGTCTAAATCAAGATGCAGCATCTGCTCCAAAGTGCTTATTGAATTTGAGGTTTTTCTTTCCCAGCATCAAACAATTGAGCATTTCCTCATCACAGAAGTTCACTACTAGTATTCAGGGGAGCCTTACCTCTACTACATCTACAGGCTTGAGAGCAAGGTGCATGCACTGAGAGCACCCTGAGAGGTGCTACTGCAGCTGCACCATCACCTGAGAGTTGGTGCTGGGATAAAAGCCTGATTCTGACAGTGATTACCCCATGAAACCACTTCAGGGAGCAGGGATGCTCCAGGACCTTGCTCCAACAGGGGACTGCCAACAGAACAGAGAAGGGGGAGAAACCCATGATGCCTCTCCCTTCAAACCGCTTGTATCTCAGAGCTGGGGCCAGCTCCAGGCCTCCTGCTGGGTGCATATCAGGTCTTTGGCTAAAGATTTCCTGCTGTGGATGTTTCCCTTTCTCATTGCAATGCTGTATCATGAAGGTGATGAGTATCGACATTTTCAGTTCAGCTATGCAGTTTATGACTGGTGCCTTTCTTTCCCCATTTTATTTGTCCATTTTCCTGAGTTACTACATAATCTATAATGATGTATTTTAAAAAAATCTATCCAATTAACAAATCAAACTTAAAGGATTCCATTTCTAAATGCCCAGTAACAGCATCGGAGGGGTGGTTGTACCAATATGAAAATCATTGTCTAATAACAGGCTCCTACTGTTATGTGCTGTGTGTGATGCCCTTGGCAGCTTCAGGAATGGGGAAAGCAGGAGGCTGTGGGGGGAGAAGACATGGGGTCATCCCTGTGCCTGTGGGCTGGGGCATGAGCTTTGCCCTGAGGGCTACTCCTGGGCCTCATCCAGACAAGGGTCACTGGCTCAAGTGCCTGCAGGTGGCAGTTCTGCCCTGTCCTCATTGTTTTTCTATCACCAATCTTGCAATGTTTATCTCAAAAAAGTTTGCAGGAGAACTTTGGTTTGCTTTGGGTTTCAGGCTAATTTAATTTAAGTGCAAACACTTGTGTTTGCAGTGTAGAGCTTGAGGAGAGGAAGCAAACAGACCCTACAAAGTTCAGAAATGTGCAAGCAAATAGAAAGACACCAACATTCATATTTAAACACAAATCAAACAACCCTCCTCTTCTCCCCTGTGATTTATTTTACATAGTTCTTGTGCTGGTTGGGGCCTTACACAGGGGTTTCGCATGGGTGGTATGGGCAGCCCCCAACACTGCAGTGTCCAATGGGGGTGTGCTGGCTGCAGCCTGGTGCTCTTTGTCATTGAAGTGTCAGCTGGGTTTGTAGGTTATCACAGCAAAATCCAAATGGGAGAAACAGCTTAAAGGGCTGGGAAACTTTAAAGAGCTAGAGCACCCTCCAGCAGCTCGAATGGGGATTGTGAGAGGAAAGAGAAAACAACTGGGAAAGGACATTTAGCAGCTGACAAGTTTTAATCAAGTGAGTTGAAAATTAACTTGTAAAGGAAGTGTTTTCTAATGCTATTTCTAAAATGAACAAACCGATCCTGTTCCTGCTAATCTGAGAGAGAGAGAGGAGCTTTCCTGATTTTGTTGTGGGGGAGAGACACAGGCAGCAGCTGCTGTCCTGGCACAGAGCGATGCTCCCCCGTGCCACCCTGCACAGAGCAATGTGCTCCTCCATCAGCCCCAGCACTGCTCTGCAGCAAAGGGAGTGCAGGTGCTAACAGCCTCCTTACTAAGCCATGCTGAAGCACTCAGGGCTAATTCTGGACTGGCTCCTTACCTTATGCATGCCCATACAAGCGTGCTCCAGAAGACAAAAAAACACCACCTACATTTTTCCTAACAAACGTTCGTTCAATTGTAAAAATTCACAAAGATATCACTTCTTTTTTTTTTGGCAAACCTTCACTTTGAGAGCACAAAGGAGGTGAGAGCAGGTTTCCCTAGCCAGCACTGCAGGATGCACATGCAAAGTTGTACCTTCCCATGTGTACTGTGTACTTACATATAGATATGAATGCATTTTCTATAGCCAGGCTTAGTAGAGCAGGCTGCGGGGGCACATTAATCAAGCAGCCTGCCTGCCTGGCAGTGACAGATTGCTTTCAGCAGGTTCACCTAATGCAGTTTTAGCCTGGCTTTACTTGGGTTAAACAAGTCCCTGACCTGCATAAGGCTGACAAATGACTGGATGAGCTGATCCTGCAGCCCATCAGGCTGGTGCAGCACTGGGCAGCAAGCTCCCATGCTGGGATTCCCTGGAAATAGCTGCAGGACCTGAGGAACCATCAGTATGGTTGTGCAGAGCTCACACTGTCCACATGCAGGAGCTTCACTGTAGTCTCTGCAACCACAGGCAGGGCTTGGTTTGTTCTTGTGTGAAGAACTAAGCCTGGGTGAGAGCTGAGCTCATTCAGCTTGAAGCTGGGCAACAAGTCAGCAGGGAGACCTGAACTGCTGTGCATCAGCATAGAAATGGGTATGATCTGGTGCATACACAGAAGGTAAATTGTAGAGAAGGACAACAACAGAGAGCACATAAAGAGCTGGAGATGGCTTCACAAGGCAGGGAGTTGGGGCTGGCTGGTGAGGAGGGAGGTGCAGGGGTGCTGAAGGCCCAGAGGCTGGGATGAGCAGAATCAGCAGCCAGGCTGAATCCCTGTGGGAGCATCAAAATGCAACTGGCAGCCACTCTGCAGGTATGGTCATGTCCTCTGTGGAGGGCTGGACCTGAGGCTGTTGGAGGGTACCCTGCTGTTTGAGAAGACCACACAACGCCATCAGGGCAAAGAGGGAAGGAAGGAGGGTGTTTTTCTTCTGAGCCACCAACAGGGAGGGACTAGACAGTTTGCATAAGCTTTACAAGCAATCCAAATAGCCTAAATAATCATCAGGCTGGATTCCTTTTGGACTAAGCAGTTGCTAGTGGTTGTTCAGAAACAAACACAAACCCCTCTTCACTCTCATCAAGTCATTCTTGAAGCACGAGATAAAGTTTATCCTCTCTGCATCTGCTGCCAGGGCAAAGGCAAGGGGCATTCACTACGGGAGTGCTTGAGTGCTCTGGATTCTGCTAAATGCTCAAGCTTCCCTGTGTTCCCATGTTCGGAAATGCAATGGCCATGCGTGTCTTACCTGGGCATGGGGGGGTCGGGAGGGATAGTGGGAGCAGCTGGTGAGGGCCATCAGCCCTTCCTGCACCCACTTGCTGGGCTGCAATCCCTGTGCTAAACTGTTCCCCAGATGAGGCAGGACGAGCATCCCTGGATGAAGGCACACGTGGGAACAAGGCACTGACACCAGAAGCCAGTGCCGCCTCCCTCTGTGATGCCTTTGGGGTGGGAGTCCTGCCATTCCTGGCATGTTTTTAATAGAACTTCAAGTATATTTAGATCAAAAATAAATACATTCTTGGCCTGAACACACGTTTCAATGCCTGATGAATGAGCAGGACTTCTTCCACAGGAAACTAGGAAATTCCTGGGTGATGGCTGGCCTCTGCCAGGGCAAAGGGAAACAGCTCTGCCCTCCTGCTCTGCCTGCCAGCCTGTGCTCCAGCATCTGCACTAGCAGAGCACCCTGGTCATTGCTGTTATTAATAACTGCACTACTAAGTTTATTATTAATGCTGCATGGGAACAAGGTCAGAAACTTGATGATGTTCAAATCCTTATCCTGTGCTTTAAAGAAAGCAAAGCTTTGTAAGGCACAGCTGTGTGAGCAGAGGCACCCTGGCCTGGCTTGACTTGACAAAGAGCATCAGAGATGCTCTTTGGGGATGGCACATGAGCATGGCCATTTTCATAGAATCATTGAATGGTTTGGGTTGGAAGGGAAGTTTTCTGCCATCTTCTCCTCTCATGCTCCCCAGCACCATAACTAGGGATGCTTGGGGGCCTTGCCTAGCTCCTTAATTTCTCTTTATGGACTTGTTGCCTAGGGAGTCATCCAGCATCCTCCTGGGCACCCCCACTCTGTGTGCCTGTGCAGCTGCCTGGGGTTACAGACACCACAAAGGCAGGCTGCAGTTTGAGCACAACTGTGGGTTTGCTTAAATTGGCTGTTACTCTAGTTGCTGCAGCATGTGTCTGATTAACTTGTTAATGGATGCCCTGTCTGTGACTAAAAGAGCAAACTGACAGGTGAGCCTAAAGTTTCCCATTGCCTCCCTCCATAGCCCCTGAGTCTTTAAGGGTTTATAAAACAAGTTCAGTCCTTTGACAAAAGAGCCCCAAGTGCAATTTCATGCAATAAACATGATAAATTGTTCACAGTGGCTGTGCTTTCAGTTCGTGCTCTCCTGTTCTTAGTGTCAGGGAAGTGCAGCATCATCAAAGACAGGAGGACAATGGATTCCTGGTGGGTTTGGTTGGGCTCCCTTGTGCCAACTCACTCCCTGCAGTCCCCTTCCACAGCTCTGTCCTCCTCCAGGGTCCTGAGCTCACTGGGATAACCCAAACACCACCTCCAGACCAGGAGGGATGCACCGAAGCCACCCCTATGGCCACCAGTGCCTGCTCCAGTCCCAGGAGCTGCAGGCAGCAGTGTGGGACAGGGTGGGGGGAAGAAGCTTCCCCCCTTCCTCAATTTTAGTTTAGCCTCACCATGTGGTTTTGCTTCTAGCACGCATAAAATAATGTTTCCTTCACCTGCTAGAGCAGGTTCATCTCTTTACACTGAGAAAACGAAGGTATACCGAAGAAACTCTTCCAAAACCAGTATTTGCCCAGGATAAAAAGGAATTCTCACAGCATTGATCTGTCCATCTATCTTAGCACTGAGATTCTACACACACTGACCTGCTGACACAGCCTGCCTTTGTGGAGAAAACTGCTCTGAATCAGGCTGCTTTTTCCTCTCATCTTTCCAGGTTCTGGTGGGTTTATTTCCAGTGTCTGGGGCTGTGCAGGGCTCTCTTGCTCTCAACATGGTAATTTCATATCTCTGTTTTGTGCTTGCTAATCACCAGTCAAACTCCCATTTTAGGGCATATTTTCACTGAATTGCTGCCTTATTTGGCCTTTTCCTCTCTGTGATTCCGGTGACATCACCCACCAAGCAGTCAATTCAAACCACTATCACCCTGTGAGTCCCTGTGCTGCAGAGCAAGGAGCCATGGGGCCTGGGGGGCTGTGGGGGCCACAGGGCCAGTGTCCCTTTCTGGCAGGGACCTGGGGACAGCCAGGCCCTGAGCCCGAAATGTAGCTCCAGCAGTGCTAGGATCTGTGTTTGAAGGGAGCTTTAAACCTTCCTCTGCAGCACAGAGATTGGGATGCACGGGGGCTTTGCTGTGAGTGTGCTGCATCGCGCCCAGTGAAAACCTACCTCCAACCACCCTCTGAGTCCTCTCTTACAGGTATCTCCATCATGCATGGTGTGTTACAGAGCACACAGGGAGACGTGGGTACCACCTAAGTGCCCAGCAGCCCACAGCAGTGCCTGGTGATGGTGAGGCAGTTCCCACTTTGCTGGCTGCAGAGAGACGGGTTTTTTCCATGTCAGTAGCTTTCCTCTCCCTGCCTGCCCTGCAGCTCTGGCTGATCTGGCAGTGATTTTTACTGGTGATGAGACCAAGTAAATTGGTGGCAGCTCTGCAGTAAATTAGATGTGCTATTTCCTCCGCTACAAGACAGACATCTTTTGCCCTTAGAATAACAATAAACCAGCTTCACAGCTTACGTGAAGGTCTTGTTCTAAACCCTGCTCCCCCCAAACTCTGCTATTCACTGAATAACCCACACAAAGATCACACACTGGAGTTTTCTTTCTCTGTCTATCTCACAGAGCATCAGAGCCCATGATCACTCAGCAGCTGGTTCTTGCCTGGAAACCCTGGCTGGAAGAAGAGCACCAGTCCTGATGAATATGAGATGACAAGACCAGTGTCTTCGCTGTCAGTTATTTACCTCAGGGAAAGAGGCATTCTCATGCTGGGACAGGCTAAGGAACTGCTTCCCAAAGTGCTTCCATCACACATTTGCAGACACTGGGGCTGCCCTCCATGCCAGTGCTCCAAGCTCAATGTCCTGGCAGACCCGACACCATGCCAGGGTGGCTGTGTGCCAGGCACACAGGGGATGACATGGGAGAATGCCATGGTTTAAGCTGGCTTTATTTCACTGGGATACCTTGAGACAACCAGCTTCATTTCCCTAATCCAGAACTTTCTTATTGCCATGTCAGAAATTCACAGCCCAGCTCTGTAAATCTCCCATTGGCTGAAACATTGCTATAAAAAAGTCCTGTGCCAAAAGCTAATTAGGAATAAAAAGAAGATTAATTTTGGAAAACCTGAGATGAAGTGGGATATTTCTGGGTTAGGGATATTTCCTGATTGCATAAACCCAAACAAAACAAAACTCGCATATTAATGACTCCTAAGAGATAAACCAATTTATTTTGCTACATTTAAGAATTAATCTGAGTCATTTTATAACAAGAAGGGGTTTTGCCAGCTCGTGCTGCCAATATTTCTGGCAATAAAATGGGTGAGGCCTATTTAGTGTGGGATGTCCATCGCCACCGGCTGGGACTGGGCAGCCAGGACCATGGTCATTCAGTGACAATCCCTCATTGATACTCCCTCACTGCTGCCTTGGGAAACCCTGTATTTAGTGCCATATACCTTGTGGATGATGAAACAGCTCAGGAAGGCATCCCAGGAGGAAAGGGAGCAGGATAACCTTGGGATCAGCTTTCAGGTGGGGATGCAGGAGCTGATGAAGGTCCCAGTTGTGGGATGCTCCTCCGGTTGCCCCTCCACGTCCCTGTCAACAGAGCACAAACAGGACTCCCCAGGGACACAACAAAGAATATAAAGCACATTTTCCAGTGTAAGCTGCTCTGTTATAATGAGAGCCTAGAGAGTGGAAAAGCATTAAAAAACCTTCATATCTGAGGCAATATTCATGAAGCAGCAGCAAGAATTGTGGTAATCCCCATGGATGTTGGAGCCCTTTTGACTTGTTGCATCTATTTTTAACATGGAACAGCTCAGATGATGAAGACATCAGCTAGCCATGCTCACACTGCTTTATGACAAACATGGGAAGGAAAAAAGCCCTTAAGGCTAATTCAAGGGTCAGATACTCAGTGTCTACCCATGCAGTAAGCAGGCACATGCAGGGCAGAGTAGCACCAGTGTCATATCCGCTACTGCAGACTGCTCATGCCATGGTTTCCCTGCCAGGGATCAGAGCAGGGTACTGAATATGAGGCTCTGCTTAGGAAACAAATACACAGAGCCCCGTGGCTGTGCAGTTCAAGACCTTGTAGCACAATCTGAGTGGCAGGTTTGCAGTTCCTGGGGACCACTGGTGATTTGATGCTGGCAGGTCTATTTGCTTGGGACGGCAGAAGCATCCTCTGCAGAGACCCCACAATCATAAGGCTTTCTTCACCATGCCTACAAAATCAGAGAAAAGGATCAGCAAGACCATTTATATGGTATAAGGAAAACACTCATTAGACACATTCTGCAACCCACTGAAATGCAGCATTATCAGGCCTTTTTTTTCCCTTTCTTTTCCTAGGTTACTCAGTTCCCCCAGATAGGTGACATGTTTATGTGCCTGAGCTGTAGCCGGGAGCATGTACAGTCTTATCACTGTCAAAGCACAGCCTAGCAGAGAAGAGATCTTATCTTTTGCTCTCTGCTATTTTTGCTCCTTCAGGGCTGCCCTTGCAATAGAAAAGTAATTAGCAATCGGGCAGCAGCTCAAAAGAGGTTTTGTGCTCCTCTGTGCAGCTTCTCGCTTTCCCAGCCAAGCAAGTGTTTCTGACTCTTATTTTGTATAGTTCTTGGGTTCAAAATAACTACGAATTAGTTACAAGGCTCACTATCATAAAAAGTATGGTTTTAAGGACAAGAAAATACATTAATTGGTTCAGGCATTAAGAACTTATGAAATAAATTGAAATTCATTTTGGGATTAAGGAGGAAAATCTAGGGAGGTTCCAAGACAAATTTGAGCAAATATGATAGCTGCAGGTCATTGAAGTGTTTCAATTGCATTTTTTTTCTTAAATGTTTGAAATGTGTTTTCCCAGAATTGGGATCTTTCACAGAGAGCTGAGATTTGGGCTCACACATTTCACTTTATATTTGATACTTCAAAACTAGCTGGAATTTTGCATCCAGCTGCAGTTAAAAGCTGTGCCAGGATACGTCGATTACTGTCAGTGTTGTATTTTCACAGGGGTTTTCTGCTCCTCTCCCTTTCCAGTTCTCCACTGGCTCTTTCCCAACTGAGCAACCCCGTGGCAGTGCTGATGGGATGCAGCCTGTGGATCCTGGGAGGGGGGATGCTGCAGGGCTGGGGCACCCTGTGTGCTGCTTCCGACAGGCTGGGGAGGCTCTTGGGGTACACACAAGTGTTTGAACTGCTCGGACCACCACACCTTTAATCCAGCAATCATGGCTCCAGTTTCTTTGCTTCTGTTTGTTTTGAATTCATAGGAAAATAATAGCACTCAGATGTCCTGAGCGTAGAGAGCAGCACTCACCCTGCAGCGGGTGCCAAGAGCATTGCTGTAGCTGTTTCATTGGCTCTCTGCTCCCACCTCAGCTCCTACCCCAGAGCTGGATAATTCCAATGATGTTTCACTGCAGCTTTCAGATATGGCTTGTGCACTGGCTGTTACCTGGGAAAGATTGATGAGATGTATGAAATAATAATAAAGATTTCTATTTTATTCTAAGCTACTTGGAGGAAAAGAGCTCCTCTCTGCATTAAAACAAATAGAACAAAGGAAACACTGGGATCATGGGCATCCTCAGAGGGACATGGCGTAACAGCACTCTTGCAGAGATAGTGCAGAATAAAGAACCTGGCTCTGGAGCAGGCCTCAGCAGGCAAAAAATTCTGGGTTATGCAGCAAATCATAAAAAGAAAATAATCATCACTATTACTGACATTTTCTATGCAGACATTAAGAACCATGGCAAAACATGAGAAAGCTGAAATCCAGCTGGAAGTTACCCGAAGCCCTGGAACTGGTGCTAATGGTGGTGCAGTCACAGGGTTGTTACTTATGGAGAGTGTAAGAGCAGCAACTGCTCACCGTTCTGCTTGAGCCAGACTTGGAGTATAAGATGCATGAAATAGTGACATCTGAGGAAACGTGGTGCAACCTGGACCCCACTGATGGTACCCATGAGCTCAGCAGCAATGAGTGAGCCACCACAGCCTCCAAAAGCTCCACTGTGGCCAAACACAGCCCTCTGCATGATGTCCTTTCCCACTGCTGTCCCCACTGCTCTTTCTGGGCTTTTTGTGATAACCACTCAACGCACCTCTCTTCATCCTAGTTCTTACCATGCCGATACTGGCTGCCTATCATCCATGAGGGGATGGCTGGCCTCTACATGTATGCTTAGAATTATCTTTGCATGCAAATACAGATGTTAGCTATGAGGCAAGGGCAAGTCTTAAATTAATCAGTGTTTCAGCAGCACAAAAGAAAGCAGAAGCATTGCTGCGTTGGCTTACAGGAAAAGGTGTTGACGTGCGAACATCAAGCACAACCCTAAACTTCCAGTGAAGGGCAGGAGGAGATGAGAGGACACTGATTATATCTTCCAGCATCACCTGCAAGAGGGAGATCAGTGTGAAAGCAGATTGGTCCCTGCTGTCTTCATATTCCTCTATGGGGTCCACAGATGACCTGGCACCACCATTGTTAGAAAGCCCACCTGCAGATCTTGGGGCACTGGGGACACCAAGGGTGCCGGCGGTGCTGGATGTTTCTGGGATTCGGGCAGAAAGGCTATTTGCAGCTGTCTGGTGTGAATTTTTGCTAGCAGCAGCCAAAACAGGCAGCAGACTGAGTCCTGTGCTCGGAGGGGCTGGTGCTCCTGCACAGATGCTGCACGCTCTGCTTTCTGCCGGCTGGGAACAGGCTGCGTGAGCAAGCTGCAGGCTCTGTAGGGGCTGTGGTTAGTGTTTAATACCAAGAGGCTGGTTGCCTGAGGCCATAGACAGCCCTTTGAATATGCATTTTGTCAGAGGCCCAAAGCGATGCAATGGCTTCCTGTTACAACCAAATACATCTGGTTTGGGTTTTCGGATTTATCCCTTGATCCCCACCATCAGGGGCTGGTGCTTTGCCAACCCATTGTTTCTCAGTTGGAAACAGATGGTATGGGCTAAAAATCTGACTGCGGTCAAAACCAGCCCAAAGCATTCCATGTCAGCCTGCCGGCCAGATGCACTTCTAGAGTCAGCCCTTGTGCCACATGAGGGCTCTGTCCCCTGAATGGTGGCGGATCTGTGGACCTGGGGATACAGCACACAACAGACATGCTCAGGACCCATCCCCATCCCTGGTCTGAGCTCGCGTTCCTGGGGCAGGCAGGCATACCCCATGTTTGAAATCCATGAACCCATCCATTTCCATGCTAGAACTGATTTGCCAGACCCTGATTCACCTCTGCCTGGAATTTTTCTGCAAACTAAATGAAATCAAGAACGAAAGGTGATCCGAGAAGCTAACTCTGATGGAAAGCTTGCTCCTTCTTGGAAGAGGATAAATAGATTCTCACTTTCATGGCAGCCTTTCTAAGTCAGATTTTTGGTAGCTAAGAACCATAAAGAACAGCTGTGTCAGGGAAGATACATTTATCTTCACACAACATTGGTTGTATGACCATCAAAATTGGTCAAAACTTAGCATTAGAGTTTTGCAGGAGCTACTGATGTTTTAAGAGTGTCCTGATCGAAAAGGAAAAACAGCCTTTTTCCCAGGAATCTGTAGGAAAACCCTTGAACAATCCTGGCTTGCTTTAGTGAAAAATCCTGGAGATCCTGGGGCAAATTTTCTGGTGCTGTCAATAGATACTTCTCCCTGAATGCTCTGATCTTTGCCATGAAGAACGTTCTCTACACTCTCCATCTATTCAGCACTTGTGCTTGCTGCAGCCCTGACTCTTTCTCCAGGCTGTTATCCAGCCTCTGAAACCTGATTCCAGAATTCTCCTCTCCAGCCAGAGTGGGCCAGGTTTTCCCTGCTGCTACTCAACTGGCTGCAGCAAGTTGCCACGGGGGAATGTGAACCGATGTGTTTAATCACAGGGTACTTTCATGCTCTTCTGAAGCATAGGTGGAAATCACATGAGGGACTATGGACTGGGACACGACAGCCAGAAATCCAAACGCCATGCCCTGCTGAAGTGTTTAAAGCCAGACCAAGAAAAGAAGAATAATAGAAAAGGAAAGAAAGGTTTCCTCATGAAGATCTAAGAGCAGGCTGCAGCCTCAGATAGATCAGTTACATTGAAACTGCCCACAGGGTGGGAAAGAGAAAAGGACAGGATTTCTGGAAAAAGTAATAACAAAACAAGCCAAAATTGGGCCAAGGTTGCTCTCAGCTCCTTCCTATGGGAAAAAGTGTTGTCTGTGACACTGGCCTTATTTCCATAGGTACCAAAAGGTATTCCTCTTGAAGAGCAGCTTTACTTCCTACCCTCAATGTCTGTGTCACAGTATTATGGGCTGGGCATTTCAGACACCAACCAGCAGCAAAGGGCAGTGTCTGTATGGGACAGCTGCAGACAGCTGAGCACTAACTCCATCCCAGCCAGCCCCAGCACACTGAAGAACAGGAAAGAGTGGTGTGGTGAGAGCTGGTGCCGCTTGCATGTCCCTGGCTGATGTGTGGGTTCACGTGGCACTTATTGTGGTTAGTGGAAAGCATGCACCATATGTTGAACTTTTATGGTTTAAATATCGTGCCCGACAGTCATGTAAATTCTTGTATATCCTAAACAAAGCAGAAGATGCAGTTTCTTTGCTGGTTGCTTTCGACTGTAAACACTGGGGTTTGATTTGTCTAACTTTTGTCCTTTTTCGGGAAAAAAAAAGCATTAAAGGATAGGGCATTTGTAACTTTTTCAGTCTGTTTGTACTAAAAAAAAATCACAGGGCTCTTCTTTTGCCTGGTGTTCCTCAATGAGCACATCTCTGGCACGTTAAGGAAGGCAGTGTGGGTGCTAGGCAGCACAACTGGAGCTAGTGCAGCTTCCAGAACCACCAGGAACTCCTTGAAGTGGCCTCTCCTCAGGGGCTTATTTCCTGTGCTGTGGGTTATTCCCTCATTATTGTGGCGCTTTTGGGATTTGACAAGTTTTATCAAGCGTTGGCTTTTCCTGAGGCCAACTTGTGCCGCAGCAGCAGGATAGCAAAGAGTGATGGAGAGGTCTTGGTGTCCCTTTCCTTTAACCCAACATGATGTATTGAAACAAAGCCTCACCCCAGAGCTGTGCACATGGCAGTGACCCAGGGCCATGGTTTGGTCAGGTAGCACCCAGGGAAGGGCTCTGCCACAGCTTCAGGCACAAGCTCATCAGCTCTTGGAGCTGGAGGACACCCATGTGGCAGTGGTTTTAGATGAGCCACAATGGAAACCCTCAGAAAGAGACATCGTTTCATAAAGGCATCTGGGCTTTTCTTCCTTGCTTGCTTCCAGTCTTCTCATTTGTATAGTTTATGGCCAAGCCCTGCTTTTAAAGAGGTGCCTTAGAGATCTAACATTCCGGTGACGGGAGGTGGTGTTCTGGATGCTGATATGTCACGGTAACACCTCCACATCCTTTGGGCAGTGCTAATATTTGGACAGTGTTAAAATACAGCCGGTGTTTCTTAGTTTAGATTAATGCCCTGGCGGAGCCCCAGCCCTTGCCAACCTGCAAGACACTGCCTGGATTTCCTCCCAACAGCACAGGGCTTAGGGCTTGACACTGGCACTTGGTATTTAAACAAAATACACATTAATATCTGTGGAAGTAATGCCTGAGTAATAGCTCAGGAACAGACACGATTAAGGGCTGTGGAGAAAAACAATTAAGCTGATCAGCCAAAATATTAGGAAAGCAACTCTGCAAATACTGTTTTTTCCTCTCTCAAAAATAGAGAAGGAGCCTGAGGTGGGTGGGAGCTGTGCTCTGAATATTCATGGGGTATTATGGGTCCTCCGGCAGCGTTCGTTTGCACAGAGGATAAGGAGGGCCACCAACTGTTAACCTTTGCAATTTAGTCTTTCATTTCTCCCATTAGTACACTAGGAAGAAGCTCAGAGTGGCAGTCACGGTGTATTAGCCCTCATAATGGCCGTGTGAAATCAGGCTGAACTCCCTTGTTCACCTGGGTCCGAGCCTGGGGCAGGGAAGAGGAGGATTTTCTCATAGGCCAGGAGCACTGGCAGCTCCACAGGGGCAGGAGGAAGCACAAACCTGGGCTGAGGGACTGTTGGACACTGACAGGGAGTGTTCCCATGGGATGAATGCTCTGACCTTTCCTCCTGAGAGAGCCAGAGGTGAATACAACAGCTCTGCTTGCTGACCAGCCTTGAGGGTCCTGCTTGTGTCATGTTTGTTTTGAGTTTATCATCTAGTCGTGATTAAACTCTGTCATTTAAAAATCAGATGCAAAGAGCTGCTGACTGACCCCGCAGGCACTCAGGGGGATGTGCAGGCTTTAGTCTTTGCACTCTGTCACAGGCAGGCAAATAAACTTTGGTACAAAACTTGGAGCTGTTTTAGATCAGGTAGACTACTGAGGAAGGCTTATTTTCCTCACCAAGCTCTTGTATTCCAGCACACCCAGGCTCTCCTGCCTGTCTCCTCAGTTTTGGTCAAGTCTCCCTTTCTCCATTATGTGCAGGTTCTTTGGGTCCAGTGACCAGTGAGGGCTATGTGCTATGTGACAGATGCCAGCACTATGCAAGATGGTGCTACTGAAAGTAAGCAATTCCTCTCCAAACCAAAACTTCGAACTGCAACATCATTTTGCTTCAAAGGATGAAAACTAAAGTTACCAAGTAGTGCAGGTCTGGATTTACTCATGGTGTGTAAAGTGGGAATGTGGGAAGGTATTAATTTGCTGGAAGATCTAAGATATAAGCAGGTATGTAGAAACAGAACAGTCTCTTGTAGCTCACTATGAACCTACTCTGACATGCAATGGGGATGACTGAACGCTGTCACTGGTTTGCATACCCAAAGGGCAGATGCACGTTCCCCCTCCCTGATGCTCCTGGTCTCCTTGGCAGGCACTGGCAGCAGCCAGGAAGGAGTCAGGAAGTATCTATGCTGCCCATAGCCACCCACTGCAAGGCTGCAGGTCCTGTCCCCATTCCTGAGCTGCCTCCAGCCTCACCCATGCTCACTGCTGGCACTCACCCGGGAGGTGCGGTTTGGCACCATGGGACATGGAAACACCCATGGAAAAAGCAGCTCGAGAACAGCACAGCTCTGTCTGTCCCATGGCCCAGCTCGTACAACACCCATCTGTTTGCTGGCCTCTGTGCTGGGAGGAAGCACTGGTGAATTAAAGGCTGAAGACCAAAACATTTCATTTTGGTCTGTGGCATGTGCACGTGTGCAAGGGCAGCAGGAAGCATGTTGAGGGCTTGGTTTGGCTTCCTCCCTGCCAAGAAAAAGAAGATGTAACTCCAGCATCTTGCCCATTTAAGGCCATGCAGACACCTTGCATGGTTTGAGACAAACTGGCTCTTGGAAAGTTCCTAACCACAGCCCAGCTCCATGAGGAAAACAGCCCAAAAGTGCAGTCTTCGTGCTACCGACCGCTGGGATGCTGCCCATTGCTGGTCTGGGAGACATGGGGAGGAAGAGCGTCCAAGTGCTGCCAGGCGTCACACAGCCAGGATGGGGCCATACACAGCCCTTCCCATGCACTAATACATTGGAGAGCAGCCTGGACCTGATGGCTGGGTCTCCATTATGGGAAAACACCTCACCCCCTGTACAGGGGAGCGAAGGCTCCGTGCCCATGGGATGCTGTGGAGGTGATGTCCCTGGGTGTGGGGGATAGCCATGTGGCATGTGCCTTTCTAAGACTGAACAAACCTTGTTTGTCATCACTGGGTTTTTGCAAGCCTGGTTGATAGGAATGCAATTCTTGCTGGAGCAATTATAACTTTTCCATCCTAACCTGCCCCTTCTTGTTTCACCTTGAGTTTCTCATCACATGGTTTAAAACTTCCTTTATTAGCATGGGAGCCACAATGGTGTACCTATAGAGGGATGAGCACAACAGACTCGGCAATAAACTCAGATAAATATGCATTAGTCATCGAGAAGCCCAGGAACACAAAGGAACTTCATTAAAGCACAGCTCTAGTGCAGACACAAGGAAACCACTGTACTCACACTGTTTATAAACTGGCTGATGGTGTTTGCAGAGGGATACCCTGGAACCACCACTCCTTTTTGTTGTCTGTTCTCCATTCCAGGCAGGCCAGCATCCTTCCTCTTCCCTAGCACAGCAGCACTACTGAAGCTGCTTGGCATGACTCCACTCTTTTCTAGCCACAGGAAGGTCCATCCCAACATTAGACAGTCAATCTATCAAGAGTAGTTAATTAAAGGCAACTTGTTATTAATTTGTAGATTCCCAGATTATGTGATTATTTAGTCTCTGTAAGGTTAACAGAAAGGAAGAATTGCTGCAACAAGTTTTCCTTGGATGTGAAAGATTACCTTTATTTTCTGAGTAAATTCAGAGCTGTAAAACCAGAAGGCTGGCGCCTTCCAGTTGAATGGCTTTTGAGTCCCATTTCACTAAAAGGGTTGTTTTTCAAGACTTGTCAATCTAAGTAAATTTATTTAGGCAGTCTCAAGGGAAGGTCTTGGCCAAGTATTAATAGGTCTCTTTTATAAAAGGGACCTTTATTCACTGGTCTTTAAGTTGGCCTGTGTCTCATTCGGCTTTTAAAGTTCATGTGCAGAGAAAATGCCTCTCTTTGACAGTTTCCATGCTTCAGCACCGTCGCAGGACTCTGAAGGAATTTGCTAAGCTCATACTGAAACATCTGGCTCAACAATAATACAGCTGTGCACAGTGCCTTCTCACCCCAGTGGTGAGGAGCTGTAGCCCTTGCCACCATGGGCAACTAAACTAATGTGGCTTAGTGCAGCCTGGAAGTGGGCACTGTGCTGGGTGATTCACAGGTGCAAACCATGCTTTCTTACCCCAGACCTGTTATTCCTTGCCAGTTAAGGCGTATCAGGACAGAAACTGCTCATGGAAAATCCCCTTTCCCCCTCTGGATGGTAGATGGAGCTAAAGAATGGGCAGTTGGAACTCCAGGGGACCGAGCATGCCTGTTGTGTTTGGGACCTGCAGACCTGGACTGCATGTGGATGTTTCGCCCTTTGCCACCCCATGGCCACCTTCCTACAGCTCTCACTAACCCAGGCTACTTGTTTTGAGCCTAGCAGTGAGGGATGGGCAGGGGTACCCAGGTGATTCAATGGGACAATTTCTAACAAAGGCTGTAAGAAAGCAATGGGAGAATTATCCTTGTCAAGCAAGTGGAGCAATGAAATATGTCAGCAAGGCCACAGCTCAGCCTCACATCAGCAACCACAGCTGGGTGTGCTGTACTTCCTTGCTCAACGGGGTTCCCTGTTTGCAAGATGCTTTGAGCTGACACATGGAAGTTGCTTAAACAAGTATAAGCAGTTATCTGAACACTGTTCAGCATGATTTGTTCAGAAGGCACTTTGCACCCTTGTTCTCTTCAGTTTTCCTTTATTAGCAATACAACACAATACATGGACACACAAAGTCATAGATCAGGTATTCCAGCAGATGTGCAAGGCAGGATGGGATAAGCACTATCTGAAGAGCACTGCACCATGGGGCTGCTGGAGATCCTTGCCTGCACCAACTCCTGAAATAGGGCAACAACACATAAAAACCTCATTGTGGAGACATTTACTTATTTGGTGATTTGGCTGAAGAAGTCTAGTTAAAGTGTAAATAAAAGCTCAAATGAGATTTATGTAGGCATAATTAACCTCACTTTTTATAGCATAGCACTTAGCCATATGAACTTTATTTAGCTTGGTCCTAAAGCAGCAGCTGTTGCAAGGCTGTGGAAGAGCGTTTCCATTGAAACACACCAGCACTTCATGAGGACTTGTTTTTTCACCTCTTAGTTTTTCTCTCTGAGGCTTTTAAGCAAGTTTTATTGTAGTGTTTATATAGCCACCTCACTCTGCTTGTGGGTTATGTTTTTCTCACCTGAAGCCACTGAATTTTGAGTTTTATCAACAGGTATCTGAAATTACATTCTTTTAAGAACAGACTGAATTAATAAGTGTTTAAAAGTTTCTGTTTAAGTCAATTGTCCTCCACCCAAGTATCAGATTCTTATTGAGTTATACTCAAGATCAACGACTTTTCTATAGGTGTTACTATCAAGGTAAATAACAATCTCATTGATTCCAACAAGTCAGCACCAAGTCTGTTTATTGGAGAAGTATCCAAGCAAACAAGTTTCTGTCTCGAAGTACATTGTGAAGGAGAGCACTGCTTAGCTTTTCTTGCCTGGAATGATCTGAAACACAGCCCAGTCACTGTCGATCTAAACTTCCAACTGTTGGGCCAGAGCACAGCAGCCTCTTCCAAGTGGAGAGGAAGAGTCATGCAGTGCAGAACTGCACTCACACCCAAAGTTGTGCACTGCAGGAAGATGTTCACAAAGCATATTTCTTCCTCTCTTTTAAGGGTTTTCCCACCTTTTCTGCACAGTCCTAGAAGCCTTGGGATGTGCAGAGTTGGCCTCAGGCCCTCACACTATCTGTGCCCTGCAGCACCCAGCTCTCACCCTGTCACCACTCACTTACTCCTGAAAACAGAGCTCCCCTTTCACCAGTTTAGGGCTCATAAATAAATCACAGTGCCCAGGTGTTTTCCATAAACCCTTGAGGGGAACTTGTTAAATGCCTTCCTTTTGGCCCTGCCTAGGGAAGCCTATATAAAGCAGTGGTGGGAGCAAGCCTTGCTGCACTATGCTAACCAGTTCCTCAGCACTGGTGGGTTGGGTGACATCTAGCCTTGAAGGTAGGATGCTGTTCTCCTGTCTCAGAAATAGCTGATTTTCTCTTACCCATATAAGCTGAGAAATTTTACTTCAAGCTTTTTTGTTTTAGTCCAGATATTGCAAATACAAACCAGGATCCAGCATTCACTTAAGCAAAAGGCTCCCTTCCTTTGAGCCCTTGCTGAGGTGGATAAAGGTATCACTCTATTGACTGCTCACGTCTTGGCTTTCTCCCCATCTTAGCAGTGAAGGCTCCAGGACAGGGCACAGGGAGCCCCCTGAATGGGATCTGGTTCCTCCTCTGGTGCTAGGGAATGCATGGTTCGGCAGGGAAGGTAGACACTGTGGGAAACCTGTGAGAACAAAGGTGATCTGAAGGAGATGTACTTAAACAGCCTCTGCCTTTACACTGCTGAAATCCTCCCAAATCACAAACAGTCCCTTCTTCTTCCTCAAATATTTTTTAGAAAAAAAGGACTGCAAATGAGACGGCACTGCAAATATTTGCAGATTCAGATCAGTTTGGCTTTGAAAAGCTTCAGCTTGTAAAACTTCAGCTGAAATGTGGTTTTCACCCAGTCGGTGGTCATTTTCTCCCTGCTGCTGGGTTTTACCCTCCCTTCTACCCACCCTGAGCTCCTGGTTGGGTCTGCTGCTGCAGGGAGCAAGAGAAGGATCCCCTGTGCTCAGCACAGCCTCTTGTACCCCAGCTGGGTCCTGAGGCTCACCCCTTGGCTGCCTGCATGTGCCAGAGTGTGAGTTCTGGGCCAGGGCTGTGGCACAGCCACTGCTCCCTGCCAGAGCTACTGCACGCCAATACTCATTTCTCCTGTACTAAAGAGTTTGTTTTCAAAGTGCTTCCCCTCTCAGACCGTTGCAAGGAAATACTGGGGGTAATCACACTCGCTAAGTGGGTTAAATCATTAACCTCAAGTAAGTAACAGCACTGGGCAATGAGTTAATTTTATCCCAGCAGGAACAAGCATCCACATGTTTTGTAGTCAATGAGGAAGCTTCCCCAGGAGCCCCACAGCCAGCTCCTTGACAGTAAATGCACACCTATGCAGGCAGGGCTGCCTCCTAGGCTGTGACTTCATGTTAACTGCATCCCTCTGTACATTCCTGGCCCCTGTGCTGCTGTTACAGTCTCTTTCTTTGCCTCTGTCACAGCCCTTTTTACCAACAGCATTTCAGCCATAGGGATGGCAGCTGCTCTGGCCTGTGATAGCAGCAGCTCAGACCTCGTCCCTCATCCCCCTGCAGCTCCCAAGCTGCTGCCCTGAGACTGGGAAGGGAAGCAAAGCAAGACCTAGGAGACTTTCATATCCAAGAACAGTTTAACTAAAGTTCCAGGAACATGTTAATGTATTGTCAGTCTTCTTTTAGGAGAGCGATTATACAGAACATTTGAGTTTAAATTGGAGCTAAATGTTTGTGTAGGAGGCACAAAGTCTTTGCACTCAACATCTTTGGCCATCAACAGGAGGAAATAAATATGTTCGTCCTTTGCAGATTCACAGGTTAAAATACTGGTATTAGTTACTGAAACACATGATGCTAAATTGACCGTTGGACAATTTATCCCTGTGCTTTCATGAAAGTATTCAATGGATATTCAAACCCCCCATGTGAGACACTCAGCTCAACAGTTCAGCTTTTACAGGCTGCTGTGACCAGCACACGCCAGTGCTTTGTACCATTCTTTGTGTCATGCAGCAGCGTTTGAAGTGAGCAGCATCCATGTCTGGACACAGCTGTGGCACAAGATGCTTTTCAGACAGTCACACAACACAGTCTTTGCCCTTAGTCTATCCTATTGTACGTGGTAACCCTGTGAAACTGCACTGGTTTTATTACTTTCCGGGACAGACCCCAGTATGCTCACTGATGGCTCTGTATTAGCCAGACCAGCAAACCTCTGTAAATGTAACTATCTTGAAAACCAGAGCTCATGACCTACAGAAGGCAGCTGCAGCAGCTTCCTTTGCTCTAGATTATAACCCATAGCAAGACACAGTGTAATGTCTTCACTTGGCACGAATATCTTCTCATAGTTACACTGAGTTTCAATTCGAATAGCAAAACTGAAGAATCACATACATTTTGAGCTATTAGATGCATTAATTTCAAGCCTTTGCTCCTAACACTCGAGAGGTCCAGGATTTTGTTAAGCTGTGTAATTGCAGTGATTTTTCTAGCAGACAATGTTTTACAAGCTGCAGAAATATCTGAAAGGTTTGAGTGGATGCCAGCAGTCCAAAAAGCCTGAAGCAAGCATGTGTATGCTGAAACAGGGACTTCAGACAAGATTTACAATTTGCAGATCACAAAAATCAAAATCCAAAGCTTTGGGTTTTGATGCCCATAGTGGCATCTTCTTTCCAAGTAGCCAGATAAAGGTATTAGTGATCAAAGATTGTGTTCATGCAGATAGACTGTGCAAGAACTTGATGCTACTGTGTGCAGACTGCGGTCACAGCGCAGCAAGATAAACCTAACCAAGGTGATATGATTGAGATCAATACTTGTACTTGACCTCTCATTCAGAAACCATCCCACTGCAGGGAGGGTGGTGGAATGGCCCAGTCGTGCCCTCACAACACCAGACTGATGCCTCCTGCCCTGCTGCTACACTGGGGTGCCAGCACTCCCCCAAACTCCCATTCTCTCCCCATGCCTCTGCTCTGACCTTTACCCAAGCTCCCACCACGCACATTCTTCTTCAGCACAGAAAACAAGAACCACCTCTTCTCCACCTCCTCCCTTTGAGTCTCTATTGTAACCCTGGCTGCAGTGGAAGGGGCTCATTCTATCACAAACCCTGCAAGGACTATGCAGCCAGCCGAGGCAAAACAAACACAGACCAGCCAGGGAGAAGAGGGCAGCATGCTGTGATGGCAGCAGTTTAGGTAATAGCCTCTCACATTGACAAACTTGATGTTTTGTTGATTTTATTTTTCCATTTAATTTCCTCGCAGACACCTGTGCAATGACCATGCACCTACCTTGTAGGTGATCACCTTAAGAGGTAACCAGCTGTGTTGTAAATGGACACTGACTTTCCATCAGGGAATGCTGTTGCGATGTTAATGTCTGGCCTTTCATTGGTGATTTACACTATTCCTATCACTGCTTACACTGAGTGTATGCACTTTTGGCTGTTTTAACATCACAGAGTTTAGAAAGTGTCTTTAAAAAAACAAATTTACAAAGATGTAAAAACATTTCCTTTGCAAAGAAAAAAATGAAGAGGCGATAAAGCTAATAAGCACTGGGCTTTATTTTTCATTCCCACTTTGCTTACAACCAAAGAGCCTGTACCCAAGGCTGATCCAAGGGAGCTTTATTATTCCTAGCATTGCTCGAGGTCTGTACATCCTCTCTTGACTGGAAGCATCCAACCCTGGCACTCAGCACATCCATTCACTAACCCAAGATGGACAAAGGACCCCAAGAGCATAGGCATCGTGTCACACTGCAACACACATCCATCACCCCACAGCTATGGCTGCAGCTGCCACCTCAGGATGTTTCTATTCCATTTCATTTACCCCCTTTAAACACCCCAGCATTTCCAGGGATATCAACCATGCAGCAGCATAGGGCTGAGCAAGACTTAAGCAGCACTGTGCCCTACATGCAGATATGTCTTTATACCCCCAACACATGTGGCAGAGGGGCACAAGCTGGCCCACAGCTCAAATGCCCCAACCCTGCAGCAAGTACAGTTCCCCCCAACTCTCATTTGCAAGTTATTTTATCATAAGTAAGAAAACATCCACAGCATGGAGCATGGTTTAAAGAGAAACCAGCATCTTCTGTAAGCAGAAAGAAAACCCAGCAGCTGCAAGCTCCTTGCACATTCACCTCTGCAAAAACTATTCCTGTTCTCTGGCAAATAATGTACATTTAATATAGGAAAAAAGACTGAGCACACAGACATCTGCCAGCCTGGACTAGCTGAGATTTTCAGTGACTACCAGAAGCATTGCTTGATGTAGGGAACAAATACTAATGGCAGAGACTCAGTGCCAGATCCTGGGATAGTGTCATCCCTGTCAGATCCAGGAGGTCACAGGGACCTTCCCTAGGGATGGGAGAGCTGCGGGACAAGGAGCAGGGTAAAGCCCAGGTCAAGGGTGGTGCCAGCTCCAAGGGGAAGTTACAGTTCCCTGGTCTTTGGAGGGGGTCATTAACATTACAGGAAAATCTTGGCACTGCAGCATTTCAGGCACAACCCCCCAGACAGCTTAGGCTGAAAAGCTGCTTTCTACAAAATTCCTGGTCAAACCCAGCCAAAATAAAGGCCCACACTTTAAGTGCTTAACAATGTCCAGCACTGCAGTAGAACACAATGCTGCTCTGTGGAAACACACTTGCCTGCAGTAACAGCGGTTGGAGGCAGGCAAGAGGCTGGGGAGCCTGGTTTTGCATTCCCATTTCAGGACTAAAGCTCACAAGCAACGAGCACTCAGCGTCCTGGGGCAGAGCTGCACCCTTCCCATCTCCCCAGGGTTAAACCAGTCTCTCTGTGTGCCAACTTGTTATGTATGCATTATAGTACACTAAGGAGGAGAAAGCTACAGCTACATGTTGCTGCAATTTTATATAATTTGCTTTCAGAAAGTAATCACCCAGGCTAATCAAATTCTTCAAACCCATGGCTTTAGTACAGCTGTCAGCAGCCTGTTAGTCTAAGCTTCCAGTATGGATTTCCAAAAATATGAATAACCCTTGGTTTTGACCGCGGCCATAGGTTTAGTATGCCACTAAACACTCCTGACATGTGTTATTTCCAAAAGCCTATTGCAAGATCATAATCAAAAGAAGCTTGGAAAGACTTTATAAAAAGAACAGCACAACACAGAACCTCCTTTCAGTCCCTCCTAGTCAGATACACCATGTACCTCCCATTCACAAGCATATGAGTTTCTCTTGCTTCTTCCCCAAGGAAATAATCTCCTGCAAGCTGTATTGGATGCAAGGGAGCACTTAGTTGCTTGCAAATGAATAGCCAGGCTCTTAATTGTATTTTAACCTTTCCCTTCTCATGTACTTGTCAAATAACCCCAGTTCTGGGAGCTCAGGGAACCCACTTTGCCCCAGGCTGCTCCCTGCTCAGAGGTGTTTGCTTTTGCTGCAGGTCGTGCACAGGAGGCTGGTGTTGTCCAGAGTGAAGGGTTTGCCGCTCAGCAGAGTCTCACACTCCAGGCAGGCAAAGTGATTCTTGTGCCAGGCCATGCCTTCTGCCTGCTGGTAGTCTTCCGAGAAGATGATCTACAGGACAGACAGACAATTGCTTATTTCCACTGTCTCACCAAGCTGGAGCATGACAGGAACAGGGAGAGTCCACCCCATGCATCCCACCAAATAGCCAGTCATGGAGCCGGCTTTGGGAAGGGTTAATTAAAAGATGTAGGACCTCCTGAGCAATGAGTCATGGGCTGCAATTAAGAGCTATAAAACCATCAGGTTTTAAATACAACTAGAGCTTGATTGTTGCTCTTAGACAGATACAGCATCGCCAGCTGAGACTATCATTAATATCGCCCTGTTTTGCCCCATTTTCTTTAGACACCTTCAGCTCCCCAGAGCTGCAGCCTTGGTGACCAGCACCAGAAGGATGCCACTTCCAGAGGACATCTCAGGAGGCACGGGTAGGCAGGTGGGTTAAGCAGCGCTGAATTAGCCCACCCCAAGACCCCAACAGGGTCAGGGAGCAGCTGGTCCCTACCTCATCGCAGCCAGCACAGCGCGGCCGGAGGCTCTCACAGTAGTGGCGCCCGCACCAGGCGGCCCCGCTCTTCCAGAAGTAGATGAGGTCGACGAGGGGCTCGGAGCACCGGCAGCACACAAAGCACGCCGGGTGCCACTGCCGGGAGTAGCCCGCCCTGTCAGCGTACACCACCGGGTAGTCCTCGGGCAATGCCTGCTTGCAGGTCTCGCAGTGCTGCAACAGAGACAGTGGGGTGAGCATGGACCATGTAGCTGGTTAAGAGCACAGTTAGCAAAGCACAGCACCACACTCTCCAAGCACATCCTCAATGCTTCCTGCTTCTACATAAACTGGAGGACCTGCGGTGCCCCTGCTCAACATCCCATAGCACCAAGGAGGACAGTAGAAATTAAACGTTTAATTCCAGGACTGATAAGATGCGTGACTTTGGTTGCTTTCATTTGAGCTCTTGTTCTGTGAAGGGAATCTTGAGGGTACCAAAGCCCCACTTCACAGCTGTATCACCAGCCTGAAATGAGGCTATAGAAACAGTGTAGCGAGGTGGAAGAGCAAGGAAATGCTGAACTGAAGAGAAAGCAATGGTTGCAGCTCAAGAAAAGTGCTGGGAAAACATCTCAATTGTGCAGTAGGACTCAGACAACACAGAGCATCACAGGGCATCCAAAGCCAACAGAACCAACACCTCTCAGCCTACCACACTTCACATCCTGTGCAAACATTTGGACCAGTGCTATGCATGGACAGAGTATCAAGAGGTAAAATAATTAGAAGTCATTAGAAATATATATTGGCTAGTCTTCCCCTGGAATACTGTTTACTTTTGTCTGCAGCCAGATCCAGGCAGGTAAGAACAGCACTGCCCACCATCAGTTAAGTGTCTGGCCTTTGGGACCCTCCTCCCAAGCTAAAACCAAACCCACCAAAATGCCAAGGCTCCCAGAGTTAGAACATCCTCTAGTGCCGAAGTGCAGCACAGCAAAGATGTTATTTGCATAGAGATTAGAGACTTGGTTCTTTTCTCATTATGTTTTAATATATACATCTATGCATAAGACAGATGTCACTTTCAGCACAGTGCTTTCAATTTATAACAGCCCAATTATTAGACTTGGCTAATCTGAAGATTAATTAACATTTATGCACATTACACACAAGGCCAACCGGGCTTACTCTTTATCTGTGCCTGCAGAGTGATCCTGCGATTAGCTTAGAGCAAGCTTTAAAGCTCTCCTCTTGGAGGCTGACAACTGATGAGCTGTTATTTAAATACCCATTTAAGTCTGGATAGTCCAGGTCAGGATAACAACTTGGAGCCTGTGCTTTGTCACTCCCTAAACAAAACAAAACACTCTTAAGTAGCGGCTGGAGTCTCTTCCAGCAGAACTCTTGGCTGCAAGGCCAGACTTCTACTACCAGTCTGCTGAAGGCTTTTATGAAACCAAGATGCAGTGTGAAGCAGCTTGTGTGTCGCATGTGTTGTGGTTTCAGCTGCTGTGCCCAACCAGACTATTCGCATGGCCTTGGCCCCCCTCCAGTATGCTCCAGGCAGCAAGGGGTTGGGAGTTTCCTTGCATTCAGATGATGGATTTGCTCACAAATACTCTGATTTAAGCCAGCAAACTTCAAAAGGTGCATAGAAGAGACACAAAACCAGAATTTCTCACCAGAAGTTAAATAAAACTTCCTGAGCTGAAGGAGAACATTAGGGATGGGGCAGGAAGGGAAGAGGGGGACATTGCACAGGGAAGCTGTGGTCCACAACCTGAGGAACACCACCCTGATGCCACAACAGATTGAGAAACTCACCCCTCTGCGACCCTCCCTGATACAAGCCCAGTAAAGCAGTAGCAGAAACAGCCTTTATGGGGCACAGAGGGAGTGGGGCTTCTCTGTGAGCTATACATACGTCAAACCAAAGGCAAGTTTCCCACCACATCCACCCTTTTGCTAGTTCACAGCCTGACTGCCAAAGAGACTGTTCTCTGCATCTAGGGAGTTTTCTTAAACTCATTTTGCCCTTTACACAGCAGAAGGCTACAGGCCTATCTACACCCACCAAGTGGCTTTTCTTTGTTTTGTTACTATTATTTCTAGCACACCTCGCTATTGCCTCCTCCTTGTTCAGGCTGGATTTTCATTAGGTGCCCTGCAGTCCTTGGAGCGGTTCCACCACACTGATGGGCATTTTACCAGGAAATTCAGTATGACTAGTGAAGGCAGCAACAGAAGAGGGGCAAAATGTTTCCTGGCTTGGCTTTTCCACAAGTCTGAAAGGGGATATGTCTGCTTACACCACTCCTTCTACTGCAAAGGGCTTCAGATGCATTTCTAAGTACTCCCAAGACCCACGCCGACAAAGGAGTAAGCTCAGTGGTGCAGAAGCTGTGCTATTTCTGGTCTGTATGAACAAGGAAAAAAGTACCTGAGGATGCCATGCTCAATGTGGGCACTACTGGTACACCAGCCTCACTGGCAGTGGGGGCAGAAGGGCACCAATGAATTCTGCACCCATTGTATGGAACTGAGGCCATATTTTTCCTTACATGCCCGATACCTCTCCAAGGCACCAGATTTGGGTGAGTCAGGGCAGCAGAGCCCAACCCTGCAGCTGCCTCTGGGGGTGACAATGCCGAGAAACCACCAGAGCCATCCATCCCAGCCCCGCTTATCTTGCAGGATCTAACAGTGAGAACAAACACGAGCAGCTTTCCAACTCTGAGCTCAAGTTTCTTGCCAAAAAGAACTGTTAGAAAAACAACTTATTTTGCTGTTTCTTTCTATGGTAGTAATCCACAGGGCTTTTCCTAAGCATCATATAACTTCCACCACCCTGTCATTTACACTAAATAAAGTGGCTCTTCAAATTTAAGATGGCATTACAGCTTGGTACTTATTTTACATCTCCATCATGTAAGGAGAGGAGTGAAGACTTTATTAGCAGAGTAACCAGATGTGTTGGCCAAGAAAGTGTCCCTTTCCCCTAAGCTTTTCCAAATTCACCCTCTCCACTAGCTGCTACTTTGCGATCACAGCTCCCACAGAATGAGTGCCCCAGATGCCACAAGGCTTCCCCAGAGCATTCCCTACATTGGTAGCCTCAAGGTTTTGGGGACAGTAGCTAATTCTGATCAACTGCTTCAGATTTTTTTTTATTCCAGCACAGTTGCTTATAATACGAGAAGACTTTCCAGTTCTGAGGGGGTTAAAGATGATTTTATGCTCAGTGGAGAACACTCAGCTCCTAGGACAGACTTACTGCAGTGATGGGGCCCCTTCTCTACAGCCGAAATGGGTTCAAAAAGCTGTTTGAGCTCAGATGCCTTTCTCATGGTGATTTACATTGGCCCTGTATGTTTTCCTTTGCACACCAATTTCAACACAGCTGGCCTGAGTGTGCAATAAGAGGTTTAACAACCTTAGCACAGGGACCACACAAACACCCAAGGAAATTCCAGCTTATTTCCTGGTGCAGCTTTGGTGCTTTCTGGGTTCATTCTCTTCTAGAGCAAAGGTAATGTTGTTTTTGTTTTGGAGTGTGCTGATGTACATTTCAACCCTGGATACAGTGAGAACATTAAGGCCTCCAGTATCACTGGCTTTATGCACTTCATTTCTCAGTCCCTTCACATCTATTCTCAGTCTTCATATAGCTCATTTCGCTCACATCTACTTTCAGCCTCACACATATTGCAAAGTGCTATCTATCTCATTTTTCTATGGCAGAACTTTCCCACTGCAGTTCCATAAAAGCCAGCAGTTCTTCTGGAAGTTCAGCACATTTCAGATCTTGGGACACAGTCCATTCCTATCAGGTCAGCAGCATTAATTCCCACACAGGAGATCAAATCAAAATGGGCACTGTTTTCTTACAGGGGGGAAACAGGAGTCCTGTCTTAGTTTAGCAAGAAACCACAGCACTCAATGGGGCTGCTGTAAACTGAGCATTGGTCAAAGTGGATCTTCTACAAGTGCTCTGAAGTGGTTTTTCAGCTAGTGCCTTGAGAAAAATGATGCTTTAAAACTAAGGAGAACAACATCACAGCTATGTAATTTTGAAAGGACAAACTTGCAGTCTAAGTAAACAGGCATTGCTAAGTTAACTTTTATTAATAAATGTTTAATAGAAACCTTCCTTTCTTGGCTATTTTTTAGATAATTTCTTTGCCTGATTCAGTATTTTGTTGCAATGGTGAAAAACCTTTACTGTATCACTGGGCTCTGAAAGTCAGATGCATGTTAGCAGAAAAGGCCATAGCAGAGGGGATACATTACCCAATATGGAATGAAAATGAAAACTGCTCTGAACATGTTACAATCTCAGTGCAGCAATGGCAAGAAAAATCTTCCCTTATAAACCCTCCGACACCGTTTTTCTTTTACAGCTTTAAAACCTCTGCTGCAAGTCACCCTCACAAGGGACAGTTTGATATATTTTCACTCACCATATTTTATGATAAGCATTTGTTCAGCAACCACAATGGCCACTCCAGACAGCGCTGGGAGAATATAAATCTGAAAGGGTGTTAGGGAATCTCAATCATTTCCCTGTGGAAATGTATTTTTATGCCCAGGAACATCTGTTCAAAGTTCCCCCAAGCGATTACAGCCCTGGAAGCACTATCTCCATGTTCACAGCTCTGCATTAATTAGAGCGAGCCACCACCTCCTGTCGCTTGCAGTCTTTCCACTTGCTCCGGTCTGGATGCCTAGCTGCAAACACTCACTGACTCGCAGTAAGATGTCTCGGTTACCTTATTGACTCACAAACACACAGGGCAGTGTCATGCCCAATCTTTCAGAGATGCCAAGAATCCAAAGTCAAAGATCACTGCTTGTGCGTCTAGCAGAGGGTTTACTTACCCTGGTGGCTCAGCACAGCTTTTGCTGTGAGATTATAACCATCCCTCTTCAGCCCTGTTAGACAGACAGGCAGGACTGGCAGGAGTACACAAGTCCCACTAGGGTGTTTCACAGTGCTCTACAAAAGCATGCCACAATGCAACTGAACATTGCAGCACTGCTTCAGTGGCTTGAAAAAGCACTGTAGCAGCCCTGCAGAAGCTGACAGGAGCAGCATTGTGAACAAGGAACAGACATCCTGAGCTGGGGCAAACTTTACCCACCTCTAGTTGAGACCAAAGCTGTTCCCCGAAAGCTCCCCAAGCTCCAAAAGCAGAGCCGGGGACACCCCATCCAGCCCATCCCACCGCCATGGACCACAGCACTCACATACTGCCCTCCTGCAGGCACGTTCTCCAGGGCCCCATTGGTGGACTCAGAGGGTTTGCTGGCTTCTATGCTCTTGTCCTGCTGCTTCCCCTCCTCCTTCCCTGCACCGCCTTGGCCTGGCAGAGCCACCTCCCCAACGCCCAGTGCTTCGGCTTTGTACTTCTTCACAAAGTCTTCCATCAGCTTCAGCTCGTCCTCGGCGAGGCCGCGGCACTGGGACGGGTCCTGGTCATACAGTGGGAGCTGTCGCATCAGCTGCCGACGACGGTAGTAGGCTCCCTCCGTTCCTGCCACCGGCTGCAACTCCTTTGGGATCAGCTCCATGTACTGCATGGCCTGGGATGGGGAGAGCACCAACAGTTACTGAGCTGCCTTTGGCAGGGAAGCGCTCATCACATCCACAGGGCTTTGCAAACAGATGCTCTGCTCACGTTATGCAGCAGTGGCAGAAAACATGGTCCTTCCTTTCTCCCTTTATGTTTTTCCAGCATTTCAGGAATGAAAAGCTAAAGTTACTCAGATGCAAGTAGCAGCCAGGCTACTGTTAATCATTTCATCCTCAGAAAACAGGTTGGGTGGGAGTTGGATTTGGTTTGGAGTTTTTCTTCATGTTTTGGTTGTTTGGGACATTTTTGGTTGTGTGTTGTTTTCTTTTTAAGCCAAACAAACCCCCAGAATTCCATAGGAAAGCAATGAAAACTTGCTTTATTAGTTTTACACCCAGATCCCAATGCACCATCCCTCACATGCCACTATCCCAGGCTGCTGAAAAGACCAGAAATCTATAAACATCTAAACCCAAGACCAGGCAGCTTCCTACTGCTTTGTGCCAGGACAGGGAGAGCTCCAAGGAGCAGGTCAGAGCCTGTATCAAGGCACCTCATAGCCCTCATGGGTTGCATGCAGCATAGTTTACAGTAAAAGCTCCCCCTTTTATCAATTAAAACCAGAATCTTAATTCAGGAAAAAAAGCAGTCAGCAGCTGAGTCTGTATGTAACACAGAGCTGCCAATGCTGCACAGTTATTGATTTTGCAGTAAAGGGAAAGCGTTTGGTCATTGATGCCCTGCAACATGGAAAGTAAATGCCAAGAAGCTATCAAAAATAGAGCCTCCTACTCAACTGGCTACTAACCACTGTCTTAAAAGCAGATTAAAGTGTAATCTTGCGAGAGGTCTGTCCCACACTGAATTAGCACTTGCAGGATAGCGGGGTCTGTACAGTTAACTTCTGCTGGCCTGGTACCGAAGGGAAGGGAGGTTCCCACTCAAGGCATTTTTCCTATTGTAGTGTGAAGAGCTATGGGGCAGCCAGTTGGCACTCTGCCATTCCACTTTAAAGACCAGCATCCATCTGCATTAGATTTGTTTCTGACGTGGTCAGCATTTGAAATCTGAATTTTACAAACCATAGAGAAGTGATTAACTGTTTACTGTGCATGGGCCAGGTCAGTTGGGTCTTTAAATACAGAAACATCTGCATGGCACCAAATAGCTCATCACATCTGTAAGAACTTCAAAGTCAGCTTCCACCTCAGCTACTTTCAGCCCTATAGAATCATTGCAGGGCAAGATTTCTGCCTGAAGATTCACAGCAGCAATAGATGAATTATTTAATGGAGACAGGGCTTCTTCCCTATTTCTTAGGGTGCATGCTAACATTGCAGCACAATATGTTACACATCAACACTCAGTATATCATGCCTCTGTGCAATGGCAAGATTGATATCCAGGACTTTTTCCAGGGGAGAAGGAAGCACATGGATGAAGGTGCTGCTTGGGAATAGCTGGTTAGAGAGCTACAGGACGCTGTAGAAGTGATCTGGTGCACAGATGGCTTTCACAGAAGTGAGAAATCCTAATAGGAACTACAGAAGCAAGAGAAAAGAATTCCCGACAGCTCCTCCCAGGCCTCACACAGGCACTGCCCTACAAAACAAGGATATTGCTGGTATTATCCAACAACTGGAAAGAAAAACAACCAAAGCCTCATGCTGTACAACACAACTTCAGGACAGCAAATGCTGTACAGTCTGCACTGGGTTGGTGCAGCTACAGCAAGAGCACTAGCAAAGCATTAGCACAGTAGGATCTTAATGGAAGAAATTCTTAATCCACTACAAACGTGCCAAGACTAATGAACACTTCTACCAGTGCTATGAGAAAGCACCATGCCAGCACATGCATGTGAAGCACCTCGTTCCACTCTGGCACCAGACTCTCCATTGCCAGTACAAAACATCTGTGCTGAAAGCAAGAGAGAAAAGCAAAGTCTTAAGCCTTTCTTATTACTACAGCTGGAGTGCTCAGTGGCAGGGACCAATATCTGCCCAGAAACATGGTAGGATTTCACTCACTGATCAACAGAATGCTTAAGATTATAATTGCTGATGTCATAAAACATCCACAGAATACCTCAGGGAAAGCAGGATGAGGAAAAGTTGTTTTTTCTGCTGCTACCATGTATTACTATGGTGAAATGCTTTACTCTGTTGCCTTAGTGCAGATAACAGTGAAAATCTAAAATGCTCTTCCTCAGAATTAACTCCTGCACATCAGATATTTTATGATCTGCTCTTTTCACTTTCCCCAAGGACCCTGAATATCTACTTCATTGCTTCTCCAGGCATGGCTTAATGAAAACACACTCTGAACTTCCTCCTATTATTGGACCATTCACTTCGAGACAATGATATTAAAAACAATCCCAGGTTTCCAGCGTGCCTTCAGAAGGAAGCCACTGGAGCGTGTCAGTTATGCACTAATAGCTTTTTGGCCCAAATCCCTTTCAAGCTATCCTGAGAATAGCTGACATCCAGCATCACTCCTGAAAGTTTGTCAAATTGATCTTCAGACCAAAATTCATCAAGGATATCTACAAAGCTCCTGGATGCTGTTTACTTGAACTAAAATATCTTCTAGCCTGTTCAGGCAATATGAAGAGTTCGAAAGCTTTCATGAAGCATGTACCCTCTAAGCTGCCACTTTACCAGCTTCCAAGGCGGGGTAGTTTGCCCCAGTGGGTGGCAAAGCTGCCAGGCTCCCTAGTGCCCCCACTGGACATGATCACCCCAAACATGCACCCACAAGGGGTTATGGTCAGGGTTCAGGCCCATAGAAGAAGAAAGCAGCCCAGGAACTGCAGAGTTTGGGCATCCTTCACAGTAAGGAAGTGACCCTGCCCCAAGATGCTGGCAGCACAGCGCTGCAGCCAGCTCAGAGCTGTGAAACCCTGGTTTCTGATAAATCCCAGGCTGGGCAGCAGGCTGAACGATCAGGCTGGATGGGAAGAGTGCCATCATTGTTCTCCCTATCCCTCATGAGCTCCTTGATTCCCCCCGGGACTTGTGGAAGGCAAACACTGGTTAAACAAACATTCCTGCTAGGCAAGCTCCTACCAAAGGGAAGGGGAGGGAAGGAGGCTGAGAGCAGCGGCACTACAATTAAACAGTCAGGCAGTCAGCTCCATGGGGGTCTCAATCTCTCATTGAAGCCCAGTGGTCTGCTCCAATTAGCACCACAGGTCCCAGCTGCATTCTCAATACAGACTTCAGGACACATGCAGTCAGCCTTTCCAAGGGGGTGAGGGCAACTGAGTTAAGAAGAATCAAGTCTGCCTCTTGGGCCTGAAGCTGCATTTTCACATTTGTTTTAATTCTTTAAAAAAAGCTGGTTGCAATTTCCAGCAGCTTTAAACTATTTCATTTGAAGAGCAAAAGCTGTCCACTAATGACAGCTTAGTATATAATGGTTTTAGTACCACAATACAGTCAAAAGTGAGTTAAATGCTCTCCCTCAAGAAGCGCTCTGCTGACTAACACTTCCATACACCAAAACACACTTCCATTCCTTCCTGCACAGCAATACTACTCGCCTGGATGGCAGCTGGGGCTGGGGGTCTTGTTTTCAGATCCTGTCCTCAGCACAGGGCCACGCTCCCCATCTCCCTTTCTTACCCGGAGTTCTCTTTACAAAACCTGAACACAAATGTTTTCTTTTATTTGGACCTGACTATGTTTAAGCTGTAAGGAAAAAAACCCCAGCTCAGTGCTGGATCTGGGAGAGGTTCCTCAGGAAGCAGCAAGGGGCAGAGTTCATGCCCATGGTGGCAGGAGCTGTGGGCAGGGTGCTCTCAGCCACAGAGCTCAGCTTCACTTTCCTCCAAGCTATCACATGTTAGCACCATGAGTTTCCATGGTCCTGCTCCACAGGGAAGGAAGATCCATGAGTCTGCTGGGAACAGGGGCAGGCTGCTGTTGGAGAGCCCCTTGGCACAGGGGCTCCAAGCCCAGTGCTCTGCTCAGTTCAGCCTGGGCTGCTGTAGGAGGATGTTTCCTACTAAAGTGATGCTCTTCTGGGAGCAGGACATGGAGAGCCCCAAGGAACAACCACCCAACTGCCCACCCCCACAAGAAGTTCAACCTCCCCTCCCTTTCCTCTGCTTGCCCAGCAGATCTGAGCTGAACTTAAACAGAACAACATTACAAAGCAGCTAAACCATGAGCCGATTGCTGTACGCATGCTGTTTTGGCCATTTCAGTGTTCCTACAGACAGGTGTCCAGGGCTGAGGTGCTACAGCATTCAACAGGAAACAAGGCGGCATTCTGCGGGGGTTTAGGGCTGGCCATTCTGTGATTTACAGCAGCACAGTGAGCAGTAGTTGCATTCCTGGTTAATAAGCTTGAGATGCCAGGTCTATTTTAAGTCCAAGATTTTAATAACTACCTCATCAAGCAAAGAAAAAATAATTATCTTCTATTTTAAAGACAACCATTATTGTGCTATCATCATTAAAGCCCATTTCTGTAACAGAATAATTTACAAACACAGCACTGGATGTAGATGCAGCATTACTTTTTTCCACACTGATTTATTTTCTCTGCTCCCAAGGCAGACTGAAGCATGATCTCCTGAAGGGTTTGCTGAAAAGGCCTCCAGGTTAGTGAAAGTGGCCCAGCTACCTCCACCTCTGGAGTTAACTTCTTGTCCTCATCCCACATCTCGCACAGCTTTCTGCCTCCTTGGTGCCCAGGGAAGGGACCAAACCTTAGTCCTGACACCCCAAGGTGGCCTGGCAGAATTGCTCCCACATCCAGCCCAGGGCTCTGGAGCAGGCGCATGCCTGCTTGGGCTGTGCAGGTATTGTACAACTGGCAGGACAGCAGAGATGGGATCTCTCCTCAGCAGTGTTTTTACTGGACATGAGCTTTATCAAAGCAGTGAGCATTCTAGTTGTAAAACCCATTAAGACTTCTCCTAGAAATGTAAGCAAAGCTATAAAAGCTCAAAAGCAATCCATTCCCCTCTCCCACCTACCCCAGTTATTTACATGGTTTTCCAAAATACAAAATGTTATGTGCCTTTTTGCTCTCTGAGGCAAGTTGTATGTTTTACTGATTTTCCCCCTGATAACTTTATTCCAGAGCTACATTATGATCTCCATAAACAACAACTACCCATCAAACATGCCATGGATTATCTTACCAGCTTCTGGTTGAGCCCTGGTGGAGCCCACTCATATGTGATGGTGTCAAAGGTGGGGTCTTTCCGGGAGACAATGGGGTTGGTGATGGTCATGTGGTTCCTTTTGTAGATGCGGATGCCATCACCTCCCTTCACGCGGGCAGTGAGTGTGGCGTACTTGGAGTCTGAGAGCAAGCGCCCAATCTTCCGATCGTCCTCCACCTCCGAGCTCAGGCTGTGATCCTCCTGGCTGCACTTGCATGACTTACAGATCTTCCTGTGGGTGACAACCAAGATCATGCTTTTGATGAGAGCTGGGCCATAAGAGGCACATGATCATGCGATGGGTCAGCCTCTTCCAAAGGTTAAACACAGAGCAGGGTTATGGCATAAGACCTGTGGCATGTGGGCTCCAACATGTCCATGTCCTCCTTGTGCTGGGGGCCCCAGAGCTGGACACAGTACTCCAGGTACAAAGGTCACACTGATGGTGATGCAGCCCAGGATATGGTTGGCTTTCTGGGCTGCAAGTACACATTGTCAGCTCGTGTCCAGCTTTTCCTAACGGATTGGCAGTGGCAGAGCAGAAAGCCACAAACCCCAACCCCAAGCAAAAGCAGCTGCAGCACTGCTGATATAATGCTGCCTCTAGCCCACCATGGGAAGCTGCCACTTCCTGTGAACTTTGAAAGCCCCTTCAAGCATCACTGTATCCCCACTCTCACCAGTCTCCAAGAGTTAAGCGCCAGCATTACCTTTTACAAAGTTTTACATACCATTACAAATGTGACTGCTAAAAGGAATTGATACTTAAGTGTCTATAATTTTAATTATCACATCTTTATGATTTATAGCTGAGTCTATAAGGCCACTTTCTGCTGGCCAGCTTTTCAATCAATGCTAACAGCAAAAAGGACAAAGTAACTCTGATGCAACCCCAAGTATTTCAGCAGGATCCTGGGACAAGCGGTAAGCAAACCAGTCTTTAAGTCAATTAAAAAAGTAGTGATTAACCAAATGTGTTTTAAAGTTTGGATTTCCACACAGCTGAGGCACTGATCTCGGGAACTGAAGCCTGTAGGACACTACCACACAGTGAAGCCTACTGCAGTTTGCCAGCAGCATGCCTAAAGACCTCAGGCTCCCATGTGCCACTGTGATAGGACCTGGTTGTCCCACAGCATTCAGGAGCTCTCCAGGCTCACAGAAAAGAGTCCAGTGTTTTGCAAGACAGCCTCAGAGGGCACCAATTCTTTTCTAATTAATGACATCTGGATTGGTCCCTTCCATTTCAAAGCCCCCTTTGTTTCTCCCATTTGGGTTTGCAAGCAGACAGGGCAGGAGCCTGCTGCCCCTGCCCAGAGTCAAACACCCAGTATGGTCAGCCCCCACCAGCTACTAATATGGGTGGCCATTTACTTTAATTAGTGTTTTTAAGTGGAAAAGCAGAAAATAAAGTGTCAAATAACAAGACCCTTCTGGCACTTCAGCTGTCTGGATGCTCAGGATGGCCATCAGCAACAGCCACTGTGGTGCTGCCAAGCAGAACACAGCACTGAGCCCCCACCAAGGGTTTTCACTGCGCCAGCTCTGCACCCACAAAGCCCTCATGGACAACAGTGACAGCCAGGCACTTGGCACACCTCCTGCCAACAGGGCAGGATTGTCCTTTTGGTCATCGTTTCTCTGCCTCCAAAACGAGCGAGGACATAATTGTTTTCAGAAACTGATTTCGAAACAATCTGACAGGCTGGGAAGGCAGCATGTGGCAGGCAGAAGATCCTGTACACAGAGGATACATACTTCAGAGCACACACTATGCAGGGCATCAAGTGGCTTGTGCAGAGCCATGTGCAGAAGCTTCAGGGCCACGCTCCCTTTCCAACATCCCACTGAACAGCACCAGCCATGCAGTGCTGTGCCAGGGATGGTCCCGTGTCAGGTGAGACCCTTCTACAAGATGGGCTATCTCTTCACCCAGTTCTCTTTGTTCCTGTGCCACATCTTGCTGACAAGACCTGTGACCAATCTAGCAGAGATAGTCAACTCCCAGGGAGGGGACAATGGTAGAAGTGGAAAAGAAACCCAAACCCCAGGCATGAGAGCTCCAGCTTGGTTTAAACAGGACCAGTGAGGGAAAGGGGATGGAGAGCAGGGAGCATGAGCATCTCCTCAACTCAGCAGCTGTCCTAGCCAGAGACTGTGTCCTCTGCACCTCCCAACACACCTCAAGTGCTCTGCAGTTCTTTATATGCAGTCACTGGACTCTGAACATCAACGGGACCAAAGGCACAGTGTCAGGACAAGGGTCATCAGGACCAGGACATTACCTCCAAGAATGTGGCTCAAAGCCCGTGCACATCCCTCTGCAGCGTAAACAAGGCACACCTCTTCCTGACTGCGGCTGGCTCAGCGACATCTGGAAAAGAACAAGACACTGGAGTTGGAAATGCTTTATCCTCAAAGATTACCTGAGACTAGAAGACTAATTCTGTGTTTTGTCCTTCAAATGATTTCTTCAGCCATGCCTTATGTCCTGTGAAACTTCAAACCTCCCAGAGGCCATTTGAGCACCGTCCATGCAGACCTGATCAAGTTTATTTAGAGATGCTTGGGATGAAGGTTTTCACCTTAAAAGAGAAGATGGCATGTCCGGAGCAATGCAGGGGGGCAACAATTCAAGCACAGTGAAGCATGCACACACCCCAGATAGCAGCTTAATCTCATACACAGAGGCCTCTGGTCTCATTAACATGCTATTTTTATTTACCTTATATTTTGCAAACGATTCTGTGCAAGTAAAATTTCCTCCAGTGGGACATGAAGTGTGCTGTCATAACCTGATGCTGAGCTTGCTTTACTGCAGCTTGGACCTCCTTGGTCTTTCTACAGGGGCCCATCAGAATGACAGTTAAGGCTGCAGAAGTTTCTAATGCTGAAGAGGCTGTTGCTTGCCTGTTCAGTATTAATCTAGTCCATATGAGCTTCTGTGTTATGACAGCATATGATCTTGTAATGAAAGACTACGTAAGCCTCCAGCACCAGCTCTTCATCTTCCTCACCCAGCTCCAGCCCCTCTCCCCCACTCAGCAACTCACAGCCCTTGTCCATGCACACTGCCTCCCTCCCCAGCAGAGGCTTCCACAGCTTTAGATGGGGTAGAGGCAGTCTTTGCCAAAGCCCATATTCCAAGGGAGGAATCAACAGCAGTAAAAGAACAGAGGGTATTTTTAAAGTATGCAGTGAAGGAACGTGCTCAGCTTCCCTCTGCAGTGTTGTGGGTGGTTAAATCCCCCTTTGAGGAGGCTCTGCAGGCATCCTGCATGGGTGGCTGGGCACTGCAGGCAGTGGTGTAGCTGGTGACCAGCCCTAAGCTCTGCCCAGCAGCACTGGGCTTCACAGCTCCACTGGGATGCAAAGCTGTTGATGACACTGGCAGCTGCTCCTTCCTCCTGTTCCTGCCCAGATCCACCCATCCAGCTTTCAGCAGTGGCTCCTGGGCTCCTCAAAGCTCCTGCAGGGATCTGGAGTGCCCCCAAGGTCTCCTCTGACATTCAAACTCATACTCCAGTTTTCAAGAGAAAAAAAAATGGTTATTTTATGGCACTTGGTTAGGAAAGGCATTTAATTTACTTGGAAAGCCTAGTGTTGCTAATAAGGACAAAGCTTTCATGAACAGATGGTTCTGGAAAGAGCTGGGTACTGGTTTGCCAATTTTAAGGTAAACGAGCCTTTACATAGTCGTTTTTGCACAGAACTATCAAGCCTCCACACAAGGCTGCTTGCCCTTGAGAAGCACAGCCCAAAGGGTATGAAATGGCCCATTTCAGCTCACTTAGCCCCCGGGATTGCTATTTCATCTGTGCCTCTGCTTTCACCTGTAGTTTTCACCTCTTTTCACCTGCAGCTTTTATAGATATTTTGAAGCCAGTGAAAAGACCTCTCGCTCTGGGAATTCATAAAAACACGTCTTTAAAACAGCCTTAATATACACACACACACACACACACACACACACTCTCTCTCTCTCTCTCTCCACCCTGCCCCAGAGAAATAGGCCATTTGATTCTTCAGCTATGTGCCAGCTCTCCAGAAGAGAGATGTTTAAGATCCCCACAGACCACACAATCTTGCCAGTTCTGGAATCGTGTGCTCAGTACCCACTAACTGACGGAGATTTTTAACAGACTCTGATCTTAATGAGTTAGAAGCTGAGTATGGGCAAGTGACTGTGAATGGCTGTTTATTTAAGATACAGACATCTGGATTAAATAAACTCATTTGGAAAAGCTTCATTACATACAAGAGGAAAAGCAAAGAGAAAAGTCTTATCAGTAGCAATCATCAGTACATGAAACCCCCATAACCTGCCTGATACTTCACAGTCTAAGTGCCTGTGCAGGACATCACAGCCATTTGGGGTGACTACCAGCCTGTGACCTCCACATTGATATGTACACCCAGTGTTTCACGCTGTGCCCTCAGTGTTAACAAGCCCCTGTCTCGGTAGTTCATTCTACTTGTCCAACCATGGCTTCTGGTTCATGTCCTAGGTCCAAGTGTAATTGAGGGTAACTGATGTTTACTCAGTCTTACCCATGGAACTATCTACTGAATCAGCACTCCCAGAACACTCTTGTGCCAGCCTTCCAGAGCAGGCTGGCACTACCCATCACCCCAATTAGCTGGAGGATCTCTGCCTTCAAGCTGTTGGATCTGTTTTAGACATCTATCCAGCTCCAAACACTGCCATGTAATGGCTTGGTCATGACTGTCCATTGCCAAGGGCAGGGTGAGCATCCCAAAGCCTGCCAGCTGGCAGAGCTGGGATCAAAAGGGTGGTGCCCCACATCACTGTGGACTGAACAACAACAGACCCATAGACAAGTCCAACAAGTAGTTCCAAGCCAAAGGGTGGCACAGCCCCTCCAGATGGGGAAAGTGCACATAACCACTGACTGCTGCTCTGCCTTGCACTACAAGTTGAGGGCCCTCTGGGCAGCATCTCCTCATGGCTGACCAAATCACAGCCACATCTCTATTTGGAGGACAGCATTATCCCTTGCTTCCTCAGAAGTGGAGGGAGGTTTGAGCCACTCATTTCCATCTCTTTGTAGGGGCCAAACACAACAGGCGCCGCTGACTGGTTTTTGGACTGCCTGGTCAGCAGGACTTCCTGCCCAGATATGGAGCTTCTCCTCACAGCTCTGCTCCGGCTCCTTGAATATGCATAAAAGGAGATTTCTTTAAGAAACAGACAGAGGATACTTAAAAAAAAAACCCAACCCAGTAAGATAATGTGAAACAAATGCTCCCTTGACTATCTTAGACTCCACCTATGCCCAAGCCCATTTGGGAGCAGCAATGTTAAACAAGGCAGTACTGGAGTTTAAGAATTTGAAGACATTTGTAATGCCTTTAAAAACAGGCCTGTGTCAACAAACCACTTGGAAGAAAAGCAAATTCTGCTCACCGTGACTAGATATACAACACATTTTGAGAGCTCTGATTTGGCTTTGTGTCTTATAGTATTCTTGCTATTAAAAGCAAGAAAGCAAACCAGTGCAGAGGAAATTCTTCGCTAGTGAAATGATAGGAAATTGAGGCCATTCTACCCACAGAAACATCTCTGAATAATCTCAGGAATACACTAGTAATAGCATGGTTCACTATTACACTCGCCAAAGGCAGGGCCATCCTAGACACTGGTAAGTTCACTCAGTGGCTGGAAAATAAGAGCCTATTACGACAAGAGACAAGGAAAACATCCAAACATGGGTCCACCTTGGTTTGCAGTTTGAGGACTCCTTTGGAAAGGAGCACTGAGCTTCCAAAGCAGGTCTGTCAGGATGGACCTCTGGTTGGAAGCTATGAGCAGGTCAGAATCCCAACTCCACCAGCTTGTTCCATTTGCAGCTCAGCTGAGACTCCAGAAGGTTCTTGCTGTGCATCATCACACCCTGACCAGCCCAGCACACTTTGGCTAATGACCCCTGGCCAGAGAGTGTACTGAAGTTAGCTTGACAATGGAGTTTGGTATGAAAGGACCATCCTCAATGGCACATAGAGAAAATGATGGGGTTTACATCCACATGACTTGAAAATCCTTCCAACAAGTAGAAGCTTCTCACACTCACAACCAGCTCAGTGCCAGAGTTTCAATGTACCCAAGAGGAGACTTCAGTCTAAGCTTAGGTGTTTCCCAGCAAAGGCTCCACTAGAAACAACCATGCTAATGCTACAGACAAGGAGACCAAGCTTCTAGACCACAAATAGGCTTAACTCAGACCTGCCTGTGCTCAGACACACCAGCTATCACAGGCACATATAGTGAGCATGTGCCATGGGGGCTGTTTCACTGCCTGCAGCCTGTCCCCACCTTTGCTAAAGAATTTGCCACTGCAACCGCATAAGGGAAATGAAGTCATGAGTCTGGCACTTGCGTGTTGGTGATGCTTACTTTTATTTGTCTGCTCCTTACATCATCTTCCTTCAGCTATGCACAAGGCACACCATCAAGACAGGCCTGATAAGTTCATTTTGATCTCCAGCAGAAGCATGCTACAATGTCATGAGAACACAAAACTAGGGTCTTGGTTAAGTGACAAACAAGGTGGAAAGAGGAAAGTGGAGTCAGCTCCAGCTGCTAAATCAGTCACTGTAACCAAAGGATGATAACTGAAGTAGGAGATGCTTATCAGATCAGGGATGCTTGGACCATACTTCCTAAGAAGACAAACTCCCTGAAAAGCCAAGGTATCTTCTCACAGGATGGTTTTGCCATTAGCAGCACATACACCACATATCACAGCAAAGTGCAGGGCAGCCTCAGACGGAAGAAAACAGCCCTTTGGCCAGCAGCACTGTCCATCATGCTGCTGTGGATGGAGGTGTGGACCTGTCACAAGGGTCACAAACCCAGCTGACACTTTAATTTGCAGTTGCATCCTCAAACCAAACCTGAAATAGAGTTCAGAGTTGTGGTAAGTTTAGTCAATGTGGTTTTTAACCAAGAGCTGCTGAAGACTCAAAGAACATACACCCTTCTGCAAGAGTTCATTTCACACACAGTGATGGGACATGAGGCAGGACTCTGCTTGCTCCAAACTGCCATGCTCAATGCCAGCAGAGAGCACAAGTACCATTGGAGCAGATCCATGAGTGGGCTGAAGGGTAACCCTACAAGAGCCTTATTCCTCCCTGGCACTGCAGCGTGTGTTACTCACTGCTCTCTATCCTTTGAAAGGGCTTTGGGGACCAGCCACTGCAGCCAGCGCTCCAGAAGGACTGGTAGAGAAGGGCCCTCCTGCCTCTGTGGAGGCTTCTGGATCCCAAAAGCACTTATTGCACAGCACCTTATTTGGAGACTAAAAATGGCAATGGAGTCACGTCACTACCTCAAGTATGTTTTCTCCTCCTTTTTAGGGAGAGGAGAGGAAAAACTGGTTTCCGAAAAGTTACTACAACTTCACAACAGCCCTTCAGAGCAGAGGTCCTCATTTCACCTCTCCCAAGCACTCCCCAGCACCCATGTAAACCTTTCTGTCCAGCCTTTGGAAGGCCATCATGCAGTCTTAGTGTTGGATAACCTACCTCAATAAATCACAGTCAGGGCAGAAGAGAGCTTAAGTGAAGCAAAAGGGGCACATGAACACTTTGGGTGGGTTCCTCCAGCTGCAACACATTTTGAAGATTAATAACTCTAACTTTGAGAAAGTCCCTTGAACAAAGAAAAAGGGAAATGTCATACAAGATTCACACGGGTGGGACCAGTTTGCTCAGCACAATTGAGGAGTTTAGGAAGCTGGACAGATGGCAATTAATTTGTCATCATTACTTGACTATAATAGAGCTAAGCTTACATAATAATAGGGAGCTAACTCAAACTTCCTTAAGGATTTTCAATAACTGGAGAGTGCAAGTGTTTATATCTAACAGAAGAGGTATCACAGCAATAGGAACACTGTAAGCTCTGGAAAACTACACCATCATCCATTAAAGCTAAGAAACTTTTTACCTGGGCTGCAGCAGAAAATATTTTGCTGTTGGGCTTAACTGATTTAACACATCCAAAGGTCTGTGTTTCAGTTAAAAGCAGGAATAAAACCAGATTGTGAACGCCAAAAGCCTCTTTGGTTGCATTTTCCTTCCTGTTCTGAGTCCAGCAGGGCAAATTTGCTATAACTGTGTCTTAGACATGACCATGTGTTGCACCCAACTATCTTACACATGTCTGAGCATACATGCAATTGCCTCCCCTCTAGGAAGGGAAAGACCAGCAGTCTGTTTGACCGAAGCCAGGGAGTTCCAACACTCTCCTCACATGTAACACCAGCTACTGGCCAGAAAATCTTCTCTGGCATGGCCAGGGACACAGTGGCATGAACCTCCCCACCATAGAGATCTGCAAAGCTCATCTGCTGCCAGACAGCCTGGGGCTGGTCATTCCATGGAGCCCCAGAGACCCTGGGCTGACCTGGGGCTGCATCCAAAGCTTCCTTCAGAGTACCTCATTTGAAAGACTTGTCTCTGCAAAGCAGCAGCAGGAGCAGAGCCATCACCGAAACCAAGCCTGGGGCATGCACATTATGAGGTTGCCCTAAACTTAAGGCACAGCAGGACATTTGTTCTAGCAATGAACATATCTTATGGGGCTCCCTGCAAATCTTCTACTAACTGGACCTACCATAGTTTTGAACCCATACTGTTCTTTACACTACTGGGAATCTTAAATAAGGTATTGTTTCTAATAGCTATACACAGTAAAGGAGCATTTAAGTAATAATCACACTGAACTAACAAGAAACCCCATATGAAATAGTCTCAGTCTTATTTTAATTTCCTAATTCAAGCAGAAAACCAGATGCACTAGCATTAAGTTTCTCAGTTACCTGATCAAGTTACCAAGACTGTTTTCCTTTCAGTGGATCCTAGGCTGGCAAAAGGTTCACGTTAGTCCAACAAATCTGAACTCACAGGTGCTTGGTTAAATAAGGCCCTCTAATCATTTGGCTAGCATTTGCATGTACATGCAAGTGCAAGGGCAATTATCACTAGCACTCCTTAGGGTATCCATAAACATGCATCTCAGCAATGCTGAAGCCTGAGCTCTGCATTCACAAAGTACAAGAGAAGAACATGTCAAGAGTCAATCCTCACTTAGGCATAAGCTAAACAATGGTTCAAAATTGGACAAACTAAAGTACAAAATCCTCAGCTCTGGAGATGATCCCAGGGAAGTGGATTTTTCTTTCCACTTTGTCAGTGTCAGCACTATGGACACTGCTACAAGAGAGCAGAAGAGCCACAGCAGCAGAACCGCTGCTCCTGGAACACATCAACTTGTCCAACAGTTTTACATCTTGGGCATTACATTTGTTTTCCACGCCTGCTGATGACCAAACATCCTCCTTGACAATAGTTGATGCCCAGTGAGGTTCAGGTCTGCTCAGGAGTCAACTCCCAGCACTAGCACAGAAGAAAACTGTCCAAAACATACCTTGGACCAGCAGAAGGGCAGGCAGGAGGGGAGACTCTGGGCTCTGCTAGACAAACTAGAAGGGAACTCCTTGCCAGCATCTGCAAGTGGAATAGATTTGTGCAAGGGCAACAGACTACTCTTAATACACATACTTGCTACTATAATTTTGACTGAGAACAGTGAAGGATTGTTTTTTTCTTCTCATTTTCATAGACAGAAAACATCTATTGTAATCATGACCTGAAAACAATTAATTTCCCTGCCAGATTCTGAGTAAGCAGTTATCTAAATTATCACACTCACAGAAAAAAATCACTAACAAAAGACTGTCTTTCATCTCCAATTCTCCCCATAGGATGTAAGTCACCAGTGAATGAGTTGGTCTTGTCCAGAATACTGGAAGCACTTACTGATATTAAACTTTCCAGAGTGAGAAGTTTGCTGCCTTTTATTTTAGCAACATAAAGACCAGGAAAAGGCACCAGTATGTGAGAAATGTATTTCAACGGAGCTGCCAGATCTCAACCTACAGGATGAGAGATACAACAGAACCAGAGCCTCTGCAAATAACTAGCTCTTCCAAGAGCACATAGTTGGCAGCATTCCTTTCTCCACTAACAATGTGTGAATTAATGATAAGAGAAGGGCAAATTGGAAAGTAAGATGAATAGATTCTTCCACAAGCAAGACAGTGTTTCAGACACTTGGTCTTAATTATAAAACCAAGTCAAGCTGTGAGTAGGTGTACAGAATGGGAAGAAACCACCCAAATTTAATTAAACAGCAGCTGTGCTGGATTCCAGAGTGCTCAGGTAAGTGTCTGATCATAATCCCCATTTACCTTCACTTTGTCCTTCCCACCTCCAGCCCATGGAAAAGATGCTGAACTTCCATCAGGAATGGGGGTCTATGGGTACATTCACATGTTGGAATTCAGGAGCTGCTTCTATCATGTTTCCATATAACATAATTGATTTGGTCCTCCTAAATACCTTCTCACCTCTACTATTCTCATTTCACACCAACGATCAAGACACAAGAGAGCTAACGACATGCCAAGGGCACAAAAGCATTTCACAGCAGAGCAAAGGGCAGAAGCATGGCTGGACCACGCATCCCTCTCCTCCACCCATCCTCCCTGCACTACAGCCTCACTGGATCAGCTCCAGCATTTCTATACGGTCTTGTCACTATCATAAACAATTCCGAAATTCTCAAAAGGCCCATCCAGCTGTACAAGAATGACAAAAAAAAGATAGTTTGGGCATGAAGCATTTAACAGGCAAGGTAGAGTGAATTAGCAGCTCTGACAGCTACTGAGAAGCTACTCAGCCTCTGGTGTACAGGTCTGTGTTCCCACCTTAAATGTCCAGATCCAGGGCAGCTACTTTAAGCTAGGAGAAATACTGATCAGTTATTATATCCTGATGCTCTGGATTAAGACACATGACAGATAGGAGCCTGCTAGCTGCCCTTCTGCAGACTCCCTGCTGTAGCTGACACTTGCAAGATGCTCTTTAGTAGTCTAAGCAGACTTGGCAGCATGTGTGATGGGAAAACAGGGGATACTTTTTCCACCTTCTGAAGCTTTGTAATTTTGACAGAAGTTGCTTTCTTATAGAGAGTGAATAAACCAAAGAGAGGTGGTTCTGAGCAACAGGTTTCTAGGTCTTCAGAAAAAAACAAATTAATAATTTCAAGTTAATTTTGTGGCTGTTGATGCCCCGAAATCTACTGCAGATGCTGAAGAGCTGTGCTACCTCAACTACTGCTAAGGGACAGGCAACCAGCCACAACACTTCTGAGCGAATTTGCTTCCCCATGTTCCTCTGATAAAACAGATTTTTCATTCTATGGCAGGTTCCTTCCCATTGAAACACTATCTGGAATGATTTTCCAAGGACTGTGTAAAATAACAGAACTTAGCCTGTTTTCTTAGTAGGTAAGGCAATAAACCTCCAACATTTAAAGCTTCCGACAGATACATACAACTGTGCTAGAAATTAATAATGATATTTGAACAGCAGTTTGTATAAAACAGTTACCCAGCTGCTTTAATGCTTCAGTGTTTCTCTTTATTGCAGCTTTAACATTGCAGGCACAAGAGGCATGTATTTTTGCTTGTCTGAAAGCTACAGCTAACAGCATCTACAATTAAGTACTAGCAGAAAAACATCTTCCATTGTCCTTATTTCCTACTACTCAGCCATCCCCTCCATTTCCCTAGTGTTTTTATTTGTACCATTTGACCTAACTGAGCCAGCTGGCACACATGCTCCTGTCCACTAGTGCCTGTTTGAATTCACTGGGATCACTCAGTCCCTTGTGCTAAAGAAGGGACAGCTTCCCTTTCCCTTGCCCCTCTGATTCAGGGGAGCCATTCCTGAACAGGTTTGAAATATCGCACCCAGTGAACTAAGCATTAACAATTTACAATGCCTTATCTTCCAGTAATTAAGTCAAAGCTGCTCTTTGTTTCAGTTGTATCAACTGCTTTTAAGGCTTTAACTCATGAGCAGGGACACTGAAGGGGAGTTCAAAGCCAGCACACCCAGAAAGGAGAGAGTACCCACTGCAGAAGGAAATAGCAGCTCTGGAGCAGCTTGGAGGCTTTTAGTAACTGAAGAGGTGCAGTCAAAGGGTTAGGAGTAGGTGAGATGGTAAAAGTATGAGGAATCAGGCTGGTAACCAGCATCAGGAAGTTCTTGTTCTGCCAAAAACTGCAAATAGCTGCCCTGAAATCTTTCCCTTTCTCTGAGCCCCATCTTTAAATGGGGCATCAAGCTAGGACATCTTAATACCTCTTTTCCTGAATGGCTGAAATACAATATTTCCTTTGAAAACAATAAAAAGTTCTCAACCTAAACAAATACTCCAGACAGAGCTCCACTACAAGACAAGCGGGATTTTGTAACTTGTAAATTGTATTTTATGGGGCTGAGCTTAGCTCTGAGTCCAAGTCCCAAATAAGCTCTTTAACCCATGTGCTGCTTTATGACTTCATATCTATAAATACTTGTTCAGTGCTAAGCGGGTTTCTTCATTAAGATCAACATCTGTTTCCCCATGACAGCTGCAGCAGCACTTCCTCCCTTGGGCTCCAACACAAGGGCACTGTTCTTGGGCAGGGTTTCAGTCCCACAGCTCTCAGAGGGCACACTGGGTGATAACAGCCATCTCCCCAGCCATCAGCCAGGTAAAAGCCAGCACAGGGACCAAACCCCTTGTCCATCAAGAGGAGGATTTATAGGGAAGGCACCACCTTTTCATAATGAACCCAAGCTTCTGCTCGTGGAGACTATAACCAGAAAGCATGAACATGAAGGAAGTCTACAAGGGATGAATAACATTTGGTGGTCTAATTACCAGTTATGAGATCCAACTTCCAACAGCAGAGGTAAAACTGCTTGTACCATTACTGACAGCATTTATACAAACAAGCCCTAGCACATTTAAACAACTAAAAAATGGCTTTGTAGGCACTCACTGCAGTTTACAGCGCTTGTCTTTATCACTGTGTTTCTGAATGGCCTAGAAGTGGTTTTGGACAGAATAGAGGTCTCTCAGATGTGTCCTGCAGAAGATGACTTCTGGGCATAGCCCCCATTATTTAAGGCTACTTTTCTCCATGATGCCAGCCATCTACCCGAGTACTCACCACTCCAAGGTGAAATCACAGGTAGGGATTCAGGCAAAGTGCCCTGCACACCTTGATCAAGGGACACAGTTCATGAAAAAAATGAAGTTGCGTCTCCAGTGCATTCAAGTATTTTAAAAAGCTCTACATTTTTGGCCTCTAGAAAGGACAACTTCCTAACTCTTAATAGTGTTCCCATTCACATCTGCAGATACATATGCAGAGGAGTCTTCAGGTGTCCAGATACTTTGCTGATGGAGAAGGGAGGCTTCTGTCTCCACCCACATCACACAGACTCCTGCATGCACTGGGACCAATTTATCACACCAGCAGCAATGCCTTTTTCCTGTCCTACGTCTCCTTCAGATGCCTGCAAAAACCCATTGCTAAAGAACTGCAGAAAGAAAAAGTTCAAGAACCAAAATTTGTATTAACTGAGTAAACTTTACCTTGGCTTTGAGCAGTGTTTTTAGCTTAGTGGGTTATTTTCCTCCCCTGACAAAAATGGACTGAGTTTAGTGAGAACAGTACACAAATCCTGCTGCCTGCACGGTCCAGCTGAACCAGCTCCAGTAACACACGAAATGCCAGCCATCACGCTTTATCTTTGTTTCACGTTTTAACTCTCCATTTAGAATTTAATCTAAACAACCCATTTGCCAAACAGAATGCCGGCCCGCTCATGCTGTTTTAATTTCCTCAGAAAGAATCCCATAATACGCTAGGCAAGACATCAACAATAATTAAACCCAACAGTGATTGAAAATCGAATTTTCAGGGCCTTGCAACAGGCCCTAATGAGTTCCAGACTTGCCTTCCCCGACTTGCTCAAACTGGTTGCACGGCACTGCCAAGCCAAATTAAAATCTGACAGCATTCCACCCCATGCCCAGAAAAAGTGCCCTTCTCATGATTCAGGAAATTAAACAGCCGTCTACTGCAAAGACGTCCATTTGTCTTTGGACATGCATTATTTAGACAGTGATTCAGGGTCTGTATTTTTCTATCTTTATTATGTCATTCATATCCCTTTTGAAAGGCAACCTAGATGGGATTTTTCCTTTTTTAATCCTGACATGCCCAGTTTCACTCAGGTGGCAGGAGACAGGCAGCTCACCAGAGGGATTATGTGGACAGCGGGCATCATGTGCTCTTTGCCCCGCACCAGTGCTCTGAGTGGATCTCACAGCAGATCTACACCCTTCCACTGCAGACAGTCTGTACGGCACAGATTTAAGTGAAATTAATAACAATGTCCTGTTCTTTGCGCTTCCACCAAGGGGAGCCAAGGATCCTGCCACATGTTTCACAAAGTGGTTTCTGCAGTCACAAGTCTCTCATGGTGCACTGCAAGCCCTTTTTGTACCACTATGCAGCCTCACTGCTCCATCCCCTGTGAGCGATGTTCAAGAAGCTCCTGGCAGACAGGCCCAATGCAGTGTCAGCTTTACTAGGGCATAGTTAAGCTCAGCAGCACAGATTTGTTCAGCCCTCCCTGCTGCTCATATCTAGCCCTGCTTCCTTACAAGATACCCCCACCCTGGGGCTGCTGGCAGGGCTTTACCCTACTCCAACCCTCCAAACCCCATGAGCAGCACTCTAGGCAAGGCAGGAACTGGGCTTCTGTTTGTCGGACAAAACTAGACTGACCAGCACACAGGGGCAGTTACCCATGAGAAAGGGTCAGTTTTCATTCCTACAGGATCAATCTCCACCCAGAGCCTGGTGATAACTTCCCCAGGGGGCATCTGAAGATGTTCTCCCCTGCCCTGGAAGCTGCAGCAACCAGCACCCTATGGACATGCCTAAGAGGTTACCAGCCACAGGGACCTTCTGGCAGAGGACACGTTGCTCAATCTCTAGGGATGATACACCAGAGATCTCCCCAGCAGGTCCTCACCAAGCTGGGACAGGGGAGATGGGCAGAGCTGGGCACAAGAAGGAAGGAGGGAAGGAAGGAGGAAGCCCTCAATCCCACCTCACAGCATCAGATATTTCAGGCAGGACACAGAGCTGGAGCATCGTGCTGCAGTGGACAGTGCATTGCACAGCCCCAGCCACCCAGACTGCAATGCAGACAGAAGCCCTGCTGCCAGACGCCAACATTTGCCCGGGACAGCCTTTAAGGAGCATCCTGTTTTACACAGAACTCATCAAATAGTTCTTCAGATCCAGCAGTTGCACAGCTCAAACCCAATAGCATAGAGGGAGCTACACCTCAACAGCAAACAGGCTGAGCTCCCCATCCTGACAGTCCAGGAGGGAAGTCCCAGGACAGCACTGGCAAGAAACATCTCAATAAGCTCTCAGCACACAGTGCCATCCAGCACCAGGAAGGTCCCAACAGAGCCACAGAGGCCAGTCTCAAGCACTGCACATGGTACTACGCAGACAGGGCCATCTGGCATCAGAGATGGGATTACAACGATGTTGAAACCGAGAAGTGCTGACATTAGGTGTTTAACTCATCTCCTAATCATGCAGTGACAAAGGTACAGCAAGTAAGGTCACAGGAGCAGCTGCTCCGTGACAACCCATTCCACACGGATTTTAATTTAGCAATTAAAATCCCTTCCATTCAGCCATGCCAAGAGGGCCTTTTAGTTATTCTGGCTCTTTTGCTCATCAAAAGACACTGTGGCCAAGACCCAGGATATCCCAGGGAAAGCAAGCCTCTGACAGCCAGAGCCATGAGGAACAAAGGTTTTCCAGCGGGTCTAAAGGGAGACCAGCAACTCCCTCAAGGATACAGGCTCAGAAGAGTGGTGGTCAGAGACTCACACAAGTCAGCCTAGACGACAAACAGTTGCTTTTTCAGCAAAAGCTTTGTTGAAGTGAGTTTCTTATACAGCAATAGAAACAAACCCAGATGCAGTGTGGCTGGGCAGACCCAGAGATGAGTTTTGCCCACTCCTCGCCCCGGGCGTGCTTTGCCCCCTCCTCCTCGCCCATCGCAGCCGCTGGTACTGCACAGGAGATGACTGAAGGCGAAGGGATCCGGGGGGCGAAGGAAGCGGAGCCGGTTAAACCGGACAGCCCTGGCGCGCCTTCCCGAGCACCCAGCCACCCCCGGCACCGCGCAGCCCCGGCGAGGAGGAGAGAAGGGGAAGCAGCAGCCCACGGGTAGCCCCGACCTGCCTGTTCGCACGGACCCACCTTCTGCACCCCGGGGCTCAGCTCCATCCCGAACCGTGTCCGCCGCTCGCCTTGGGCGCGCCGCCCGACGGCCGCCTTTCATTGGCGATCGCTGCTGCCCCGAGCCGCCCTCAGCCAATCCGCCGCCGGAGACAAACTTTCCTGCCCAATGGCGTGCCGAGGGGCGGAGCGTTCCGACTAAAGCGCGCACGTGTATGCGGCCGAACCCCTCCGCGCCCCCCATACCAGCGCATCCCAGCGCATCCCAGCGCATCCCAGCGCAACCCCCCCCAGTTCCCCAAAGCAGAGCCCGGGCCTTAATTAATTAAAAAAAATAGGACAAAGAGAAAAAGAGAAAATAAAAGTGGTTTTAGGAGGTTCTTCCTGAAGCGGCGGGGGGAGGGGGAGGGGGGAGAGCGGGAATATGGGGGGGAGATTGGAAAGGCCTGGGGGCCTGGAAATCTGGCCCCTCTCAAGGCAAGTAGCCGTTCATGGCCAGGCTGGGGCTGTCCCTCTGTCCCACCGTCCCTCTGTCCTGCTGTCCCAGCCCCTGACACCAAGCACAGGGAAATGGATTTCCCAAATCAGACAGGAAAATGCTGGGAAAATGTTTATCACAGAAGACAGATGAGGAACGTTTTTTCAAAAGAAACTCTCCAAAACCGTGTTCCTTATGTTATTTCAATATGTGAAGCGTTGAACGATAATCTATTATTGCTTTTGGGGGCTTTGCTTTCACATGAAATGACAAAGTCTTCTTTATAGCTTTCAACAGACATTCCTGCATTGGCCAGGAGGCCCAGCACAAAGCCCCTTTGTGCAGGTGAGGGTGAGAGGGCTCTGTGTGCTCCTGCTCCCAGCTCTCTTCCCTGGTTTCTCCCTTTTCCCTGTCTCCCGCTGTTCTCTTTCCTCTTCATGCCTGAGTCCAGGAAAAACCCATGCTGAAAGAGCAGAACTCAGGATCCAGCTGCCTGCTCATGCTCTGTGATCAACACAGAGCTACCAGGAGCAAGAACACAAACACAGCCCAGGGCTGAACTGTCTGGTTACAACTGTAATTTGAAGAGATAAAAGAAATCCTAAAGTCTTGTGTTGATTTAATATCTCACATGTCAGTATGTTTTCCCAAGATTTCTTGCGTATATTCCTGCAGAGAAAGGAAAGAGATATCCTGGGCTCCTTCTGTATTCAGTTTCTGAGGGAACTTCATGATTAGTTGTGTCCCTTTCCCTCATTGTCACTCATGTGACCCTGGCAGGATTTATTTGTCCCCAGCACCTGGATATGCTTTTCGAAAATCACACAATAGACTGGTTTGGGTTGGAAAAGGGACCATAAAGATCATCTGCTTCCAACATTTCTGCCACGGGCAGGGACAAAAAGAAGGAATACAGTTTACAGCAGCCATGTGGAAAGAAAATGAGTGAATGACAGCAAAGGCTGGTACCTCACTGGAAGAGATAGGAAAGCAATGCAGGTTGCCTGCCTTTCCCTTCCCATGCTCCAGCCATGCTCTGCTTTGCTTCCTACAATGTCCCTCAGTCTGCAGAAGAAGAAAAGGGTTTCTGCCTCTTTCAGCCATGGGATTGGATACCTGGGTCTATGCAGAGAGGGGTAAATCAGTGTTATGGGGAACTGGGTGCCTATTGAGTTCTAAATTCTCCAGTCCTGCCTTAAACCCACTTAGGGACAGTGGCAATGCTATTCCACAGCTGGTGAGCTCGGAGGTTTCCTCCACAGCCATGCACAGTGCTGGGTGCTCTGCTCCAGCACAGGACTGAGCGGCTGTTGCCTCCTAGGATCCAGCCCAGAGAGAAGGGATTCAGTCTGTTCAAGAGAAGCAATTGGGATGGAGCTGTGTAGGAGATGCTGGCCTGACAGAACAAGCAGGCCAGAGGCATGAGGGGCTAGCAAGCCCCTGGGATTGGGAATGTGTTCTGACACACAGCGAGGATGACTGTGGCTTTTTTAGAAGTATTTTAACATCTTTCAAAAATCTGGGTTAAAAAGCAATGTCAGAAGAGAAATTCTGGAGCGATGAAGTCCCTCTGGGGAGGATGTTTGAACCTGACCTTCCAGAGGCATTTTGGGAGTGAGTAGAGGGAACAGCACCAGGGATATTGTTTTTCAAACCCATGCTGCTTTTCAAACCTTGGCAGCCACAAGAAACACTTGAAATGGCAATGAGGTGACATTAGCTCCCTTTCCCAATGCACACAGCAACCTGGGAAATAGGCAATGACATACAAAGGGATTTCTAGGAGCCACGAGGCATGGGATGAGAGGCCAGGACACCCCAGGGAGTGCTGACATTGGCCCGCTGCCACACGGCCCTAGGGAGAGCTACTGCAGGTCCCCATCAGCTCCTGTTTGCATTCACAGCGGGAAGAACACTCCAACCAGCATGGAGGGAAAGTGATCCATTTGTGGGAGGCAAATCTGTGTTGTAGGGATATGTTACATGTAAAAGTGCTGGGTTTGGGGGATGTTAGTTTCTTGGGTTTAGTTTTAAATAGCAGCTGTAAAGCTGTGCACCAGCAGGCTCTGGGTGCCAGGGTAGTGATCAGGCTCTCCCCGCGTAGCAAAGGCTTTTCGTCAGCATGGAAACAATGCTTGATGCAGTGTGTAATTAGAATCATAGAATCATAGAATGGGTTGGAAAGGAACTTAAGGATCATCCAGTTCCATGGATACCTTCCACTAGACAAAATTGCTCAAAGCCCCATACAACCTCACCTTGAACACTGCCAAGGATGGAGCAGCCACAGCTTCTCTGGGCACCCTGTGCCAGCACCTCAGCGCCCTCACAGGGAAGAACTTCTGCCTTCTATCTAAGCTAAATCTATTCTCTTTCAGTTTAAAGCCATTCTCTCTTTTCCTGTCATTACACACCCTTGTAAAAAGTTCCATTAGGCTCTATGATTTCTTAATACTGGAAGATAATACAGCCCCATGATCAGAATATGATTTAAAAACACCCTAGATGCTTATATTTGCATCTGGAATTGTTGTAGTTCATGGTAACCCAATTAAGTCATGGCAAGTGATAGCTAAGTGTAGCCAGAGCGAAAAGCTAAATCAAGGGCAGATTATTTCCCATGTTTAGAACCCCCTTGAGAAGCTCCTGATGGTGGGTGCTCTCAGACTTGGGAAACTCAGCCAAGCTGGATGGTAACCATTATAGTTTATAGATTTTGGAACAACTCAGCCTCAGGAATGATGACTCAGGAATAGACAACCATAGAAGCTGCCATTGAGAAGGAGATCTGCTCTGGCATCACGGCAGGTTGCGATGCAGAGCAACATGCAGTCAGGGAGAGGCAAAGGCAAGCTGGAGACGGCTCTGAGGAGGACCCGGCCTCTCACACTGTGCCTCGGGAAGGATGCCAGAGGTAGTTATCACTGACGGCCTCTGAATAATGAGTCTGTGCTATACTTAGCTCTTTGCTAGGAAGAGACAAAATCATCCTATGACTAAACACAGCTAAATCTCTGCAGTAGTCATTCCCCATAAATTGCCAGTGAATGGACAAAGGGGAAAGATGCTCAATTATGAGAAACAGGGATTTCAGCTTCCTGTTGATTCACCAGCCACTTTTATCAGGGCAAAACTATCCTCACTGAGGTGTCACCAGACTACTGCATCCTGAAGTGCACTCAGTGGTCAGCTAAGCTCTGAAGGCAGAAGCCTGGACCTCGAACAAAAAAATAGTTGCTAGCTGATATAATGGCAGCAAAAGGCTGGCATTAGTAATAATTCCTGAACACAGCTCCTTGCTTCTTCTGACAAGATGCTGAGGGTGAATCCAGACTTCCCGTCTCTGTTGGGTTGGTCCTTATCAGCCTGCAAGGTCAGGAGTTTATTGAAGTCACTGAGGACAGGGGAGGAAAAGACATATTAGGTCATCTGTGGAGGGCTGTCTCTCCTTGGGCATCATTCTCTGTGATTTAGAGCAACCTAAGCAATACTCATTTCTTAGGTCAGAATCTGTACTTTCTAAGATGGATTTTGCAAGGTCTAATTCAGTTGAGTTTGCAGCTTTATTCCTCATTTATATTCCTGCCACTCGTATTGTTTCAGCCGTGGCTTTGAAGAATGGAGCAAGCGGTTTTCCAGCACTTCTGACTTTGAATCTGGGGGATGCAGGCCAAATCGTCCCTGCCCTTCCCAAACCCCACACACTCTCACCAGATGCTCCACTCAGAAGAGAGGAGCAGGTTGCCAAGCCTGGATCTCCTTTTTTAATCCTGATCCAGTTTTAATCAGGGCTGCACCTCGAGGTGGAGAGCCTGGCTCAAGGCTTTATCCTCATGCAGCAGAGGTCCACCAAAAGGTGGGAAGAAGAGGATGAAAAAGGAAAGGAGCCCATTAAGTGCTGAGATGTAGACAGGCATCATCTCCTTGCTCAGGCATCTCAGGGCAACAGGATGAGTCTCAGGGGAGGCAAAGAGGTGACATGGAGCAAGGTCGGCTTGAAGCTTCGTGGTTGGGGAGTTGGGTTTAGGCTGTGGGGTTGGGGTTTAGGAGAGAGCAGATGGACAAGGCTGAAGTCCTGTTGCAGGAGAAAGGCAGTACTGAAGGAGCACAAAGATCTTCTTAGGAATGTCTTGATTTCTTCAGGAATCCCACATGGAGGAAAGGGCCAAATTTCTGCCTGGAACTGATGCTGAACTGCTTTGTTCTCAAGAAATAAAAGGCACCGCTGCAGAAAGAGGAATAAAACCTTTGAGCTGGATGTGAATTTCGCTGATAACCAGAAGGCTGATGCTGCTGGGCTGTCAGAGCTGGCCTCAGCCTCACACAGCCCTGGCCCTGCTCTACCCAAAGTAGACCCACACTGATACTGTGCATGTAAAACTGCTGCCTGACTTGCTCCTTGACTGGTGCAAGTGAAAATCTGGTCCAGAGGCCACAACTATAAATTTATCATGCCATGAGCTAGTTGGAGACCCAGGGAGCACACACCGATGCGCTGGTGTGAACCACCACATACCCAACGACACAGGAGTCTGTGTGAGCTGGCAAAGCCCTTTGCCTCTTTGAGAGCAGCTAATGCAATGGTGAAAGGGATTACTGCAAACTATGCTGTGTTTTCTAGTGAGAGAATTTGCGGTATTACATTCTTGGCTAATTTTCAGTTTTTCTCTTTTGTACAAACATAAAGGGATAAATGAAGTAGAAAATACTGCTCTGCAGCTGCTTTTGGTTAAGTTTTTGCCCCTCTTCCATGAATAGTAGTAGTAAAACTACAGATTTAGTTGAAATATTTCTGAAGAAGTTTTGATCTCCTGGACTCAATGAGAGCAGAGCAATGAAAGCAAAAGGACAGGAAAATAAATGGAAGAAACAAATCAGAAAGGCAGACAAATGACAATTAAATCCAGGCAGCTCCTTTTCTGTCGATTATTGAATAAAACAAGCCAAATTCTTCTATGGGATGATTCTGCCCATGGTTGGTTTTAAAGTGATATATGATTGCAGTGGTGAGAAAGAAATAATACCGCATCAAGTCTAAGACATATTTTGTGGCAACATACTATGTTTTTTTCACTGGTTGTGATCAAATGAGTCATCTTGCTTGTAGTCAAAAATAGATCCAGTAATGTAGATTAAAAAAATAAACCAGCAATACATGTGGTTATGACCACAGCTGTTACGATATGGGTTGCCTAATTTGGCTATATTCATGAAAAGTCTTTCTTTCCAAAGCTTTACGCACTTAGTTTCATCATCAAAGGATTATCTGTAGTGAGTAAAGCTCTTAAAGTCATGTATCAGTCTGAGTCTCTGAATCCTGTAAGTCTATCCATAAAGTAAGAAATGACATAGAGTGTTTATGAAGAAAATGAATCACACTTTTTGCCATTTTATTTTGAATCAAAGACTTGTTTTCCACTTTTCCCTTGGCCATGTTGCTCAGAGGCAGTTGTTCCCATGTGAGTGGACCTGCTGGGAGGTGGCTGCCTGGCACGATCCTCTCAAGCTCCATTAGCATCCCTTGCCCAGGTGGCCATGCTGCCAGGGAAGCAGTGGCTTTGTCCACCTGGTAGGAAGGCAAATCTGGGAAGGGAGGAAACTGAATGAGGCAAACCCTCTTGAGAAAGCTGTGGGCGTACATGAAGAAACCAAGAAATGTCCCAGAAAGGAGGTTTCAGGGCAAAGGGCTGTGTTTAGCTGACATATGTGGCTGTAGAAGGTCAGTAGATGGATCTAGAAGGCATTGTTCAGACAAGGCATTTGAGATGATGGGGGTGGTAGGGCAGACAAAGGCCAGCTTTGGAATGACCATGGGAGCCAGTTGTGGTGCTTAAGCCATGGTGAAACCATCCTGGAGCAGGAACAGTTTAGATCAAGGTTATAAATCTTTTAGCCTGAAAATGGCAGAGACCTCTTGATCCAGCAATGCCAGTTCCTTATTGTGCATTATAAGCACATGAATATAAAGTAGTTGCTTTCTGGTTTGGTCCTGCACCAGGTATCTGTGTCACCCTCCCTGCATGTTTCTGTATCAGGCTGCTGGATTTGTCTTTACATGAGGACTGAAGTGTTAGGGCATTAAGATCCTTACTACCTGAGTGAGAATTCTTAGGTTGGACGGAGCTCTGGGTGACATGGTCTAGTGTAAGGCATCCCTGCCTGTGGTAGGGGGTTGGAACTGAATGACCTTAAGGTCCTTTCCAACCATAACTATTCTACGATTCTATGAATACAAAAGTAACAAAAGTAATTTTGCAGATCATTGTAGTTGAAAAATAAAACCATTAACAAAGTAGAACTAACCTTATCTGATGCTTCTAAAGAAGAGTAATTTTATGGATTAAATACATTTTCATTATGACACTAAGAGACCTTGTTCATCTTTCCAAAGGGCACATCTGAAAACAACTCAGGTATCCCAGAAAGAAAAACACTCAAACCCAAAAATTCCCCTCTTCAAAGTGCCTTCTTAATTGAAACACAGACCCAAAAGTGTCCTTCCCAGCTTCAACTTCAAACCCTCTTTTGGAAGAATTTAAGATTAGCCTTCCGCAAAACACGCAGTAATGCCCGCTAGCCCTGCCAAGTGCATTCCTGCACCCCTAGGGTGGACAAAGGATGAGGACTTCTCACAGTATTCTTTATGAGGAGAACACTAATTTTCATGTCCAGGTTGTGCCTGTTTTCCCACTTTATTTTTGTGTTGCCACTTGCTGTGTATACCCAAAGGTGCCTTACTCATTGACTGCCCATGTAATCATAGTTGGAGCGACCTGCTCCCGCGTGGTAACATGTTGCCATTTAAATCACTACCAGGATGCTTCAGTAACTCCTTTCAAAAGGTTGCCATATCACCACCATTACTCACTGTAGAAGGACCCATTGTAGTTTGATAGTAGGTGTCCTGTTTTCTTAAATTAATGATATACTGCAGAACTGCTAGCATGTATTTAAGTTGCCATTTACTACACTAATAAATATTAATCAGCCTCTAAAAGAAGAAATGTGCCATTGTTGGAAGGAAGTAAAAGAAAATTTTATGTTACCCCGGGCTGTCTTGTTTCTGCAGGGACACAAGAAAAATGGTGTTTATCATTTGGTATTTCAACAGAAAAACACTGTAGGGCCTTTCAAAATCCATCTAGCTTAACTGGTTGCTCCCAAGTTCAAAAAACAGCTATGGATTTAAAAGAAAGTATTTATTTCCCTATAGTTTAGCTACAGTTTATCAAATATTCTTGCAAGCTGAGACCACGCAGCACTTAAAAAATGAAAGGCATCTCTGTACCATACGGCCTGTTTCTGGGCAGTGGCAGACAAAATCACAAATGTAATAGTTTCCATTATTTAATGAAATGGTTTTAAGGGCACCAAACATCACCAAAGGATTCCAATCCAAGTATGAGTGTACATGCCTAAAACATGAGCCCAGCTCCAAAATGCAAACTGCCTTGCAAAGAGACTTTCACAAGGCTGTTCATTAGAACGGCCCCATGTAATCAGCTCTGCTTCCAGCTCTGCCCTCACATTGCTGATTACTGCATCTGTGCAGTGGTGTGGGCTCTGGTAGCTCTCCCAGCCTCAGGCAGAACTCAGACTGCTGTACTACAGGCTTTTCTCCACTTCACAGCCATACGAGCCTCTGTCGTTATCACTTCTTCTTGTTCTCCAGGTATGGATGCCAATAAAAATGTACTCGACTATAAAAATGTGCTGGACTGTAACTATGTGTTTGCACAGTCACATTCAACAGCTCCAGAGAGTCGGACAAATAATCCTCTTGTTACACTTGGATGGTCTGAGGACAGGAGGCAGAAAGGTTTGCAGGGAAGGTAAAACCTCTCCAGACCCACTGATAGAACTGGAACCTGTGGTATGGGTAGAGTTGGGGTCTGATGAGGTCTGTCAGTTCAAAAGCTTGGCTCCTTTTTCCAAGTGTATCAAGTCACATAATAAAAGACAGGATCCCTTACCTTACCCAGGTTTTGTCCAATAAGGTTGAAGGACAAGGAACTTCACAAGACCCGCTTACATGTACAGGGCAATTCTGCATCAGAGCAGCAAAGGTTCATCCTTGTGGTGTAGCCACAAAATGATCTTTTCCTTTGGAAAGGTTTTTGTACTTGTGTCAGTAAGAAGTCCACCTGTTAACCAATAAAGCCCTTTGTTTAATTAATGTTTAACCAAAAATGACTAAGACGTCGGACCATACCTAGAAATCTGGCACACTGTAATCTCTGTGTCAACCCACAACACAGGTTAATGGGTTGGTTTAGGCAATCTTAGCTTTTGAATGGGATCTGCTATGACTGGAAGGGAAAGAATGGGCTGTTTTCACCTCTTCTTTGTCCTGTTTCCAGTTCAGAATCAATTTGTCAGTATGAATTTCTTCTTTTTCAAAGCAAGAACTATAGGAGCCATTTTTGTGGCATCCTGAGCACATGGGGGTGAACTTTATGAACGGGGAACTTTATGAAGCTGGGGGCTGAATGCTATGTGCACAGCTATCTGCCTCATCAGGCAGCTGAAGTGCCTTTCCAAACCTGGCTCAAGCAAAAAAAGAGCAGCTTAGACTAGGAGCTCTTTTTCTCATGAACAGTGAATTTCCTTTCTTTTTCCCTTTCATTTCAGTTCAGATCATTAATTTTCTGTTAACACAGTGTAGGATTTATGGCTGTGATTTAGTAGGTACGAGTTACCTACTCCTGTCTTAAACTTGTTGCCAGAAGTCTGGCATCCTACCCCCTCTGACATTACGTGGACATTCCCTTATTTATCTCCATTCCTCCATTAGTTTAGTGTTAATCTTGTTTATTACCTCATTTTTACTCTTCAAAACCTTATTCATCTTGCAGAGGCTCCCACTCAGATCCTGTCTGCTAATTTGATTTAAGGAGCTGTAACTCTTCCGACCTGTCATTGGAAATATGCCCTCCTTTAGCCCAGAGCTGCTTTAAGGAGCTCACAGTCTGAATCAGCATTGAGATGGAGGAGTTATTAAAACACATCTCTGTCTAAAGAGTCAGGATGGGAGAGAAGCACATCTGAAAATGACACTTCCCAACAAAGGCCTTCATGTTTTCAGTCGTTTGATCTGATTGCTGCTGCAGGGAGGTATAAACACCAGGCAGGGCCATACATTCCTGTCCTGCTCTTGTAACAGGGGCCACACGAACTCAGAAAGCTGCAGGAGGGGGAAAGTGAAACCTGAGATTTTTCAGCCCCCAGCTGAGATGTGGGGACACTGTAAAACCATTATTCCCCATCAACACACTCAACTCCATCTGTCTAGGTTGGGTGATTCCCAATACATGGCCAAAGCATAGGCACACACTGGAGTGAAAGCTGGAAGATGCTGCTCATTGAGCAGAACAGTTTCACACGCTCCAGGAAATGTCAGCTGCTTTGACATCTCTATTAATCACCTCTGGATCTATCACAGCAGTGTTTCCTAACAAACCTGCTCGAACAAGTCTGCATCCTAAAGCCCAAGCATCCTCTCTTCTAGTGCCAGGAAAGTAATGGAAAAAGAGCCCAGAGACAGGGAAAGGCAGGCATGCTGATCTGGGAAACTAGAAATGGAGCTGAGAGCGATGGCCATAAGTGCTACATGGGGGACATGGGATGACGGGCATGTGATGAGTACGTTGTTGGTGATTTCTTAGGGATGCACTGCTGAAACCACTAATAGGGAATAAAGGAGAGGATATTTCATGATTTGAAAAGATAAAGTTGTATCTGTTCCCTGACTTGGTCTTTGAAACATCTCCTTCTGGGAAATTCACATAAGGAGAGACATACTCAAGTTACCACCTGAATAGCACCAATATATTAATATTTCAATTCAGTAATGTAGGCTCAGTAAAATAAACAATGCCAACATGTAGAAGTCAGTGATGTGCAAAATAGAAAGTCTCTTCTCATTTGCTTGAAGCAGAAATGATTGTGTTACATTTGAGCTCAATAGCTTACTCTCAGAATGGTGGTGTGGAACATTTTTCTCTGTGTGCATCATGAATGGAGCTGAAATACTCTCGAATAATAGCGGTTGATCATAACATAATAGGAAAAATGAGGGAGTGATGTTACAGCTTGCAGCATATCTGGATCCTACACAAACAGACTTAATCTGCTGTCCAGGCAGGGGCTCCATGACCAGTAATACAAAGTCTGTGGCCTTTCATAAGACCTGTAAAACCATCTTTATTGCTCCTAGTCCCTAATAGCTGTTTCCATGGAAGCAACACATGGTGGTCTGAGTTATAATCTGGAGAAGGTGCTGTTTGATATTGAACATAAAGTTCCCAGTGTAAAGAATGTGAATTGCTGATGATGCTTGATTGTGACCATGGTGTGTACATCCATCTATCCATCCATCGCAGACTGACAAGCACACACATTCACCACATGGTTTTGGAATGTGGCTATCAGCAACAGACAAAGCCAGATTTACAGCTCCTAGTTGCATAGCAGCATGTGGAAGTAAATCTGGGCAAGGGAATTTCTTTGTACTTGTCACTATAAAGATTTTATACAGCACAGTTCCAGTGGAATTATTTATCTGTGTAATCACATCAACAGTACAGGAAACAGAGTGCTACATATGCATTATGAAGAGATCCTTTTGCATCTCCTATTCATTTGACTAGGAATATGATAATGCAGCTCCTTATAGTGTAACTGGACACTGGCATAAAAGAGCACAAAGACAGATTCAATTACTGTAGTCCCCAACAGGCAACAAAAACTAATTAGCTCAGTAGGCATATGCTGGTAGGAAGGCAAGAGTGAATACATGAAGAAAGGATGTTGAACAGACCAGTAATTTACCAGTATTTACCACAGGTAAATGGAATTTGCCATTTCTAGGTGGACAAATTTATGTTTTATAAGTGGTAAAATAATAAATGACTTTGCTAACCTTATTGTTACAGCTTGAGCTAGTGTCTAGTCATTATTCTGACACTTTTAGAGAAGACATTTTCTGCCTTTTGGTGAATTCTGGTCTTTTGGATTGAATTCGGTAATGAGTAAATGGTGATTAAATTAGGGATATTCTTATGTTACTGAATATAATAAAATGGGACTAGGGAACATATTAATGCAGCATGTACATGCTCTGTAAGTAGTATTCTCATCTGCAAAGAAAGTGGTGGTATAGTTATGCTCATAAATACTGGGAGGAAAAGTTAGGAATGACAGGGCAGAAGTGGAAGCTTGAACTGGGGGTTCATGTCTCAGTGCATAAAAGAAAAGGCCATGTGAGAGAGAAACTCAAGCTTATGTTCTGGATGCCTTTAATAATACAACCACCACCTCTGTTCTCATGGTCAGTTATATTCAGAGCAGAAGGTATCTCCAAGTATCTCCATGTATCCACCCAACTCACACTGCAGCCCTTCTCCCAGCAGCAGCAAGACCCCTCCAACCCCACACCACTGTGAGCACTGTGCTGAGGACTCCGGAGGTTTTGGACAATTCAGCTGAAACCCTCAAATAGGAGAAAAAATTCCTGCTGGGAGAAGGGAAGAGGAACGGGCATCGTCACAGGACAGCTCTGGTGCTCCTCTTGGACCAGCTCCTAATCCTTTGCAAGGGACTGGTGGCTGCCGCTCACCTGGGACATGTTAAAGGCTGAGCGTGAAGCCTGGGGACATTGGGTCTGGGGACTGTGGGACCTTGCAGTCTGTGAGAAGGCAGAGCTTTATGCAAGCATGAGCCTTTTAGGGCTGCTGGGACGGGTCGCTGACCTCTGTCATATTTGTAATTGCTGTTTTATGAGGAGTAAAGAACTGTGGAGTCTAAGGGAAAAGAAAAAATAAGGCAAGCAAACAAGCTCGAGAGTAAGTTAGAGCTACCCAGAGATTTTTGTAATTCATTTTCTGGCCTCGGTTATGGTTTTATGTGTCTCTTTCCTTTAAGCAGTCAATAAAAACAGTCCTTGCTATGGCAACGACCTCCTTCATCATTCAGACAGACGTAACCCACCATTCTAAGGATGCTCAAGACAATTAGCACTGAAAACTTTTATAGACAATGTATTTTAATGGAGCTACTCATTTGCATTAGCATTTTCCATTAACGCCTTTGGGTTTAATCATTCAAAACATGCATTAGTGATCAGATTCCAACGCTCTATGGGGATAATGAACAAAGGAAATTTTTCAGGGATGGTGCTTCCTTGAGAGATCCGCATTTGGAAGGGAGCATCCCGGCCTTTGATAAGCACACAGTGCACATCCGTAAGCACTCACACTCGGAAGTCTCAGCAGAGCCCGATCCTGACTCAAAAGACAAAACTGCTTTTTTTAACTTCCAGCTGCAGCATGGTACATTCCATATTTGCAAAACAGAGTTTGGCACGTCTGCATAACTCATGGCTGTGGAAAGAGTCATCAGGATGATGTATTGAAACACAGCTATCTCCATTATGGTATGCCATGTATGTTTTTAAAAGCTATTTTTAAAATTAATAGTACTCTGTAATGCTGATAAAGGAGAAAGCATTTATAATTTGTTGCACTCCCAATCCCTTTCTAAATCCACATTAGTCTGCTTTCCACTTGGCTGAAGTACATTTTTTTAAAGGTATGATGGTTTGAAATTTATTAATAGTGTATTACGGGAACAAAATTTTCGTTATTTAATGGGTGCATCATTATAAAGTGTTATATAAAGGCTGCTGTGCTTACTTCCCGCCACTAATTTAAGTCTCAGTACTTTATGTTAATGCTCCTAGTGCTCACTGCCACATGAGCATTCACGCTTATCTCACAGGCTTCTTGCTCTTGATCAAGGGATTAAGTTAGGTACAGCTACACTGCTCAAGGAGACACCTTCAAAAGCTCCAGCTGGTTCATGTACTTACATTAATGTGAATTTCAAGGCAAGGTATTTAATTCCACCGTGAAAGCTCCAGAAAAGAGCACTTTGCAGTGCATTCAACTTCATGCCCATAGCACTGATTTTTTTTAACCATCAGGTTTGAAAGACCTGGATTTCCAAGAAGTTGAGATACAAATGGTATGAATCATTCTCTAGCTTTCTCCTTCAAACAGGCATCTCTCTAAGCCTGCAACTAACACAAAGAGTGGAACCTTCTGGCAATTTACCTCTTTTCTAGCTCATGAAGTCAGGACCTGCAGGAACTGATCTGACCTCAGCAGAGAGCTTGCTGCCTGCACATCTTTCTGTGTCTCTTCTTCATACCTGTGCCAGATGCCTTGCAGGTCATACCACTCTGTTTTCTGTCTCCATCCCTGAAGGCTTTGCAACTGCTGAGCACTGAGAATTAGCAATCAGTTTTCTACCAGGTGCTCATATAAAGTCAGACCAAGCAGAAATATTTCTGCTTGGGAGACACCCTGATGTGAGGGTATTGCTCACAGAAGGGAGCTGCAGGTCTTGGTTTCAGCAGATTGCCCTGCCTCAGGGGTGGCTGCCCTAGAGCCCCTGTGCTAGCCCTGAAGGGCTGATGCATGGTGGAGGGAACACTGCAATCAGCTCACGTCCTGGCAGGGTGACACTGGGCTGACAGCGGGAAAGCTCATCCCCAAGGATGCAGCACCTGTGGCTGACTGCCACCGAGACACAGTTAAAATCCCTCTCTGCTGCCAGAATCGCACCATATAAAATACTTGTTATAGCTGGATAAAGACTAGGGCATAAATATACCCAAAAGGATCTATCAAAATTATTAATAGTGTTTTTCTAACCTCTTTAATGAGGAGACTCTCACTTCCAACAGCACTGCTTGTGTTGGCATCCTTGATTTTTTTTTTCCAAAGAGGTTTAATTGAGTAAGGTATAAATAGCATATCAGTAAACAAGACCTTTTGGCTCTGTGAATCATGTTTAAAATATTTGCAGGCCCTCCACAGCCTCCCTGATGGTGAAGAATGTGCTCATTAGGCTGGTCCAGATGCATTCTGCAATCCAGCGAGAACCTCATTCTCCAGTAGATCAATCACTGCGATGTTAATGTACTTGTTTGCAGACAACAAGCACTACAAGGCTATGACAGATGCTCAAAGGACCTTGGTGTGTGTGTCTATTAGGACTTCCTAGACTTTCAGAGTTCCACCCAAAAAGGGTTTTGACACAGGAATCGCCAGAACCTGTGTTTATTTCATGCCATTTACTTTACACCCTGCCCCTGAGTATTACAGAATGACTCTTATAAATCTCATAAATAAACCTGTACTGAGAGCAAAATGGACACTGCTAAAAAGGAGCAATTTCTACTCTGAGTTTACTTGGGAATTTCTCAGCTGACCGTTTAAGCGACAAACATCTCTATTTAATCTTGCATTGGTAATCTGAATGAATAGTCCCTATCGTCTTCAGGAATGCATTTTATTTTCTTCAGTAGTCTCCATGGCATGAATTATGCATGTTTAAGAGCATATGGAAGTTTGCAGCATTGGAAACTATCTCTAAAGTTGAACTAGACATAAAGCCATGTATATGTGTGGATATGTATCTGCACACTACCCAACTAATCACCTGAATTATGAAATAGACTTGTAAAGCTAAAGTCGAAAAGTAGAGACAAAATAACCCAGAGGTGAGGGGTACATTGAGTATTGTTTTCAGCTGAATAATGACTGTGAAATGCATAGATCTAAACATATTCTAGAATATGCTTAGGTCCCACATCCTTCAAATTTCCTGAAAATGCAAATACGGGGATTGGAACTTTTTTTTATCTTGCCTAATTCCTCTTGGATATTTAATTTGTTGTGTTTCCAGAATGCCTTTTATCCGGCGATTTCAGAGTGTACTCACTGCTCATCTTAATTAGGAAAAAAGGCAGGCAAGCAAGCCAAAAGGCTGTGAGCACACAGGAGAACAGAGCCCAGGTCACATGCCAGAATGACCTGATGATAATTCCTTTCATATACCCACAGCATCCCTAATGTCCAGTTCCACTTTGAACTGAGCACTGGACTATAAAAAGGCAAAAACAAGTGGTATGCTAGTTGCGATCTCCAAAGATAACCTGCAAGCTGAGATATTTTACTAGCTGCTACTTTTAAGCCTCCTGTCCCCTGAGAATAACACATATAATAACTGCAATAAATATATTTTATAAAGCTTCCCAGCTCTGTTTCTAAGCACTTGCATTATACGTCTGATATTTTATCACTTCTGGTGGGGATTTAATATCTTGAAACTGAAATCCTGGAGGGCACAAAACAAGACCCAGATGCCTTTCAGGGACAGGTGGGTTTGGGTGATTGTATTGTGGGAATTGCCTTATCTAAGCATCACCCCGGCATGTGAGTGACATGGTTTAGTGGTGTACCTGGCAGTGTTAGGTTTATAGTTGGACTAGATGGTCTTAAAGGTCTTTTCCAACTGCATTAATTTTATGATTCTGTGTGGGACATGGTGATCACTGCATTGTCTCACAGGGTGCAGAGGCATTGGGCTCCTGTGGAAGAAAACACAGCAGTGAGCATTAATGAAAGTCTTCAGTGTCAGTGCTGGACACTGGTGACCCTCTGCACAGCTGAGTGGAAAGGAACTCTTGGGTCATAAATATTTCCCATTATTTTCAAGCTATCACCTACCTGTTTTATTCCAGAATCTAAGGGAGAAGAGTACTTCTTGTATTCAGGAAATGCACCCGTGAATTCTCACTGGTGTGGAATGCACTGGGCCTCACCCCGGTGCTGCTTTGCACACTTGCAGATCCCACTGCTTGAAATAAACTCCAATTTCTCTTATCAGCTCTTAGATTAGAAGCTAATAAAAATCTCAAGCATAATGGATGATTTTATTTTGGTAGTCTTAGTGCTAAGTAAACTCAGAGATAAGAAATACAAAGGCAGTCCAGAATCTTAGGCTACATATAAAAAGACTATTTTCCAAGTATTTTACAGGCTAAGTGAAGAACAAGAGAGCCACTCCCAGATCTGTACCCCTGAAGGAAAGCCAAAGCACAGGTTGTACTGAGAACAAGGTGAAGTGGTCAGACATGAACTAAGGTTTGTTTGAGATAAATCTCATTTATACTTGCAGAAAAACACAGTCTGAGATTCTTCTTTGGGAGAAGTGGAAATATTGAAAGATGTTCTTGATCATTTCATATTTCCCTGTCGTCTCTTTGCTGGTAACAATTTCCCCTGGTCTTCAGCATACCCAAGCACACAGCTCTCTTAGCCAACAAGCACAGAATCACAGTACGCTGCAGGAAGGCTGGCTGCCCTTGATTAAGGTACCGAAAAGTAAACTGCTGTATATTATGTGCATGGAACAAGGTAGGTATTAGTTTGTTACTTTTGCAATCTTAGAGTGCATTTAATCAGGTAGTCTCAAATGTGCATTATCATGTACAACTTTAAAAAAAGTAAAAAATGTCTTTTACTTCTATTGCCTATTTCCAGGCACTGCACTCCCGTGTGCTGGGAAAGCTCATCTATTGCAATGAATTACACACTTCTTTTTTGTGTAATCACGAGATCCTTAAACTGGCATGGCAGTAACAATTCACTTAAATTGTTTGTAATCTTAGGACAAGCTCCTCAGTGTCTGTAAATCAGCATCTCCCTGCTGACTCTACTGAAGCTACACTGATTTCCTGCAGATCTGAAACTACTATATTCATTTTTTTAACTGAACCTTATTCTTCACTGATGTGACATTTATGAATGTTGCAGACATGTCTGTGTGATGCCGTATGAAAGGACACAGTACAAGGAGATAGTCTTCAGTAAAAAAAACAGTTGATTCAGGAAAATTCCCAGTAATGCTACTCATGTCCCTATACTCCTCTATCACTTGAAGGTATTGATTGCAAATCCAAGCCCAGCCATAGATGTCCAGTTCCCTCATCCCTGAATAATTCTGCTGACATTGTCAAAAACATGGGCTTTTAGTAGCAATGCTTTCTGTGATTTGGTCACAGGTCTGTTGAGAGCCATTTATCCAGTTTGTTTCAGTATTTCAGAAGTACTGGTTTCCTATACATCTTGAGAAAACAGAAATCAGAGTAATGCTCCTAATATGCAAATTGAACCTCACTGAAATCTATGAAACTACTTGTAGACTGGAGAACTCCTCTATGTAAAGCATGGTCCCTGCTACCTTTAGCTAGAGCTGTTATTCACCATTTCGCTTATTGAACAAAAGCTTCTTTTCTGTGTGATTAAAAGGCCCACACCTGGTTACTTATTTGTAGTGCAAAGAATTCCCTGGATATAGAAGAGTAAACTTGGCAGTGATGTGAAGTAATCCTACGGTCAGGAACTCCTTCAGATGGTCATGCAGATTTGGCCAGGCTCAATAGTGTCCCAGAGAGTCCGTGGGCTCCAACACCATTCTTGGACCTGGCAATGCTATCCATACTCTGGCTTGGGGAGTGCCTCTTCCTTCAAGGAGACCTCTCAATGGGAGATGAAATACTGAATGGTGATGTACTCCTCCGTGGATTAAATGACAAAATCTAGCTGTATGCTCATACTCAGCCTACACTCAAGTGTACGTTAGAACCAAGAAGCGCACACCCAAATATCAAGAAGATATTGACTGAGTAACTCCACTAAGTAAGGTAGCATCCGCCACCTAGAGAGTCATGCAAGAAATGCAGGGGAACACTTCAGTGATTAAAAGTGTACACAAACTTTTCCTCTTAGATGTAGGCAGCTCATACCTATTTTGACCTTTCCTGAGCTCCTGCACCTCATGAGGCATCCTCATTTCTTTGCTGATGGCCCATTGCCAAGGAATGGATGCCACCCTTCCTCCCCAAAAAACTCACCAGAATGGGGCAGCAGAGTGAGCTCATGAGCTCAATCTTGTCTTCATGGCAAATATTGTTGTTATAGCATAGAAAGAGAACAGAACAGGGTGTGTGTCTACCTATTGCTGCTGATGTCCACACAGCAGTACAAGGTGCATGAAGAGTGGTGTACTGGAAGCCACCAGAGATCACTGCTTTGGTTTTGGCTCCTTTCTCTAATGGAGCAATGCACACATGTTGTCTTAGTTTTTAATTGTTTCAATTAAAAATCTCTTACCTGCTCACACAGCAAAGCAACAAAGGTGTAGACTTGCTATCTCGTGAAGTCTTTGAATAAGGAATGGATACCAACCCAAACACACGGGCACTGCAAGGAGCAGCCAGAAGAACAGCACATCTGGTAGGGCAGTCATTGTCCTACCTCACCTGAACAAGGTGCACATCTGGGGCACACTGCTGGATCTCATTTTTGCTTAAGAATCTTCGCTTTTGCTTGCTGCTTTTAACCTGACGGTGCTCTTTTTCCCCCATCTATCTCTGTCCATTTCTCCTCATCTTGAAAAATAAATCAGTCATCACTGAAAATGCCAGGTCAAGACAGGAAAACAAACAGTTTATTCCTACAGTAAAAGCTCAAGTCCTAATGGTAGAGTCAGCCCAACAATGTCCCCACCACCACTACAGCAAAAACACAAGTAATTTATTCAATAAATTCTGCCACATTTTCTTGTCACAAATTGCCAGTATTCACTATTCAGTTCATCACAAAGTAATTCCTGCAGACAATTCTTGAGCTGAAGTTCATTTGTAGTTCATCTTCAGAATTAATTTCTTTTTGTTGGACACATTAATGGAATATTACTTGTAATTCTTCTAATGAGACTTCCAGCATGAACACTTGCATTTGCAAGTTCAAAATAGGTTTTATGGAAATATTCCCCACTTGGCTAAAATTGATTTACAAAAATGTCCCAGTAAATTGCTAAATATTCATGAGAAGTGGATATAAAATACCCTTGAGCAAATATGAAACCAGCTAGCCAAATATTTTGGGTTTATCTCTTGTATTCTTACTCTTACTGTTTTAAGTTTGAAGGCACAAGGAGAAATTTCTGCCTGGAAACCTTGTGAATGAAGGGGAAGAGAAATTTGTTTGCTCTCTGGATAAGAGATGTGTATATGTTATGGGAAATGCCAGCTGGAGATGGGTCTTTCTTCTCACTGCTTCCCATTGCCTAGCCCCAGGAGCTACCCCCATGAATGGGAGGTTAGAGGCAAAGCTGGCATCTGAGAGATCTCTGCATCTGCAGTACCTGAGTGTGGGTCCTGCTGTCAGCAGGCTCATACTACTGTTGTCCATGAAACCATTCCAGGGCTTCACATAAACCTCAGATTTTGTGGTTTCTGGAATACTTTTACTTTTTGTGGGCTTCCTTTTCTTTCTCTGTGACAACATCCAGCCATTGCTGTATTCAGCTCAAGGTGTCTGTTCCCACCCACAGCTGCTGAAGCTCTGGCCATTGGCAGCTCTGGAGGAGCCCACAGAGTTCTTGCCTGGTTTCTCTGATGCATCTGATGAGTGCTCTTCACTGCCTCTGTTTTCCCAGTAACATTCTGGGTCAAATGTTGTCTCTTACCAGATTCATTTTTAAATGTTTTTAATCTTTATTTACAATACTCTTGTGAAAATCTTCCTACATTGGCTCTTTAATCCATTCTGTCGGAGATGTTGACTTCTCTGCATTAAATGAATGGTTAGTTAATGAGTGGCTCTACTTCTGTATTGAATCTTCTTGATTTCTTTTAGTTTAAAATCTGAATCCATAATCCCTCAATCAAAAACATGGAGTAGTTAGACAATAATATTTTTCATGGCTCTACTGAAGAACAAGTGTGTTCAGTGCTGCTGTAGTGATGCCAGAAACACGCACAGGGTTATTTTTGTCAGAGCCTTTGCCAGATTTCTCTTGAGTTCTGTGTCTATTGAAAAACATAAAAGGCCTTATTTAGAAGCTATAACCTTTACCACTGTCTCCTGCAGGTGAAATCCCTGGCCCCTGAAGACAAGGCAGAGCTCTCATTCAGATCTGAGTCAATATCCTGGCTTTGAGTGATGAGGGGTTACTGGTTGCATCTGGCCTTCTGGTCAGAACACCAGGGCCCTTTTCTCTGTTTTAGTAAGAATACTTCTGTGAGGGCTCTGGCACCCTGACATCCTCTCTTGTAAAGCCAGTGGGCTCGTGGTGGGAGCTCACCCAGGGCGCAGGCTGCTTGGAGGTGCCCCGGGGCTGCAGGCTCTCCCCAAATCATGACCTGAATAATCCTCATGGGCTGAGAGGAGCAAACCCCAGTGAAGCTGTGGAGGTGAGCAGGGCTTTGCAGTCAGGACTGGGCAGGTACCTGCACTGCTGTTCCCTCATCACTGACACACTGATGTAATCCTTAACCAGCAGCATAGCCAGTGCGCTCAGGAATAAATACCATCTGGCTCATTAAGACTTTGTGCTGCAATATCATGGATTTGTCCCCGTGGAAGACTGTAAATGTAAATGCAGAATGAGCTTCCCAGATGCCAGCAGCCAGTGGGGAACTTCGCTCCAGTAAAAATAAAATCAGCTGAGCAAGTCTCTCCCTAATCCTGTCTTATTCTTTCAAACAGCCAGGGCTCAAAGGGATTTGCAGCATGTTTCTGAGGATGAAGTACCAGTGATAAACACTCACGCTGGGGCTACTCCTTGTACATCTTTAATTTCAGTTACACAGAGCAGAAGCCAGATTAAGGGGAAGTGCCAGGATTAGAGGTGAACAGGTAACATGTCTTGAGGGTGTGGGTCCTGTAACCTGGACACGCTTCCATCAAGTGCTGCTTGCAGGAGATCTGTTAGCATTTGAGGTACATATATTAAAATAAACTGCATAGAAATAACCACAGGTCGAAGAGAACTGGCAGCTCTGTGGGGAGGTTAAGGCAATACACTGCCCTGTCATGCCATGGGTGTCAAAACAAATTATGTTTCCTGGAGAAGAATTAGAGTGAGCTGATGTTGCCCTAATTTTAGAAAGAATCAAAGAGTACGGAGAAGGCCAGAAAGCTGCCAAGGCTTGTACCAGAGCAACACAGGGATTCAAGGAAGCGGTGACAGTACTGGAACACAGTGGATGTAGCCCCAAGGTACCAAGCACCTGCACTGTTGCATCTTTTGTGGGAATGGGTATCCCATCAACCTCAGGCTGGGAGATCTTAAATCTCCTCTTCCCTGGGGGGATATCTGGCCCACTGGGTGCTGCTGTTTCAGAAAGCAGATTTGTCGGCAGCAAGAGCATTTCTTCACTAAAACCTGGGCAGCAGTATTTCTATGTGAAACAGCTCATCTTCCAAAGAGCTTTTATTAATATTTTAAACCTGGCCTTAATCCTGCTGTATCTACTTAGTTAAAACGAGCAATGACAGATCAATTGGAATGTTGATTGAGAAAGTACTGAACGGTTTGGCTCTGAAAACGGAAAATCTGACTATCTATCTAACAACATGACATGGAGACCTCTCCTTAGATAGTAATGAAAAAACATCCCTTAAGTAAGCCTAAGTGATTCTTTGCATATTTCTTGTTCACTCCTTAGAGAACAATCTATGTCCCTTAAAAACAGAAGGCAGAGGAGAAATGGAAGAAATGTTCTCAGAGCAGAGCTCCAGCTGGAAGAAGGCCTCCTCCCCTTCCTGACCTGTGCCTTCCACATCTGGATTGAGAACGATTTCCATCTAATTGCTTCAGTTTTACAGCAGTTTGTGATAGTCGTCATATGCAGGAGTTATCACATATTCCAGAACTGGGTTTTCATTTGGTCCATCAAAGTCTGCTGTAATTCTTGTGTTGATTTCAGTGAGTAAAATGTCCACTAACTTTAGGAGAAATTAGCTCAAGCTGTAAGTTGGTAATGTCAAAACATGGCACAGATACTACTAATTTTGCAGATTTATGTAGTTATTTTGAATACTTTCTAGCACAAGCTTTTTCTATAATTAGGTCTAAAGAGTATTTGCCTTTAAGGAAGCAACAAAATAAATCAAGTGTCTTGATAGAAGTCAGCAGCTCATGCTTATCCATGATTAATTACATGCTACATCCAAAGTAAAACAAACACAAAAGGAAAACAAAACAAGCCATTTGTGCTATGGAGAACAAAAATGTAACTATTTTCATTTAGTAAAGCGCATTTTAAACTCTGATTCAGAGAAAATTCGTTTTTTTTTTTTTGTTTTTCTTTTTAAAGACTTGTCTCTGGAATTAATGAAATTTTGAATTTTGTACTGAAAAACAAATTATTTGGAATTATTTTGGATCAGGTGGCTATGGGCCAATACAGGAGGGGATGATTAAGCAGGAGGTGGCTGGTGAAGCAAGTACAGCTGAAGTGGTTTTTTCACTGTTATGAAGAGCAACCCACTGGGCCAGCTTGTGCTAACTCCAAGCGCAGCTTTGCAGGGATGCAGTGTGTGCATCCTGATGTGCAGTCATGGGAGGGCAATAAAAATAATGCACTGCCACTCTGTGACCTGTCAGAGCAACTGTAAAGAATGAGGTAGTGCCAGCTGCAGGAACAAAACGCACCAGCAGCCTGCAGTTATAGAGCTGCAGAGACAGCCAGGAGGTTCTCAGTTCACACATCCCAAAGGAAAAGGTTAAAGGAAGGATTAGCCACGATACAACAAAATACTGGTGGGCTCACATCTGGGATTTCTTACTTATTACCCACATCCTGTAGGTGCTGGATGTCAGACAGCTCTTTACACAAACAGCAAAGAACAACATTCAGCATAATAAGTTATAAACCTGACGTTCATTTCTGAGGCATTAAACTGCTGACACTCACTGTGAACACATATTCCCAGCTGCTGCTGCTGTGCGATACCTTCAGGATCAAACCTCAGCCTTATTTCTATTCAGCAGGTCCTCTGGTATTATCACCTCAAGCTATCTTTGGATCCAAAAAGTCAATAATCTAAAATCCACAGCACTGTGGGTGAGAAGCTTAATATTTTCTTGCTCTACAGAACACAGCACATGAAAGACTAGGCTACCAGATGAGAAGCAACAGTGGGACCACAGGAGCTGTAAGGGCAACAATGGGCTCTGGAGCTGTGGAGCAGGGACAATATCAAATGTTCTCCTGCTAAAAGGCATTTTAGACAGGAGCCAAGTATTTCTGAGGGGAACAGGAAGGAAATAAAACATGGACTTTGAATATGATTGAAGCTTTATTGATGTAAGATAGTCCTGGAAAAGTCTGTGCCATGCACAAACATAAATCTGGAGAGACAGAGGGATTACTTTGGTGAAGGCTCTGACCTAGGCCTGAAGAGTTATGAATGGAAACTCCTACTTGTGCCAGGGGTGGTAGTGGTCAGGCTATTTCCTTCTTGCAGCCCAACTGTGCAGCATCCATTCCAGCACTGCTTCTGCTCCAGCTAACACTGACCTGGTTCACATGGATTTGCACCGCTCTGGGGCAGGAGATTCTGGACAGATGTGCAGCCCTGAACAGATTGTCAAATGGGGGGGAAAACTCATTTTCTTTGCCACTCTAAGTGCTTAGCTCAGCAGGACCTCAGCAGGAACTGCACAGGGAAGCATACTCCAAGTGAGAAGTTTGCCCTTGTCTGTGCTGAGGTCAGTGGCCAGTGGAGCTGGGTCCCTGTGAGGGTGCTGGGGGTCTCAGATGGGTCTGGCACCAGGCCTGCCACGTGCCATGTACCACATATCACTTGCCACATGCCAGCTGCCCCTGTGCTTTCCAGCATCCCTGCACAAGCTGTGCCAGGCAGTCAGTCACAGGAGGTGCTCACCAGGGCAGAGTGGGAGGACACTGCTGCAGTAACAGTGACAGGGAAGGCAGTGGGGATGAGGATATAATTCCTGGATATAAGTCCCTTGCCAGTCCTTTTTCTAAGCAAAATAGCCCATCAGAAGCACATCTGAAACCTTATCTGTTCATCACAAGGGAACCCTGCTGCTTCTTTATCAGTTGCCTCTGATGTGATTGGAAAAGCTGACCAAAAGGAGATATAGGAGCTTCACAAATGATTCATCTTTATTTCGGTTTCCCAGAGTGATGTAACTTGATGTGACAGGCTAAGGGAAATATGAAGCATGAGGCATCCGCTGGGAAATGTAAAAGGAAGCTGCTATTCCTGCCACTAAACATCTGTAAATATTAAATGGGCTTTACAAGTACTTTCCAAGTCGCTGAACAAATTTAGAGCTTGAAACGTTTAAGGGAAGGAAGGAAGGAACATCAGAAGGAAGGATGATACTGACACTGGAAACCTTATTTTCTATATTTCTTTGAAAAACAAACACGTTTACTTCAGATTTTCCAATGCCACCTACAAAAGTAAAGTGGCATCAGTAATTCTAGGGGTTTGCAGCTTATTTGGCCTTTCACTGAAAATTGATTATATATTTGTTAAGATCTTTGTGGTACTTTATTTTTATTAGAAGTATTAATTTTTGTGTTCCTGACATGTGATTTTACAGGTCAAGGAGACAAGTGGAAGTAACAGAATCATAGAATCATAGAATAGTTAGGATTGGAAAGGACCTCAAGATCATCTAGTTCCAACCCCCCTGCCATGGGCAGCGACACCTCACACTAAACCATATCACTCAAGGCTTCATCCAACCTGGTCTTGAACACTGCCAGGGATGGAGCATTCACTACCTCCCTGGGCAACCCATTCCAGTGCCTCAGCACCCTAACAGTAAAGAATTTCTTCCTTATATCCAATCTAAACCTCTGCTGTTTAAGTTTCAACCCATTACCCCTTGTCCTATCACTACAGTCCCTAATGAAGAGTCCCTCCCCAGCATCCCTGTAGGCCCCCTTCAGATACTGGAAGGCTGCTCTGAGGTCTCCACGCAGCCTTCTCTTCTCCAGGCTGAACAGCTCCAACTTTCTCAGCCTATCTTCATACGGGAGGTGCTCCAGTCCCCTGATCATCCTCGTGGTCTCCTCTGGACTTCTCCCAACGAAGAAAGTTAGTTTCTCTGTACAGCAGTGGAAAAGCTAATATTAGTCTCCAGCATAAAAACAGTAACCACAGAAGAAAAGGGGGGGAAAGCATCGACTATAAAATCTTTCTGATCTGTTTATAGTATTTTGTTCTGCTGACAAGTCTCTCCTCGTTTGGTTTTGAAAAGCTGTCAAGAGGTACAAGCAATGGTTAAAGGATTCAAACTGAAATCTCTGTAATCACACGGACATAAACTGCACCAAAATCTAGCTGTTATGAAAGAAGAGACGTTTCTCTGTGCCACAGCCGGATACTTGGGACAGGGATTGGCTTATCTCCATCTTCAGCAGTCCCCATGCCAGGGGCCTGTGATAATACTGGCTCTTGGCTGCAGCTGGCTGCAGCCCTGGTCTGTCCTGCTGCCTTTCACAGGGGAGTTGGTGTTACATCCATCAATGGCTGAAGTCTGCCTGGTGTAAATACCTTTCTTTTCATGGCACATGAATCCCACTTTGATGCTGAAACTTGGAATGTCCTTGCTCCTCAGAGAAGCATACAAGTATAAAAGCAGGGATATAGCAAAGCATTAGTGTCCCCAGAACTTTCTGAAAGAGGTAATGGCTGGGTAGTAGAAGGAAGAGTGCAGGTGCAAAGATATGATGGATTAATCAGACATACAGCAATAGGCATGAAAGAGATGCTTTAAGGGGCCAGCCAGACTAATTTAGAGGTGATATCTATGTTTGGAATACCTGAACTGAGTTAATCTTATAATTTATTAAAATTTCCTATTGAATTAATCTATTAATAATTAACTCTTGACAGGACCCATCTCTTTCATGTTAGTCAGATAGCATCTGACTAATGTGAGACATGTTAAGGATGTGAATAAGAAGATCGAAGCCTGTCCCTTCAAGACAGTGACTGGTGATTGCTCAGTGCTTGTGCCTTATGTCCTTACACGCAACAGCCAGCCCTAAATTTGGGGAATTAGCTGTCACAGCAAAAACACATCCATACTGATCCTCTGCTGCATGCTCAAGAGTATGGCAAATCTAACAAACAAGGCCCCAGGGCATCCAAACAAATATTTAATTTCTTTATGTCCATTGTAACTAAAGGCTGAAGAAGGGCATCCCTATTTGAACAGTATAGGCCAAATGAAAGGCTGATATGTAGCAGGAGAGGCAGGGCAGGTTTTTGGCTGCACTTAGAAGCTTGTTGCTACACAGCAAGACCTTGGGGTATAGGCTTGAGTCACAAGAGTAGCTGGGAGAGGGTCAGATACTGCACTGATGCTATGCTAAACCAGGAATCAAACACTTCAAAAGGAGACTCTGAATGCCCATGATGAGCATTCAGACCTAGCTCTTGGTTGTTGCTTAATTTTGTTTTACCTTCAGGGCACCAATAAATTAAGGTATTATCTCCATCTCAGCTCTAAAAGGAGCTTCTTCAGTGAGTTCCCACCTTCCATCCTTCACATGTCTTCCCTTTCACATCAGTCACCATTTTAAAAGGAAGGGTCAGGGGCAGAGATGGAGCCCTGCAGCACTCCATTGGCACACTGCATCCTTCCCAGGGGAGGAACTGCAGGGCTGTTCCTGCTGTAGGCAGGTGATGCACTGTTGTCATCCAACTTGGCACTACGATAGAGCTTTTATGCACTGCAGCTCTCTTAATTAGACTGCAGCCCCTCATAGACAGGGCTTACTAGTGATGTTGTATTTTGTATTTATTTATTTTCACTACATGTTGAATGATAATAACAGGTAGCTTAAGGACAGGATCTGTTGGTTCCTATTCCTTGCCCCCATTTCAAGCCTTCTCCTAGGCATTATCTAAATCTATTCTTTATTCTTTACCCAAAAATGATCAAACACAAATGTGTCATAGAGGAAACCCTGGAGCAGGCAGCTAGAGCTTGACCTGAGTCCTTCTAAAATCAATAGGAAAACTCACAAAGAATTGAGACTAAAGTAATCTCTACATAAACTCCCTCTTTAGTCTTCAATAATTAGAGGCTGATTTAGAGCCTGGAGGCTGAGATACTTCACCTATTCAAGTGGCTACTCAAGAATACCTCCTTGCTCCTTAGACAAGAGCCTGATAGAGATACAACAGGCTATTTTTACAAAATCAATCTGTGCACAATTAGATTCTTTTCTTTCATACTTATCACTTACCTGCTCTTACAGCTCACAAATACTTCTAACACAGAGATACTCAGCTTGTTTAACTAAATTGCACGAGTGTGAATATATTTATTACTTCACTGGAACATGCTTATTTGGCAAAGCCAAATTCAATTTAATGTGTCTTTATAATGACCTTTGTGAGCAAGCACAGCCATATTTAGATGAGTAATCAACAGTGGGATGATGTATGTTAAATTGCATCAATTTAATTCCAGAATGACTTTGCATTTTAGACCACAAACACTAACATTGCTGCAGGAAACTGCAGCTGATCCCAGTTTTTGTACTTATGACAGTAAACAGAAGTACTGAAAAATGAGCTGGCAGGTTTGTTTAAAGAGAGGGGTTCCCACATTATATAGACTGCCCACAGATTTTCTAGCACAGAAGGATGGTTTTGCAGGCAGCTCCTAGGATGGTTATGTGAGAATTCAGCTGGGCCTGAGTCTATATAAGAGATGAGAATTTCCCTGTCATTTTGTATGACAAAGGACACTAAGAAGATCGATCAACAGGAGCTCACATACACCTCCTGGTAAGTCTGAGTTCTGTTGAAAAGAAACAGAAATAATATTAATCCCCAAAATCACAAAAATACTTCAGTTTAATGCATGAATGTGGCTTTTCCCTTTTAACTGAAAGGTCTTTGGAAGGACCAAAGTGATCTCTCAAGCCAGCTACAGATGTTCTTCTAACACCTCAGTCATGAACAGATTCATTCTGGAGAGGTATGCAAGTAGCATTTCTATTCTACACATACCAATTTGAGACAGACAGTGACATATTCGTGCCAAGTTACACAAGACATCCATGACAAGATTGTAAAGTGAAGCCCAATATCCTGAGACTAATTTTCTCATTCTTAGATAATGCTTCCCAGTATGGCTCGTACAGAAAGGAGTAATACTAAATGGGAGAAAACATCCTATGAGCTGACATTTCTTTTGTTGATGTTGTGTGACCCAGTATTGCATGAAAAAAGACTTGAATATATTTGACAGATGAGTTTTCATAGTGAAGATGAAAGAAACAATAGTGTTATGTGAGGTGGGACAAATACATGGAGCTTCCATTATTGAATATGTGACAAAATCACTTTTTTTTTTCCCTTGAAAGCATAGCTGAGAAAATGCAGGCACTGGCATGCTGCAAATGTAGGTGTAATGAACTAAGTGTCTGTCGTGATTCACAAGAACAAGCGAGGCTATTTGTTTATCATGATGCAATACTGGAGTTTGGAAGTGCAGACAGAAGTGTTGCTCTCTAGATTATTCCCATGTTACAAAGTAATGCAGTGCAGTCAGATCAAACTGCAAATTCCACTGGTTGGTGCTGAGTCTGCAACATCTGTCTTACACACATTTGGGGATTTTCACTATGGACCACATCTAGGAGACCCTCTTTGGACTAATAAATTTGCAGCTGGAGCACATAAGAAGTGCTTCTGGAACACATTTTCTGGTTTAGTTTTATTGGAAAGTAATCACTGCCTTTCAGAAACCACTCTGTGAAGAAAACCAGAAGGGATTAAGTGAGAATGACAGGGAAACTTGCTTCAGAGGTGGTCTCATTAGAATGAAAATGCAGAGGGGTGCATTTGTTCTGTGGTCAGAAAGGAGAAGCATCCTAGGGCTGAAAACTGAAATCATCAACACCATTGCAGGCATCCAAACCTCAAGATGAATGAAAGTGAGATTTTACTCACCTATTACTATCCATATTTCAGTTGTGCTGTTGGGTTCCAGCTCTGAAACAGGAATAGTCAAACGATTGTGCAGGCAGCCTGCAGACCTATGGGTACTGTATCTATGGCCAGCCTACTCCCACCAGAACCTGACTGTGAGTACAGAGTGTCACAAGTAATAACTTAAGCTTGCATGCTTGACTTCTCTGTCTGTTAGCACAGTATAAACATTATGTTTTATGCACATCTTAATTGAATAGAAATATTATGTTAAGCTGTAACACTTGTAAATGTTTGTCTATATCCTGTGTATCGTTTCTTTCTCTTCCCTGTAATCACTATGCAATCAAGTATTCCCTGTGCCACCACTGCACTGCTTTCTTTGCAGTAACGTGTTTACTTTTCCCATATGCTAAGCTTGTAGGCAGTACTGAAGAACCAAATCTCTTCCATGTCTGGGAAGGCAAGGCTGCGATCCTCATTTCTCCAAGAGAAAGCCGGTGTCATTTCTGGACTCCCACCGGGTGGCACTGTAGTAAAACATGTGATTCCTGCAAGCGGTGAAATATTGACCCAGCGCCTGCACGGGCATGAATGCCGAATTTTAAGGGATCTTTAGAGTTAGGAAAATAGACTGGATTTACGGGAGGAGTATTGATCTCTAATGGAACCAAGTCTGCTGTAAATGATATTTTAGAGAATTTGCCTGTTACTACAAGTCTGCAAAGTGCATTTAGTGCTGACATACATTTTTAAACTCTCTGAAGCTTTAGAGCTAATGAAGAAAACCCAAGGTGATTACAGTATTTATGAATAAAACCTCATTACTTGCTGGAAAAGCTTGGGACACCGCTTCATTTAGAAGCTTACAGCACTGCAAGCAATTATGTACAGGCAGAGTTACGTAAACCTTTCAAGTTCCCAGACCCAAGGGAAAGGGTCTGTGAGGAATGTGTAAGATTAGTACAGGGATTACCCCAAGCTGCTTTCTTTCCTCATACTGATGCTTCAATAGGTCTCCTTTTAAGTGAAGTTATTGCTCTTTACTCCTCAGGACTGAAAGCAAACCCACTTGTTCTCAAATGTAAATCGTATTTTAAGAGCTCTAATGTTAACATGGGACACCTGAGATTTTGGAACATTGATATGCCCTCACAATAGCAGGATAATTAGTATCAGTGTTCATGTAGTATCTCTCATTGCTCAAGATCCCAAAAGGACTTTGCAGATAATATCCTGCAGAAGCTATTGTAGCTGTAAAACAGAACATCTGGTCTGCAGCAGTTTAAGAATTCTGTTTTAATTCCAGCTCTGCTCCCCACTAAAGTCAATGGAATGTTTTCTTTGCAGAGTTGAATTAAGCCCTTTGTTTTCTTTAGGTCCCTGAAAACAAAAGAGAAATGAATTAGGACGGTTTTGTTCAGCACCTCTTGCAGAGACCATTTTAGCTGCACATGCCCTGCCCAGAGGGCTGACTGGCATGCAGCAATTGCATGTTGGGGTTTCCAGACAACACTCACCCCCTCTATAAATCTTTTCCAGGGTACTGTGGGACCTCTGGAAATTCCAGATAAGTCACAGGGCTTCACAGCCTTGACAAAGACCCAACCATCCCAGTAAACCTGAAAATATTTGGTAACCTTGAATGGCTGCAATCAGCTCCCAAAACTGTTCACTCTGCTTTCACAAAATCATGCAGGTCCCCCAGAGCTGATTAGGTCAATGAACTCAAAAAGCAGAATCCTTCAGTACTGCCAGACAACAGAGGAAGTGAAGAATGAGTGCTGGGGACAAACCAGGTGTGCACATAAGGAACATGATTCCTCAGCCTTCTTTTAACCTGCAGAGGATGTACTTCAAACTGGCTCTTGTGCATTTCCAGCTTGTGATTTGCAGGGGTTGGAGTGGGGCTGGTGCTGTCGCTATGTGCTGGGAGCACTGGGGATGCTGTGACCTGCCTCCCTGGCTGCACTGGGCTCTACAGCAGTGGTCCAGGGCAGCTGGTTTTGACAGCAGCAGAGGGAGAGGATAACCACCAAGTCTGGCTGGAGAAGGTTTGCAGAGCTGCTGGGTTGCTGCGAGACACCATGCCTGGGATCACTGTCTGTCCATGTTTCCACTCCAAGACTAAGAACACTTCCACGATGCTTCAGTCCTGACTTGCAGCCTGTGTATGGCTGTGCTGTGGAGGTAGGACTTCATCAAGGTACCAAATGCACACAAGGGAGCATGAAAAATTGAAATAGAAGTGTGGCTCCGGCAGATTTGGGGCAGTTGTTCAAAACCAGAAATACCAGTTGGCTGGAGATCTGCTGATATAGGTTTTCTTTCTTATGTTGTTTGTGTCACCCCCTCAGACACCCAGCCAGGAGCATTTTTCAGCAGGAAGATGGGTGGATAGATATTGGTAGGCTGCTCCTGCCTTTGTCTTCCTGTTCCATATGGTGGGGAAAATTCATTGAACAGGAGCTCTGCTTTCAGGTTTCCTGTTCCCCGAAATGCAAATTGTGCAACTGCAACCCTTGGTAGTCACCCAGAACCCAGAAACAGGAATGCTGATATAAACTGTGTTCTCCCCATCATCACAAGCTTAGGTACTTCATTTGACAATGCTTAGGTGTTCTCTAGAAAGGTGTAAGCCTTCCTACTTCTACAGTCAAAGGATGCAAACAGTTCTTTCGGGACAATAGAAAGGCAGAAGAACACAAGGTTGTGTCAGAGGCAAAAAGTCTCTGAAGTCTTTGAGGAAAACTTCTCTATTACTCTGTGCTGTGACTATGTATATGAAAAGATAGGGGATAAGAGGGAGAAAGCTGTCTAGGAAGGAACGGGAGTTGGAAGAAAGGAGCTTGGTTTTGAGGAGCAAGCTAGAATATGAACTATGTAGGCAAAATAGGAAGAAAATGAAAATAATGAACAGAAGAGTAGGCTGGCAAACTTTGATAGAGCTGCAAAGCATTTCTCCTTAAATCTCCTTTTATTCCTGGTCATTCACAGAAGTGAAAGCCAAAATGCACACTTCCTCCTTCCTGCATGCTCCACAACTATGAAATACAATGTATGGATATGGCCCACCAGACTGCTTCAACTGAGAATCCATCCCACAGAAACAAGTAGGACTCTTCTGCCTTTCAGAGGCATTTTCAGTCATGCAAATGGCAGGACACCCAGCTGGACAGACAGTATGTGACTTTCAATGTTGCCATCTGTATCATCCTCTAGAATTTTTCAGATTGACATTAATACCTCAAGCAAAGATGTTGTAACCCTACAGACAGTAAATCAAATTAATTTGGGGTTTCTGGACATTTTCCCTCATCATATTGTTTTTAAGATGCTAAAGGCCACTCAGAATTTGCTGAGGGCTGGTGCTGCTTCAGGTGCGTTTCCTTTGCTACCAACTATTTTAAGGCAATGTAAAAGTCATCTTCCTTGTGTTCTTTTGCATCTTCTAGATGGTGAATGTTCCCAGCACTGATTTAGAGAGCAGCATATTTTTTGTCTTTGTGTTGTCAATGATGAGACACCTCATTCTGCTTTAGGGAATTTTGCTGGTTGGCTCTCGAGGGAGGTATTTCCACTCTTGTTCCTCCAAAACACTCCAGCAAACAGCATGGGAATGTAAATCTCAAATCAGAGGGAGGACCACAGCAGTGGCAAAACATCAGCTTACCCAAATTCCTAGTAGCATCACCTAAAAGACTGAACTTTCCTTAATTCAGCTCAAATCTTAGTGGTTACCAAGTGATTATCACGAAATTATCCTCAAAATTACTGCTGATTTTATATAAAGCAGATACAACACTTTCCTTGGCAAAGCCATTCAAATCGTGCTGCATATCAGAGGTTGTGTTTAATTCTCTGTGAATTTCTGTGGTATTCATGAAGAGGAGAAGATCTTAGCACGACATTCTTTCGGGGAATAAATTAGTCAGTCCCAGTAACATCTAATGGTTTTAAATATCTTCCTGTGAATTTCTATCAAATATGTTTTCAGATTTAGATGAAATGTGTATTGAAGGAAAACCATCCAGGAAGCTTTTTAAGTGAAGATCAGGGATTACAATAGATGCTTGTATTGCAGCAGTAATATAGAGGAACATATATAGCTACAAAGAGATACTAAAGGCTTGAGAGAAATCCCGCTGCTATTGCAGTGAATGGCAGAACTCATTTCTCCACTTATTTCATTGGCAGCAGCACTTCACCTCAAAGCTGTGGTTCGTATGTTAAAAACACTTGTGTGTCCTTCATGACAATTAGCACTGGAAATGCCTGCTGCAGGAGGAGCTGTGCCTGCAGCAGCAGCCTGTGATGCCTTCCGGGGTCTGCTGCTGCCTAACATCGAGAGGGCACCACTCAGCTGGAACACAGGACCAGAGAACTTCTTCCCATAGATCCTGCTAGATCACAAATGTTCATTGTGCTTTCAGATTCATGGATTAGAGACCCATGTGATACCTTTGGTTTTGTTCTGCATTTTTTAATCTTATTTTTTTTAGGTTACACTTCTCAATTCCCTATCCACCTTATATGAACAGGCTCTTTATATAAGCACCTATGCCTTGAGCTGGTATACTTGCAAGGCATATGGAAGAGGAACATCTTGGAGAGGTTTAAAGAAAGAGTCCATGTGACAACATTGTACTGTTTCTAATTAAAAACCTTCTATAGCTGCATACTTAGTTATGTTCTGAAATGTTCTGACACTGAATATGCCTACTGAACAGAACTGAACAAACCTGATTTAAAGATATTTACTTCAGCAAGTTACTTGTGTGCAAGCCCACTTTTGGGGGGCAGTTATTCATAAGGCTTTCAAAGGAGTCTAAAGGCTACAGTCACAGAAATCCGGTTGAAATTCAGTAGCTGTTGAGTCCTTTTGTGTTTGAATTCAAACAGAGTTTGAGCTTGCCTTAACATTTCATCTGTTTTTCTATTTAAAACATACCTCCTGCATTTGACCTTATGGATCACAAACCCTTTCAGGTCAATGGGAATTTGTGGCATGTCCTTTATTGTCCCCTGAATTGGGTGTTGTTTGCTGGACTCCAGTAGTTTTACAGCCAGGAATATTTTTATCTCTTCCTCCAAAGAAACTTTTCCATACTCAGGGGCTCCTTTTATTTGGGGTTTTTATGTTATGTGGACTACGTGATGCTACTAGGAGATCTGGAGTGTGGATTTTCTCATGAGTGTGCCACTGATACATAGCTGTGCTTTGCTTTAAAGCCTTCTGTCCCCGAGGTGCTGTCTGCCTGCCTGTCAGATACTTGCAGCTGGATGAGCAGCAATTTTCTATAGCTGAGTATGGCAAAGATAGAAAGAATTTTCTTCAGCTCCATGGAATAATTAGCTGCCACAGCTCTCAGGACAGAGGGAGGATTTTAGCAACTTGACCCTTTGATGCTTGGACTCAGAAATGGTGCATGTTTATTTTGTCACCCAGGTGAAATTTAGCTTATCCAGCTCTTGCATCCAGAAGAAGCTGTTGCTGCAGAGACAAGGAGTCACAGGACAGGAGTCACACCGATCTTGCACCTTTATAATTCACTGCTGGGCGAATGTCCTCACATCATGAAGAACTGGCTGCTGTGGAAAAACAACTCAATCCAGATACACGCAGGCTCAGCCATCCATCCACTGCTTCCTTAGGGAACCACTTAGCTCCTGTACCAGGAGCTGCACCAAACCCCCCTTTTTATCTTCATTAAAGAGCAGAGCTTCACTCTGGGATCAGGTGGCCCAGTGCAAATGAAGTAACAAGTTAATTTCAATAGTAAGAGATACAGGAGTATCTTAAGTTCTTCACATATCCTTGCCAAAATAAAGTGGCTGCATTGATGAGCATATTTCGAGGCCTGGCCCAGAGCCTTTCAGCATCAGTAAGAAGATTTCCATTTATTTCCTTTGGCTTTGGAACAGGCACCTACTGAAACAAGCCAGAAATTAAAGTGGGTGCAATTCCATCTATACCTGAATGACTTAACATCTACAATGGAGAAATCCAACAAAGTATCATCAATGTCCAGTCCATAAAAGCATATGAGAGCTTTTTAAAGTCTTAGCAGGCATACCCAGGAGCAAACATCTGAAGCTGCATAGAAGATGCCAAAAATTTGGGTCCTTTCCTGACTCTTTTTTTACCTAAGACGAAGAAGTTTGTACAGCTGATTTTTTCACCCCAAATAGGCAAAGGACAGGAGAAATGCCCCAGAGTAATAGACAGGAATAACAAGCTACGGTCATGAACTGTCAAAACAAAATGCATAAAAATGGGGTTTTTGCTACTAGGTGTTTCCATCTTACCAATTCAGAAAGTATTTATGTAGGTTTTTCCTCAACTGTTTTGTTTATTTTTAAGATAAGATTTGCTCTCTAGCAGAGACATGGCAACAAGGCAGTGAACCTGAGGAGCATCAGTACATTGTCTTAACAGAGAGTGGAAGTGGCAAATAACTGTGACTAGAACCATCCCCTAACCTCTTCCTTCTTCTCTTCCAAGTCTTCTGGACAAAGAATAACATCACTGGACAAAACCCATCATTGCTTCCTTGTCTGTGACTAAACCCCAACTGCAGAACACCTAATAATGTTAGGCTCTGCAGGGTTCTCTTCCAAATCCAGCTGTGAAAACGCTGCTGTGGAGAACTTTGGCTGGGTGGCTGATGCTCTTTTTGCACTGCTACTGCTGCAAGGGTACCGGTCAGCTGGCTCTACGTGATCTACCATGAAATTCAGCAACGGGATGAAGAGGAAAAGAGCATAGCAAAAAAGTTAATAAGTACATTGAAAAGGAGCAAGTAACCATATTGTAAAAGGTTGTTAACTAACTTGCTTAGCCCCTTTGAGAAAGTGCTTTACTTCTGGGGGCCTGAGCTTAAGCAGTGTCAATTAAAAATCGCCTTGTACAAAGAAAAAAGGATTGAGCTTAGTTTCTGTAGTGTTGTATGTTGATAACAGCCAATCTGTGAGTTTGTTCTCTGTAAGATTCAGGATTTTTGCCACAGTTAATAACTGGTTCACTGTATGGAAGCACTAACGTTCTCAAGGATGGGGAATGGGTGTACAGAGACATGGGTCACAATTACTTTTTTCGAACTGTTTCATCTTGCTTTTACTCAGCCAACAAAAATATCAGGAAGCTGAGCAAAATGTTCAGTACTTCATTGTGTAGTATAAACAAATATACTGAAGGAGGGTGTGCATAATTCTAGTGATATTGCAAGACCACTGTTCCTTTCCTCATGAAGAACTTATCTCCTCCTTTAGCAGAGGGGATTAACAAATGTGTATTCTGGTTGTTTTGGAAAACAACAGCTGCGTACCTCTGGGGAGTAAGGCTTTCAAACCATTGGTTTGGAAAAATAATTTTGCATTTGGCTATATGGGGTTATTTTGCTTCCCCTTAAAACACTATTACTGGGGGGAAAGAGTCTGCCTGCCTCTACAATTATTCTGTTGAGTCATTCTGTTGTTTTATCTGTGCTTAAGGTATAACATTTCAAATACAGACTTCAGGATGCGGGAATTAATTTATTAGGGTTTTAATCTTTAATAGTTGTACCGTGAAGACAAAGAACTATTTACCAATTCTAAATTTTCAGTTAGGTTCAGAGTTAGGATACAGCCTCACACCTTTCCCCTGAGGTTAATAGTTCTGGGCTTATGAGTTCTGGTTCATTAAGACATTTGCACATTAATATTTTATACAATATGGGTCTAACCTGTGTGAGTCTGTGCACACACCAGACATGAGCTAGGTTATTAAAATGTTTGGTTCTCCATAATACCTTAGGACAAATGGCAACATTCAGGCACCTGCGTTTTGAGCAATGTTTCAGGGAGAGCCTGCATTTTTTCATCTCCCTTGCAAACTATGTTAGGTGCCACTTCATGGATGGGAAAAGTTACTAAATGATTTAGGCTCTTTGCCTTAGTGATCACCTCTCTCCACCTGCCACAGCAGACAAGTTGTGATCTGGAGCTCCTATAACAAACATCCATGTTCCAGCATAAAGGGGAAGCAAACCTGCTCTAGAATTCACTTCCTGAAGTGGCCTAGTGAGGAACAGATCTGGTCACCTTCATGTCATTCTGTGGGGTCCAGCTGCCCTCCCGGGCTTTTCCTCTGAGAGGGAGACCAGAGAAAGCAACGAAATTGCAGATGGGGAGTTTGGCTATTTGGGGATTTTCTGTTATTGATGTAGTGCATTTTATACATGTTTCTGCAACTTTGCATGGGTAATTTTGATGTAAAAATTGACTAAAACAAGTCATTCTTCATCTGTATATGCTGCATTTCTTCAGCTTTTGGGAGAAGGAAAGCTAATGAGTAAAATATAATGAACAGGCTTGTCTGGTGAGATTACCTAAGATGTTACTTGATTCCTGATATCTCTCTTCTTGCAAATAACTTTATGGAAGGTACATCTAAAGTGAGCAAACCCATAAACTTCTATCTTGCCTACCAAATCACTTTCCAAATACTACTGTTGTTCTGCCTTCTTCTACCATACTCGTTCTCCTTTGCCTCTCACAAGTTTAATTAAAGATTAGGATCACAAAGAGATCTCAGAATCAAAGAGATCCAACTATCAGGGTTCCCAGATATGAACATGTTTACTTTACCACAGCAGGACCTATTTGTTTATAGACAGCAACTCTGCAAACTGCAGAGCTGGTGAATATTAAATGGGAGTTTGGTGAGTATAGGGATAGGCTGTAGCTTTGTCTGGAGACTGTCCATAGTATGAAGCATTTATTCATGGAGCAAGCATGAAAATGGTCCAAATGTTAATTTTTAATACATGTTATTACACTTGAGCTGTGATTGTACAAGTAATTCTGCTGATGAGAGGGGCAGCCTTTGTAACATGTTTGCTTAAACTGCCAGTACATAAGATAATTGGTATGGGATATATTGAGCTACACGTGCATCTAAAAACCAGTAGCGTAATTCAAAGATATTGAAGTAAATGGAAAAGCTCTTACTGACCACAATGAGATGTGGACAAGTATTTATGTCCAAAGATCCATCAAATAATTCTGAGCCAAAAATAACCTTTATCTGTTTCTCATTTGAGCCATGTTTCACCCAGAGATGTAGGGAGGAGAAATTCTAGATTCCACACCATCCCCATGCTTTTCTTGCCAAGTTTATAGTTTCAGCTCATGTTTCGTGCTGTATGATTACTGGTGTTACAGCTCAGTTTAATTATAGATATTCAGTTATATAACTTCACTCTCTTGAAGGACTCACTTTTTTGCTGTTATGGCTTTTATAAGTACAGGCTGTGACCCTGATGCTTGGGAAGTACACATATGTCCAGAGGAAAAGTGTCTGAAAGCTTGTCCTGAAGAAATGAGTCTCCAAGACACTTGAGTAGATTAACGGCCTTTGCGCATCATGCATGCAGATGTTCCACACAGAAGCATGGAGCCACTATCCCTCTCTTGGAAGATTTCCTGTTCGCTTCAACTATGACACTGAATTGCATATTTAATTTTAAAAATCTAATGTTCTTTTACCTTGATATTAAAAATCAAATGCCAACCCTCCCCCCACTCCATTGCAACTACAGAAGCAATGCTATAGGGGGTCCTGCTAGAAATAGCAAACCTGTCTAACTGATAGCCAGGAATCTGGGTTTGCTAATGATGTCTGTGCAGCAAAGCTGGTGGACTTCATTAAGGGTATTTTCTTCCTCCCTTCTGAAAGATGAAGAACATGTTGGTGCCTTTATTTTCTGGATGCTTCCTGCCTCAAGCAAAAAATGTTGCCTTTTTTACTGTTTTTAACCGTGAAAAGGCATAACTATTTAGAACCGTTTGATACAAGATGCATTCATAACTAGAGGGAGGAACTTAACACAGGTTAGTCTTCATGATTCTGCTACATGATCAGTACCACAGCAATCTAATCAGCAGTGCTACGCTATCCTGCATGCAAGTGGTGTGACAGCACCTGAAAAATTACAAGACATCCCCTCACATGGCTGCCATTACCTGCCATCACCATGTCCTGATTCTCAGTGCAATGAGTTGTCAGAGGATGCTGTCTGTGCTGCTTGTGCCATTTTCTGTATTATTAATGGCCAGTGCCTTCATAGATATATTCCACCTATAAATAACCACATTGCAAACACCAAGCTAACATGTCACAACTCATTATGCACCGAGGGAGTTTCTAGCTTATCTGCAACAACAAAAAAATCCCCTTGCCTTCTTACTGAAGGTAAATGATCTGGAATTTTGTCCAGAAGATATTAACCCAGAACAGCTTCTGCAGTACTGACTGCAATATCCTGTCAAATACTGAGTGCTATTACATGTTCTGTAACACCAAGACAAAATAAATCTGGATTGAACAGCTCTGGTTCTCTCTTCATCCCTGAACAAAGAATTGTCTCTCAATGAAAACTTCAAATACATCTGGTTTCTAGATTAGAAAACACCTTCTGTTGTCCCAGATGGCTATGTACTATTAGCAGTATGAATGTCTGTAACAAGAGAGGATTTCAGAAGGTGCACACAAGAAAAGCCATCCTACCTTTGCCAGTGCATTGCAATATAGAAAATTAAAGAAAACTTTAGGAAGTCCTAGACACCGACCCTCATCCCTCTGCTACAAAACCAAATCCCCATAGTTTAGGAGTTTAGGAACCACTGCTAGAAATTCTAAACACACCTATTTTTAATACCTTAGCAGTTTACATTATAACCTACCAGGAGCAGCAGATTGTCATAGAGCAGATTGTCATATCCAAATTCTCCTATCATGTGTATTATTCAGCACTATTCATGTCTCTCTATTGAATGCCTGGATGGCCTGTCATTCTCTCAGTAATAATAGCTTATTTGTTTCATTCTTGCGCGGCAAAGACATGAATAAATATATCTCATACTTCATCACAACCACCCAGAAATTCCTTGTACTATGGGCATTTCATTTCTTATGATGGGCCGGTTGTGTGTTTAGAAAACAATAGGAACGTTGTCCTTTTAATGATGCAGATGGTGTGTTTTTCTGGTGAGGCCTGGGTGTGAAAGAAAAATAAACTTTAATTATTAAATTAATTTTCATTTTAATTATTTCCATAAATTATCCAGTTGTTTCGTCCACAATTTCTACTCCTTGTAATTCAGAACCAGATGGGGAATAACCAGTTTAGATTCAATTCAGTGCTCATTACAGCTGGTGGCAGACACTTTGCAAGGGTAGAATCAGTTTTTGATGAAAACAGGCTTTTTGCACACAAATACATTATTTCCACAAAACTCTGGAGTCTAGAAACCAAGCAGGTCCTCAGCACAGAGAGTGCTGGTAGCACATTCTTATGAGTTTACAAGAATCAAGCTGTAAGATATGATGAAATCACTTTAGTTGCTGCAGACAACCTGGGTTTTATTTATTTATATATTGCCTGCTTTGTGGCTGTACTGCTTGTTATAATTGCCTGTTCTTCCCCAAAGGGAAGTATTTGAAATAAACACTGGAACCAATGGCAGTAATATCCTTCCTCTTTATTTTATTTGTTATTATTATTTATTTTAATTTATTTATTCTTTATCTGAGTCAATAGGTGATAAAAGATGTAACATGTCATCTGTAGGCCCCTGTTTTAAGTCTGATCTATGTCAGTACTGACAAAACTCCATCATCCGTCTTCTCTCTAGGCAGCCTATGCAAAGCAATTAATGGGTGGCACATTTTCTACACCACACTTGTACTAGAAGTATGTTACTATCACACTTGCAACCAATGAACTGACAGTCTTGGAGGGGAAAAGCTGGACTGGCACTGAAAGTGAAGTGCCTCTTCATCATCATGATTCAGTTCCTTTGTGTAAGACCTGAGTCATGCTTATAGGACTGCCGTCAAGGATTACATTCTGCATGAATCAAAAAGCAAACGCTTTTTCCCTGGCAAAATGCAGTCATTCTACTGTTCTGCAAATATTCATGACTTTCCTACTAATGAAGAGTTCCTCATCTTCAGATTGCTCAGGGCCATAACAACTTTTGGCTTCACCAAAGAGCAGGCAGACCTGTTGTCAAGGTGAGTTACTAAATTACAGAATTTTGGTTTTCCTAGACGGATGATCACTGGTGTGCTGAAGCATTTGTACTATGTTCAAGGTGTGCTGCAGTTTGATTACCATTTCACATCTATGTCACGTAGCATGTATTGTCATAGCCAACACGAAACAGAAGAAATCCTGAAGAAAAGATGTTTCTGCAGAACATCCCATGAGTTGTTCAGGGCCTGTGAAATGCCACTTTTATCACTTGTCACGTGCCGTATTGCAGCTCTTCTCAGGCCTGCTTCACATTTGTGTTCTGTTGCAGATTTTTGAGCCAGGCAGGTGCCTAATGATTTCCATAGTAACAAAAATAATGCCTCTCCATATCACTGCTGAACCCTGAGCTGACTGTCTGGGGTATTGTTTGTATCAAAAAGCTGCCTGGGTGGTTGTCACTCAGTGGAAAATATCATCAGTCAGACTCTTCTTTTTAACATCCTTCTCCTCCTCTGAATCTCCCAGGTATTGAAAGCAACATATTTCAGAGGCACTTCCCTCCTTTACTTACATACTGAATATGAAACTTGATTAATGCGGGAGTCAGCCTTTGTATTCAGCAAAATCTCAGCCCCTGTCTTTATCAATTCAGATTTTGTTTTAATTAGCATGAAGTGTGAAACACGTGCTCCCTACAGGGAACAGGGAAAGGAATGTTGTCTTCTTGAACTCTGAATTCCCTGTACTCTTTCACCCATGAAAAACCCAGGCTCAGATCCCAAAGAACAGCTTGAGCACATTTGGTTTGGTTTATTAAATCCATTCATTTATTTTTCATTCTCTAACATTCAAACATACATGCATGTAATATAACAGAGATATAAAAATTAGGGCAAACCTGAGTTAGTCTCTGCAATGTATTGTGACACTTAAAGGGCGTATGAACTTGTAAATATTACTCTGTTCTTTGCATATACCTACAGACACCGCTCAAATACTGTACCACGTTCAATATTTGCAACAAGAATGGCTTATCTGCATTTATTTTTTAACGTGTGGCTCACAACATGGGCTTTGCTTAACTCTGAACTGTTTCATCTGCCTGCACTCCAAACGCTCCTCCAGAGCAAGAAGTGGGGAAGCCTGGAAAAAGACTTTTGCCTTTTCTCCAGACAGCATCAGGCTTATAGGTATTATCACAAGCAGTGATTTTGCAGAACCTACCCTGCAAAAAAAGGTGTTTATTCATCTGCCAGTGCCTCGTGTTTCAGAAGAACCAAAAATACTTTCATGGGGCATTTGAAGGCAAGATGACATTGTGTGAGAGCATAGACCTACATTTAAGAAAGAGACAAGCGAGCTGTGTGAATAAGCGAGAATAGCATCTGAAATGTGAGGCTTTGTATGGTAGCAGAACGCGCCTGTTACAGTATGGATAATTCCACTAAAAACATCACAGACACTTTTCCAGACCAGCTACACCTGCCTGAGCTGCTTGATTTAACACAGCCTGTGCCAAGGTGGGACGTTAGATTCGGTATTTAAGCACTGCAGTTTCAGCTGAGGTTTGCTGCCCCAAACCAGCCATGGATTAAGGATTGTGCTCGGTGTCCCCCTCCTCGCTCATTCCCTTCCCTTCAGGTGGAGCTGCTTTCCACGCAGCTGGCGGGGCGGCCTCACCGGTGCTGGGTACCGGCGCTGTGAGACCACCATCTGCTGTGCCGACCCGGGGGCAGGCTTCCCTGACCGAGGCACCGCCGGCTTCGCCCTCCCTGCGGCCTGGGGCGCTCACACCTCGGCTGGGTGCGGAGGAGCGGCGCAGTGCTGCGCTGGGCAGGTACGTCTGAGGGCGGCTTCCCTGCTGGAGGGTGGTGGGAAGCGGTTTTGCTGCTGGGGTGTCTGTGTTCCTGCCCAAGCAGCCGCAGTGATGGTGCGGTGTAGACCGGCTCTGCTGGCTCCTGTGCTGGATACCCAGCCCATCTTGGGGTGCTAACAAGGGTTGAAAACCCGGAGCAGTGTGGAAGTGCAGTGATGGGAGCTTGAGCTGTTCCTTATTCCCTTGTGGAATGACATAAGAAAGTTGCCTTATTTGTATTGTGTCAGTTTCCCCACCTGCTAAACTGCAGTTTGTTATTTTATGCTAATAGCAGAACAAACTAGACATAAGGCATATTTGTGTTTGTAAACCTCCACCTGCAAATCCCTCTACCCACTATAAAAACATGAAGAGGCTTTGTATGTGTTTTCCAGGGAACCTGAGTTGAGGAACTTGGTAGCCCTCTGCCTGAGCCAGTGGCTGGGCAGTCCTGCTGCTGCCATGCCCATAGGCCACCAGCGTGATGCTGATCTGTGGTATCCTCCCTGTAGGGCTCAGCTGGTTCCTGATGTGTGGGAAAGGCACCTATGCTGGCTGGCCCCACTGGTCTGCTCTGTTCCACTCACTCACTGTTCTGGACATCCCTCCCTGAAAGCTTCCTGGTCATGGAAAAATCCTCTGTGGGGTCATTGGTGTTTTCCTTTCTTCTTTCTTTGGGCAGCAGAACCTCCTGATCAGAGGTTTAAAAGGCAGAAGTTATTTCAGCGAGACAGGCTAACTGTGGAATGATGAGGCCCATTTGGTTGACATGTTAGCTCTGAGTAGCACTGCTTCACAGGGCAGTTGCTTTTGCTGTCAGATCTACATGATTGACATGTGTTTTTATGGGATAAAATTGATCTCAGAAAAGCCTGTGTTAAACAGATACAGTTGATAGGAAAATGCGTTTCAAACAGGTTAGTGAGTGATGCTTCCTCATGCTTCCATCTCTCTCCTGGCCTTCAGGTATCTGTTCAAATATTTCTCGGATGCTCTTTGAAATGTTTTTTTCTTTTCACCAGGTAAGTAGCAATGTGTTAAGAATGTCGTATGCATGGAGACTGATAGCTCTGGGTCACTGTAGTTCTCTAGCATTCAGAAGATATTCCTACTATATATAGAAGGCCTAATTTAGAAGCAGAATACAGATTTCCATGGCTGATGGTTAAGCAAGTGATGGAAAAGACTCGTTCATCTCTTTGTAGCATATTTGGTCCTGTGTATCCTGATGAGCTTCCTTCAGTCAGTATTTATTGTCTAAGATCCGGTGAAATGAGACCTTGAGGTCTTGAAGATGTGGGCTAGAAGACCAGTGATTTCACCATGGTCTTGCGCATTTCACGGTTCCTGCTGTTTCTGTTCACAGCAATACCCGGGGCGTTCATAGGAGGTGTCTCAATTTCATAGTCTGCTCCACAGGTTTTGAATTTGGCTTGACTGAGAATTTTGATGATAGTTTCTGTCCTCTTAGTGTAACTGGTAAGGCTGGGTGTGCGGCTCTGCAGTTGAGCAGTGTGATAAGGAATGTCACCAGAGCGTTCCTTGGAGCTTCTGTCACATTTGTGGGCAACACTTAGAAGCCCCAACAGATTCTGACTTATTGTAATGTGCACTTTCACTTTTCTTTTCCCAGCTTCAGGTTATAAGATGAAGTTTGAAATGTAAGTAAGGAAAGCAATGGAGCAAAAATCTGCTTATGCTCATCTGGTGATTTTGGCCTAAGAAATGTACACTCAATGAAGGCTGTGTCTATGGTTTTCTAGGGGGTACTTGGTCACATTAGCAGAATTTCTATCACTGCCAAGGTTCACCACTGACAGATGTGAAAGAGTATTTTCCTTAGGCATGAATTTCATCCTAGATACATGCCTTTTCCAAACAACTGTATCATGCAGAGTAATAAACTCAAATCAGCAAAAGCAAGTGCCAAAACAGAGCACTTCCTGTTTGTTTGTTCCCGTTTAAATTATGTCTTCCTTCCTTCTGCTTCCCTTTTCTACACTGCATTTGAAACCAGGGGTAACTTGGGATTTCTTGTAACACACATTTCTGAGTAAGAAGGAAGGTGAATTTCTCAGCACTTTAAGTTCTGTAAGAGGGAATCAATGACTTGGAAGTATAAGCTGTGCTTCCACTTAGGAAGGCAGAGGACGTAGGCAAGCTACTGTGTGATTTGAATGAAGACCTTGGCAAGCAGCAAAATTTCCCCTACTACTCTTCTGGCCTATAGATGAGCCTTAAAAAAAGATCAGGAAGTTGAAAGAAGTCATAAATATCAGGAGTTCTCATCCCCAGTGCTTGAAAGGCTGCAGGCAGAAGTAATTGGAAAATACTTTAGATCTTATAACAGCAAGATAGCCACATTTTGTTTTAAAATTATAGTGCAATATTCTGCTTTACTGATGTGAAGAAGTTTGGTGAATTTTAAAAAAGACTAATAAAGAGTATTTTGGAATGGCTCTGCTTTCAGCAGAAATAATCTCATTGCTCCTGCCTATAATGTAGTATCTAATATTACAGCATGCCGCTGCAGTGTTCTTGCCTCTTGGGGAAAGCGTAGAACAGTCTCCCTGCGAAGTGCAGAGCCTTGGATGGGGACTTAGTGTTACTAGGTTACTGTTAGTGTTACTGCTTGGATGGAGGTTCGTGTTAGCAATCGGGGTGCTGTTAGCCCTGGTTAGTCTGAAGGAGTTGTTACAAATCCTAGATATCCCCTGCAGGGAGAAAGGTGTGTAACTGTGTGGCTGAGCATGAGAGGAAGGGGTTACAGTACTGCGAGCTGATGTGGGCAAACTGAGTTTACTTGAAGAACAAAGGAAAGCCCATCCTATCTCCTGAGGTCCTTTTCAGCTTTGCATTTCTGAGTCCAGAATGCCACTTGCATATTTTACCACCTTTCCTTACAAGGGTCTTAAATAATTCCTTACATGTATATTTCTCTGTCATTCTCTCCTCATGTATCAGGATGTGCGGTTGGTGCCACAAGATTTTTTCATAGGAGACAATATTTTTTTAACATCCACAATTTTTAATATTTTTTAGCATGCTATTAGATCTTAAACTCCCAAGAGATTGAAAGGAAGGAAGAGGGCTAATTTTATGCCAGGAATGTGTAGGCTGGAAGCACAAATTGGTTTGTGTACTGTTTCACGTGAAAGGGAGAGTGAAATCTGCATCTTCCCACATTGGAGGCAGTGATATAACTGTAGAACTTCAGAGACTTTATGGTGTTCCTCACAGATGTCTTGTCTTCTGATGCAAATTCCTTACAGGACTCGAAGCAAATTGGATCCACCATCTATTTGGGTAAATTATGAGAATGTTTACACTTAGTCTTTAATTACCTGCATCGTGTGGCTTGGCAAATAGCATATATTTCTGAGTGCTTCCACGGGTGGTATGTTAATGTCAAAGCCCATATCGCGTCATTTTCAGAAGTTCTGTCCTGAATCTGTTCATTTCATTTCATTACCACCTCTAGGTCATTAGTGAAGTGACACCCCAGGGGGAAGAGAGAAATCAAATGACAATGTAGGTGATGTCTGACATTAGCCAAATGTCAGGCTTTCTGATGGAAGCATCAAAATTAATCTGAAAATGTTATATCAGTTTTAGCCATTTTCCTAAGAGATTGGGAATACAGGAGGCAGGCTGATGACATTTTGATTATAGTCTCAAATTGCAAAGACCTTACAGAACATAACTTCTCCTCTCACATAATTAAAACCTGCTGTCACCTTGATCTTTATTATATTTTTCTATGTCCTGGAAGGTCTCTTGAATTTTGCATGCTATTGATCCTTGTTGTCTGAGCAAATTTGACATGCAGTGTCAAATGTAAGAGCAAATGACCCTTTCCTTTTGCATTTAAGGGCAAAGGTGTGGCAAAGATACATGGTGGAAGCTGAATTGGAAGTTTATCAAGTAACTGGCACCCAAATAAGTGCAAGAAAGTGAATTCAAGCCATGACTCATCAGAATGCTTAAGTGTGTGCCTAGCTCCAAGCCCTTGGGTTAATGCCACTATGCGTGGCTCCTGAGGGGATCCCGAGGCTGTCCTTAGGACCAGTTTGGAAGGACAACAAACACAAAGGTGTAGTTCCAGGTCACCTCTGGGTGTGTGCGGGGCTCTGCAGGGCCAAGCATGGCTTGCTGCTACAGCAGCAGGCAGGTCAAGAGCCTGCTTCTGGCCCTCTGAGTGTTAGGGAGCAGGTCAGGGTTATAGAGGCTTTTAAAACAGCACTCTTGAGTGTTATGGATATTGCCATGAGCTACTATGACTGCTCCAGGGTGTCAGTAGACTGCTGAACCCAGGCTTAAAGGCCCATCTGAGCCCCAGAAATTATTCTTGTTCTTTATAAACGAAATGGGAAAAAAAACCCTCTTAACTATTCTATACATTTGCTATTTAAGTTACGGTAAGTGCATCCTTAGCATCTAAGGAAGTCTATCAAATATCAGTATAAGCCTGCTGATCTCAGGGGTGGTAATGTCTTTAGAATAAAAACTTTAAAGTAATCCCTACTACAGTGATCCTTTTGTGCTGCTGGCTAGGCTGGCTTATGATTTGTCAGCCAGGGAGGGCAAAAGGGAAGTTGGGAGGTCCAGGCTGCTGTGCAGCATTGCAGCTACTTGTTCCTTAAGCCTGCTTCAGAAGGGGTTGCTGGTCCATGAACTGCAGATCTCCCTCCCCATTTGTGTGCTTGGTGTGCAGTGGTGCTGTGCCTGCTGCCTCACGTGGACAGCCCTGCTGAGCAGTGGCAGCACATTAAGTTGTGTGAGCTGATGTGCAGTACTTCAAGGGAAGCTGGTCTTTAACAGATGCCTCATTTTAGAGCTGCTGTTCCTGCCTTTATCTGCACACTAACTTGAGAAAATGAATTGTGTGAAGGCCAGAGAGAGGAAGATTTTCCCCAATTTAAACCATTTTAAAGCCTATTTAGTTCTGCCATATGTCGTAAACAGTAAAGCATTGGGCTTGAGTGTATTATAAAGTGGCATTTTTATGGTGACAGAGAGTATAATGGGCTCTAATGTAGTTGGATACTATATACAGCTCTACTGTAAAATGGTTCTAAATGTGATGCAATGGAAAGGCTTGGAAACCCCGGGTTCAGTGGCTGCACAGGTGAGATGCTTTGCAGAGCAAGTCTGTGCAGATATTTGGGGAAAGGAGTCAAAGTATAATTTCTGGCCCCTTTTAGAGAACGTTTGGTGACCCTTCAGTTCTGGCAAGGTCAGAAATTAGTGGTCTTAAGAACAGGCAGCTTTGGAGGGGAAGAGTTCCCTCTGTGTCACAAAATACCTGAGGGCATCTGCTTTTCTTATATGTACTGCTCTTTGCAAACCCTGAGGTTTTAGCTTTTTCTTATCACCTTTTCTGACATATGCATATGAAGGCCAAGAGGATTAACTTGAAGTTCAGGTTTGAATCTCAGAATCCATATGTTGCTGCTTATGTTACTGAGGATGTTTACACCATTTGTATGAGAACAGAAAGTTAACTCAGTCTGCCACGTCTGGCTCCTGACACTGAAAATGCTGGATAGGTAGATACTGCACAGTGCCAATGGGCTGCTTTAGTCACCTCCTTCAAGTAAGATCCTTGGTTGTTTCAGATGTGAGTTCCTACTTTGCTGCACAAATACTTCCTCTTGGATTTTTGATGTGGAATAAATGTTATCGAAGCCTGGCAGGGTTCAGTCCTGCCATTGCATTGTATTTGTCAAGTCTGACATCACCAGCTCTGGCATGGGATGTTCCTGAAAAATAAATGTTTTGTTACTGGGTCCTCAACTGAAACCCCAGCTGGTTTTACTGGTGTAAAGAGCTGAAGTGTTACAAAATACTGTGAGCCTGAGGATGAAAGCTTGCATAGAATTATTGTGAAGGTTTGGGATTTTGTTTGAACTCAACAGTGAGTATTTTTCTCCTCTTTCTCCTCTTCCTTTGTAACTACAGTCAGCTTAGTTAAACAGCTTCCTTTGTAGGCAGTAATGATCCCATTTGCTACAGATTTCTCAGCAGTTGGACAGATGAAGTTGTGGGGGGTGTATTTTACCTCAAGGGTTGTCCTTGTGATAGAACTGCCTCTTCCCCTCCCAGCTCATCAAAACTGCTGTATAGCTCATCCTGGAAAGCACAGGATGTGTCAGGAGTGCCCACGATCCACTGCCCTGTCTTACACTTGGTTGTTCTTGTGTGAAGACTAGCATTATTTGTAGCCACAGCATGCTGGGTTTCAGAGCACCAAGTTCTATAGGTGGGGAACAGAAGGGTGTTCTGGCTTTTAGGACTTGGCCCTTGCCAGCACTGAAGTGACAGCTTGGCATCACAGACAAGTTAATGTCTCTATCCCAGGACCAGGAAATCACCTCTGTTCCCACGAGATCTGTCAAATTTCTATCAAACTGCCAGGATTCCTCCCAACATCTCTGGCCAAGTGGGCTCAGGTGAGGTGAATAGATGGGTAGAAATGGAGAGCCTTTTGCATGTGGAAGAACCAGAACTGTCATGGAAACCTTTCTGTGGGCAGCTTGCTGTAATTAATTAGGGATGCAGAATATCTGGCATCACAGATAAGTGGTTTTCTACATAGCTCTAGTTAAAAGGATGAGTAACCTGATAAAATCAATTAAGATCTAGGGTGGTTGAAGTGACTGTAATGGGTGGACAACTTGCTCTGACCAGCCAAGGAACTGAAGAATATGCTGAACTGGGTTAGTGGCATCTATAGGTCCTTGGCACTTGTCACATCTTGAAGTGAACAAAAGCTCTGATTTGAATTGACATAATGAAGAATCTTGCAGCTGTTTTTTCTGGCTTTAAATGAATGTTGGGGCAGGTGAAATGTGTATAATGTAAGCTTAGTTTAAAACTAATAGCTTGTTTGACTGGGGACTGAGTACGATTTTTTTTGGTACTAAATTCCGCTGCAAGGGGAAATGAGGGAAACTGTCTCAAGAGGTTTTTATGGACTCCCATATCATAAAGATTTGCACAGGGTTTCCTCTCAACTGCTTTTATTTGCTGGTGCTTCTCCTGACAAATGCCTTTTGAAAAGTAAGTGGTCTTCAATTCATCTGTACTCAAATTTGCATTCTCTTAATGCAAAACAGATGTACCAATATCACCAATGACAATGCATTAAGCTCAGTTCAGAGTTTTCTTGAGGATATTAAAAAGTTATGGAAGATAAATGTCTAGATGGGAAAAATCCCACAACAGTCCTAAAGCAATCACAAGAAAAATGATGTGAATGTCTGGACTTTACATTTTAATAAGACTCTTTGGAGCCCTTAAATCCATTTGCTTTCACTTTTCTAGGCTTACGGAAGGAAGAAGACAATGACAACAAAGAGAAAATTTGGCATTAATGTTGGTAAAGAAAAGGGTTATGTCAAGGATTATATTCTTTTGCAGATGCCTTCTGCATATAGTGAATAAGTAGAAAGAGGTTTAAGAAACACTGTAAAATTAAACATTATAAGATTACTTTTTTATGGAATATGCGGTAGCTGCCACATAGAATAAATGTATGTTTTTCATTATATTTTTATTATACATTTAAAGCACATTAAGGAGCAAACAACCATCAAAGAAAAAGAAACTTATTAGATTTAGCAAGTAATGATATCAGTTTCATGTATGGTTATATTTCTTGAAAACAGGGAAAGATGCATGTCAGATGTCCTTTCAGGCTATTTAGTAAGCCATTTTTCTTTGGGAGAACAATATTAATGGCTGTTTCCCTATGTTCATGCTGTATTGCGTGAGCATTTTGTCTTTTTTATTATGGTTTCTTATAAGTATGCCATTACAGCTTGAGCAATCCAGTAGAGCATCTGGAAAAATGTATTGCTTTGATATTTTTTTTCTGTCTCTAAGCGGGTTTTAGTTTGTGTGTGAGCTTCTAAATTGTTTAAACACTTAGGCAAACATTTGTGGTTTTGTGGATGCTGTTGGAGAGTCGTTTCACATTGTCCTCCAGGAATGAAATCTGTGTTTTGTGAAGAATTCAGGGGTTGTTTAACATTTCGTTTGGAATATTTAGTCATCTAAAATCAGTTTTTTCTTTCAGTTTCTCTTTTGTGGACTATGTTATCTGTCATCTGTTCTTCATCATATTAAATCTGCCTCAAATTTTGGTCTCTGCTGGGCAAATCTCCACTGATTTCCTTTCTCCCTGTCCCTCAGCCATGACAGAGTCTGCCTCCCTCACCAGTTCAAATCCTTAGCTTCAGTACATGGAACTGGAGCATTGGAAATGGTGTGTAGAGTCTACCTGGGCTATGTGAATTTTGCTGTTGCAGGACTGGTCCTTGGATGTTGCTTCTGGGTATTAACAGGGTTATTTCTGTTCAGGAGCCATCTGTGCTGTGTGCTAGGTGTTCAGAAGTCCAGCACACCAGGCTGTCCATGCTTCAGGAAATGTATTGGTGAGGTGTGTGTTATTAATGCTTGTATATAGAATCATAGAATCATAGTTAGAGTCGGAAAGGACCTTAAGATCATCCAGTTCCACCCCCCCTGCCAGGGGCAGGGACACCTCACACTAAACCATATCACCCAAGGCTTCATCCAACCTGGCCTTGGCTTTCTCTGCTCAGTGTACCTTTTGAAAGGATGGCATTTGCAATTGCTGGTCCAAGATACTTGAAAATGTCCAAAGCAAATTGCCCTTCAATGATCTTGGTCCCAGTCTTGCAGCTCTTGAATAGGGCTGCCAGGCACACGTGTTTCCTTGCAGACTCTGTGTTCCCCATGTCCCCCAGCCTCCTTATTCCAACATTACTACTGGGGTGGCAGAGGGGACATTGGTTGGTTGTTGGTTTTTTTGATGGAGAGATGACATGGCATGCTGTGTGCTTGAGTCTGGGCTTGCTTAATTATCGCTTGTCTTAGGCTTTATCAGTCAGTTACAAGATAGGCATGATGTTTTGGTGATTGTATATCAGTGCTAGAAGGAATTTAGCATTGTCTAGTGACTCTAATAAAATACCCTTTTGTTGGCATAAGTAATACCATTGTAGTAAAGTTAATGTGGGTAATGAATGGGCACTTTAATGGAAGCACTGAAGTGCTGGAAGCCAAAAGGGCAGTACTTGTTTTCATGCTGAATCACTACAGTAAATTTAGCAATGAGACTTGACATTCTCTGCCTAATAAGAGCAATTTTTATGCTCAAATTGTGACTCTCTTTATAGAAAGGAAAAATAATGTTAAACAGTAGTATATAGCTGTAACAGCTTCATGGGTTGTACAAATGTCAAAGTACTTACTCGTTTAGTTGACAAATGTCACTTGAGAAGCAAATTATTTCTCTTAGTGGTAACCTGATTTATGTTTGTGGAATACAATCCATTTTTTGAAAAAGTGGATTTCTTTTAAAGAATTGTTAATAAATTTAAGGCTCATTTGAGTACTTTGGGATTCCATATTGTCATAACCACCTATTATTAGAACAACATTCTTGAACTTCTTCTTCGTGAAAGCTCCTTTAAGCAACTTTTCCATTGTGTGTTAAGCATAAGTTTATTAATTCCTCCATTATGATAGGAAAATTACTTCAGGATACTCCCCAGTAGTGGAGGAGCCCTAGGCAGGATGGAGCTATTGCTCTAGGCAATGATCATCCCTGTAATGAGGCTGCAAGAACTGCACTTTTAAACCCTAATGAGGAGAGTTTTCCTGTTATGCAGGAAGTGAAGGATGCAGTACAGTGACTGACTGCTGTTAGTCTTAGAGCTTCTGCGTTGGGCACCTCTCTGAATGCCATATAAAAAGCCTTGTGCATCTATCAGTGAAATTATCTCAGAGCTGAACTATACAGTTGGACAGCGTTTTATGACCCACTGCATGCTTTGTTTAGTATTTAATGTGGTGTGAGCTAAAATTCATTAATGTCAAAGTATCTTCAGCACTTACGCAATAAGTTTATGAACTTTTTGAAAACATGAATAGCCCCAGAATCCAAAAGGAAAACAGTAAAAATATTTGCATTAATACATTATTCCTTAAAGCACCATTAAGGGTCTTCAGGTTTGTTATTTGCCTGTATTTTGGCCACCATGCTGTATCCTCTTTTCTTGCTCCTTCCTTCCACATGAGTTTTGTGCTTTTCTTTTTTGGAAACATTTAATCAAAATCTGTCCAGTATCATTAAGCTGTTTCTGAAAGTGCACTGAAAAATGCCTAGTGCTTTTGGAGCAGGACATCTCTTACTGAGCTCACCCAAGCTGCATGGCTTGAGTGTTTAAACAGAGATAAAGCTATCACATTTCTTCTGATCTATCAAGAATATATGATTTAAGACCAAGAAATGCAAGAGAAGGATTTAGGATAATTACAGAAACAGACACACCATTGTTTATAATACCTAATTGTTAACTTGTTCTACAGTTGCATTATTGTGAAATTGAAAGAGATTCCCTGTTTTGTTTGAATGGAATGACCAAGAAAGAACAGTAATCACAGGGGAGGAAATTATTTACTAATTCAAAGACAAAAGGCTGCTTTGCTTGAGTGATAGGAATGCCAGAGTGAGTGCAGTAATGTTCAGCTGGCTTGTAAAAGCAATCATCCCAATGCTGCCTCTCCAACAGGGTAAGTAACGCTTGCTTGCTACAGCCATATCTGCTTTCAGAAGGAGTTATTTATTTTGCAGACAATTCAGCTGAATCCTTATCCGAGACAGGTTGGTCTAGTTTGAGGCAGTGTTATTTCATAGAATTCTGGACTGATGAATGATTGGAGAATTTTTTTCTACATTCCCTCAATGGTTTGCTTAGAACAGCCGAGGTTTGTGTTTTATTTCCAAATCGATATGATCCTCTGATAGATGCTCTTTATTTGAGCATGATTTCATGTCAAATAGCAGCCACTCCTTGGGAGGTCTTGGCCACCAAATAAAGGGAGAAAATGTGATCAATGTTCATATAAATAATAGCTGGTCTTTATTTTATGTCCCAGGAGGATGGAATAATACAGGTATGTGCCTTTGTAAAATGCTAAAAGATTTATTTAGTAATGGTTTTAAAATATAATCTTTGTGGTCTGTTTCATGAAATAGCTTCCTCATACTGTTGAACAGGCTCAGTTTCCTTGCCTCTGCTCAGGAGGGATCCTTTGCTCTGTGCTCAACAGGGATAGTGTGATGGAATGACTCTTGGTCACATTTGTGCCTCACATGGAGTAATGGGCTGCTTACAGCTCCAAAACCACCTGAGGTTTTTATTAGTGAGCTTGAAGTGGTATTTAGTCAATACCTAAATGTTGTTTCTTCTATGGCTTTGTTTGGGATTCCTATAGTTTTCCCCTAGTAAGCATCTGTATTTTTAATATAATTTTCTGGAATATTTTAAGTTAATTTTTATACAATTGCCATGCTCTTCATGTAGTTAGAGTACATGTGTAATGGTGTCATTATGACAGTTAATTGCGCTGTTTAATGATATTATATCAATTTCCTTATTAAGTATGCTTATTAAGTAGGAATAAAATGTGACAGACATGCACACAGGGAATTCTGAAGGACAAATTTCTTAGGTTATGGCTTTCATGCCATTAAGAAAGTTGACAGAAATGCATTTGAATTGCATTGCAAGGTCCTCCCAAATTGGCTTTGATCGAAAATGTGAGCTGAGTTTTGAAAGAGAAAAAGAAAAGGAAATATTGCACTCGAAAATTTTGCATTTTACCATCTATTTTAAACCTTTAATCTGAAGGTAAGAGTGAAAAGATGAATGATATAAACAAGATGATAACTTCTGCAGCACAGCTCCTTCCACCAGCCTACATTCCTGTTCCCTGTACAGGGTGGTGCTACTGTAGAGGGTAATTGGCTTTTCGGTTGATAACCCAGGCTAATGGTAACTTTCACAATGGACGTTCCCCTTCCTGAGTTAGAGGACTGTGAGATTTTGTTGACTGTCAGACTGAAAGTTCAGCTTAATGTCTATTTTAAACTTGCTGCTGGTGTGTGCTGTAGCCTGGAACTGGAGCAAAATACGGTGCTGGCTCTGGATGGGTTGGTAATGGGTCTTTTTCCTAATACTGGAGCATGTTGAGTGATTTTAAAGGCTTCCAGCAGGAGTGAGCAAGGAGAAGAAACCCTAGAGTCATAACTGGAAAGTACTGTGGGCTAAGATGCTATGCAGAAGCTAAGGCAAGATGAGGTACTGGTGAGGGGGGAGTGATCAGTAGTGTTGAAAGCAGTGGAAAGGCAAGAGGGAGAGGATGGAGGAGTCAGGCACAGAAACTTAAAGGAGTGTTTCCTTATTAATCCCTTAAGTTTATTAGCTGCAACATTGGCAAAATGTTAAATTGAATCATCAGGAATGCATCCTAAGGGTGTTTGAAGTAGACTTGAAAAGTGAACTGCTCTGATAAAGAATTCATGTGCCATTTTTCTTGGTTTGGTGTTTTCATACAGGTGATGCATTGTGTAACACTTAGTAATGCTGAAATACTTTATCTTACCAGCTATGACAGAATTATAACTTTTTTGGAGGGATGCTAAGGTTTCATTGTTTTCCTAAGTCCTTCCCAAAATGAATTTGTGCTGAATTATAGCTGTTTATGGATGCACATAAAGGTGCTTGGTGTGATGCCTGTGTGGAAGCTGGTGGGGCCACATCAATCACAGTGAGGAGAGTGCCTTTGGGCAAGGCAAGCCACAGCAGCTACTATTGCCTGTCATTTGTTTTGGCTTTGATTCTTGTAATCTAGCTTGTTTCTTCAGAGCTGATGCTAATTGAGGGAAGGTGGGCTATTCTGGGGAATATTCAGTCTCACTTGGTGTAGTTACTCCTTTCCCACTATGTAGGATGGGATACTTGAACCTCATTTCAAGAGTGCAGGATGGCCTCTCTCCTGCAGGGTCCTCATCCAGCTCTACAGAGTCTAATGGACCAAACCACAACCCTGTTTCTGAGCTGGTGGGGTTGCTTGGTCCTCTTCAGGCTGCGAGGGCCAAATATCCCCTTGTATTCTTTGTGTCTGGGAAGTGGCTGTTGTCTACAACCTCTTGAGTGATAGCTTCTGGTTACAGCAGGAGCTCTGCTGTTGAATCCAGTGTGCAAATTCACCTGGGGTGAAATTCTGCCATATACCTTTCTAAAGTCTTTGATGTGAGCAGCATGGCATGCTGGTACTCCATTAAGTGCAAGGAATGGGTTTTATATTCAGTTTTGGGTACAGATTGCTTGTTCATAGCAATTGAGAGCAGCTCTTTGTCTTTATGGGATGGAAAATACTGGTCAAACTCACTCTCATTTGAATATTGTTTTTTAACTCGTTTTTCTAAAGCTGACTCAAAGGTTTCTTTTTCATTTATTCCTTTTGTCACATAAAATTGGTTGTGTTATTTTAGTGCCTAGCAGCCTCCAGTAGAGGGACCTTGGTGTGCCTGGCTGCATGCAGAGTAGGAGTAGTCCTTTGCTCCAGAGCAAGCCTACAATTTAATGGCAGAGATGAATGTGGGGTAGTGGGTGGAATATAGCATGTAAGCAAGATGAATAATGTGGAGTCAAAATTATCTCACTGTCTTCAAGTACTTAAAGAATTGCAGAATTAAACATATGTGCTTAAAAGCTACATGTGTGGGTAAGTGTTCTAAACTGAGTTTAAATAATATACCTGTTTGCTTTCTGGGGTTGAAACCCCAGGATGCACTGGGTATATTTTGAGGTTGCCTCTATTGTTTTGGCTTTAGCCTGACAAAGTATTTGAGAAAGTTAACATTTTGTTCATGCTGGGCAGGCTTCCTCTCCTTGAAAAACTGCTTTGAATTAATGTCTCCAAAGCGTTAAAAGGGTTATACAACATGCTGTATGACTAAGATGATGTAGTTAATACTGTCATCTATGATAGGATTCTGTTCCAGACCTCAAAAGGATGTTGTCTGCTCTAAACTGTCTGGTTCTCCAGATTTTTGGGGTGGAAAAGTTTGAAATTATTAATCTGAAGACTGAGTCTACAGATGTCACCCATACAGCTGGTTCCTTAAGCATGCAGACAACCAAAGGCATTTGGTACTGATTGTGATGTCTAATAAGAATAACAAAGCAGAAGGAAAATGAAATATTGTGTTGCTGTTAAAATGCAAAATATGAATGAATTTTCTTCTGCCTTAGGATCAGTACACAAAGTAGTTACTGCAGACTTGAGTGCAGTATTAAAGACACAAACAGATTTGACAAGGTTTTCTTTTCCCAATGGATTTGTAATAAATAGAGATAAATCATCTCATCTGTTTTCTGTTTATTAACCAGGACTGTATCAAGTTAAGCTCCTCTAGCATTGCTGTGAGATGAAGATATAATCACTGCAGTTCTCTTTAATCATTTCTCTTCCAACACAAACTCACAGACAGTGAAACTTAGAGAATTTAGAGGCCACTTGTTTGGCCACGTGTGTGCATGTGCAGAAATGCTCTTTAAAGAAGATAGCTTGGAAATGCCTACTAGGAAGCTCTTATTCTCTATTGCTTCATTTATTCCTCCGCTTTGTACATCTTGTCTCTCACCTACAACTTTGATACAACATGATCATGTATGGCCAATTAAATGTTCCTGTGCAGAGAACAGTTTTCTGAAACAAAGTATGTATTTCCATCTAAATGAAGCTGGTTAGAGTTGTGGTAGGGTGGAAGTGAGAATGGAATAAGCCCTTAAAATGGGTTAGAGAGAGCTGCAATCTCATGTATTAGTTTATGTTTTTATAGCACCACCCTAGCTGATTTTATTGAGTCTAAAAACTGAAAGTTTTGAATAGCCTGTTTCACAAAACAGTTGGTATTTGGAGATGTCTAGGCCTCAAAATGCATTGATCCTCTTTGGCTTGTCAATCACTGTTACTCCAGAGTAGCACACAGGATTTAGTTCTGGTAGATTCATTTGACAGTTACTTGTAATTCTTTGTTCAGAAAACTCCAAACAGACCCCACCTTTATCACCTTTTCGAAGCCTACATTAGCATTTAAAATACAGCTTTTCATTATTGTAGGCTTTCTGTTCATCATCGGTCTTTGCTTGGGAGTATAGCAGGGCAACATGTGTTTGTTATTGTTCAAGAGCAATCTGTTTTGTTATACTTTAATGATATTTCAACATCTCTCTCTACTTGTCAAAACAGTGGAGCAATTCTTAGGTACTTGGGAATATCCAGGGTGTGATGACAGTCCTTTAAACACCCAAGTGCTTTTCTCCTATAAAGAAGATGGAGAATATATTTTCTTTCACCATCTCATGGTCTTGGAGAACAAAGCATTCCTTAGAGCTGCACTTGCCAAAAGGTAAGAAGTATCGGTGTGCTATTTTACACAACGTTTTGTGCAATTTTAATGCAAACATATGGTTGTGGCCTGAATAACGGTGTCTTGTATGCATACTCTTCAGCATTGCTTGCAGTCTGCTGTCTCACTGCAAATCTTGCAAAGATCTAGCCAGCTTTCTTCCCTCCTCTATGGGGTGAGTGTGCAAATCCTGTCTATGATAAACGTTTTGTGACACTTCGGAATATAGAGGCTGTTGCAACTGCAGAGTAGAACTGACTTCAGTTTTCCTGGTTTTAGTCCCTCTCGAGTGCAGGTAAGTATTCAGGTATGGATGGATGACTTCTCATTAAGGTATTTTTGGGAGATTTATTGGTTGGTTGGTCAGTTTGCTTTTTCTTTCCCTAATTACTGTGTTCTCTTGTAAAACAGCTTTGTGACACTAAATATAACATGCTGTCAGCTTGACGGTTATCATTGTGCTAATTATGTTTCCTTTGCTGGAACATCTTTCTCTACCTTCCACAAGCCATATGCGTTTAGTAACGAAACTAGACAACAGTTTCTGAATCAAGGAATGTAATTTTTTTTCAGTATGGGACTCAGATGGTGATCATCCTGGGTATTACTGTGATGATAATGGTGGCTCACTGTTAAGTGCCTTCTAGAACCAATCAAAACCAAATTATTCATGGAAAGCTGGTAGTCTAAATTAAACCTGGTGTTTAGAGGGAGGTCCCGTTTGAGAAGATGTCATTACTGCAAAGGCAATGGCTATATTAAACTAATACCTGCTTTTTTTTCTGTAATTCACTTTAAAGGCGATCTGTAGAACTACAGAAATAAGTGAATTTAAATGAGACAGAGGCTGTGGTTTGACAGACCAGCTTGGGGACTACATGTTATGTTACATGCATATTAATCCCCAGGGTTCCTATTGATTTGAAAGATTCCAGTAGTTTATACTGCAAGTAAACATTACACAGCCTGGTCCTTTATAGTTTACAACTTGTATTAAATATTGTGCATGCAGAATTTAAATCGGCTATTCATTGTTTCTCACGTTTGTGTGCATACTTGTGTGGCAATAAGGGTGGTAATTAAGTATTTGTTATGTACCCTGGGAATAGAACAGAACATAAGCATATGTTGCAAGGAGGAGGTTTATACTGACTAATAACAAACTTTGTAAGTAGGAGGAGGGTTAAATACTGGAACAGATAATTGCTGAATTTCGTAGAATCCCTGCACCTCCCTGTCCTTAGCTTATAGGGGAGGTGATAGGGTGTTTGCTGCTTTCTTTTGAAGGACAGGTTGTGCTGGCTTGTGTTAAGTACAGCTGGTTCTGCTTTGCATCAGCATGATGGACTGAAAGATTTTAGACCTATTTTTTTATGGATATGTGACTATTTTGCCATATAAGCCAAATAAAGAGTCTTTATGGAAGGTTACTTAAAATATTTGATTTTTTTAATGATTAATATGTGACTCATTCACATATGCTGCATTTAAATAAAATCTTGTGGTGTTGACCCATTTGATATTTGTTTTGTTACTGATACTGGACTTTTTTACATGTGTTTTCTTTTTTTTTGTCAGCTGCTGAAATGTGATTTAGAAATCCAGTAATACTAATGTGCTGAAATATGACTATATTCACTGAATAGGAATAATCCACTAAAGAATTGCTTTAATTTTAAAGCTGACCTTTTCTGTTATTTAGTAGCAAAATCCACAATTCCAAAAGGGAATAGACCATTTTTGGTGGAGAGGATATGTAACTTACAGGAGTAAAGGACTGAGAGTTTAAAATGCTTTCACTGTGCTAATCCAGGAATAATGACAGTTTTTAGTAACTGACTTATGGTAGTATTAGTGCCAAATCACAGGTCAAAGTTGCTTTCTGCAGTCAACACCTGGTATAGTTTTCTCCCAACAGCTTCTATCACAAGTACTGATTGCATTTGACCAATCCCCTGGGCAAGACCTCCAAACAATGTGCTCATTCCTATTATATAAAATAGAAATTGGGCCCTTTGGGGCTAAACTTTATTCATGGTTCTGTGGCAAATCATAAAACTCAGGACTTAATAGCTGCTGTGTTGTTCTTATTTCAAATGATGGCAGGCATGGTTCTGTACCTGCTGTGGACACTGAAGACTGTGAGAAGCAGACCCACCTTGCTGTGACCCACATAGAATGCAGCTACTGTGAACCAAGCACACAGTGAATGCTGATTTGTGACATGATTGTGCTATTCAAAGCATAGTCGGTTTAGGCTACATAATGATTTTTGGCACCTCATTCAACAGCATTAGACATAAAAGCTGGATATTGAAGCCATAGATTTTGTGCCAGTATTTCCTTTTCAAACAGGTTGTCTATGATTTGATGAACACTTTAAACTGTTGTATAAAATTCTAAATGTTTCTGATGAATCTTTATTTATGAGAAAATAAAATGAATCCTTTTCTAATAGGTTTATAAGAAGAGATGTGCCCCTGTTCTCTGTGAAAAAGCTCTGTCAAATTTAGTATAATTTTATAACCATTGGGAAGCTTTTTGAAATCATCCTATAAAATATAATAGAGAACTTGATGTGTTGATGAAATTATGCAAAAGGATGCAAAATAGTCTGAAGCAGAAGTTTTCTTCTTCTGTTTAAATCCAATATTGAGAATTTCCAAGCTGTCTATAGAAATATGCTTATATTCTGCTACAAATATCATGTACCACTTTACAAATATTTTATGAAAAAACATTAACACTTCAAAGCTTTTGAAGGTTCTTTTAACAGGCACATAAGAATTGCTTTTTTCAGTCCTCCTACACTGTATAAGTTTCCTTTACTAGTATTGTCATTTGTATATAGAGTGTATTCAGAGTTCCTGCTGAACCAGAGGTACCTTAATGTTTCACAGTGAAATTAAGTTAAAGCTGAGGATGTGCTTTGCTGTGTTGCTGTATCAGAGCCCGAGGGACTATTCTGGAATAATGGAAGGTATTATTTGGCAATAGTATGGTCAGACAGCAAACTATGGTCCTTGAGGTCAGAAGGTCTTGGTGATGGTTGCCAACAATCTCTCCATATAAAGCAGTATTTCCCTATTCAACTGATCTAGTGCAAGCTCAATTTTCTGCCCCAGCAGCAAAAATAAACAAACCCTTATTTTAAAGACTTCCAGACTTAGAGGTGAACTGGGCAGAGGGCTGTATTAGTGGCACCGACCAGGGAGCAGAGCAACTTCTGGAGTGTAACAGGAGATGGATGAGGGAGCCAAGAGCAGCTCTCAGAGTTGTCACCCAGCCCCAGTCTGTGTTGTTGCTTCCTGCCTTGAGTTGCAGAGAAGGGAAAGAAGAAAACAAGACTCTCTGGCTTGTTTTAAAACTTGTTAAAAGAGAAGGGAAAAAAAAGCAATTTTATTGATTTTTAGGAAGGAACATACCTCCTGAGGAGACTTCTTTAGCTGTTCAGTTATAGGTATCCTATTCTATTTGTGATCAGGTGGCTTTAAGGACACTAAATTATGTCTCTGTCACTGATTCTTGAAATGTTAGAGCTCTGTCTTAAGACAGACTGAACACTGGTCTGTACCCTTTACTGAAAATTCAATTACCTCTGGTCTCACAAGCACAGCTGTCAATGTAACTTGAGTCTATCGGTATCTTGATAACACTGTTCTATGTTCACATTCCTCCAGATACACTGTGTTGCTGTGTTCCTACCCACAGGTCTGGAGACATTATCCTATTTGGTTCAGAGGTTTTAAATTATTCATAGCTTATGCAGGAATGGTACTTTAGTAGAAGGATGTAAAGTAAGAATTGAGTGTATAAAAAGACATGAACAAACCTGTAGGGCTTTTTTTTATTGCTAAGGCTACTAAAACTTATTCATTTCCAGACTTTTTTTTAATAGGAGTGTTTTCTCTTTTGTAACTGAAGTGTTTTAAATCCCTCACCCAAAAAACCCCACAGAAATGAAATGCTGTAAATTGGCCAAGGCCAGAAAATATGCCACTGCCAGCAGTTCATCAAAGTATTCTTCCAGTGCACCTGATTGTTCCATAAATAAGCCATTCATCCAGTTTCCCTTGCTTATGCTGTAGCTGTGGAATGGGGAGTTTAAACACAAAAATCAATAGAACACAAACTCTTAGCTGCCTGGTCTCTGGCCATTTCTTTCTATTAGTGCTAAGAATAGCCTGTGGGAGTATTAATCAGTTGAAATTTGTTAACTCAATGTGAAAGCAAATATAACAATTGCTTGTTTCTTGATCTTTACTTGCTCTGTTAACATTAGGCTCCATTATCATTAACTAGTTAGTATTTAACTGTGTATGGCTTGCATGAAATACTTTGACTACTTCTCTCAATCACTTACTAATTTTTGCCAAGTACCAAGTGACAATGAGCTAGTTAGGTTAGATGGTTTAGTTACATTTAAAGCAAAAAAAGCCTAATCCATCTTGTAGTGGTGAGGAGTGCTTCTGCCTGTCCTGTGAACACATGAAGTACATAAACATGGTGAATATGATGTGACACAGATGCACGTGAGTGGTAGTAATATGGAGCATCATGTCTGGCAGGGAGATTTCTTTCTGTGCTGAACAAATCTTTCACTGAGGTGGAGGTTTGGAGCTATTTCAAGTCTGCTGAAGTTCACACTGACTACAGAGCTGAACCCAATTCCCTGTCTGATAGAAATAATGCAACTTTCTTTCACGTTTTAAGCTGAAGGAAGTTGGTTTTTACCAGGTAGAGATCTGTCCCACAGAATGCCACATCATCCTATACTTGTGTTCCTTTATGTATCCCTCAAATATGTATTAAGGAGTATTTGTTTGAAAAGAAATCATTACTTGGAAGTTGTCTGCAGTGAAAACTTAAGGTTTGTGCTTTAAGCTTAACCCTAACCCTTATCTTAGTGGTAAATATTTTCCCTCTTGTGTATGTTATGTGGGGAAATGTACACACACATTCAAACTGCTGCTCCTTTTGGAAGTTATTGTGCAACTGGGGCTTTAAATCTCAAAGGGGCAGAGTAACCAGCAGTCCACCAACAGTGATAACTTTGTATGGAATGTAGTACTAATTCTCAATAAGGGTGTCTGATGAATTTAGAGCTGTGAAGTTGGCACCTGAAATACAAAACAGGCACTTCCATGCAGGTGACTTTTATTTTCTTTTTCCAAGTAATGTAGCTCAGAAATGGGATTTGTTGATAAGTCTTTCTGGATGCATGGAAATCAGAAGTTTGCAGCCACAAAGAGTAACTCAGTGACTTGTTTTTTTCATCTGGAAAGCTTGAGACATCTACTAGTTTGTCAAAGTATCCATATCCACAGTTATTTGCTATTGCAGCATTGACCTCTGATAAGATTAACTGGTCTATCAGGTCCTTCATGGTCTGTCTTTGCTGCTGTATTTCTAACACGCCTACTGGGACACGTTTTATTACCTGCTGTTGATGCGATGGTAAATGGTACATGGTTTTCAAAAGTGGTTGTATTGGCTGACGTCAAGTACTAAACTGGAAAGCAGAGAAGAGCAATAAAGGCTTAAAAACTAGACATTGCTCTGAAACCCTTGTGTTGCATTGAATGACAGTGAGACCTTTCTGTAGCAAAGTGTGTTTTATGAAGATAATGGCCATCGTGAAGTAGAAGATCACTGGTGTGTTGGATTGATTGCACCTTAAGTTGGTAATGCTTTTTGTTCTGCCATATATGAATGTGTTTATGGCTTGATGTCATTTCTACCCGTGCGTAGTACAGCAAGTTAAATAGCACATGTTTTGCTCTCTGTCTCTCTCCCCTCCCTCCATAAGTATGCTAAATTGTTCATCTGTCTGATGCCTCATGAAAAGAGTTGCTGTACAGAATTGCCTACATTAAAGAGTTGAGGAATCAATGCAGCCGGTGACCTTTAGTGAAGCTGACATTTACTGTGGTGGATCAGCTGCACATGCAGTGCATGGCTGCTCACTCGCTTGCTTGATATCTCTCCCCAGAGTTCAGCTATGTGCTTTTTCTCCTTTTGATGTCTTGCTCTGTATAATTTTTACCTAGAGGGTTTTTTGCCTCTCTTTGGATGTATGATTGGAGGGAGAGTGGTGAGTCTGTCTTTGACCCAGCAGATCTTTTAAAGGAGACCACACAAGCACAGTAAAATAAGCTAGTATTAGACTTCTAAAACTGAGGAACGTGAGAGAAATCAGATTTCATATGTAAGATTTGTCTGTGCTGTCATTTCCCCCTCCCTGTGTGTGAATACTCCTGGTTGTTTTCAATTACTCCATCGTCTGTTTCCCCCCACCCTTGTAACGATTTCACCTGGTGTGAAGTCTGCAAGCAGTAAACATCCTTCAGTGTCATACAGTCCTCTTCTTAGCTGGATGCTGGAAATTTTCCTTTTCATGTAGCTCAGCTTACTCTCTAATAGTTATGTGAAGTTTTGACAGAGTGATCCACCACAGCACAGAGGTTTGACCTGTGGAAGCTGGAGGATAAGCCCCCTTGCAGTAAGAATAAGCATGGCTGTATTTTCTTACCAAACTTAAGACATACTCAAAGAGTGCAGCACCACTGAAATGTGTGATTTTAACTCTGAGGCTGAAGCCAAGGGTAGGAGCTTGGACATCTGCACCACCTCCTGCTGTGAGGAGGAGTTTTGACAGACCCCAGAATCCTTCTGGTTCTTACCCTGGGATCAGCTCCCTCACTAGCAAATATTCCTCTTGGTGCCCAATTGTAGTCTTAGGGGTGGGGGAGGCTTGGGTACAGTCAACCCAAGAAGGGTTTTATTTGGGGCATCCTGTGAAAGGAGGGCTGACTGTGTTTCCCCCTGTAAAACAGACAGGCAAGCAGTCTTCTCTATCTTTGCTCATCCTGGGGCACAAAGGCAGTCCAAGGAAAGAGGATAATAGAAGTGACAGTGTGGCGTGATTGCCAGCCTGTGCTCTGACGAGGCTGGAGGAGATGCACTAGGTCACAGTAGATGTGCTTCAGTAGACAGTGCAGGGTAATTGTCCTGAGATAAAAAAAGACCTGTCTTGAGGCGAGACAGTGCTATTCAAAGATCATATCAATAAGCTCAGCATTACACACTGATTGCCAGTGAAATAATAGGAATTCATTGCATTGTTTTTGTGTTGTTAGATCTAGTTGAGTGAGTAGCAGAAGGAATACTCTAAATAGTATATTACTTAATGTTTGTATATATGTTAGTATTTTTTGTGTATATTTCCCGACTAAGAAACAGTATTAAGAGTTTGGCCTCTTGTTGTAAAGTTTGTCAATGTAACCTTGCTAACTTCTAAATAAATGTTTTGTAACTTTTTAGTTAAGTAAATTGAATTTACTTAACTTGGAGTTTCTCCCTAGATATGAAGTACTATCTGTTCTTCCTCCCCTTGCCCTTTTCTTCCTTCCACAGCCATACCCTTGCCTTCCACCCAAAGCGTGACCACCCTTTCTCTGGTGAAGAGTATTTTCCATCTCGCTGCTGCTCTGTAGGAGAATGTGTACCTGACACTATCCCTCTGCTCATAATGAGCTTTCACTCAAGTTGCTGATCAATAGCAGAAACCAGCAGGTCTGTCTCTATTGCTTGTTTTCTCTATCTTGAATCTGCCAAGATAGATTAGACTGCTGCCAAGGTCACTCAATATGTTGCAAGTGAATGAAAAGGTATCTAGTTGACTTTTTTTAGGACAGGACTGCAAAAAGGCAAGACTGGAGCTTATGTGAGTGTACAATGACAGATTAAATCTGCATCAAGGTCACACAGGGTATTTTTAAGTGAACCTTTAGCTTAGCTGAGCAAGATAGACATCCCCTGTCAGTTGGGAGGTTATTGCACTGCTTATTAAGGCAAAGCATCTTGGCACTACACATATGGGAAGGAACAACCCAGAAATTCAGGAATTGCAATGAGACAGACTTGGGCACAGCTCTCTTGAAATCAATAAGATATTTACAGGCTTTTCTGGTGGCTGAAGGAACAAGAGCAGCAGTGTGCTCATCACACCATGCTGGAGGCAATGGCATCCTCCCGCTTGTCCGGCTGGAGGCAGCAGTGACATGTGAACAGTGAGTGCTAGTATCGGGGCTGGGTTTACATGGCTGATGTGTTCCAGAAGCCTTCCTTATATTGGGGTTCTTGTGTAGCTGAGGTGTAGCTTCTCAGAAAAGAATAAAACTAAAAAGAAAAGCAGGAGTACTTTCTGCTTTTGCATTAACAATGACTAGAATTACAGAGAAGGAAGGCTTATGGGAAGAGCAATATATCTTATAAGACTGCCTGCTGTAACAGGGACAACTGTCTTCATGGCTTGTCTGCCTGAGAACTTTTTTCTCCCCAGTTCCAGCAGTTGATCTAATAAAATATATGGTGTATATAAATCTTCTAGCCTCAGATCATCATGTCTGCCTCAGAACAGCTAATAAAATTGCAGACTTATTTTCCTAATACAGTTGCTTCATTTAATGGGCTTTCATGGCCACTCAACATAGTACTTGTCCTTAGTCTGCAGTGTCTGTGCATGTTGAGCAGTCTTCCAGCAGAAAAGTCTCTGTTGTGGGTTTAGCCAGTTTTACAAATAAAACTGAAAGAATTGCTTCCATAGAAACCAAAAAGAAAACTCTGCTTGCTGTTCATCCTTAGATCTGGACTTCAGACTTTTCCAGAGTTTGAAGTTATTTAATCTGTAGAAATGAGACTCTGTTTCTCTGCTGAGATGAAATGTAGCGGTGTCCAAGGTTCAGCTCTGCTTTTGTACTTACTAGATTAGTGGTTTTGTTTAATTTCACTCTGGTTATTCCTATGCTTTTAAATAACAATGTGCACTTAACTACTGCCTTGGCCTGGTACCAAAAGGATCAGGCAAACAGTGATGAAAGTAATGGGAGACTTAGAGACTTTGCAAGGCATTCTAAACTAACTGGAGCCTTCTGATCTTCTCTGCTTCTCCATGTCCATATAGACACCCTTGCAGGGCTGAGGCCAGGGTATCAGAGACATTAATGGACGAAGTAGGTTGTGTTAATTAGTTGAACTGTAAAAGAGGGTCTTATATAATCATCTGTAAGGGAAACCCCAAAAGGTAATTATAAACTGCCAGACTTTGTCTGCTACAGCTATTCTGTGTGACCTAAAGGCTTCAAAGTCCTGCACAATTTGAAACCTATTTAAGTAGTCTGACTCTATAGTGACCGAGTTATTAGCTGAAAAAAGGCAAACAGAAAAGACTGCAGCTTTGGGTATGTCTGTACTTATCTTACAGCTTTATCTTTGTTTCTAATTGAATTTTAAATATGCTGATCATGAGTTGTTGGATGAGGCCAAACTAAAGCTCCAGTCCAGATGAAAATGGAACAGCAGGCCTGGACTTGCCTTAGAACTGCCTTTGGGCTTTGAAGTGCATGGTGCTGCCCTTACTGAAGTTTATCAAGTTAGTGGCCTCAATTTGGCAGCATTCATGTGTGCCAAGGCTTGGTGCATCAGAGGCATCTGACAGCAGTCACAGGCATGTCCTTGAGTTGGAGAAGCTATTTTGCTCAAAGTTCAAGGCAGGCTGATGTCTTTCCTGTAATGCAAGTTCTTGCTGACAGCCTCTGCCCTCTTTTTCTGCTTTTGGGAGCTGAAGCTCTCAAAGCTCCTGGGAAATAAGTTTAAAGCCCAGTTTGGCATGGAGTGAGGAAGTGCTGGGGTGGAGAGTGCTTGTCTTTCTCCTCTCTCATCAAGAAGCTGGATTCGTTGTGGGGTGTAACAGCTTCTCAGTGGTCTTCAGAAGGACCTTACTTGAAATCGGTTGGATGATTTGAGAAGAATCATTTCTGTTCTGAAAACACTATTTTGAGATAACAGCCACCCATGGATTTGAAATGCAGCTTCAAGCACTTGTTTTGGCCTTCTCCAGCATGGCATTCTTCCAGTCTGAGGAGATTGCTTTTCTTTTTAATCTACTTTTCCCCCTCATTGTTAGGCTCTGAGTCTCCCAACCTGGCTTTTAGTGAGAATTATAGTGATTGGCCTTTGTCTCCTTATCCTGCATACTGATTTAACTCCTCTGACTTTCTCCACAGAAAACAGAGGTGGAAGAAAACTGGCAGCTATGAGCAAAGGAAAAAAAGGGAGAATGGGATCAATTCCCATGCTCAGTGAGACTGTGCATGTACTACTTATAATGTTCTTCACTGCAAAGGGTGGATCTGTCTGTCAAAATACTGCTGCACTGCTGCTCAGCCCTGTGTTGTAGAAGCCAAGGGTGAGTTTACACCACAGATGCTTGCATGTTATTTTCCACCTGTAATCAGACTAAGGTACAGCAGCCTTCAGCCTGATGGACATTGTCTGCCAACTCTGTTCTCTGCTTCACCTCAGAGACCTGCTGGGTTTGTGTGGTATTCAGGAATATGAGGATGTTCAAATAGAGTGCAAAAGGTTGTTACCAGGAGGGAGGGTATCTCAAACTGTTTTCTGCTGAGTTAGCATTGCTGAAAACTGCGTTCTGTGCTCCTGGAACACCAGGGAAGGAGGTTTTTGGTGTTGTCTCTTCTCTTGTTCACCTTGCTGGAACATTCTGTGAGGGGCACAGTCAGCTTGGAGCTCTCCTGCATATTGAATTGCTGTGGTCATGCTCCATGTGCCTCCTGAGGGAAGGTCTCTGACAGAACTCAAGCCAGCCAGTACTGGGAGACCAGGGACAGTGAGCGCTGTGGCTTATTATTGAGCTTTTAGTATCTGCTTTTCCACCATGAATTTACTGTTACTGTGACACTCCTGGTTTCCAAAGTATGCCACTGTTTCCACTTTAAATCATAAGTTAATGTTTGTCTTCTGAAGCTCCTTCTCAGGATCATACGAATAGATGTATTGGATCTAACCAAAGGCCCGTTTATTCATCTGCAGACCTTTCTCTGTTCTATCTTTTATGAGCCTTTTATATGTCTAGTACCATATTGCTAAGGAAGTGTATGGGTATGGAAGTATTATATGTTGATACCTTCCCTAAACAGTCTGCAGCATGTGGTGATCTTTGGTGTCACTGAGTACCTTGTGCCCTGTGTGAAGGTGCTAATACCAGGCTCAGAAAGCAAGGGTGGTGTTGGCAGCCCATGAGGCCAAGGACTTGAGTGTGTAACTGGGTGGCATGTGCAATAAAGCAACTGTTTAGTCCTTGATAGTTTCATTCCTTTGAGTAAATCCTTTTCTACTGTAACTTGTGCTTTTTGAAGTCCTAAGGCTTGACTCAGGTTTAAAGTCTTGGCCAGAGGCTGGGAAAATGGTATTCACAAAAGGGTTTTGTTTGATTTTTGGGTATATCTTTTAGGCTTTCTTTGTTGTTTAACATCTTGTCTATGAAGTGGAAAATGATTCTACTTGCCTTACAGGGCTGCTATAAAAAATATATTTAGAAGGTTATGAGAAATGCAAATGCTAGGGGCAATACCTTGTTCAGGTATACGTTAAACAGTGGAGAGGGAAGGAGTTTTCTTCAGTATACAGAAATCTTAATCTGCAAGCTAACTTGACATCAGGTAGATGGGCTTGTTATCATTTTGTATTAATTTGTCATGTTGTATTACACAATATTAAATTTAAGATGCAGTATAATATGAATGACACTATAAAACTTCAGTTCTGTTAACATAGTATGGCAGCATGTTTTAATGCATTTGTTTCACTCCAAGTAAGTACAATTAAGTTTGACATTGGCATATCTAGCATGGAAGCTGAGATGGGCCAATCTGTATACCATGCTGTCAGTGATCTCTGATGGAATGAACCTCCCTTAGTTGTAGGCATCATTTATACTTGTGCTTAAAAATACAGCATTATCTTTTCGCATGCTGAAGGTGAAAAACTGTAAAGTCCAATTGAATATTATCTTTTTCCCATTTTCTAACCTGTAGCAACAAAATCTGTTGGGGATTAATTTAATGTACTTTGTTTATCGCTGCTGTCAGAACTCTGGTGTAGGAAGTAGATTAAGATGATTTTGGTACTTCATATGGTGATTTGTCTTTCTTTTCTATTGTCTGTGCTTTGTTTGATGTTCTAAATGTATTTCAAATGGATATCTCTGTTGCAAGGAGAATAAACATTGCATTAAATAAAACTTTATCAGTGTTTAGACAGGTGTCCCAGTAGTGTTGTAAAGCTGTTTGGATAGCTACACCCTTAATGTTGGGGAATCTGTAGAAAAATTACTGCCATTATGCTTTAGAAAGAAAGACTAGGAAATGTGTTACAGCCTGTTGTCCCGCAAAGTTTCTTCAGTGTACGAATCAAGGTACCATTTGTTTCATAACCTGTGTGAGATTGGAGCACACCTCATGGGTTGTATTTATACAAGACCTGGGGGGCTCTATAAATGGGCATTTACTAAAATCTACTACTTGCTGTAACCCAGCCAGCCAAGCAGGTACTCCTGATGCACAGTTTCTTTGACGAGCCTAAACAACTTCTGTACAGACCTGGTTTCAAAAAGTCAGCAGCACTGATTGTAAATAATACTTTGGCTTTTTTGAGCATTAATTTGAATATCCAATTCTCATTTTTAAGTGATCACTCACCATGAGTGCTACTCTCACAGTCAAGCCAAATGCCACCACTGATTTTTACTTTCAATTGGTTGAAGATATCAGTTTTAAAGTTCCTCATGGCCTTTCTGTGCCGATGACATGCTCTGACGTGCAGGGAGATGATGGCTGCAGATGAACAGTGCTGCTGTTTCAGCTGTCTGAGCTTACTTCTGCTTACTCAGTGTGACTAAAGGGCCATCAGAGTAAGAAACAACTCTGGAACCACCTCTTGGTTTCTGCAGCAGAGGCTGGTGACAGCAACTGTGGTTGACGTTAACCTTTTTCCTATTTTCCATTTGCCCAGCTGAGATGTTATTAGCTCTGTTGGCTGTCTGGAGAGTAATTGAATACTGTAAACACTGAATTTACTTCTGAATCGCAAAAGTGAGATTATTTAGACCTTGGGAAGGAGTTAGGAGCTTTTTTTAGTGCTTTATTAGCTTAGATGCAAAAACCTTTGGATCTTTGCAGTTGCAAAAAATGATTTTAGCAAATGGGAAATATTTACCTTTACAGAATGTGTCACCAAGTTGTTTGATTTGTTTTATTTTTTAAGGGGGGACAGTGATTCCTTGCTCTTTCTGACCTGGAGTTAAGGGATATTCTTGGATTTTGTCTTGTATATCTCTTATAACTTATTTTCATGTATCTTTTCCAGAGCAGCTAATAATTTACATGTGTCAATGTCTTATTAATATCAGAAATCCGCATTGTGCAAATAGATCTGTGTAGCTGAATGGTTTTGAATGAACTCAATTTTGAGTTCCAATTTCTATAGTTTAGAAACAGCTCATGAGGGCTATGTAGAAGGATTAAAGCAAGCTATGGAAGGATGATAGGTGGGAGTTAATGAAGTTTTATTCATACTTAATTCCTTAGTGAGAAAAAGGCAACCTGGCTGTGTATTTTGTACAATCACACTAAGGGGAATAGAGAGGAAGCTGGCCTGGGGAGATGGATGCTGGATGAGGTACAGGCTGACTTCACTGAGACACAAACATCCTCCGATGAAGGATGGCATGGGCTGGGAGTTGTACTGCATCCTGCTGCTCTTAGGATCAGGGACTCTGGAGTAAGGAGCAACAGGACAGGCTTAGATGTGAACAAAATTGGTTTTTGAGTTTCAGGGTTAAGTTATTTGGTTTTCCTGTTTGTTTCTGTCCCCAGTTTTCTGGGTTCATTCGGTTTATCCTGGTTTTCTTGTCTTTCATCAAGTGTTTTTCAAGCTTTATGGTATGTTGCTGTCTTTTGAGGACCCAGACTGTTTAATATGGCTTGTATCTTTTTAGCTTCTGATTGTAATTCTGATACCTTTATCACTGTGCAAGAATCTATTAATTGTCTGAGTAAGTATTATATTCATAAAATGTAAATATTGCTAAAAGAGAAAACTGGGAAACCTTTCTCCGCGTAAAATTGTTGTCAAAGCCTCAGTTTGAGGAAAACCTGCTCTCCTGAGTTCTGTAACTGACACTCCTTATGCCCCATTAATAGAGGGGGAAATAAGTTTTTGCCTCATCTCTAATCCAAATGGATCTTTACAAATACAAATATGAGCCTAGGGTTATGTAAACTTCAATTCTGATGGAAGAAGGAAGATTCCTGTCTCTAGTAAGAAAATAAACTATTAGACATGCCAACCCTGCATTTTTTCAGTGTATCCAGTTTTATCATTGGTCTTATAGTATTTAGTGTTTCTCCTTATAACCAAATAGCATGGAAAGCTTTAAATATGTCCTAAAGGCACCTTGGAAGTTCACAAAGCAATTAAAATACAATTCAAACACTGTGATCCTTACAGAGAATGACAGATGGTTTTTCAGGGTTCAGGGCTGTCAGTATTGCTATCCATTTGTGGATTTTATTTTCTTTTGTTTTGCCCCTACTCTTCTATTCTGTGATAACCAAAGGCAAAGCTCCGAAAAGCTTTGTCCATTCTCATAACAGAGTCGAATGATTACATCTAATACTAGGGATTAAATACCCTTTCACATTATGCTTAGTACACGGTTTAGCTTAAAGAGTGTGGGATAAGGCAAGGATAACGGCTTTAAGTTTGAAGTAAGTCTCTACTAAGCAGTCTCAAAATTCATGAGATGGCAAAATTTGGCCCTGTTTCTCAGAGGGAAGCAGTGGCAGTGACTATTAAACTGATACAATGAATGCTTACAGCAAATTTGTTTTAGTACTCTCTGGACAGATCTGTTGTTATCTCAACAAAGGGTGCCCCATGTTGGGTGCCAGAAAGCACCATCACGGTTTAACTCAACATCACACATCCCCTGGTGGGATGAGGGAGAAAATTAGGAAAAGACAAGTCAAATTTGTGCACTGAGATAAAGATAGTTTAATAGAACAGAGAAGGGAGGAATAATAATAATAGAAGAGTTAGAACATATAGAATAAGTGATGGCAATGCAGTTGCTCACCACCTGTCAAAAGATGCCCAGACAATCCCTTGAGCAGCAGTCCCCAGCCAGCTTTACCCCCAGTTTGTATGCCGAGCATGACATCTTATGGTATGGAATATCTCATTAGATGAGTTTGGGTCAGCTGTCCTGGCTGTGTCCTTTTGTGGCTTCTTGTGTACCCCCCCAGCCTCCTTGCTAGAGGGGTGGGATAAATAGCAGAAAAGGTTCTGGTTTAATGTTAACACTGCTTAGTAACATGAAAACCATCAGTGTTATCAATATTATTCTCATCCTAATTCCAAGCCACAACACTGTACCAGCTTCTAGGAAGAGAATGAATGCTACCACAGGTGAAAGTAAGACACTTGCTTTAGTACACTTCACAGATCAAGGGGGAGCACTAAATACATCTGCACAGCTGGCATTTGTTCCTTTCTTTAATGGGATTTTCTGCTTCTGTCTTTTCTCAGATGCTATAAAGGCTGTGGCCTTAGCCTGGCAGGATTTTGTATCAGAAATGCAGAAGGAAGGCATACAGAGAAGCTTTCTATGATCAGAAGAGTGCAGTGTTCTCTTGCAGTGAGGCACCCTTCCCCTTCTCACTGCTGCCTGCAGCAGATGCCTTCTCCTTGGAAATCTAATTTTCCTTTTGGCTTTTTGATTCTGTATTTCAAGATGTGTGGTATCTTCTGTCAAGCTGTTCCTTTTACTGGTAAATGTCTTATTTATTCTTCCTGGAGACCTTCCATTAACCTCTCCTTCATTGGCTGTGAAACAGCTGGTGTTGAGATCAATGCCTGTCATGGTAACCACTCTTTCCTTTGCATGGATCTGTCTCTGTCCATTCACCCTTATACTGCTTTACCCATAAGCCCCAAAGGTACAGAAATCTGTGAACCTTATGGGGAAGCCACTAACTTTGGCTTTCTGTTTGTATGGAGCTTGCTTACCCCCAGAACACGGAGTTACGGGTACACTAATAAAAATAGCAATTTAGAATGATCTATGAAAAAATGTTTCGTTAAACAACATTTTCAGGAGGTACTATTAGTTGATTTAAGTACAAGTCTTGACACAATTGAAATCTGGGGGGGAATCAAGCATGAAATTCCTATGTTAAAAAATATAAAGTAGCAGAGTAATTACAATGAAGGGATGACTGATATACAACAAAATAAACTGTGAAAAAGAGTATAGCTGAACATATTGCCTTCTGAAGTTATAATAGCTGGGAATAGAAAACAAGCAATGCTTGTAGAGAAGAACTTGCTGACGTGGTTGCGAGAGCTCAGCATGAGCTCTCAGTGTGATAGTGTGGCTAAAACTGCCTTTAAATGTGAAACAAGTATATATTGAATAGAGGCACGATATACATGAAAACTGTATTCAGTCCTGGTGAGTCTGGAACAGGAAAGTTATGTTTCTCTTTCTGTGAGAAACAGCGCTGAAAAAGTGTATTTAGAGAATCCTTGCACAAATGATTTAAAAAATGGAAGATGTGGTGCACTGAGAGACTCAAGAAGATGAAACCATATGGCTTGTTGAAGGAATGAGACAACTTGGTAAAGGTGTGAGCTTATCTCTAGGTGAGAACAAGGTTTTTCAAGTTGGTCAGAAATGTGTTCATCAGTCCCTTTTGAAACTCCAGCCAGCAGATGCTGAGCTTGGCTGACTTCTGAATCGGAATCTCTTGCAATTGAAATGTTAGTAATCGCCAGTAGCCACAGGGGCCATTTATAAGGATGTTTTCCTAGCTTTGTCATTGGCAACTCTAAAATCGCATTCAGTTGGTGGTTTTGTCTTTCCTCTTTTCCTTCTTTGTTGCACCTTCTCTAAAATGCTTGATGTAATTCAATCACAATTACTGCATTTACAGCAGGAACTGAGTTTGCGTGGGGCCTGCATTACGCAGAAGACCCAACCCAGTTCTTACTGCTTAGAACTGGATGGGATGATTTTTTCCTATGGACATTTAGGACAAAATCCTTTCCCTTAATGATTTAACTGCAATTCCCACCAGCCAGGATCAGTAACTGCTGTGGATCAAAAATGTTGCTGAAAATTACTGAAAACTAGCGTTTTAGAAAAGCTACTTTCTGAGAACTATTGTGGTATTTAATTTTTTTCCCCAAACATAAATGGAAAAAACCTTTCAAATAAGAAAATTGTTTTAAGGAAAGCAGATTTTTTCTTCAAAAATGAGAAAAAAGAGAAACCGATTATGTCATTTTAAGGAGGTCTTTCCTGTGACCTGTTTTACCGATCATTTCAAAAGAGCCTATTGGGCATCTCCATAGTAAGTGCTGGGTTGGGCACCAGCTCCGGTACTGAAAGCCTGCATTTAGTTTGAATAAATTCCAACCTTATGGTAGGAACAGCTCTGGTCATCTGGAAAAGAGCCAGTATCCTCTGAGTAATTTGCAGGCCATAATTTGAGAACCGCTGCATTAATTATGCACTGTTTCCTGAACTGCAATCAGAAAGAGCCAGTCCCGAGTGTTGACACGGAACTTAAAACGGTTCCCGGTGAATAAGCTTTGATTTCAACAGGGGGAGCTGCATAGCTTCAGCACAGCCTGCAGCAGGGAAGAAGGCTGCTCTTGTGCTGCAGCCTCTGCTCCGTTCCTGTGGTTCCAGGCAAGGGAGGTGTTGGGGGATCTGTTCCCCGTGGTAGGGCAGCCCTAGCTCACCTGCCCCTGGAAGGGCTCCTGCCTGCCCTGGGTCTTCATCCATGCTCTCTCCATCCCTGTGGGAGGAACAATCTGAGCCTGTGCTCAGCTGGACCCTTGGAGCTGCCATTCCCATCAGCTCCTTCCCAGATGGCAGGATGGAAAGGGTACCTTGCTCCCCCTGGCAGAAGGGCAGCCCCCTTGTGTTGCTCTTGTCTGTGCTGGCATGGTCATTGAGGCACACGGGGTCTTTTCCCCTAAATGTGCTCTTGCAAAAGAATGTATGCACAGCATGGATGCTTTTAATACTGGTGCATGCAATTCCCAAAGAGTAACTCCTAGTACTCAGGGCCTGAAGCCTCATATGGATTCAGAAACAAATTAATGCTTGGTACAGTTTGACTGAAAGGGGAAACATTTGGACTGAAACTGCCCTTAGAAATTACAAAGCATGTAAGATGTATTTGATCAATCAGTGTCTGTTTGCTATGCAATTATTTAATTACTGGGCATTTGCTAGTGTTTTGCCTAGTTGTGTTTTAAATTGCAGGTTTTGCAGTGATGTCAGCAAACATCTTCTGGCTCTCAATCTCACTAGTCCTTTCTGTTCCTCCAAACTACTCCGCTAATATCTTTATCTCCTTCTACAGATTTTTCCTCTAGAGAGTTCTTGGATGTCACTGTAAATCTTTTAGGTCTATAATTTATGCTGCAGGTGTCTGACATTACTGTGGGTGGTTTTGGGGTCTTTTGGGCTTGGTGTTTTTGTCATGTGTAGTAAAGAGCCTTTCCAGTATTTAGTATGTTCAAAGATGGTGTTTCTCCATCACACCTCTATGGAGTTTCCATAGTATTTTCACTGTGTGTCAATAGTGAAGCTACAAAATAAATACAGAAAAGGAAGCAAAAGGGTCACGTTGTAGCAGTGGAAATCTTGGAGTTTATTTTGTGTAGAATAGATGTAAGATTATCTATAAAGTGTGATGATGAACTGATTTGGAGGGTTTTGACAAGGGTGTGATTTTTCTACACCAGATTCTGCAAAAAGGAGTGAGGCAGTCTCTGAGACAGTGCTCATGTATCAGCAGCAGTGCAGGATTATAACCTTCGCCACATGCCCGAACAGTCTTCACTGATGGGATATTGATCTAGGTCTTTGTCCATGGCAATGGATTCTGGACTGAATTGCTATCAAATGAACATGTGCTTAGTTTTATAGGGCAGTCTTTTGGCCCTGGATTACCTTTTATGTGTAACTTACTTCAGCATGTATTTGAAAATTTATTGTATTGTTCTTCTAAAGAGATGTGAATGTTTATGGAACTATTGAAAGATTTAAATGCAACTAATAGTAAGAATAATCAGACGGTAATACAAATGGAAGCTGAAGCTAGAGGCAAATTGTGAGAGCTGGGACCTGTTGCGGACTTCTAATTGCCAAGTATTGAACTATTGATTTCATTCGAATAAAACCAATGTTGTTTGAATAACTAAGAATTTGCTTTGTATGTGGCATGACTTGTCTGTTGTTGATCAATTTATTTTTAGATTGATGCATTCAGAGCTCCAGCAGGATTTATATGCCTTTAATTCACTTGGGAAATGGTAGGGAAGTCTTCAGCCTGTAGAAGATTATAACACCTGCTTGGCTTTATTAGTGTGATAAAATGTGATGCAAACAGATGGTTCCAGTTTCTTAGGATTTGCTGAAGATGACTCGGCTTGGGCTTTTTTCTTTTCCTTTAATCTTCTGCACATATCTATTCAAAGCCTGGGACTTCAGACTTGTGCCATTAGTGTAAAACAGAGGTTTTATTCCATTCTTTTTCTACCACGGGCATGTTTATTGAGGTTCTTACTTTCAGCCTCCTTACACTACACAGGAAGGCTCTTCCAGCTGACAGCAGTGGAGGTGTGGAGATCCTCCAGTGGAGCGGAACAGGGCTGCAGGGATGTCTGTCACAGAGATACTCAATCTCTCTGACTTCTTGTATCAGAATTTGATGCCCCCTTGTCTGGCCTTTTTTGAGCTCTTTCTAGACTCTGCCTCACTGCATAGAAATTGTCATTATTGCTCTGGGAACAAGAAATACGCTTCTCTGAGCAGAGGGTGGAAATCCTGACTAGTAGGAGGAAGAGTGAGAAGAACTAATGCTTCTGACACAAATCAGTGTGCACTTGAGTGTATTTTTAGCCTCCATCCTCTAGCAGGTTCCTTTGATAACTGGTAATAGGCCTCTTTTCCTCAGCTAAACTGGTACAAACAGTTACTCTTGCATAAGGAATTTCTGCTTTATTAAGGAAGATGTTAGGGAATACTGCATGGTTAAACTGCATTGTTAGTAGCTGGCTCATTATATTTATACTTATGCTCTCCAGAAATCACAGGCAGAAGGTGTTACTGATGGATGCAGTGTGATCTGTTGGATTCCCCACCAGGAACAAAACCCCCATTCTGTTTAACTTTTCATGCTTGTTTTCTTTCAGGCAGGTCATGTCTTTTCCTTGGGTGCCTGTATGTAACAGATGAGATGAGCAAAACAGAGCACCTCCCACATAGCCTGCCCAGTTCTGAAGAGTCTTTATGCAGTAATCCCTTTATGCATTAATGTAAAATACTGTCAAATAAAAATGGGGTGAATCTTTTATAAGAATATAAAAGTTTCCAGTAATACCAGATACATGCATTTTGATTGGGTTTCATTGTGTTATGATAATAGTAATTTCCTTCAATGCATTTTTTTGTAGTGAGAAGAAATTGTAACAGTGAATCCTCTGATTTCAGACAGATTATGTACAGCCAGCTGTGAATTAACGGCCATTGCAACAGGAAGATGAACGCATTTGTAAGCACTGTGGGAACCTTCCTGAAGTCTGCTTGTTCCCTTCTTCAAAAAGATAGGTCTTTTTCTTGCCCACTGGTGCCTGGGGCTCTATTCCATCATGAGCACTGTATCCTCCTTAATGAGCTTACATTCTCTTGGAATGGGAAGCAGATAAGTAGTTTGTTGAAAGCAAAATGAAGATGGGAGGATGAGATTACGTAAAGTCATATATCTGTGTGCATGTTAAATTTGGAAGTGTCTTGGTTTCTTGTTTTCATGGCAAACGAAAACTGTGAAATGAGAAAAAAGAATCACAAAAGCTACATCAAAACATCATGGAATTATATTGTGAAGCAGACTTTTGTAATAGAAAGGAACAATTTGAAAATATCCTTTTCTTTCAAAACTAGTTGCTTGGGAGAACAAAGAAGCACAAAGCTGAAACAATTGTAAATGGTAACCTTTAAAAATAGATACGTATTTCCTAACGAGCCTGGCATTTTTTCATTATCACAGACACATTCATTAACTGAAATATTTATTTGGGATTATGGGAAGTTTAAAAATGCAAGAGCTGCTTCATTTGGTTTTTCGTTTCTGAAGATGTGATTTATTTAGCATTAATTTCTGCCTGCTGCAGTTGATAGCAGCTCAGTGTAAAGATCTGGCATCAGAGTTCTGCTCGCTGGGTAAGGACATGGGCGGCTGAGGGCTGGAACGAACATAGTTTCTGGGGTGGAGGTGAAAGATGCGAGCTGTGCATTGGGAACATGGCCTGTGTGTATGCACAGCACTTCAGAACCAGACTCCTCAGCAGGTCTGTAGGCAGCTTTGGGGAAAGCTGCAGAGAATACCTAAGAGGAGCACTCCTCTGGATCTTCTATGCAACTGGAAACTTTTTAGGACTGATAAACTTGAGATTAAAATCTTACTATTATAATGATTTGGTCATGTGTATGTACCATACAGACATGCATTCTGCCACTTGAAATAGCGTGAAGGTACCTTTTTCCTCTAAAGCTGGATGCTACCTGAATGAACACCTGGTTCTGGGCAGAGCAGGATAGATCCTGCATTCCTCCTGTGGTTCAGGTGAAGTCAGCTTTCCTAGGGATCAGGGCCCTGTGAAAAACCTCCTAACAATCTCCCCTTCTTGCCCTCTGCTGTCTTTGATGTGAGAGCCTGGCTTACTTTGCAATGCTGTTCCCTTTACAGCCAGAGAGCAATTATTGGGTGTAAGCTAGCTCCCACCTCTCCCTGGGAGCCTAAAGCATCATCTGTTTGCTTTCACAATGCAAGTGTGGCATGGGAGGTCAGACCTCATCTGTTGCTGGAAAGCCCAAGCCAGGTCTCCATGGTGTAGGATGCTTTCTCAGGATGGGAACTGGATGAGTCATTGGACAATGCTGTAGAAGGTTTTCTTTCAACCCAACCATAAGAATCAATTATCAGCTCTCTGGATTCTTTCTTTGTGTTGGACTCCTTGAAAATGTAAGCTGGGAGACTGAGCACTGAATCCTGCTCTTGTAATGTGGAAGGCAAACTGGCTTGTTGGCTCAGTACAGGTAGAGCTTCAAGATTTATAAAGTCTTTCTTCCCTAAGGCCTGCCCAGGGGATATGCATCTTAAAGGGGCTGCTTTACGTGGAAGTCTGTTCTTCCTGAGTTCATTCATGTCGTGTTCCTTCCTGGTGTGCTGAGGGTGATACATCTGGAATACTTTAGGATTGCCAAAAACCTGGGATTTGTGCCATAGAAATCTAACAGGATATACAGAAAATAAAGGTAAATAAGTGAAGCTATGATTAGTGCTCTCTGTTCTCAAGCGGGGGTAGCTTCCTTTCCATCAGTGAGGTAGACCTTAGCTGAAATACAACTCCCTGCATTTTAGCTAAATAGGAATGGGAACCTGACTTCTTTCCCAAATGATGAAATGCCTTTTATCAAAAAGGTAGAAGTTCACAGAAAAACGCTGCAATTTTTTTTGGCATCTTGATAAAAGCAGTGCACTATCTGAAGCTTTTGAAAGATCCCCTTGAACAACAAAAGAAGGCAATGTGCAATTAACTTCCAAATAATGAGCACTTAATGAAATCCAGCTGGTTATATCTTCCTCTTCTGTAGACTAAGAGATGACTGCAGCCTGTAAAACTACAGGTTGTGTAAGCTCAAATTGAAGAGACATACTAAACTAGGAAGAAGAAAAATTAATGGGATGCCTCCTTGGGTGATGCAGGAGCAAAAAGCATCCAGCAGTGTGACTGGTCAGGTTCTGATGGAATTGCCAGTAGAAGTCTCTACTGGGCTCACATCCTTTGCTTGAAGAGTAACAGGCTTTTTTAGCTCAACACATCATTTTCCTGTTGGCATGTTTTGATGTTGTGCAAGCTTGTAGACTGTAGCTGACAAGCATCATTATTGTCATCATTGCCATCATTACCTGCTGCTGCAGCTCAGAGCTGGCCACCTCGGGGTGTCATTTGTTGGCATCTTATTTGTCTTGTCTGCAACAAGCCTCCACTGGGGCCTGTCTGTAATATTCAATGACATCAGAACAGTTTCTGGCTGCCTTAGGGACCTCTTTTATGTCTCTGACATATAGAACACACATACGTTTTTTGGAAGAGGGTGTCATAGAAAAATGATAATTTACTAACTTTATGAAAGAAACTTAGTATGGCTCATATGTGACAATATCAAGGAGAAAAGCAACAAGGTACTGGTGCTGGCAGAGCTAGTAATATTTTTTACATGTATAGTAGCTTTGATCTGAAAGTGGTGCGGATTCCTTTGACCAATACAGGCATGGGTGGGGATCAAGTGTTACACCAAAGTGACGTCCATTGCTTTACAGAACACTTCTTTCTTTTTGCTTTAGGCAGTTACCTTTGTTAATGTTGCTATTGGAAGTTTTGCTGCTTCAAAGCTTGCTTGTGATGAACGGGTTAATGGAAAATGATACTGATGTACTTAAAAGACCTGAGTCTGGGTTGTTTTGAAGTGTTCTTATTGCAGTGCCTGCTATCAGTCTTTGCTGGGTGTTTTCGTTCCGTGTCTATGGGGGAGGCTGCAGCACCCCGGCTTTGGAACAGGGCAGTGCTCGTGCCTTGCCTGGCCTGGTGTTTGCAGTGGTGCTTCTGATGAGCAAGAATTCAGCAGCAGAAGAGGTGGAGGCTGTAGGAGAGGAAGCTCAGCTGAGCGGCAGGGTAATCTATTGTCTCTTTTACTGCCTGATTAAAGTAAGTTTTTTACAGCAGAAATACTCCCTGGAGGCTGAGCTGTCAGAAAGAATTTCTGTGCTCCACAACACTCTGTCGCTGTGTTGTGTACCTATTGGTAAAACCTAGGTAGTGTTTAGCATCAGTGTTTCTTTTTCTGGAAAACCTTTTGTGACCCTTCAGATAAGAGCTACTGTTCCTAAAGAAAGGAAAAAAGATTGCCAGAACTTATGTAGGTGATAATTTCCAAGGAGGTTTGGTGTAGGCAGCTGTATAAATATGAAAGAATATCTACTTCTACTTCATGGAAGTAAAGACTATATAAAGGAAGTTTTGATGGTGTTGGAAGACCTGAAAAAGGTGAATGATGAACTGCTGTAAACAGATGTGGATCTCAAGCTGAGGAAGCAAACTAGAAATGCTGACATGACCTTGGTGTCAACTACAGGGAGGATATGTCTTGAAGTAAAATAAAACATCTGATGCATGTACAGCGCAGGGAGGAATCTGTTCTCACTAGTGCCTCAGAGCTGCAGGGCTGTTTTGAGGGTGGGAATGGGCATGGGTAAAGTTTCAAGAGCATGTTCACCTCTTGTGTATGTCTGACTTGGATCCCTCTCTGGTGCTGAGGCAGAAAGTTGCCTTTGACAGGAATTAGGGTATTTCCCACATCTGCACTACAGTGAGCCAGACAAGAGATGGACTTCTGTTCCCTTCCCTGTGTAATTCAGTGTGCTGCTGCAAGGACCAGGGGTGGGCTGGGAAGGAGTGGGGGGTGCTTTCCTCAGTGTTTCAGTCTAGGCTGGGAGAAACCTGCAAAATCATGGTACTTGCCAAGCTGTACATCCATAACTTTCATGTATGCTGAGCATGAATATTAGCCTGTCAAAAACCACACAAGAAAGAAATTGACCTCATTTGCAGGTAGCTAAAAAGAAATTCCTTCTCAGACTCACAATATTATGAACATTTGTTGTTCACAGAAGCCATCAAATGTGACACAAACTTTACATACATAGGAAAAATCACCTCTTTTTCATTTTCCTCACGTAATTCTTCCATTTTTACTATACTGAATCATGAGTGGAACGAACAAATGCTGCCTGCCTGCTCCCATGGTTGGACTTGGGGTATTTTTAAGATAAAAGGTCCCAGTAGGACTTAATCTGTGTTTGGGACATTGTTTCTGTGGACCCATGGATACCTAATGGGAAGCCCTTACAGCGTGGCTTTGAATTCAGTGGGAAAACTAATTCAGGTTCCTTTTTCCAGCTGGCTGATGCAGCAAACCTATCCAAACCTAATGATAGGATGTAATAAGGTAAACTCTGTTGTGTTTGACAGGAATTGTCAAATAGGCAGAAAAGCCAAAGGTGCCTGTGGCCAGATGCATGTGCAGAGATGTGACATCACTTGCATTTCCATAGGAAACAGGCAGAATAGTTCTGGTGTCAGGAGCATCAGAGGCTCGTGAAAATGACAGGCAAGGTTTGTAGTAGGGCACTGTTTTCCTAATGATAATAGATTCTTCCCCCAGACCATCAGTGTGTTCAGGATCTAGGGGACACTGCTGATTCCAAAGTGCCATAAATAAGCCTGAATAAGTTGGTGCTGTGGGACCTGTTGCTAAGGTGCCATAAATACTCTTTGCTTCAACTGCTGAGAGGGACAATTCAGCAGCTATTCAGCTGGAGCTGAATTAAAGACTTTTTACATTCTTTCAACCTGAAAGATAAGGGAAATGATTTTGTATCATGTTGAATAAAATGGTTCCTAAACAAAAGAAGCAGTAGGCATGAAAGTTCTCTTTTCTGTCACTGCACTTTTTACCTGTTAGGTTAGCAGATAGTGCACCTGACAGCAGAACCTGGAGGAGCAATCTGGACAACAGCGAAATCTTCTCAAGGTTCCTGGGGATAGATCACCCTCAGTATCATTTAGTTTAACCATTTACTGGGAGTTGAGCTTCTAACCCTTATTGGTCCTTTCCAACTTGAGATGGTCTATGATTTCCTTCTTGAAATACTGATAAGTAACCTAAACTCTCCTGATATTAGGCTTATTAACATGAGGCAAGCTGTGACCCAGGTCAGTTGCCTTTGGAAAGACAGTTCTGGCCACGTGGAATTAACAGGAGGAGAAGATGACAGAGTTAAAATCTAGACTGTAATTTCCCTCTGTACTTCCCATATTATATGCCTATAAGTAACATCACTGCTACATTTATTTTTTTTTCCACAGATAATTTGTGGGTTACAGTGATTGAAAATATAAATAGCAATTGGGATACCTGAAAATAAAAGTGATGACTTTGTAGGCAGTTGGTTTAGGACTATGATGTGATATGTGAAACAAAGATTAGCACAATTAAGTGTCAAATTTTCTATTAAAATATTGTTTCTAAAATGTTCAATATGAGCAGGTACTTAATTACAGAAGAAACCCTCCACTTTTTGCTTCTTAAATTGGCAAGATTGAGCCTTTTTGACTTAGAGCAAAGTAATTAAAAATGGAAGAGTGAAATTTGATTGCTGTGGATTAAGAATAAATGGATCAAGTTTCTGTAAGTAAGTCAGTATTGAAAGATCTTAAAATCCTTTGATAGCAAATGTTTTGGAAACCAACAGCCAATCATGTAAAATATTGAAAGTCTTTGTGATCAGAACTATAACCTCCAGGCACTGATCATGTTCAGGATTTGTGAGATTGATCCCATTTCAGAAGTTGACAGAACAAAACATTGCAGCACTTTATCTTGGTCATCTGTTGCTGTTATTTAAATGTGTAGGTGTTGCTACCACCCTCATCCTGTGTCTGTTGTAGCTAAAGCTGAAACTCTCTTTGACTGGTGTGCTGGATTAACAGGCTAGAAAAATGTGTTCAGATGTGTATAACCCTAGCAAGATTTAAGGTAATAAAGCAGAATTAGTCAGTTCTGGATCATTTAAACAGCAAATGATATAGTCCTAAATGTAGAAACAAGAGCTGAAGGCACCTTCTCAGCTTGGGTCCCTTTTAGTTCAGACAAAAGCATTATGCTATGCATCTGCAAATGCTCCTTTTAAAATAAGGTGGTGCTTGAGAGAGGAAGGTGAGTCTTGTACTGTGTATTTCCTTTGTAATCTGGTATTTTTGTGCTTAATATGTGGTTGCACATGAAAGCACTGAGATGGAAGATTTCTAGTGACTGAGTTTATCATATAACAGAAGAGTAAATCTTTGATTCCTTTGCACTGTTACTGCTCATCTCTGTCAAGTAACCCGTTTGAGCTACCCCACTGGAAATTATTGCTCTTTCAGCACTTGAACAAATAAGTAACTGCAAAGGGTTGCCACTAGATGTACTTTGTTTTTGCTGTTGCACTTGACGCTAGCTAAGAAGTCCGCTTTCTTATGGCAAATACCTGTTTAGTTTTACTTACTCTAATCTAGGCAAAACTGTTTTTAATTAAGTAGAACAACACAGTTGGAAGAACAGATGCACTTTCAGGCTTAGGTCTGATGGGAGTATAAGCCCTAGAGCTTGTCCTTTTTCTCCAACTGTATCAGGAGGTTTGATCTCCTCTCATCTGTCCTTCTCAAGTTTTTCTTCTCTTTTAGGTTGTTTCAGATGGAGTAGCCTGGTTATGATATTTTATATTCACATCTAAGTTGGATCCCAGACCTTTTTACAGGGTTGCAGGGCTCTGGGCACATACTGCCGGTTCTGCAGTGCTTGTACAGCAAGACTGATGCATCTCATGTTGAGACTTCTACATCCTAGCCAAGCAGCTCCTGGATGCAGATTGTAGGTTCCAGGGCTCAAGACCTGTTCCTGTACCAATAGACACTTGTCATTTTGACATTAATTCTTCAGATGGGATCTTGAACTGGTGTAAATGAGTACAGTTGCAGTGAAGCTACCTCAGTTGAAACTGGTTGTTTAAAAAAGGAGAAATATTGTTATGTATTATCCTGAGATGCCAAAGGGCTCCTATTGTACTGTACTTAGAAATACAAGGTGCCTTCACATAGTGCGGTCAGATGTAAACTCATTTCCTGAACTCCAAGTAGAGCAATGTGATCTGTGCTGCCATGAAAAAACAATGCTGCCTTTTCTCCTTGCAGATGGTAATCTCTGTTTCTCAGCAGGACCTGAGAGGTCAAGCACAGAGCTGTGATGGTGTGGCTGTACCATTTCAGGATGTGCACTGGCTTGTCCAGGGAGTTAAGAGTATGGCCAGAATGAAGCCCTTACTGAAATACCTATCCATTTTCACAGATATATTATCTTCTTTTTTTTCTGCTGAAGCATCACAGGCTCACACTCTGGCTCCATTGTCATAAGATAAAATTTGCTTTTGTTTATCTTAGTTGCATGCCCTTAGTGAGTCTGCTAGTCTAGCGTCTATCACACCTAATTCACAGTAAATAAATACCACGATAGTTAATCAAATATTGGGTACAAATAATTTACTAATTCAAACAGTGTTCCATTTTTTGAAGGTTTAACAATAGGGAAATTTAAAACCAGAGTACTTGAGCTGAGCGTCATGTTTAATTTTCACTAAGAATATTAGGATGATATTTAAGAAATTTGACATTAAGAATTTATTCAAAGCAAATGCAAATACCTTTGAAACGTTTGTTCTCTGTTGAAAAGAAATGCTTTAGAATTATTAAATGCTACTCTGTGAGCTTTCAAATAAGAGTTGGTTTCAAAAGCATCCCAATGGATTGAAAAGTAGATGGGAGAGACTACAGATCTGCTGTCTGACCTTGAACAAGCCACATCAGTGCTTAATGCTTTAACTGGCACCTTGATCTGTGTTGTAGTGATAATTACACTTACCTGGCTTTGTAAAAATAGAACCAGAATTAATTCTCATTCTCTGCAGCATAACTACAGAATACTTTTGTTTGTATCAGAAGTAGCTGACTATTACTTTTTCAGTGAGAGCTTTACACTGAAAACGGGGGAGTCTGGATTTGATCCTTGATTCTGCCACAATTCTTCTGTGTGACTTTGGAAGATGACTGATCTTGTCATGTCTTGATGCCCACTGGTGTGCTTGTCTTCAATTTTTCCCCTTCCTTGCTTCTAGAAATTGTAGAAGGGAGTAAGATTGTTGGATGTAATTTGTGAGACTAAAGTTGATGCTACCTTATTTTTTGAGATCCCAAGCATGTTATTAGTGTTGATTCCAGTTTGCCTTGCAGTTTTGCACTTCAGCAACTTCCTTTATGTCATTACAGTACAATTAAAAATGAATAGAGTTCTCCTTCCTCTTCGGTATTAGTTAAATTCTCCATACGCTGGTAGGTTAAATGGGTATTGAACTGTTTAATTAACCAGCAAAGTCTGGGGAGAAGCCAGGAACACATTGTCAAATTAAAGCAGTTGCCTGTGTAAACAGCTGCCCATAAATCAGATTCTCTTGTATACATAACAGTTGTTAATGGAATAATTACCTCAACTTCATCTCTTAATTTTTTTTCCTCAGGAAATATATTACATTTACTTGGAAGTATTGGATATTTTTAGCATGTTTTGTTTTAAAAAAGCTGAAGGTGCAATGTATTTGCTAGCAGGTATGCAGAAACTCTGAGGAACTGATGGTGATAGGTGTGTAAAGCAGTGCCAAAACCTCTTTGAGAGCTGTTTTGTGTGGCAATGATTAAGGCAGAGTTATGGTGTGGGTGGTGTTGATCAGAGACTGGATCTGGTTTGGCAAGTCAAAAATAAAACCCACTGAAAGTCTCCCGCTGACTTCAGCAGTGGTTGTGTCATTTCTGCTGTACTATAATAGCCTCTGCAGGCAGCTGATGTCATGTTTGGGTCCTTTGGTATTCCTACTAGGACACTGGTAATAAATCTGTAGAATGCCTTCCCCGTTAGACAGAATGGGTCATTTGGAAAGGTTTGTGTGTTATGGGGCCTGATGAAACTCAGAGCAGGAAGGAGCCTGTGATCACCTGAAGTAAGCACTTGAGACCTCATGGCATCCTTCCAATATCTGAGAGGGGCTTAGATGGATGCTGGGGAGGGGCTCTTCATCAGGGACTGTAGTGAGAGGATAAGGGGCAATGGGTTTAAACTTAAACAGGGGAAGTTGAGATTGGATATAAGGAAGAAGTTCTTTACTGTTAGGGTGGTGAGGCACTGGAATGGGTTGCCCAAGGAAGTTGTGAATGCTCCATCCCTGGCAGTGTTCAAGGCCAGGTTGGACAGAGCCTTGGTGAATGTGATCTAGTGTGGGGTGTCCCTGCCCATGGCAGGGGGGTTGGAACCAGTTGATCTTAAGGTCCTTTCCAACCCCCACCATTCTGTGATTCCATGAAATGAGGTAAATCATGAAGAAATGCAGTGGGAATGGTATTGTCTGCCCAGTAATGGGAAAAAGGCTTGATGCATCCTCATTCCATGTGGAAAGCAGTGTGTGCTGGTTTGCAGTTCAGAGCAGTTCTCCCTTGTGCTGCAATGCCCCTGCCGTATGGCAGACTTCTGAGCATCTTCTGAAGCCAAATCTCCCTTGGATGCAGAGATGTCTCTTCCTAAAAATAGAATGGTTTAACAATTCCATTTGAAGAATGGAGTTACACAATATCCACAAAACAGTGCCAGTGTGGGAAATGTGCTTCATATTTTCTTCGCTAAAAAAACCCAGGGAGCTGGGAATACTTGCCTTGTGTCTTGATGAGCTTTCATGACTCTTCCTGGGTTGAGAATGGTGTTTCCAGCACAGAAATAATCTCGTATCCCAGTGTACATCTTCAGATGTGTACATAGAATGCAGCAGGCACTTCTGCAGCACAGTTCAGCTCAGTCCCAGCCAAAACCAATACAGTGACAAATTCCCATAAGGGGAGTCTGGCTTATCATTAGCATGGCTGCTGAAAAAATATCCATCTGGTCAGATGAATCTCTATAGCCAGTGTATTTTGGGAAGTGAGTCAAATCAATCCATGGTGCAGATCATGGCAGCCCAGCACACGCATCAGGCCTGACATTTTGTGATATGTAACGAGCAATTCTCACTGTGCACAAAAATATAAAACCTGATCTTCACTGAGTTGTTCATGTTTGCTGTTTTCCCCTAGACAGAGCAACAAATCTGCTGCTCTCTATGTGTTAGGGGTGAAAATACACATCTCTGCAAAAGCTTCCTGCCTTCTCCTGTCTCTATCCTGTGGCTTTATAAACACAAAGTTGCCATAGAATCTTTCTCAGGGGAGGTACTCCTTTGTTTGCTTGTGTCTGTATGTGCTGTGCATCAGTCCTTTGCAGGGATGTAGTTTGGAAATGAAAGCCACAGCCTTGGGGACAAGATCTATCGCTGTGCCAGTGCTTTTTCCAAGTCGCACTGGCTCACAGGACGCCACCTGCCTCTCCTGCCATAGGGAAGAGGCCAGGCGATCACCACCAGTTTCCTGCTGTACCAGCCCCACCGGTATTTTTCTAGCTACAAAGCATCAAGGGGAGTTTTGAAGTGAGTTGTGTTTGTGAGAGGTCTTTGCTGTGTAGTTGTGAAAGCCATGCAGGGGGAGCCGCAGCCTGAGCACAGCTGGTGCTGCTGCTGGGAGCATGCCTCATAGCTGCGAAGGTGTGTGAGTAAATGAGAGCCAAAGATCTGAGTAGCTGTGAGAGAAATCGGTAGGGAAGCATTCCTCAAAGCATCAGGCACACCAGGTAGCATGATCTTGGAAAACCAGCTGAGAAGGAGAGGCACTTGAATCTGCAAGTGAAGTAACTCGTGGTTTTCCATTTTTTTTGGGGCACCAAAAGAAAAGCAACAGGAAAGAGTGCTAGTTTAGGAAAAAATGACCTATGAAGATTCTAAATCCTTTAACTTCTTTATAACAAGTGAAGACAACTCTGAGCAAAGTGAGGAGGGTGATCAGATGCCTATATACTTAAAGAAAAGCAGCAACCTAGCCACACTCACAGTAATTAGGGCAAGGAGTAATATACTTCACAAGAGACAATAGTGGAGTGGGAACTTGGCTGCCTGAAGCCATTCTTTAGTATCCAGCACTGGAGCTCCTTGAGCACAGATTAGCAAATACATGTTGGGATTGACAAAGCTATGCTTTGATCATCCTGGGGGTGCAGGGAGGCATTTTCAGCTGCACTTTGCCACAGGTCTGTGAGTCTCTTGTATTCAGGTTGGCAGAAGATCCTTGCAGTTTTCAGTTCTGCATGGTCAGTGTGCAGATGAACGCATAAACCTAACCCAGCACACCTTCTATGGGAGCACAGCAGAGGTCTCATGAGCTAACCTAAAAGCAGCTCTTTGAAGCGCAAATACCCGAACGCTTTTAAGGTCTGATGGAAATAGCTGTCACATGGAGTATAACTGTGCTCCTAAGATGGTCCTTTTTTATCAGGGGCAATGTGATGTCTTTGTAGCATGAAACCACTGACTGTTGTATTCCTGGTTGCCTCTTCCCATAGCCAGTATCACATACCTCCTTTTGGGCTGGATTTCTGGTTCAGTACTCACACTTATGGATCTTGCACAACAACAGAGAACAATAGCTCTTAATATATATTGATGTGTCTGCCAGTGTTAGCCTTTCCTTACCCAAACAACCAAGATTTGTCATTAGGCAAGTATCTCAGCTCCTGCTGTTTAAACATGCGTGTGTTTCCTCTGTCACTGTTCAAAAGTTCTTTTAAGCTCAGATTCAAATCAAGAACTTACCTTGTATTTAAAATTCTATTATGTGATCTGGGAGAAAAGCATCAACTTCTGTTAGTTCTTGGTGTGCTGGAAATGGCTCCCTTATGTATGTCAGTGATCCTTTGATGCTGTGTGGAGCAGCACCCCAAGATTAGTAAAGCTTTTATCTGTCCTGTTCATTTTACAGCATAGAAGAAAAATCTGAGCCTGCATCTTTAGCTGCTGTAAATTTGTGGAATTCCTTTGAAGCTTGCTCTCTAATAGGCATTTATAAAAAATCATGGTAATTTTAGTGGAAATCTGCCAGTACTGATGCTTTCTTCTTTCTAACAATAATGGTGAATTTTGATCACTCCTAAACAAGACCAGAAGACATCAGACTCCCCTCTTTGTTTTATGGGTATAACAAAACCACAAATACACTTAAAACACTTTGGATGTTTGTGCACATGGTAGCTGAAAGAAACCTCAACTCTCTGAATTGTACACCAGTATCAGGCTATAATAACTGAGGTTATCTGCACTGTGTGCATTTTGCAGAAAGGAAATGCACTAACAGTGTGTTTGCCATTAGGTGCATGAAGTGCATGTGGTGGTGGTGAGGTCTGGATCAGGTCCTGTAGCATCCTGACAATCACAGAGTGGAGGATCGGTTGCTGGTAAACTGTGAGAACAACATAAATTCAGGCCTTTTAACACTAATCTTACACTCCTGAGGAAAGTGGGTATTTATAGAGATTGCCCAGTAAGAGGCAGTAAGGTTTACTCTGATGCACAAGACTAACTTGAAAGGATAAGGTGTATTCTTTCTGTAAAAGCTCAGAGGAAAGCTGTACATCTTCACTCTTGAACATCAGGTTGCCTTTTCCAGTTGTTTTTTAATTATCATACAGTCAAGAAGGGCTGTGGACAGCAACATGCACATGTTTGATTTGCTGTGTTGCGTTTTTATGAACAACTGAGAGCAGTGAAAGGTAAGTCATACTTACACCCATAATCCAAATCTCTAACAATTTTATTCAATTTATAGGGGTTATTTAATTAGCTTGGGTAATATGGAATGAAAATTGTTCCCGAAGGGCCCCAACCAACTCAAATATTGAACTGGAAAGCAGACTGTAAATTGTGTTCTAACTGATGTCATATGGCTATATACACTTTACCGAACACAGCTTCCTTTGTGGAGAAGGATCATTGCAAAGTGCCGTATGCACATACCTTGAGGGGTCTGACCAAATGTGTTTTGGTTTGGCCAAGTCTGTTCAGGCCAATGTGAGGCTGTTACCATGTATGTGACCATGTATATGGTAAGCAGCGGGCTTAGAGTAATGCGTCTTCTGTGATCTCTTAACTTGAGCTTTGCTGTTGTAGTTACAGCTGTACGTTCAGATCTGAGCACAGTGAGACAAGGGGAAGAAGGAGGAAGCAGGCGTTTCAGTTACCCAGCTGACACCTCTCACAGAGCAGACTTCACCTAAAAATGAGACAAAGAGGAAAAAGGAGCTGTGAATACAAATCACAAAGCATTTATCTCAGCAAGCACAGAGTGCAGGTGACTTTGGTGGGCTTTTTAAAGTGTGACCTTTTTTTTAACAATGCTGAAAGACACACACTAGTTGCACTACTGTCGTTTTATGCCTGAGAACATGACTGGGGCAGTACATACAAGGGTAGCTCGCTGGGCTTTTCACTGTGATAACTATAAGTACTTTACTAGAAGCATTTTTTTCTCTCACCAGAGGACCCCCAGCTTCTTTATTCTGGTCTTCCCCAAAGTCTCTCACTTCTCAGACTTGCATCAAGAACAGTTTGGGAGCATGTCAGTGTTAAAACGTGCATGAATAATATCAATATCATGTATATTGGTATGTGTTTAATGTGTAAGTGTAAACTTAAACAATCATGAGGACACAGTTTAAGGGATTACCAACCTGAATCTCTTTTCAGAACCATTTTCGTCAGTGATGGTGTTTGTTGGTTGGGGGTTGCTTGTTTGGTTGATATTTTTGTTTGTTTTAACCTGTTGATTTCAGCTGTGAGATGTGAATATGAATCTTTGGGGGATCTAAAATTCTAGCTGTGCTGCTTTGTGCTTGATACTGAGTAAGAAATTGGGTAAAATAAACTTGTATGAGAATTTGAAGCGAAGATTATGCATTATTTAGGTCTGCTGGTACTTGGGGACTCATTGTTACACAGCTAACATCTCAAAATGAGTAAACATAATCTAAATAATCAAGTGTGTGATTCAGGTATAATTGAAATCAAATAAAACTGAAATCCTGTTGGCTTCAGTGAACAGAAGCAACAGGGCACTTCCATGCAAAGGAGAGCAAGAGATTTCCCGAGGGTAAGTTGAGCAACAGGAGTAATTTTGCAACTGTTCAAACAGCATTAATGCAGTAGAGGCATGGCTCTGTCTTATTTTTCTGTGAGAAACTGAAGTCTTCCAAGTCCTGCTCTCTCTCCTATTCCAGTCTTGCTCTGTTCCCAGTGGGTCTGCAGAAGGGAACTGAGCAATAGCTATGACTGTGGTATTTCTCACTTTCCTAGACAGGACAAGGGACCTTTACAGAATAGGAAGGACACAGCTCCAAAGCTCATTCATTTTCCTACCTGAAGGTTGTTCAGCCCCCAGGGAAGATGCTGGGAATGAGGCAAACCACCATCACTGCTTTGCTCTCCACAGCCCACCTCTGTTTTGGATGCTGATGAATCCATCCGAGGCAGTCCCAGACAAACCTGCGCTAAGTGAACCTCTGGTGTCCATGTGGGATGGGAATGTGATGGACCTCTGAATTGTTTCCTCTGAAATTCCATTAGGAGGAATGCCATGGCATTTGTATTTAATATAGACATGCTGGACTGTGCTTGCACTAGTGAACTGAATGTGGTGGAGGAAATGAGCACAGTGACAGCTGCATGCCAAGTACCCACTGCAAATGAATCTCTGTCAGGCACGAAGCAACTCTTGTCGCTCTCTCTTCAGATGTAATTGAATGCCTACAGAGGTGGTAATTACAAATACCATCCAGGCTGCACAGACTCATTTGTCTTTGTTTATCTTCAGAGCAAGTATATTGATCATTACTAAAGCATTAAATATCTTTGGAGAGGAACAGGAAAATCAGATTAATAAAGTCTGACATGCATTGTGAAATGCACTTCTCCATGAAAGTCAGGTTTGGTAAGTACAGAAATGACAAATAGAATTACTCTTTTAGCACTCTGTTGACCTAGTAGTGGTATCCTGGGGGATTAGTCTGATAGGATATTTCTATCTCTTAGATACGCAAAATGTGCGTAAGGCAAGGACACCACTAAAGAACTAATGGGAACCTTGACCAACTGCTGAAGTCAGTTTTTTGGTTCTGATTTCAAGTGTAGTCTTTGTTGTCTTAAATACATGGAGCATCTTTAATGGACTCCAGTATTCCATAACAGGTTGGTCACTGTAAAATACTAGAATCATTCAGTTGGATAAAATAGACCCAAAGCTCCAGCCTCCTTCTGCCTGAATGGTGGCTTTCAGGTATGGCTGCTGTAAATGCCCTTGCAGCCAGAACTGACTAGGAATTGACTTCTTTCAGAACCAGAGGCCCAGCTCTGCAGATAGAGTTTCTTTCAAGTATCTGTAATCAGAAAAATCCTTTAATCACAGAGGTTTAGCCTCAATTTAGTTTTTTGTGCATCTCAATTAGTAGAATCTTGCTTTCTAAAGATACAATCTTTCCTGTTTTGAAAGCTTGACAGTTTTAATGCTTTAAAATTATTGAAGCTGACATGTCTCCTCAAGAACTGTTTAATCTGTCAGATTCTTGATTCTTTTATCATCTCAATCATTTAATGACTGAAAAAAAAAGAAAAACCTCCCAAGGAGTTATTTTTTTTACCTTTCTTTAACTTGGCAGTAATTATAAAGCTTTTTACTTGTGGTAGGATCTTCTTTTTAGAAACGGAGAAGAGCTAATTAGAAATGTCCAACATCCTAAATTATGAATTATGACGGAGAGCAGAGTAGTTTGCAGGTGGTAATGTCAGTGTAGGTTGGAGATATGACTTGCTTGTCATGCTGGGTGGGGTAAGATATTAAGCTTCACACAAACAAGCTGATGTCTCATGATGACGTGTTGGCTGTGCTGGATTCCTTGCTGTGCATTGCTCTGGCTCAGCTCTAGTTGGTTGGTAGTTCATGCCTCCAGCTACCAGGAGTCCCCTGTTTAGCTCCTGGTTTTATGGCTTCTTCTATTGCTCCCTTGTTGTCTTTGGGAGCAGGAAGGTGGTAGTTAGCTGAAGGAGAATTAGCCAGTAAAGAAACAATGATGATGTAAAAGACCTGCTGTAGGTATTGGCATTGTCTGCCTGTTGGGTAAATGTGGAGTGACAGGAAAGTGGCACTTGGTGCCAAGCACTTGCTGGCAGGGACGGGCTCTTTCCTCCCTGGGTAGTGCTAGGCTTGGCAGACTCTGCCTCTTTCTCTGTCCCTGTGCAGAGAGCGAGTGGTGGGGAGCAGGGACAGGGCTTTCACTGTGCCTGGTCTTGTGAAACAAAGATGTCTAACTCCAGTGCACTGATTTGCATTCTCAAAGACAGCATTCTGTAGGAGGCCTAAATTGTTTCCAATAATTGTTTAGTGATTGAATAAATAAAATCCCTCATGCTGACACAATTCAATTTATAAACTGGTTCTTTTTTATTATTTTTTCTATTAGTGTTTCCCTTCATGTTCTTACAGGCAAATCTATTTTTTCTTGGTATGTGAATCCTATTAATTTTGTTGAACACTTTCTTTCAGTTGAGACCCAATTTGTTTGAATGAATTGGCAGGTTTGATACAAACTGGAAGCCTTTTCTCTAGGAAGGGTTGGAGATGAGCTAGCAGGAATGTCTTAAATAGGCATCCCTTGGAGACAGGTACTGGGAAACCACTCATCATGGGGTGAGAGCAGCAGTGCTCCTGCCTTCTCACTTTGTGAATGTCAGATTGTCTCTTGAGCTAGATGCTTGCTTTGATATGACATGAGCAGTGTCTCCCTTGCCAAACTGTCCCAGGAGCAGCAGGATCTTGGTGAGCTTGGAGGTAGTGCAGGCTGGACTTGTTTCTTGCCCTGATGAGGCATTGCTCCCTGTGCTGGTGGTGGATTGAACGATACTGGGACATGCAGCAGTTGAGCTAGCTGGCATTAGCTCTGCTATGAGCAATAAACCGTGCACAACATTACCTTGTAGCTCTGATTGTTTGTACTGATTCAAAGCAAGGCTAGAACAGCAGCCCTTGAGTTTAATCATGCTTTGTAGTCAACTTTGAAGTCCTTTCTGACTGGTGTAATTTGCTACAGGAGCATCAGCACAGTAGTAGGAAGATCATGCAATTTAGTGGGATCTACTGAGATGAAAGGAAATACATGAATGGGTGATATCAGCACTATTAGTTTTCTTTTACTCTTTGATTGAAACCAATTATTGATTGCAGTGGGAGTTTAACTGAATAGTAGGTGATGTAAAATGGGAAAGAATGAGAACATCCAGATTTGATTTTAGCATGCTCAGGTAACCAGTTGTACTCTATATGTTGTTTCACTTGCTTAGTCATAGTGAGATGACTGTATTTATCATTCTGAGGAGGGATAGCAACAGGATATTATGCATTAATGAGCTAGATTCCTAATTAAAACCAAACAAGTGATGCAGACTCTCACAATCAAAAGCATTTAATCTGTGGAGGTTTAATTTTTTGAAGCTCTTAATCCTCCACGTCTGCATATATAGAGGCAGGTAAATAGCTCATTGTAAATGGTTGAAGTGAAAATATAAACAAAAGCAACTTTGCTATATGACTTAAAATGCATTTCCAGTGGTTTAAAAAATATATTCTCCAGTTGCCTGTTGTCATTGCAAAGGCAGCAGTGCAGACTGCAAAATTTCACTGTGGTTTCTCGTTGCTGTTTATGGAAGTCACTAATTTGACATGGCTTACTCTTGTTCTGTTCACCTAGTTCTAGTGCTTTCCACAAAACCAGAGGTTCTTGCAATTGGGGTTGTGAGAGGATGGGCAATTGTACCCATCTTCTTTTTAGTCCCTTGCGAAGGCAGTTGCTAGCTATCTGCTTCCAGTGGGAAGAGTCTGGAGAAATGTCAAATGTCATTGTACATTCCGTAGGAAGCGTGCTGGGCATCTGAGCTGCATTTTGTCCTTGAAATAAAACCTGAAGTAGGCAGAACTTAGTCATATTCAGAGAAGAGACTGAAAGGTGGGGATGAGAGGACAGCATCATTGCTAGACTCTCCTGGAGACTAGCAGGAAGGCAGCAGAGCTGCAGTGGATCAGAAAGCGCAGGACTTCAGTGCTTTCCTTAGAGAGCAGAGATACAGGTGCAAGAAGCTGTCAAGTTTGGACTAAATTGCTTGTGTACAGCTGCTGGTACCTTTCCAACTTATTATTTATGGTATATTAAGTTAAATCTTGATAAGACTTTTAAAATTATTATTATTTATAAAATAGAAACAGTTTTTAATAGAAACAGCTTGGGGGGGGTTGAGCAGAGGCTGGACATTACGGAAGAGGCAGGAAAGCAGGCTGCAGTGTCCTCAAGAATGGGACTTATTTTAGCATCTTATTTTGTTACAGTGAGAGCTTACTTTTTCCATCTGAGCTTTCTTTTCTGAGAAAAAATTGGGGGCGGAACCCATGCTTACCAACTTCATTCTATCAAAACCGAAAGGATCAATGTGCTTTTCTTGTCTGAAAAATATGATTTTACCCAAAGTAGTCTTTGGGCATGCAGTGGATTCATTTGCTTGTTTCTGTTAATCAGTGGAGGTGTCCTAGCTCTGGCCATCCTCTTGCTGTCCCTTAGGTGGGTTTCCTGTCCCTGCCATTGGTCTTTCAAGGCTGCTCAGTGAGGTATCATGTTCTTACTCATGGGAATTCTTGCTCCTTTGAGCCTGTTTCTCCAATGCTGTATTTCAGAGGCTGGCAGGAGCCGGCAGATACCCCCGTGGGTAAGGTACCTGTAATGTGCCAGTAGAAACTCCCTCATGTGCTCCTCCAGTCCCTTCTCCCAGCAGCTGCCTTCCCTACTACAGAGGCCTTTCCCTCATGGGCAATGATAAGTTGGCTGCCAGTGCTGGTCACCAGCCTTCCCAGTTGATGTTCCTGGCCTTGCAACTGTCACTATCCCTGCACACAATTGAAAATTAGTATTTTATGTTCAATTCCCAGTTCCAAATCTTAACCAAGCCTTACTGTACAGGATTGCCAGTATCTTCTAGCTATCTCTCTTTGTTTAGTAGACCCAGTGCTTTGCTGGGTATGGGGTTGGGGATGGAAGGGTGCTGGAGCTGTGACTCCACATTTGCATGCTCAGTCATCCAGCTCAGCCATGCTGTGGGTTACCTGCCAGGTTTGTGTTCAATTAAACAGTTCTCTGGATCTGGCATTGTCTAATCTGAGGTGTGTTATCAAGCTGCCTGTCCCAGGCAGCTCCCCAATTACTTTTCTGCTCTCCTGAGTAATTTGTTGAAACTTTAAATAGTAGATAAGCATCCTTTAAATACTCGAGAGATTTCCACAATCAACTCTGATGATCTCTGAATCAGACCCAAGATGTTTAAGGCGCTGCATAAGTGTTACCTGCTAGATTGGCACTGGGTATAACTGGGTGTAGTCAGTGAATTTAGCTTCACATCACCTTGTTTGTTGTACAAAAAGCTGTATTCCATGTTTACTCATTAGAAATAACAAGAAGTGTGCATTGTGGGACAAAAATATAATGGCACAAAAGTTCAGAGCAGAAAAAACGATGCAGAGCTGTGTGATGAGCATGTACTCCATTGGGAAATGCAAAATGATAAAGACATTTATGCTAGAGAAGAATCCTAATTACTAAGAGGAGCTGAGCAGAGAGTATAAATAACTGGGCCTTGCCATCTTGGTGCTAATAAAATCTTCACCTGTGCTGAGGGAAGCTGTGTGCCGTGTGCTCACTGCTGCTCAGCAGCTTCTGCATTTTCACCATTGAAAACAAGAGCCAAAACTTGTGCTCTCTGAGGCAAGTAAGCAAGTCATGGTCCCTTAATAACAAGGGAAGGTCAGCTTTTGGTGGGTTTAATCAGCAGTAATGGGTGATAGCATGGAGATCTCCTTTGTGTGTGCACCTTTTTCCTGCAGCACCAGCTCACTGAAAGTAATGTTTAAATGTTTTATGAACATGGACATGAGACAGTGGAAGTCTATTAAAACAGAAAATCCCATCACTTTGTATGCCACTTGATTGTGCAATGGGAGTAATTCTAGGTGGTAATCTGCTATAACTGAGTAAAGTGTACATACTCATTTTGCATATTAAGGCCCAGGGGTAAGAGGGATGACTCTATATATATCAAAGTATATCAAAGGGATTTAGGACAGGATCCAGGAGAAGTGTCCTAGACATAACCTACAAGACAGAAACTGTCACAATCCAGCAACCCAACAGTAGTAAGAATCATGGATCTATGCTTTTTCTTCCTAAATAGATTACTGGTTGCTTATTCTTTACAGTTATTAATCATGCTTACTATAATATGACAAGGCAAAACCAGTGCTCTACAACTGTAAGGAAGTAGGAAAGCCTCACTACTCTTGAGGCCAAGTAACTCATTGCTGCATGTAATCTTGAAGTACCAGGAAGCCATTTCTCTCTGGGTTACCTCTGTTCTTTCACCAACATGCCATGTAAAGGTCCTGCTGGGAGAGCAGTGATGTACTTAGACACACTTAAGCTATTTCTGTACTTCATTGAAAGAGTGAAGATCACAGTGTATTCTCCCCCCTACCTCCCACTGACCGTATTACCCTGTAAACAGCCATGTCTGACTATGCATGCGTGGTTTGGGAGCAATCTTGGTCCTGTCTTTAGATAAGGGAGGTCTCCATGGGGTATCAAGAAGATGGTGCAGGAAGAAATGTTGCACAATAGTGGGCAAGGAATTGGTCACTAAGTAGCTTGGAAAGCTTGCTTAGTTTTTTGGAGGGACATTGTGTATGAGATTCAGCTGTAGTGTGGAGGTGGTTTTCTGACAGCTTTTGTTACCATTCAGGAAATAGACTGGAAATAAAAAGGGAGCACAAGAAGGGACATGAAAAGAATATGTTTGCTAGAAGCTTGGCAGTGATAGACCAAGCACTGCTTCAGTCACTGCTCAGGGGCAGCCCCATGGACAAGCTTTCAAGATCATGCAGGACAAGCCTCAGGAGCAATGTCCAGTCTTTCAACCTGCTGCTTATCTCCACTGTTTCCTTTCCCTAGTTTCCCCAGCACCTCCTTTCCCAGGCTGCAGTGCCAGATGGAGTATGTTGCTTGCTTGGTGTAACCTAAAGAGTTTTCATTTTCTACTCAATTTGTCTTCATTTCTTGCCGGATGAGAGCGCTCATACTTCTGAAGCTAGAAGAAGTATATGTTTCTGTATGGCAATTTCTCAGAACAATTTAATAAGGACTGGTTTGTCTTAAGTTCGATAGGCCTTGTGCTTTCACATAATCCAATATAAGAAAGTAATTGGGTTTGTTTGGACAACCCAGAGCAATTGTCCTTGAGCTAGCAGAGTGTACTTGGGTTTTCCAGGGTCAGTGTGGGATCATGGCTCATGTAAATTGGGCAGTGGTGGTCAGGGAAACTCAATGGCTATCCAGTCCCTATGACTGCTGGTTTTAGGTAGTTATGCTGCATAGCTCTTATTTTCTCTTGTTACCAGTTGTATTGCAGAACCTCTGAATACCAAGAAGTATTTATCTCGTACATCTGGGCTTAGCTTTTACTTTGCACTTTTCCAGCATGCTTTTGGGACCAGCTACATTTTCCTGCAGCTACTGATCTTCAAGCTATCCAGTAGAGATGTGGCCTGTCAGGTATCTCTAGGCTTTGCTCGAGCCTGCTGCATTGAGCAGTGGCAACAGGCACAGGTAATGATGTTTTAGCTTCTCTGCAGTCCATGTCTTTCCTTGGCTACTTCAGCCTTCCCTCCTTTGGCTGCTGTGCCTTGGAGTGCTGCTCTCCTCCCTGAGCTGCTGGCCATGAACCTGGTGACACAGGCTACATGACGTGGTGCTAGGATTAGTTTGTGGTTCTGGGATGCCTGCAGCATATTTATGTAACATTTTGGCCTACCCCTTTCAGTTACCATGTTTTATCTCCTCTATGTGAATCATGGTGGTGTGTGATAGCCACGTGCTAATATGACTCATGTGACGAATTTGGTACAAGTTTAAGAGTAAAAAGAATGGAAAGATTTGGAATAATGCAGCTGTAAATCATTTAATGGAAAAAAAGAATAAATTGCCTTGTTTTCCCGAACAGTCTGTGACAGGAGGTACTTTTTACTATTCCTGTATTATGAGGCGAATGCGGTGCAAGGTCTGCTAATGGAGTTTTGTTTGTGCTGTCTCTTGCACAGAGGTGCTTTTTGGAATAATTTGCTGGATTCTGCTCCTGTTATTTGCAAGTGGAGAAAAATGAGATTCTCAGGATTACTTTGAGTCTTTCCCTGCAGGGGGAAGGAATTCTGATAGCATATGAATAGTTAGTGTGTTGTTCTAAGTTCATATTTTAGGCTCTGCAGTCAGTGCATGTCTGTGTTATCAGAGGTTATATGGCAGCTCTGTTAGTCTTGCCTGTTGCTGAGGTTGTGTGACACTGCTCATTAGAAGAATACCTTTTCAGAAATGAAACCTAGTGATAAAAGCTGCATTCCAAATGTGGGCATGTGTGATATTTTCAAAATGCCACAATCCTCCCAGCAAAAACGTATTTCCTGTATTGAGTTTTTTTTTTCTCCACAGGACAGCTTTCAGGTTGTACTTCAGCTGTAAGCTGCTTTTGAAGAGTGGTTTGGTCAGATGGAGAAGGGTTCATCTGCATAAATGGGTATCACAAATACTCAGGTGACAACACTGAGGCAGACAGTATAAGGATGTGCTTTAACCAATTCTTCAACCTGTTGTTATGGGTAGTACTAAACTGTACTATGGCAGCCAGCTTCTCCCAAGGAAAAATAAAGAGATCAGATAAACCTTCACCAAAATACAGCCCTCTCAAGAAAGAATATGGTGCCCTTTGGGGCTAAGCAGCTTTGCTGCTTTATGGGTCCATGAAAGTGAGTGAATAGAAAAGCTTCAGGAGAAAACAGCACAAAGAAGTGATAAAAGATCCAAAATGGCCTGATGGCCTAGGCGAGTGGCAGGAGCGTGGTCCTGATGGCAGTCTGCAGAGAAGAGTGTGTAGAACAACCAGGCATGATGATAAGGAAAGGACTTTGTACACATCTTGTGTTCCAGCATCCCAGGCACCTCACCCACAGTATTTTGTAAAGGGCTTCTGCAGAGGATAAGTTTCTTTTCTAGGTCTTTCCCTAATAAATGGGCAATTTAATTAGATGCACAAAGCAGAGTGAAGGTTGAAAACAGAAGTCCTAGAAGGTTTCCTTGTTTTATTTAATTATATGACCTTAATTATCACGGGTCTGATTGCATCCTGAATCTGTGCTTTGGTGCATCTCTACTTGCTCCCTTTCCTGACACAGCTAATACCCCTCTCTGTGCCAGGCTCCTGCTCTTCTGTTCAGGCTTTTTGGCTCTGTGTCCTCATTCCTAGTACAGTGTGTGTGTGTGGACAGGCTACTCATATTCTCTAGTCATCTTCAGGTATCATCAATAGCTGGTGTGAACTTGCCCCTTTACCTTTCTTAATTCATCCTCCCCATCAGTGTAATGAAGATCATCTCAAGGTCAGGTTGGTGCAAAAGACAGCTCCAAGCAGCTTTGCATCACCTTCTCTTGCTGTGCATTGTTTTCTTGGAGTGAGCATAAAAAGTGGCTAATGCTATTTGATTCATTTCCAGTAAATGCAAGGTGACATATGGGAGCAACTGTACTGAAAGAAGCTTATGTGCTGGACCATAACAGTCAAGCTGAATCTGATGTTTCGATTCTGTAACCCTACTGAAAATTAATTGTGCAGCAGCCATCATCTTTTTAAAGGCAGAAGATACTTGTCAGGGTCAACATCTTTTCAGTGATGCAGCTTGCCAGGCTTGGATTATGTCTGTGAAGCCCTGATTGTGTTTGTGACACTTCACAACACATGTGGTATGAAGGGTTAAAAGTTCCATTAAAGTAAATCAGCCCAATCTGTCTTAATCGTGCTTGATCAAGCAGTTATGACTGCAGATGCCTGGCCCTCAAGGTTATGAGACACAGCTGTAAGCTCTGAAAGCCATTCAAGTTTGACAAAGTAGACACCTCAGAAAAACAGCATCAGATACAAGAAAATAGCAGTGCAAGGGACTTAGTGTACTTGATGTTTTGTCACCTTTTTATTTTTTTTATTCTAACCTGAAATGTGATGTGTTGCTTAAAATTGGTTCCAGGATCACTGAATTTCAAGCTCTAAGTTATAATCAGACACACAGTGTAGCACCTGCAGCCCATTGCACACCAGGTGACTTGAAAGAGTGGTAAGGTTGCAAGCAGAGCTAGATTGGGGTGTCTGTGCAGCAGCCTCTTAGACCTCTGATGTACTGTATCCATCATACTGGGGTTTTTCATTTCCAGGCTGCTCTGGGCCATTTGTCCTTATGGTCATCTTCTGCAACTCAGCCTTGTATTGTATTTTCATCTTGGATACTCATGGCTGCACACTTCAGGAGAAGGGAAAGCAGAATAAGGTGAGCATTGAACAAGAAAGTCTGATTCCCTGTCAAGGAGAATTGTTGGCAGTCTGTGGCTGCCAGTTCTTCTGCTTGTTTTAGAAGGCAGACAAGCCTTTTCCTCTGAATCAGTATCAAGTGATGAAGGTAACTCCTAAGGGTCTTCAGTGTAATGCTGCCTTACCACCTCGACATTCTGTAGCTGTATTATTACTTCAGTTTCTGTTTGTTCTTTAGCTTCCCAAGACTCCTTACTCATTGTAGCTCCTAAACTCTTCTCTTTTTTTGATTTGCCCTCCTTGTTGTCCTCACTTTGTGTTTTCATGCTGATGGAAGGCAGGTGATTCTTTGATAATCTCCAGTTAATTCATTATCAGATGATAATTCAGCTTTGAGGTTCAAACTCAGAGCAGTTTACTCTGCCTCTCCTTCCTTGCCCTCTAGCCCCAGGCTTCTGATTTTGCTCTTGATCCTTATTTTGAAGAGATAATTGACACAAAGGTAATCTCTTGCTTAGGGAAGAACCTGAATTTGCATTGAGATACTGAACTGATTAGTGTTTGGTTACAATGATTGCTCTCATTGAATGTATTTGTTTACATTTAACAGTGTAGTAAAAAAAAAAACCTCTTATCATGATGTTATTCTAAGTAGGAGTTGTTAAACTGTGCAGGAATAGCTAGAAATCACATAATCATAGAATAGTTAGGGTTGGAAAGGACCTTAAGATCATCTAGATCAACCCCCCTGCCATGGGCAGGGACACCTCACAATAAACCATATCACTCAAGGCTTCATCCAATCTGGCCTTGAACACTGCTAGGGATGGAGCATTCACAGCTTCCCTGGGCAACCCATTCCAGTGCCTCACCACCCTCACAGTAAAGAATTTCTTCCTTATATCCAGTCTAAACTTCCCCCGCTGTTTAAGTTTCAACCTGTTACCCCTTATCCTATCACTGAAGTGCCTAATGAAGAGTCCCTCTCCAGCATCCTTTTAGGTTCCCTTCAGATACTGGAAGGCTGTTATGAGGTCTCCACGCAGCCTTCTCTTTTCCAGGCTGAACAGTCTCAACTTTCTCAGCCTGTCTTCATACGGGAGGTGCTCCAGTTCCTGATCATCCTCGTGGCCTCCTCTGGACTTGTTCCAACAGTTCCATGTCCTTTTCATGTAGAGGACACCAGAACTGCACACAATACTCCAAGTGAAATCCATACATATGATGACTTTACCATAGTCTGGTTCACTGCTCCAGTCTCATCATATTGTGGGCTTCAGTAGCTACATGGCTGCACAAGCCTTGTTTGTATGAGTGGAACAAATGGCTTTGGGTCTGTACACGGAAAGGAGCTTTACAGTGAGGAGAAGACATCATATACAAAGATCAGATGTTGAACACTGGCTGTTCTACAGATAACCTGCTATGACATTCAACAGTTTAAGAAAAACATCAGGAGCGATTAAATGCACTTGTAAGGTCAGGGAAGGTTATATGTCTAGGTAAAAGAAGCAGAGTGAGCAAGCCTCATCAGAAGGGGTAGAGATGGGGAGGTAATGCAATGCGTAAAGGCTGATTTACATTATTTTGCTAAATAAAAAACCCAGATCATCTGTAATTTGTTATTTACAGTTCAGCACTGTGAAATCAATTACTGAGATGCAATTTAATTAAGACAGGTTAAGGCTTAATCTAAGGCACTAAACCCATAAGATGTAATTTCAGTTTACTTATCATTGTAATGCTAATGGCTATTTGACATCTGTTCAGTTAAATTGGGCAATACATTTTGGTGCCAATTTACTGAGTATTACCCCCCCCTTCACTAAGAACAGTGCTTTTGATCACAGTGAAGGATTAGACCCTACTAATGGAGAGAACGTTTCCTTGCTGCTGCTAATGTTATCAATAAATCTGGTTTGGGATATAGTTAACCTTTTTATACGTTTACATTAAGTACTTTTTTCTTACCAGGGAGTTGAGTGCTTCTCTCTGTTGTATCATTGACCTGTTGGGTGACTTTTGGCAAGTTTTCGTCTTGTAACTTATTCGGTAAAGGTTTTCAGCATTGAACCCAGTTGTGTCTTTGTTCTTTGAAGGACCAGCATGAAGGACCTCCCAGACCTAGCATGAGTCTGAGAAATTGTTTGCTCTCCACTTCATTGTTATTCTGCTTCTGTTTCTCATCATCCTGAGGTAGCTCTGCTTTAATAGAAACAGGAGAGAGGAAATAGGTGGGAAGTCTAAGGATAGCAGTGTTACAGCTGGGAGATCTGAAGAGACAATAAGCTACCAACTGAAGGGCACTTTGGTGCAAGTATGTTATGATTGTCTCTGTTGCATTAGTTCAGTCCCAAGTCCCAGCATCCATCCGCAGGAAATACCCAAAAGGCTTCATGAGGCCAGGGCTGTGCAGAGTGTTTGGGGCATGGCATTGGTCTACCCAGCACCACCTCCCCCAGTCCCACTACCAGCACAGCCCCTTCACCAGCCCACCTCAGTGCTGAATCTCCATCTCGCTGTTATTCACTACTGCCTCATAGCAAAAATGAGTGGGTTATAAACCTCAAATAGTCAAAGGATTTTGTGTGTATCAGAAATGTTTATAAGCTGGGTTGAACAATTGAAAGCAGGTGTTTTCAAAGTCTTTGGACACTTATAAAGATGTGGACCTCTAAAAGTGCTGACAGGGTGTGCTGGGGCAGTTTCAGCTGATTGCCAAGTCTCTCCAGGTACTGTTGTGCAAATGGCACAGCTTGAATTTAACCCACTCCTCCCACTTTGCCACCCCACCAGTTAATCTGAATTGGGACAGTCATTTGGGAACTGCACCCTCCTTCTCCCCCATGGCACAGCTCCCTGGAGCTTGTGATTCAGAGCCTTTGGGCTGTGAGTGATCACATCTGCTCCAGCACAGGTTCATATCCAAACCCAGAGTTCTATCTCTGTGAAAATAAATGGTTTGCAGGTTTTATCTGTCTGAGCACTTGGTTCTGTGGGTTTTTAGGGCCCTTACTTGCTATTGAAATAGAAGATTCCTCAATGTCTTGACTTGTTCTCTTCTAAGGGCAGGGAATGTTTATTTAATTTCTTCCTAAGTCTTTCCAAATATTTTGCTGCAAAGAGCAAATTGAGCTTGAGCATTTCCCTAGACTTTCTCCTTCCTTCCTTCCTCTTGGGACACTACTGAAGAGAAACTCGAATGTGTTCACATATGTGCAGGGCAGTTATTTCTGAATCAAGCAGTGTGTAAAACTTATGTGTAAAGAAACACATGAACTCGACTGCTGTCCATTTTTTATTTCAAAATGAGAAGAGTGGAAGGAGATTGAATACTGAGAGCTGAATTTCAGGCTCTGATTTAAGGAAACCACAGAACAGAACAACTGGGTTTGTTTTCTAGTGTGTCAGTTCTAAGGTGAGAATCTGAGAGGGGCTGGTGGAGGTAGAGCCCTTACATGGAAGTTGCTGCTCCCTTTCTGAACCAGCTGTGAGGTTCAAGGAGCAGCAGCCTCCTGATATTCTGCTGGTGCTTGCATCCAGTGTTGTTACCTTTCCAAGGGTGGATGGAGCTGTGCTTATTTTATTTATTCTTGGACTGTACTGGAACTATAGAGTTTATGAAGACTTTACATGACTTAAAAACTTCTTGCATCAAGTGGCATTTTGGTGAAAAGTTATACGTTTAACATGCACTAGAATATCAAGGACAAGATCAGCATCATCCAAAGATGTTTTTATTTTTTGTCTTGCTTGTTCAGATAACATCTTCAAAGCTAGAGAGATTTCATTGTCTGTTCCCGCTACTGATAGGAATTTTAATACATCGAAGAGTGGCTATTCATTCAAAAGTAAGAATAATTAATGTCTTTAAGGTAGAAAGATAACATATTAGATTTGGGAAGCATTTGCCTGCTTTTGTGTGCAAGGCTTTTACATAATCCTAATAATGGCTTAATTGTTTAGTGAAATCACATTTCATTAGCAGCATAGCCTTCAAAGATCCTCCTGTAGGTGGGGTTTTCTGCAGAGCTGCCCCTCTAGGTGAGCCCCATACAAAGCTTGGTGTTAGGTGGTGTATACTCCCATGGAAATCTGATGGGTAGTTAGTACTGTAAGTATCTTGCGCTGAGCAATGACCCAAGTCATTGTTGTTATTCTAGGGTCTCAGATTACTGAAATTAATTCTCTGTTTAAAAGCCTAATAGTTGCATGTGTGCTTAACTTTAAGTGTGACTTCTACAGTTAAAAATCTAAAGCCACTCTTCAGAGCTTTAGGAGTCAAGCTGGGAAGCCTCACTGGGGGTTACCATTTGAATACCTCCCTTTACTTATCCCAGTGTAACTTGTTGGTATTCTCAGACCCAACAGAATAATGCTTTATTCATGCTTGCAGAGCCATCGCTGTTGTCTGTGATGTTTGTGTGAGTGGAGACTTAGAACTGGATCTCTTCCTAGCTTCAGAAAGTTTTTATACTATAATTTCAGAACTGGCATTTGTAATTACACCATAAAATAAAGTAATATGTGAAAAGAGTTCAACTGCTCTTTCCAGGATAGAAAATACATATTGTAAAGCATTCAGAAAACATTCTAAGGGTAGAGGATCAAGTTGTATTTGATTTTCTCATTCTCTATAATAATCATTTTTGTTGTCTTGCAAAGCTCTAGCTTTGAAGTGCAGTGCATAAAAATTCTGCAATACCAGCAACTGTTTCTCTTTAGTTATTTTCCAAGTGATTTGATTTCCTCAATAGCATTAACTACACGGAGGTCTAACAAGTTGTAATTAATGTATTCAGACATTTTCTTTTGTGACAGGCTAGAATGTGAGTGACAGCACGAAGGGAAAAAGCAGAATAAAATTGGATGCTTGAGAAGATTATCATAACATAAAACCTGACAACTCTTTGGCTCTTGAATAACATATTGTATTACATTGAAAAGGAAGGAAAAAGCTATTTCACAAAAAGGCCCCATGGCTTAGAAATTTTTTGAGGAGGGAAAAGTTTCAAAAGCCTTTTTAATGTAAGATTTGAATATTAAAGTTCACAAATAGTTCATTACATGCCACAGTGTGTGTAAAGTGGGATGCATATGTACATGATAAGATAGCCTCCTAGAATCAGTTGTAGCTTTGCTGTGTGCTCATTGCTGACCTGTGCATCATACTTCCTGTGCTGGCTGCAATAGACGGCAGCTGGCACCTGGGGAAAGGTGGGATGCATGGAAGTGGTTATGGAGCATCAGCTCATCAGTGGAAAAATCAGCTCCCTAACTTGTCTGTTGGCAAGTTTTGATTGCAACTTTGCACCCTTGAAATTGGTTTCAGAGGAAGTGAGAGTAGGGAAGAGAGGAAGCGGGCTCATAAATGATTACATATACATATTTAGGAGTGTTCAGGCATAATCTGCTTCTACAAATACACTGATATACTTGCCTGGTGTTCTTCACAGCGGGATCTTTCTCTTGGTCATTCCTATGCGAGTGTTTGCAGTGCAGTAAAAATCAGTTGTATGCTATGGGAAAGATGCTCTGAGCACGGAAACTCAAAATGCTTCATTGCATACCTTGTCACTTCTTCCTTCTGTTGGTAAAAAGATATGAGGATGCTCTGAGGAGACAGTCTGTTTTCTGAGAGACAGTTGTGCTTTATTTTCTGTTTTGAAAAAGGACTGTGAAGGAGTATGCACAGAGAGGCAGTGCAAAGTGTAGGTGGCAAAGACAGGAGCTTGTCAGTTTGTTGAAGGGCAGCAGCAAGATCAGAACCACCCTGAATAAATGCCAGGTACTCAGTTCCCTGTTCTGCACTTTATTCAGGCTGGTTTTCATGGTGTCCAGTTTGACTGGGCACTGCTTTAATATGTAAGATGTTTTCTGAAGCTTTATGTGGAAAGTCAGTCTGGTGAAGAACCTGGCCAAAATATCTACATGAAACAACAGAACACCAAGTACTGGGAATTTTTGAGGCTATTCTGCTTCCAACTTCAGGGCAAAAGAGTTGGGATTATTCTTACTTAGTTGGAAATTGCTTACTTAGCCCTAGAATAGTAAAACATGAACATAACTAAAGCCTCGACTACTTGGCTTTTATTTTTTAGGCGTGTTGGTGGAAGAAACCATCCTAACCCTTATTTGCCTAGGTTTGTTGGTAGCTTGTAGGAGCCCCAGCCCTTCCCCTCAGGTTCAGCTCCAGTGGCAGCTGCTTCACATTTTGGAAGCTGGGATTCCTCCTTGAGAAAACACATTGGATAATTAAAGATCAGTGCTGGCTGCTTTTCCTTCCTCCCTGCCATCCATCTACCATAAGGTCATCTGTGTGCTTGCCTCTTCGTGTTTATTTCTGAGCCAATAAAATTCCCATTTGCTCTGGTACATTTTGTAATCCACAGCTTTCAGACCAGAGATTGATTATCTGCATTCCTAGATAAAATCAAAGTGCAGTACTTAAAATGGATTTCCACTCAATTATTTCCTTTGGACAGCTTAAACAGTGCTTTGAAACCCAAGATTAACTCAGTAATGGCTGAGGGATATGTATCGGCATTTTCCTTCTGGCCTTGTTAAATTTTGTATTTTAAAGCCATTTTAATGCTGTTTTATTTAATGCCCATGGTACAGTGGACTAATGCTAGTGATTCGGACTGGAGTCTGTGTGTGATACCTGAATGTGTTGAAATTAATGTCAATCTAAAGTGACTCTTGACTCTAGAACCTGGCCCTCTACTAGCTGGGTCAATGTGGAAGAACCAGACTGGAGTCTTGCCTAATGCAGATGAACAGCTTTTCTTTTTCCAGGGATGTCAGCTAGATCCCAGTTTCATAACCTGTCTAAGAACAATTTTTAATAACAGTTTCCATTTGCTGCAGCAATAAGGATGAGGCCTCAATTAGCCAGTTAAATGTCTGGAAGTGAAATTCCTAAGGCTATAAGGAAGCAAAAAATGAAGTTAAAGGAGGATGTAAGAAATCGGGATTGGAGAAGAATTTATTGTTAATATTTCTTCTAATAATTCAATTTGGGACTAAGGAATATATTTGCACAAAACATTTTCAACAGGAATACAAATTTAATCCCAGCCTGCTTAGAGAAAACTGTTGATTTATACAGCACATGAAGGATTTAAATCTGTGTTATTTTGCTAGGATTTTTTGATGCCTTGTTTAAGATTTTTTAAATGCCATTTTCTTCTTCAGACTTTCAGTGTCATATTGATAGGTGTAAGACTGAAAATTGCCAAGACCTAAAAAAAGTATATATTTAGCCCAAACCAGATATTTGAACTTTGATTCATCAGTATGTCAATATTTTAGTTAGGCTCTTTTGTTTTTTTTCTTTTTAACATGCCTCAGAATAACCTGTAATTCTAAAATATATTCTCCCTGCCCAGATCTACCTGAAAACAGAGCAGTATAAGTGAGTTCTTCAGGTCTATGGAGACATTCCATAATCCAGAAAATTGAGATGCTGCTCAGGGAAGAAGACATCCTTGATCTCTTTCTTGCTGATACCGAAGCATAAATTGAAACTGTGGCAACAAAGTCCAGTATCACTTACAACAAATTGCAGTTATACATAGCATGGGATGGGTTCATAGCTCCCAGCACAGATCACAGGTAGTAGATTAGACAAATAATTGGAAAGGAAGCCTACAGCCAGCTCCTCCAGCAGCAGTCTATTACATGCAGTTATGCTCTAATTTCACTGAAGTTATCCTAGCTGCCCCCATTTACTCATATAACTGAGATTATACTTCTAGACTTTGAAAATTAATATGATGGAATCAGAAAAGTTACTAAAATATGTGAGATGTCCAGGAGACTACCTTAAAAGACATAATACAGAATGATGGCATGCCTCCTTTTTTAATCTTGAATTTTGATCCATTTTATTTTTCCCTTGGAGTGCCATAGTACAGGTTAAACTGCACTTTACTGAAGTACACAATATGTAGAATAACTGCATGATTTTCCAATCTTGTGTTAAAGCAGCTGCATCTGTAACTCATTTAATGGAAGTTCTACCCCTTTTTCTTCCCTTTATATCCTATTCAAAACTCAATAATGGTAAACTTCAAATAACATCTGTATATCATGGAAGATTCAACCCCCTGCTACTGCACTGATATTCCCTAAAGGGCTGTTTATGAGCAATGTTATTTTAATGTAGTGGTGGGAGTAAAAACAAACACTTGGCAGTGTTCTTATTCATACCCTTGGGACAAATGATAAAGGAGTTATTTGCTCCAGTCTTTAATCAATTTTAGATAAACAGCACTAGTGTACCTTGAACATCCATATTTTCTAATTGGCTCTTTTAAATGTGAAGTCTGTCATAATTCACAGGAGAGATTTAGAGCTGAGGGAGAGATGGGAGCAACCAGCATTTATGGGTTGTTCCTTTGATGGATCTTATTCAGCAGTGCAAATGGCAGAGTAGAGTCAGGAGCTACAGCTTTTTTTTTTTGCAGATCAAAATGCAAACCATGGGTGATTTCCCAGCTTCATCTGATTCACTGCTTTGCAAATCTGTATCTGCACTAGCAGCAGAGATGCACAAGCAATACTAACACTTGATTTAGCACAACCAAATCTATTTACTTTATATATGGTAAATTATGTGGGTTGAGTCAGTTTGTGTTCATTCAAGGACTTCTTGAAGGGTTCAAAGAGTTTGAATCTAATTTTTGCACTTACTGCAGTTGATAAAGTGAGGTGTTTGTGCCAGCATCTGCAGAGAGCACTTATGGTAAGTTGCAAGATGAGTCAAAGATGAAACTGCATCCAAAATTGTCCAGGGCATGGCAGATAGTAGAGTAGAAGAAATGCATGAGAAGAGTGACAGTAGGAAATGGTTTGTGCTTTTAAAATGCATTTGATCCCATTTGGCTTCATTTGGAGTCTCCCACAAAGCCCTGTAGACCTCAAACTGAACCAAAGTTCTGTGTTTATGTGTGTAAGTAAATCTGAAAGAAGATGGAATGACATCCATCTTGGAATGGAATGACAAAGGGCAAGTAACTGATGGAAGTTTGGAGAGTGAAGTTAGGTACCTAGGATCTGAGGTACTAGGATTTTATTAGACCTTGCCTATTGAGTAAAGATTTGCCTTGCGAATTTGACCCTTGTATAATAATTGGTTCAGTTGAACCAAAGCATTTTAAACTATTATTCCTTGAGTAGGTGTTGATTCCAGAGCATAAAATGTGCTCATGTGTCTGGAAAGGAATCTTGCAAATCCTGTGGATCCATTGCAGACATTATTTGAAGAAAAAATAATTCCAAGCATACTGCAATTGCATTTTGCCTTTATTTTCAGTGAATTAGTGACTTCTACTGTGATATCAAATTAACCAGCTGGCTAACCAGCAGGGGATGTATGTTACAGTATCAAAGCAGACTTGAACACCAACTTTTCATTTAGATGATGTCGTTATGTTGGACATTTCTAGGTAATTTATTATTATTGTATTGAGCCATTGGATGATGTTTTAACTTTTTTATAGGTATTCTCATTTTCTGATTTATGGCTAGACTAGGCTGTTTTCCCCTGGTAGGAAGTTTTATAATGATTTAACAGCAAAGACCCCTGACCGTTATTCAAAATAATGTATTTGTGCTTATGGGGATTGATTAAAAGTCTGTGTTTGCCTTGTTTATGAGTGGGGAGGTGGGCTGCCTTAGTCTTTCCAACCCTAACTATTCTATGATTCTATGATTATTCCAGTACTATAAGCTCTGTTACTACCAATTACAAGTTCTAAAGGCTTTTCGAGTGCAGTCCCAGCCTATCAGCAGTTTAAATGCTGAAGTCTCCAGTTTTCAGAGCCATAACCCCAGCATTGGCAAGATTCAAATCCCAGTACAATGTAACTACAATGATCTAAATGCTACCTCAGTATTCCTTTGCAATCCCTTACCTGTGTGCTGTCTGTATGTGTTACCTTGTGTATCATCTTTAAGTTTTAGAGTTGTTGGGTGAGTTATTACTTTGTGTCTCCTCAGACCTGGCTGCAAGGAGCTACCATGCCATCAGTGCATCTTAGCAAGGTAGAAGTGCCTGGTGGCCATCTCCATAGTCTGCAGTGGTTTAGATAACCTCCATCCTCATGTGAGTGGAATAACACATTCCTGCAATGGGAACATGGTAATTGTGGATTATTTTCATCTGGGATCCACAGAAAATGATTCACTTTTGTTGTGGCTTAAACTCTGTCAGCCACACAGTCTTGCTCACTCCCTCCCGCTCCCAGAGGGATGGGGAGGAGAATCGAAAGAATGTAACTCCCACGGGTTGAGATAAGAACAGTCCAGTAACTAAGGTATAACACAAACCAATGCTGCTATCACCAATACTAATAATGTTAAGGGAAATAACAAGGGGAGAGAATACAATACCACCCACTGACCAATAATACTTAGCCCAACTGAGCAGTGAGCCAGCCCTTCTTGGTAGCTCCCAGTTACATCCTAGGCATGACGTGCTGTGGTATGGAGTACTTCTTTGGTCAGTTTGGGTCAGGTGTCCTGTCTCTGCTTTCTCCTGTCTTTCCCTCCTCCTTGGCAGAGCATGAGAATCAGAAAGTCCTTGGTCAGACTAAACATTTGAGCAGTAACTAAAAACATCAGTGTTATCAGCGCAACAGCCAGGCAGAAAGTCAAAAACACGGCATTGCACCAGCTACTAAGAAGGAGAAAAAATGACTGCTACTGCTGAACCCAGGTCAACGTTTTGCCTTTGCTTATGACATCTCAACAGCAAGAATATGGTAGGGAAGAAGGTTCTTTTCTGTGAACAATTAAAAATGATGATATGAAGAATTAAACGGTCAGCATACTTATACTTTGCTCTATCTTAAGCATAAAAAATAGCACAATGAAATATCATAGTTTGACAAATGGTATTTGAGGTGTATCCATGTAAAACTAGGTGCGAGATGTGTAAAGTAACTATTAACTGCAGTGAATGAAGCTTAATGATGTTTGAGGCTACAGTAATCACATAAAGGCAAAGAGCATGAAAGGTCTGCGAAGTCAAGTACAATACCTTTGTATAGCTGGAGGAAACAATATTTAAGCAGCCACTGCAGTGCCTAGTACTTAGTGTTAATGTGATCAGTGTCTTCATCTTTTCCATGTTGAAAAAGACTAAAAGAATCTGTGAGGCAAAAAAGTAAGATTTTAATTGTGTTTCTCTTTTAATCTACATATTACTTAAATACAGAGTAGGCAACAGCTGGAGCTCTTATTCCAGTTATGATTCCATGTCTCTGATCTTCCATCTTTGACCTCACCTTTAGTCTTTTGATGCCAAACAATGACCACCACATGGTCATGGTACCCTGATGCGCTGCTATCAGTTCTGATGTCTCAAAACCAAACACTCTTCTGTTTTCTTCATTCTATACTTTATGTATTCATATGAGTCCTGGGAGCCTGGCAAAACCTGATAATTCACACATGAGGTTTTGTTAAGAGTCAGATTTCTGAAATCCAGGTAAGTCTTTTCCAGCTCTTTCGCATATGGCAGCATACACAGGCAATGTCTTTCTTCACAACATTCTGCGTTTTCAGCAAGATAAGATCACTTTTCTTAAGATCCAGACTATGCACTGATTACTTCTTCTCTGGTAAGGTTTAACTTCTCTGGCATGGCTTAACTTTGATTTTCTTTTGTTTGGTTTCAGTAAAAATAAATGAGATGTCTTTATAGGATCCAGAAGGAAACACAGTAGAGTCAGCAATGTATTTGTAAGTACAGTGTGTTGAGGAACTTGAGGATAATGGTTTCTTTATGATGTTAGATCTGTTCACAAAGACTTGGAAGCATTTAAGATAATGAATTACTTTAGGAGTAACACTTTTTCAAGCTATCAAGGCTGTGATTCTTTACATGTTCCTGTCTAGCCACATAAGTATTTTGAACTGGATACATAAAATAGCAGTTTGAAAATTATGCTAAGGGGTGTGCAGTGAGTTATCTACAAAGAACAGTTCAGCTTCCTGTAGAATTCTTCATGGAAATTGTGTTTAAATATGTTTTCTTACCAACTGAATCTGTTTATCTCCTTTAGGTCTCCTGCTACCAGTGACCACCAGAAGTTCCTACTGTTCCTGAGAGACAGGTAAGTCACTTGAACTATTTATTCACAATAGGTCACCAGTAGTTGGATCAGAAATTGTGCATCACGTAGGAATGGACATTGTCAGACATATTCCCTCTATTTTAAAGGAATTCTTCCAGAATTTGGGTTGTCAGAGTTGGCTTCATGTGACTGGCCAATGTACCTTACAGTAAAGGTGTATGCAGAAAAACCAAAGAGCTGTTTTTAATTACTGACTTGATAATTGAAGCTCTGAAACAAACGACTAATGAATCACAAGTACAGGTGAACAATATGGACAGACAGACATTTGAATGAGTATTTGTAGTTGAGTGGTGATGTCCCTATGAGTTAAACAAGTTTTATATACTGAGATCACTCATGTTGCTGTTTGTGACACTGTTCCTAGCTGAGCCCCAGCTGGTGAGTGGGATCTGCTTTATCACCCTCAGAGCAGCACGTGTGGAAAAGGATGGTACTTCCTATCATTTGCTTAGGAATTGGAGCTGGGACTTTTAGAGAGCTGCTGCAGCTGCTTTAGGAAAATAAAAGCCCCAAACAATATTTTGAAACTATCTTAAATGTGGCTGGTCTATAAAATGTTAGAGGAGTTCAGCTGTTGTTATGGGGTATTAGCCTGTGTGCTCCATTCCCTGGAGCTGTGCTGTCAAAATCAGAGCATACTTGGTGCAATCAGTGTGACTGAAGACTGTCCATCTCTAAGCACAAACATCTGTATTTACATCTGAACAGGCCTGGAGGAAGGGCTATTTTACAGTTATAACAGGGTAATGGGCATACGTGATTTTGAGCAGAATTTTGCTAAATATCAGTGTACAAGATCACCAAATTACATGATCACTTATGTTCTGTTCTGCTGAAGCAATGCAAGTGCTGTCAGTTGTGGTGGGAAAGGTCAGATCTCCAGCTTGAGATGGGTGAGACACTGAGAAGCTGCTTCACCCCAGCTTCACCAAGTATTGAGCTCTCCTAAGCTGTGTATACAAGGTCAGGGTTTTTTGTTGAGTGTTTCATGACTGTTTTAAGGAAAAGTAGCCTGTACTTGTATAAGGCTTACTTAAAGACAAAATATTTCAGATTTCAAGGTCATCTGCTATCGATATAGCCTGTGTGTGACATTTCAGGAATGAGTCACAATACTCAAGGTTTCACCATATTTACCCTCACAAGGCATGTGGCTCTAACAGCTTGCTCCCTGCATGCTGTTTTAGAATTCTCTGTCCAAACTTAATATAAATGTCCTAAATGGTAGGACTTCTTCCTTTCTTTATAAGCCTGTTCTACAATATCATTTAATAAGGTTTGTGCTTGAGCTGTCATTTCTGATTACACATTACCCTTGGTTTATATTGCTTCTTTCCCAGTGGTCAACAATACAAATGTCTGTGTGAATCTTAATGCGCTTTCTTCTTCTTCTGATGTATAAATGCTCAAAAACTGATTAAAACAACCGTTCTACTTCGACTGTGTATTTCAGTTCTGCCAAAAGGTTCAAATGTGATGAAAATAAAACATTCAATGAGCATAACATAGATTTTCCAGAAGAAACAGGCACATTTAACTTGTTTTGAAAGACAGATGAACACTATTATTTTTTATATATTCTACATATAAGCTTCCCACTTGGCAATTGTTATTTAAATATGCGTTTCTAGGTTATAGTTGCATTTATGTTGTAGACTCATTTTATGCCAACACATAGATCAGTAACTTAATTGTAAGTAAGTGGGTTTAAGCCCAATGTAATGGAAATAATGTTTTCTTATGCAAAGTCTGCTTAGTCTCATAATAATGATCTAGTGGTGTGGTGTATGTTCCACTTGCATTTGCCACACTGAGGCAGGACATCCTGAGGTGTTGAACTTGAGAGCTTTGCTTTAGGTTGCATTGCAGAAGCTGTGTGGTTTGGTTGAGTGCCGCTTGAAAGTCATGGTAGACTGTGCCCGCTGTGATGTGCTCAGGAGCTGTGGCTTTCCCACAGTTACACTGAACATTTGCCTACATTTGAGCAAAAATATAGATCAAAATTAGAAGAAAAATTATAAACCTGCTGCATATTGAACTGTTTGTTTATACTGATGAAAACTGTTACTCATACCTCTAACCAATATAAGAGTATCTGCATTTAATACTTATTCTTTTATCAGTTGTGGGACTCTTCATAACTTCATAGCCACTCAAGCCTGTTGAAGTTCAACTTGGTGCAAAGGGCTGTGTGTTTATTAACATTGCAAAAAGGGGCCTAAATCTTAGTTGAAGAGATGGAGGCTGCGCTCACCGAGTAGGTCTGCACCCAGAAGAAATATTCCCTGTCTTATTAGGACTGCTTCTGGAGCAACACTCAATTTTGTGTGAGGAGTTGTAACTTGGGGTTTACAGTCACAAAGCAGGGCCTTGGGCTCCTTGATGGAACTCTCCTCTATTGAAATCCGATGAAAATCAACAGAATAAATCCCCATTTCCCTGTGGTCACATGCCAGAGGCAGCACATAAGATGTTGAGTGATGTGCAGCACAAGGATTGCTTTCCCTGTGCTCTACCTTCATTTGTCTTTGGTTCAGAGTCTAATTGCCAGGTTATTAGATCAAAAATGAGTTAGGTGTGCCATGCTGGGAGGAAGCCAAAGACCAATATCTCATCTTCCCTGAGGGCAGGTGGTGCTGAGCCAATGTGAGGCATGTGTCCAGATGATAACTACCTGCAGATGCAAGGCATCAGGATTCACCACAGCCGTTGTAAGCTGGTTGATTGGTAGGAATATGAGTTGGGAGGATTTGGAGCTGCTGTGCGCAGCTATTCGGAGATGTCTGCCTAGCCCAGAAGAGTAAGAAGGGATGCTGGTCTAAAATGTAGAGTATTATTTTACTCTTTATTCTTAAGCAGAAAAAGTGATAGGTATTGTTCAGCCTGAACCCTTTGATGCATACCATTGTTAACGTTAATTTATGATCCTTTCAAAAGCATCTTCAAAATGTCTATTAAAATATTTAATAGCAAGGTGCTTTTTCTTCTTTTCTTGCCTCATCACTTTCAAGCATATTGTTCTTTATCTCAGAAAATGAAGCACTTGTGACTTTGACAGCCCATGCAGGGAAGGGAGAAGATCAAAGAGTTGCAAGATGGTAACAGCAGCAAATCATTCAGAGCCCTGAGTTTGAGAGGTTAGCTGTTGGTTTTTAGAGGATTTGTAGGACTTGGGAAAGAAACTGACTGCTTGTAATTCAGAATTAGTACCTTAAAGCTTCAAGTTATCTTTATTGATTGCAGTTGTTGTTCTCAACATACCAGCAGAGGGGGAAGGAGCAGAAATATTTACTGGCATCCAACCCAAAGGAGATTCTCCAAGCTACAAAGGGAGCTTAAATACCTGCCTGCCATTGACTTTTAATGGGAAATAAATACTGTGCCACTCTTTGGGACTTTCAGTATTTCCCCTCATACATTATTTATTCTAGTTTTCCCTTTTCCACACACACTGGATTGTTTCTAAAAGCTGTGGGATGCCTTTGCCTGGAATGTTTAATCACAGGGCTTTAGGCACTGCAGGACCTGAGGCTGACATCAGAGTGGGAATTAGGCAGCCCTGGTGAGTGTGACATTGAGTCCATGCAGATGTGTCACAGCCTGCAGACCCACCTGGTGCATCGTTTATGGCCAGTCTAAGGCCAACACATCTGTGCAGAAAGACCTCCTGCTTTCTGCCACAAAGAGAAGATCCTAGGAGCAAAAAACCCCAACCCTGTCATCATTCACAGTGTATGAATACCTGTGAATTTGGATGCCACCTTCTGCCCCTACTGCCCAAGGCTACTAAGGACTACTGTGGGGAGTAATACTGTGCTCCTTCCCTGTGGCTAGCTAAAAGATTTCTCAGCATAGAGAGAGGAGGAAAGATTCTGTCCTCAGGGCGGTTCTGATCATGGGGGAAGAATTGGTGAGAGAATCAAAGGTAGAAGGGAAATTTGGGAGGGACTGACTATGAAATGACAAAGGCTACTCCTGCAGGAAAAGAGGAAGCATGTGCAGCAATTTAGCTGGGAGAAGCTCTAAAACTCGGCAGATGCAGGGAGCTGGGAGGTAGGATCCCTCGGGATGATGGTCTGAAGGATGAGAAAGGGCAAGTTGTGAGAGAACCATTGAACAGCTCAGCACCCTTCTGCACAGGGGTGGTAGGAATATAGTAAAAAACATCAGGGAAGAATCAGGAGCTCCTTTAGGACTTGAAAATCTGAGGAAGTGATAGAAAAACAGACACTTGACAAGAAACGAAGGTGAAAGCATAGCACAGGCATATTATGGTAAAATGAAAAGCCTAAGGCAAAAAATGTGTTTCATTTAGCAAGTGAGATAAAAAGCAAGAGGAAGTAGTTCTAGAAAAACATTAGAAATAAGATAGGAAATACAGATCCAGTACTTGACAGAGAAGTGGCTGCTTACAGAAGTGTCTAAAATGCCCTGATAACTGGTTAATTTTGATGAGAGTGTAGAATAAGGGGTCAGAAAAGAGAACAAAAAGTGGGAGTTGATTTGGTTCTGCTGGATAGGTCTGGGCACAGGATCTGAGGAAATTCTTGTTAGAATTAGGAAGAATTAACCAAAGCTATTTTTGCACAAGGAGCACTTATTTTTAACAGCTTGTGGAGCTCAGAAGAGGCCTCAGAATTATCAAAATGTAAATACAGATCCTAAATAGAAAAGAAAAAGTCCAGTGTTTTATTGACTGAGAAGCCTCAAGTTTTCAGAAAGGCTCTGAAATTAATGAATGACAAAAATCAATCTGTAACACTTGGAAGAGGTGACTAAATTCAACGCAAAACAACAGTCATGGATTTATCAAAAGCAGACTGGATTAGGTAATCGGACTAATCTGGTGGGTGAAAAGGGACCAAAAAATTATGACATACTTTGACTTTTGTATTTCCAGGTAGGGAGAGATGTCTTGGTGTAAGACGCACAGATAGTTGTTGAAAAAATCTGTGTTAAGTATTAGCTCTCATTATTTGCCTGCATACCTGGGAAACCCTTGTAAGTAAGAGTCGCAAAGGGACCCATCTTGCTCTTGAGTCTGTTCTCTATTATAGTCAGTGATTGATATGATGGAGAACTTGTAAGATCTGTGGATGACATGGAGCAGGGGGATCACAGGGACTCTGGAGACAGACTGAAATAAAATATGATTTGAAAAACTGAGGAGATGCTTCTGAAAGCCCCAGAGTCAAACACAGTGCAGTGAAGTACAAAGCAGCACAGAGCGGGGTGAGCAGGAAAGAGAGAATAGGATTTGGGGGGGATTGGAGTGGCTGACGAGCATATGTAAGAAGTACAAAGCTCTTTTCAAGGAGGAAAACTCCATCTGGAGTGTATTAACAGAAGGGACATGGGAGAAGAGACCTGGGAAGTCATCCTGCTCTCTGCCTGTGGGCAACTCCAGACTGCTTGCACCTCCCAGTGTGGGTAATACATCTGAAGAGGGAGATGCCTTTTGTTCCTTTATGATTTGATCTGTTTGACTTACTGAAGTAAGAATCTAGACAAGGAAAGATTTATTTACCATCATTGGATAGTTTGTGACAGAGATTCATTTTACTAAATAATTAAATTAACTTTAGGATGATCTGCTGCTGTGTATAACATGCAGTATCAAAATATGGGGAAGTGCCCACAAACAAAAACAACTAAACTGCAAGCAAAAACTAGGGATCAAAATAAAGCTAGTTAATAAAATCCCTTGATTAACCTTAACTTGCTGTAACTAATAATTCATTACAAACATAACCTGTCTGAGACTGCAGTTGTGTTTCTTTTCAAAGCAAACCCATCACTGGTAACACAGTGCACAATGACTAGCAACAAAAATTAGCATCTTGGCAGGGTGATAGGAATTAATCCAGAAAATAAAAGGGGTGTCATTTGCACCATCTGCTGCACATGAATCAGGAGAGAGGGGAACAGCTGAAACCTGGAGATGTCAATATTGAAATGCCACTGGGAGGTGAAGCTGTGGCCAAATAAACAGAGGGGCTGCCTGGCCACAGGCTGGGACTGAGATGTGATCAGGCATGGCCAGAAACCTTTTCCAAGCATTTTCCTTTTTCTCTTGTTTTTCTTCCTTTCCATGTTTTAGAGCTATCTAGTTACAGGCATGTTGTAGATGGTGGAGGGGAGTGTGTGATGCTTCCTCCTGTGTGAAGGAAGGGCTTGAAGGGACAAGTGCTGCAATGAGATTGGTTTATGCCCTCCTAAACCAGCATAAGGACACTGACCGGGGTTTTACTTTCTGCCCTCTGGGGGAGGATGCCTGTTGCAGAGGAAAATGTATCAGACACTATGGCTATTTGTATTCAGTTTTCTGTAGTGGGGGTGCATGTGTGTTTGCATAGAAAGGAAATTCAAAACACACATCTGTACTGATGTGCAGTGGGGCAGGTACACGTAACCTCAGGAAAGCATGTATGCAAAGCATTAATGTTTCCATGCACAGAGTCAGGAGAACATGTGCAGGGAGCTTCAGCCATTGTGTCACTGAGTCCTGTTTTCTTAATGCGTGTGAAAAAGATGATGGCAGATATAGGCTGAGAACATTCATGTGCTGAGCGTGGTGCTGTATGTTCCTGGGCTGGGAAGGAGACAGAGTGTGCATGTTGTGCCATGCCCCCTGCAGCCAGGCTGCCTAATCACCTTAATAAACCAACCAAGCACACATTTCCATCTTAGCTCCCTAAAGCTTTCCCTAGCCAAGCTGGTTAGAAACCTCATGTTTCCAGCCCAAGCCTAGTGAAGGCCAATTTATATTTACCCATTCTTAGCCAATATTGTCACAAGATTCTTCTCCCCTCCCAGGGCTCATCCCTGGCATGTTTGCAAAGGACAAACATTTCCCTCTGGAGCCATTTTTTCTCTAGCTAAATAAGCTGTGTTATGCTTCTGTGTTGTCTTACGGTACTGGGCTAGTTCCTCTCTTTCTTGTTTGCATGAAATAAAACTTTACAGTTGGCTCTTTTAACATCAACAGGGCATTACCAGGGAAAAGTAACTAATCAATAGGTCTGCCCCAAAGCCCCTGGAGTCAATAGGAATCTTATTTGTACATCATTGCATTCTGGACTGAACCCAGCTGTGGTGGTGATGGGAGGAGCTGGATTAGAGATTATAAATTAAGTTCTCACAGACACCAAATTCATGTGGGTGAAATTGAGCTTGGAAAACAGATGAAGTTCTGGCATTTTAAAATGTAATGCCATTTTCTAATAGCAACTGGGGCAGCATGTGGAGAAAGACAAGCCTTTATAATAGGGGCAAATACCCAGCCACAGCTCCCCATGGCCACAGGACCAGCCCTTCTCACATACACACACAAAAATCAGGTGTTGGGTGTAGCTCATACTCACTTCTTACTGAGCTTTTGGTGATGTGAGCTATGGTGAGAGGAGGTGGGGGACTGGTGGTGACCTCTTCCTCTGGAAGTGTGATGAACTATGGAAAATGAGTAGGAACCTGGGGAGATGTTTCTCCATCTCTGAGATAGAAAGCTTAGCTGCAGAGAGGGAAATCCTCTGTGAGCCATGCTTCACCAGAGCTAGCATGGGCTGCAGCCCTCTGCTGCCCAGCCTTGTGCAGCATACTGACAGCACTTCCCTCCATCCTGCTCGCTGCAGTAGGCTGGCCTCAGCGCCTGCTCAGCCAGAGAGTGTTTTCCCTTCCTATCCTTTTCAACCCTCTCTCCTGTGTTTCCTTCACAAGCTGTGGGAGAAGGCGTATGTGAAACCTGGCAAATCATGAAATCCATGAAAAATGGAATTTCACTCACAGGACTGATGGGAACTATTTTAATAAATGTTCAACTCTTGGTGCTGACATTTGCAGCAGGGAACTGCTTGCCTTGATGCTTTGAAGTGGTCCTTTTTTTCTTAAGTTCTCCCTGATATTTATATAGTGAGAGCATGGTGGCAGTTAACTGACCCGAAAATGAAGGAGGAGAAAAGTTATTTCATGTGGAATGAAATGTTTTATTTGATTAAAATACTGAAGCCACAAGATTTAGTTTTGTATTTGGCACAAACCACACACAGCTTCAGACGCTGAACCCAGCAGGACAAGCCTTTCTCAGCCAGTGCTCATTTGTGTGCCCATCCAAACACCAACATCCAGCCCCACATATGCACCGGGACATTTCCTTCCTCCACTTGAGCAGTGGTCTTACCACATCTTGGGATGTATCAGGATAAATTAATAGTAATACTGGGATTTGCATGTCGGCCCCAGTAGCCATCTGAAGTTGCCCTCTTGCTGCGCTACTGTTCCTGAGCAGCCCTAAGCCCCCTCAGCACCACAGTGCTTCTCATAACCAGGGGGTTGCAGATGAGGAGGAACAGGCAGGCTTTCTACCTCTGAAATAAAAAGTGAATTACACAAACACTCTTGTATTTCATTCTCAAATGATTGCGTCTTACACAGACAAGATCACCTCTGACTGATATCCAGCAAGACAAACTGGAAGTTGGTGTCATTTTTTTACTGGCTCACCGAACCATTTAAAACGGGTATTGACTTCTATATTATTATAAATTGTTATATACATTGAAAAAGTCAGGCTGGGGGCTGGTTGATTAATGGTGAAAGCTGGGGCTGCTGCAAATTGGAACTTGATATCCAGTATGATATTTATTTATATTTAGTGCAAGTGGTATTGATATTGTTCCTGTTCAAAGCTTCTTCCTAAGGAAACCTATAGGGTGAGAAGATGTACACCATGTGGGTTGGATTTATTTAATGCTGAAGTTGGGAGTGAGGCAGGAAGTGTGCCGAGTGAGCTGCCTCCTTCCCATATGAGTTTTCCTGAAAGTGCTTTAGGATAGTATGTGGGATTTAAATAATTTGGTAAACTAAAATGCTGGAATTCTTCTCCCTTTCCTTTTGCATCTGGAAGTTTAATGTTTTGTCTTTGGTGTAGGGACTTTGTTCTCCCTGTAATCATGGTAGGAGACATGAGCATCTCTAAGTGTTCACGCCAGGAGCACATGTTCACAGCAGTGTCTTCTCTTGGGTTTAACCCCTAAATAAGGAGACTTTTGAAAACTTTAAATTTTGTTCTTAAAATGGCCAATATTTAGTTTTATTCATGCCCTTTTTATTCCCACTGAAAGTAGAAAATGAAATAAAGGGAAGAATAATTAATACTGAATTACAGTGAATAATAATTGAAATATTTTAATGGAAACAGATCTTCCAGTTTTCTATAATTCTAATTAATAGAATCCTGTAAAACCTTGGCAGGAGAAACACTGCCAAGGATGGAGCATTCACAACTTCCCTGGGCAACACATTCCAGTGCCTCACCACCCTAACAGTAAAGAACTTCCTCCTTATTTCCAATCTACTGGAATGGGTTGCCCAGGGAGGTAGTGAATGCTCCATCCCTGGCAGTGTTCAAGACCAAGTTGGATGAAGCCATGGCAGGGGGATTGGAACTAGATGATCTTGAGGTCCTTTCCAATCCTAACTATTCTATGATTCTATGATCTAAACCTCTGCTGTTTAAGTTTGAATCCATTACCCCTTGTCCTATCACTACAGTCTCTAATGAAGAGTCCCTCTCCAGCATCCTTGTAGGCCCCCTTCAGATACTGGAAGGCTGCTATGAGGTCTCCATGCAGCCTTCTCTTCTCCAGGCTGAACAGCCCCAACTTTCTCAGCCCATCTTCATACGGTAGGTGCTCCAGTCCCCTGATCATCCTCGTGGCCTCCTCTGGACTTGTTCTAACAGTTCCATGTCCTTTTTATGTTGAGGACACCAGCACTGCACACAATACTCCAAGTGAAGTCTCACAAGAGCAGAGTAGAGGAGCAGGATCACCTCCTTCTACCGGCTGATAACCTTGGTCCTACTGTCTGGATCAAGGGTACAGATATCAACCAGGCTTTCCAAACTTCCTTAAACATTCCTGACAGAGCTGGTTCTCACAGCTGGTGCTGCCATCAGTGGTGTCAGACCCTCAGTCCCAGGGCTGCTCATTTCCTTGGGTCTTGTTCACCTGTAGTTCTTAATTATCTTACAGTAAGGAAGTAATGAGTTCACATGGTTGCTAATGGGGCACTGCAATATCTACCCTGTGTAGTAACAGATAAAGTGCAAAGTCCTCAACTGTGCTTATTTTTCACAGGGAGAACATTCCATTATGCAGGTGCTGGAATCTGCAATGACTACATTTAAATGCATTACTTACGCACAATCCCCATCAGCCCACTGATTTGATTATTGCTATTATTGTGACACTAATGTTTCTGTCAAATTTCAGTTTACTCAGTTTCAAAATCCAATTTAGGATTAGCATAGATGTGTCCTTGCCTTTGATTGAAAGTGACAGCTCGTGTGAAAATTGCTCTCAAATCCTGGTTTGTGACTGTTACATGCAGCACTTTAAAAGATACCACTGTAGGCTTATAGAAATGTTATAGGAATACAAAGTCAATGAGTTGATTTTCAAAACAATAACCAGTAAATCTGTAGTTTTATCTAACTGTTGTACTTCAGCCAGTTACAATGCAGTGGTTGTCAGTCAGATTTTAATATCAAATATTGATATTACACAGAAGATTTGGTTTGATGTTATTACAGCTGTGCTTGTAAATGCGTCTGCACCCAGGCACTGTCTTCTGTTGGAGCGAGATCTGTGAAGGTGCTCAGGGGGCTGGAGCAGCTCTGCTTTAGAGACAGGCTGAGAGAGCTGGGCTTGTTCAGCCTGGAGAAGGGAAGGCTCCAGGGAGACCTCAGAGCAGATCCAGTGCCTAAAGGAGATACAAGAAATTTGGAGATGGGCTTTTACAAGGGCACGGAGTAATAGGACCAGGGTGAATGGCTCTAAACTGACAGGGGGGAGATTTAGATCAGAGATAAGGAAGAAATGCCTTGTTGTGAGGGTGCCAAGGCTCTGGCACAGGGTGCCCAGAGAAGCTGTGGCTGCCCCATCCCTGTCTGGCACTGTTCACTGCTGTGACAGTGTTCAAAGCAGGTTAGATGGGGCTTGAAGCAACCTGCTCTAGTGGAAGGTGTCCCTGCCTGTGGCAGGGGGTTGTAACTGAATGAGCTTTAAGATCTCTTCCAACTCAAATCACTCTGTGTTTCTATGATTTTGCAGTTGGAGGTTTTAGCAATGTGCTCCCTTCTTAGTTCAAGTTGGTTGCAGTAAACATCAAGAAGAGGAAGAGATTTCTGTTAAATTATTTTAATTAATATTCACAAAACAGCACATCTGGGATGATAAGTTGGACATTGACAAATTAAGTCCATGCAGTTTTCTTCAGGAACAAATTGTAACTGCCATAAGCGCAGCCCCCAAAATATTTTTTATCAGTTCATGTAGTAATTTATATTTAAGACATTTAATCCTGATGAAAATGTCATTGTAATAGATTATATCTCTCATTATATCTGGCTTCTCCTGTGAAGAACACATCCCATAATATTTTAGATGAAGTGAACACTTGTGTGTACACAGAAAGTACCCTTCAAAAGTCCAGGTCTTATGCCAAAGAGGAGGTTTCTATGGAAAAGTCTTATCAAAGCTTAACAACTAAGATCCAGGTGAAGCAAGTCAGTATCAGTGTGGGGTTATACTTATTTAAGGAGGCTTTGAAAACCTGATGGCTGCCAGAGGTGCAGCACTTCTGCAGCACAACAGGAACCCCCGTCCTCCTCTGCACCGGTTCACCTCAGCCCCCAGGCCCTGTCTGTGTCACTGATGGCAATTCTCATGGTCTCATTGAGCTGTCAGGGCACTCAGTGTGGACTCCAGCTCCTGCAGTGGCCTGTTCTGTAGGTACAAAGTTCAGTGTGATGGTGCTGAGCTTGGAGAGCTTTATTACAAGTCTCAAAGCACCTCTTGCAAAGTAACAAAATTCTTCCAAGTTGCCGAGTCAAGAATATTATTCTCTTTGGCCAGAAATTTAAAGAGAGTAGATAAAAAGATACAAAGCAATACAATTGCATAGTGCTCTTTTTAAGTGTTTTGCATGCTACATACCCCTGCCTAGTAAAAGCAAGTGCCTATTTCTAGTCTGGTTTTGTTGAGTTTGTAGTCCCCTGTGCCTTTTTATGCTTTTAACTTTGATTTTAAAGCTATCTGTCCCCAGAAATGCCTCTTCTGTATAGATTTTAGACTTGGTTGTCTTTTGGATAAAGTGAGTAGACTGAGATTCAGAAGTCGTAAGTCTTGAATAATTCTTTAACTCATTTTGTAAGTCTTTTTCTATGCTTTTCCTTCAGATTCCACTGAGGAATAGTCTCTTGCATCCCCCTGTGGTGTACTGGGGAGATGCTAGGTGGGTTTGCCTTGGGTGCGATGTGAGCTGGGGTGCTGCAGTTGGCTGTCCTGGGCAGAGTCAGGCAGGATGCAGGGACTGCCCAGTGGTTTCCAGCACGTTGAGCATGGGATGCTTCCCACACTCTGCCAGGAGTTCAGGGGGGTTGCGCACGTGGGGTGTTGGTGATGCAGCATCACTGTTGTTGCCACATGGTACCACACTCCAAAACCACTGTGCCATATGCCAAGTACAGTGAGCTGTAAAGGTGACTGAGTTTGTTCCGAGCACATCTATGCTTTTAGCTAATCAGGTATCAGGAAAGGTTGTTCCAAGCATAACACGTAATGTAATGCAGCAGACAGGAAAACACAGATACAGCAAAAGCATTTTTGCTTTTTAAAAATACCTTTGAAATGGCAGCAGTCCAATGAGATGAAGGATGGACAGCATTGATTTTACACTTTCAGCTTGCAGGAAAAGGAGTCAGGATGCAGAGAGTAGCTCAGAAGGCTACAAGAGTATTTTCTTCCCCCATCTGGCCTTTTCTGTTTTTAAAGGGGAATGTTCTGTCTCCTTGTAGTTGTACAGCCCTTCTTGCTCAGACTTACAGTACGCTCTGAATGAATGCTCTCAGTTCTGCTGCATGGACTTGGGAGGCCATCTGCTGCTTCCCTTCCTCTATTAGAAGGTCTCCAGCATACTGTTGATCTGAGCTTCATGACTTGGTCAACTCTGCACCAAATGTCTCCATAGATGGGTCACTGAGAACCACTACTGAAGAACCACATCAGTGGGTTTGTCTCAGTACTGCTTAGTACAGTGGTAGTAAATGTTCAGTGTACAGATCACTTTCTCCTTTCTGTTTATTGCACTTTATTGCAGCACCAAGAAATAACTAATAATGATTATTAATTACAGACACACTTTTCTGTCATTTAAATAATTTATAAGCTTCTTTCTCATAATTAGCTCAAACCTGTAGCACAACTGGATCTCAGACTCACAGAAGTAATGTTTTTTGTACACATGCCAGTGTTCGGAGGTCTGTCTCTGGCATGGGGCAGCTCACTTTTAAGTCCTGTGTATGTATAAACATGTGGTGCCTAAGTATCTGCTTAGAAGTAGTAGAGAAATGTATTTGTAGCAACATATTTGAAGATGACAGCTCAGCAGCTTTACAACTGGTCAAAATATTGTCAGTGCTTGTAATTAAAAATAACCCCAACAACACAACAGCTTTTCCAAAAGACTTTCACACCTCTGAGCCAGCAGCTGTGAATAGTCTCATCTGGTTCAAAGGAACATGTCTGAGTGAAATCTTTGTCTTGAAGTACACAAGAGGCCAAAGGAGAGGTCTGCAGAGATGTGAGTAATTATGCTCCCAATTAGTTCAGATTGTTTGGCAAGGTTGTTCCCAATGTGATCCGTGCAGCACCCTGTAAAACCCAAACCCTTTGGCTCTTCTTCCGTGAGCTGATGGGAAAACAAGCAGTGCTTTGGGCTTTGCTTAGCCGTGGGTGCAGGTAGAGGTGCTCCAGCGCTCAAACCAGTGTTTGTGTCTGCAACAGCAAGTTTGTTCTTGAACCCATTCTCTGTTGGGTTCACCATACTGTTTTCCTGCTGATTTTCCCCAGAGTTCCATGGTTTCTTCTTTCTTCCTTTCAGACTTGGATTCATTTTCTTTCAGTTGTAGATCACTGAAACTTTCCCTAGTTGAATTTTAGCAGCCTTGAAATTTGGCTGAAGCTTTGTTTTACTTCGGCTTTTCATTCTGGATCCTGTTTGTAAGGTCAGTTCTCCCCAGCCAAGCAAAAATTGCTTTTCTTGCTAGATTTAACTGCCCACATTTAGTTTTTGTTTCACTACTTTTTAGTCAAATTGGACTAGTTTAAAGTGTTGTAACAGTGTCTCTGCACATGCAGGATGACAAATCTCATTAGGAAATTATGTCCTCACTGAAACACTCACTTAGTTCTACCAGTAATTCTGTTCCACAGAAGAGCATGTTCTCTCCCAGCAGACACATAGCAGATGGTTGAAGCTATAAAGCAGAAAACATCCAGTCAATGCTAGGTCCCAGATAACCTTGGTGGATCGTCTCATCCATCTCCAGCAGAGCAGAGGTCAAAGGAATCCTTTCTCTTAAGGGAACAGCTTCCTTCTCAGTTAACCTGTGTCAATCTGAGATAACAGCCAAACTCCAAAGGATAGGGATGGGTGTAAAGAGTAAAGGATGAATGAACAGAAAACAGCATGGAAGTTCTGGTGCAGGTACAGCTTGAAGTTAGTCTGAAAGACTTGGCTGCAGTAGTGTGGCAGGCTGTGTGCTAGGCTGGGCTTTCAGAAATACAACAAGGATATTTCGCTTATGCTTCATTATTATGCTTCAACATTGCCCTATGTTCTTACTGTCTTTAATGTGCCTCTAATGTGCTTTGATTTTATTGATACAAACCTAATGAATGGTGCATGATTTGTGTAGAAGAATAATCTCTGTCCCTTTCGCTTTGTCTGAGTCAGAGTTATGGTGCTTTAGTGACAGATCATTAACCCGCTTCTGCAGATGCAGCAAAAACAGAGACCCAAAACACATCACCTGCCCCTGCAGGCGACACATGGGTGTAGGCAAGAGGGGGAAGGAGACATCCATAGGCTGGGGATGGTGCAAGCCATTGTCAGACACCTGGTGTCAGGAATAATCTCCTGATTGGGGTGGTTTCATATGTACTTTAAAAATGCAAATAACTGGCATTGGTTTCTTTGCTTGTTCTTCATTGGCTTGCATTCAGGAAGAGCTTTGCATGAGATTGTTGGTTTTAATTTGCATAGTACAAGTGACAGGGCGAGTGGTTTGATGATCACATGTAGAGAAAGGGAAAATCACCAAGATAACTGAATTTAGAGGTGGAAAGCAAGGCATTAAAACAAAGGTTGCATTAATTTCCCAAGGTTCAAATTGACATGTCCAGAATGCCCTGGCAAGCTCAGCAGGCCCATCATGGGCTGCAGATGACACTTCAGTCCCATTTCATGGGATGTCCAAGCCATATTCCTTCAGGCTTTGTGCCTGCCAGTCAATTTGGCTTGTCCAAATTGTGCATAAAAGCTCAGGCTGCCGTGAGCAAAGGTTAAACATTTGTGTTGTCTGAACTAACAAACATCCTCTTTGTTACCTAACTAATGTTCGGAAGAATGGCTGCTCTTCTAGACATCTAGAAATGGAGATGCTAGAGGGACCAGGCTGTACAGCTTGTTGCTACCTCGAGGTTGATATTGATAAGTAACATTTTCTTCAAAGAGGGTGAAAAAAGCATTTTGTGTTGGGATGATCTATGAGCACTTGTGCTGGCAGAGCTTTTCCCAGGCAGTTTTTGAGAACCATATGTTCTCAGCATTTCTGCTCTTGACATCACCCGGGGCTGGTGCTTCCCTGGCATGCTCTGTGAAGTTAACACATCAACAAATATACAGGCATGCTAAATGCTACTTTTTGAGCCATCTCCCAGAGTACTCTATGATTTTAATAATAATCTCATATTGTCTCTTGATGGAATGTCACACAGAACGTGCAAGGATCAGTGGACAGTAGAATCTCCAGACACCATGCTTTTTAGTGTCTGGGTACGTCAGGCCACGAGTCCTCTTACTGGCACAGGGACCAACAGGATTGCAGTCAGGGCTTCATCTGACGCATTTGAATCAACCAAAATGCTGGCATCAGTGCTTGGACACTCTTTCATTTGCAGACAGATGTCTCTACCAGCTGCTTTCCCTGTGCAGATGTCCACACCTCCGAATGGCAATGGCAAGGTTGTGCGAGACATAGGAGTGTGGGGCTGCCCAGACTGGCTGAGAGCAGTGCCCTGATGCTGGATTGCTCAGAACACACCTGGGGATATGTTTTCATTGATTCTCCCATGGCAAGGGCTCATTCTCACCAGCAGATGCTTGACGTTTGCCAGGAGCATGTGGATGCTCAGTGTGATTCTGCAGCTTACGAGAGCCTCACAGCTGGACCCTGGGGCCCAAAAGCTGCTCATGTTTTCTCAGCCTACAGAATTATTCCTGATACCTGGTGAGAATAGCAGTAAATCCAGAAAGTCTGTTTGGAGACTGCTCTCCACCAAGGGATTGATGCCGTTGGCTCTACAGACAAATCTGGTCAGGTGCTGGAGCCAGCATGGGGACATTCTGAGAGCATGACTGAGAGCCAGGGTGGTCATGAACCTTCTTGCAGAGTCAGGACAGTAATGGAGACAACTCTAAAAACTGGGAAGTATCATTGACAGCTGGAATCAGGATGGAAAACAGGTCTATGAGGCTAATAAAACCTACTTTGATTTCCCTGTATTAAATTCAAGTATCCTGCTTTGTTGATGTGCTAGAAGGATGCTTTTTGAAGAATTTTCTTGCTCTTTAGTCATGGTTTAAGTGATTTTAGGTGAAATGAAGACTTAAGATAGTTATTCCTTTCTACGTTTTTGATACATTTCCTGTCAAAAATTTACTTACACATTATACTTGGGGGTGTTGCTCGATGAGAAAATTAACATGAACCAGCTTCAGTGTGTGCTTACAGCCCAGAAAGCCAACTGTATTCTGGGCTGCATCAAAAGGAGCGTGACCAGCAGGTCAAAGGAAGTGATCCTTCCCCTCTACTCTGCTCTCGTGAGACCTTACTTGGAGTATTGTGTGCAGTGCTGGTGTCCTCAACATAAAAAGGACGTGGAACTGTGGCAACAAGTCCAGAGGAGGCCACGAGGATGATCAGGTGACTGGAGCACCTCCCATATGAAGACAGGCTGAGAAAGTTGGGGCTGTTCAGCCTGGAGAAGAGAAGGCTGCGTGGAGACCTCATAGCAGCCTTCCAGTATTTGAAGGGGGCCTACAGGGATGCTGGGGAGGGACTCTTCATTAGTCACTGTAGTGACAGGACAAGGGGTAATGGGTTGAAACTTAAACAGCAGAGGTTTAGACTGGATATAAGGAAGAAATTCTTTACTGTTAGGGTGCTGAGGCACTGGAATGGGTTGCCCAGGGAAGTTGTGAATGCTCCATCCCTGGCAGTGTTCAAGGCCAGGTTGAATGAAGCCTTGGGTGAGGTGTCCCTGCCCATGGCAGGGGGGTTGGAACTTGATGATCTTAAGGTCCTTTCCAACCCTAACTATTCTATGATTCTATGATTCTATAAGACATCATATTTGCATCTCATGAATTTTCTAATCGGTTATTTCTTTTTTTTCTTAAACAGCTGCGTTTTCACAGCCCAAATGCAGCCATAAGCAGGTCTTGACAACCTGAACTGTCACTAGTTAGTGACATTTCTGTTTACAGATTAAAATCTCACTTGAGATGCAAACACTTCTGCCTTGTAAAATCATCCCAATAATTTTTGCTGAGCATTATTTGCAACTTGTGTAACTACAAGATGTTACATTTAATTTCTTCCAGAGCCTTCCATGTAGACAGCCGTGCGGTAATAACAGTGAGGCTGTTTTGCACACTGTGAAATTATTACCATTTTTGCCCATCTTTCTGCAAGGTTTTCCTTTGCAGTCACTATAAATAATCTCTGAAGTCTGTATTTTAAATAAAAGGGGTCATTCTGCTTTTCTGCCAGCATAAACAGGAGTGTGATTTGCATGTCTAAATAAGCAAGTCTGTTGTGTATAATAACTCCAGTCAAACAATGCATTGTCTGTTCCAATTTCCAGCTAGCAATTGCAGGTAAATTTGTGATAAATGGAGAGCTCAATCGTGAAAGGGTGTTGGGATTTGAAGTCTCCTCTGGTTTGCCTGGGGAGCTGGAGATCTGAAAGCTGATGAAGTGAATTTCTATGTTCCATATAGCAGCTGATCTCTGGGAATCTCCAATAGCAGCTTCCTCCCTTAGAGAATGCATGGAGATCAGCAAGCTGGGGAAAGACCTGGGCGCACACAGCAGGCTCTGTGGTATCCATCTGGGAGGGAGCAGCAAGATGATGCTTGTGGTGTATGTGATGGGAAGAGCAGAGAGAACAGCAAAGATGGTCAGGGCTTGGCATGGAAAGGATGAGAGATGCTCATGCTGCTGCGTCAAGACAGCAAGGCTGAGCTCTTCATGTTTCTCCCAGCACTGCCTGTGACAGCAATAGTGGTGGCTCCATCGGAAGGGATTCTCAAACCCTGGATCTCCATGGGAGACAGGCAGAGAACACGAGTGGAAGTGACAGCTCAACAGGGAATTTGTTTGACTGTAGGGTTTCTTCTACTGCACATTTCTTATTCAAAAAGAATATAAGTAACAATAAAAATCCCTGCAAAGTCAATGGCATGTCCAGCCATTGTTTTCATCAGCTGAATGTTACCTTAGGCCAGGGTAAGTCTGGTGAAAAAAAGCTGTGTGTCATCTCTAGAGATAACCCTGAAGTAGGAAGAACTATTTAGGTGCCTATTCCCTTGTACCTTTCCAGATATTCAGGAATATTCACATGCTACTGTTGTTGATCATCTTAGAAACTGTGTGTTCATTTAAAACAAACCAGGAAACCCTTGCTGTAGTGTCTTCATGTCGAGGTGGGACTTTTGTAGGCTTCATCATCATGCATTGTATGGTATGGCAAAGGAAAAAAGGAGTATGAAGAAAATACCTAGTGAAACAGAAAAAAACTCTTATTCCCATCAGTTTTGATTGAAGGTGGGAGGTAGTGGAAGCAACACAGTAAAAGCTAATTCAAAATATTGTTGCAGATGATAACACCTGGCTTCATTTTTCTGCAGAGGTAATATATGCCCTTAATATAAGTAGATGTTTCCAAAACCTTCACCAAGTTTATGGGCAGACAGCAGATGAATTGGAGTGGAGGTCTGGTTGTGCTGAACAGTCTGGAGATGACAACAGATGATGGGAGCATGCCTTTGCAAATGAGCTTTTATGTCTTCACATTAAAAAATATTGATCTGTTGGGCAGAAAAATTGTCAGAAGGCAAAAATTCACATTTTTTCTGCAAATGTTGACTTTGGAGAATATTCCCCAAACAACAAGCCTGACAGAAGGGCTGTGGATCAGTGCTCACTGGGTGTGTGTCTGGACTGACCTTCCTGGGGCAGAACTTCTGAGGGGCAAATTGATATTCCTTCCTGAAGAAGTCGGTTGGTTTGTCCATGTTTGTTTGTTGATGTATGAATTTGGCTGCAGTTCCTGTCTGGGAGAAACAGCTGATTTCTTGACAGTGGAGTGTATAAATGGACAAATAACATCCTTTTCTCCCTGTTGCATCTTTCTTCCAGTCTCCTCTTGATTAAATGGCAGTATGGTTGCATTGCTTAATATAACACATGGCTTATTTATCTTGTCATTTAATGTAACCAGAACAGTGATTGACAGTCCCTTTTAAGCACCTGGTTATTTTGAATTAAGTGTAATCAGATTTAAGGCATGTTTTGTGCTGGAAAGCAGTCTTGAGGAAGTTTCCCCAGAGCTTCGTATAAACAGGGAAAGAAGGGGATCATGCAGTAGTATGGCTAGCTCCTCTGAATGAGAATTGCAGCACTTGTGCCCTGGAGCTTCACATAATGAGTAGAGGCAAGGTCCAGTTTTAGGGACAATTCTGCAAGAAAGTGAAGGAAAGAGGAAAAAACATCCCTCCAAGAATACATTGGTATGAACTGACAAAATCCATCACTATACGCATGCTGTTATTAATAAGGAATATAAACAACATATTAGCCCATCATGACTGATAAGACAATTCTGAGGTCTTGCTGCTGTAGTTAATTATAGTCAGGCAATTCACTGTAAACTGCTCTCCACTGGTTACAGAGCTTGCCCTCTGTTGAAATGCAAAGCTAGTGCCTGTGCTCACTTCTTTTCTTAGGAGGCAGCAAACAAGCAGCCAGCTGAAGTGTTTTAATTTAGGGAGGAGGAGAGTACACAGAAAGTGTGTGGGTTTGGGATTATTTTCTGTGCAGTTATCAACTGGAACAGGCTTTGTTTTGGAAACACGCATGTCTCCTGGCCTCAAGGTGGGCAGAGCTCAGTGCTGGTTGAGTTAGAAAACTTTCCTGCACGGTTGAAGCCTGAGAACTTGTCCTGAAGAAGCCACTGCGGAGCGGGATGGCTTCCCTGGACTTAGAGCACAGTGGGGACAGCTTATAAGTGCCACTTCTGACTGTACACTTTCCTTCCTTGTGGTCTCTATAATTTAAGGGCTCAAAATAATAGCAATTTAAAGCTCAGTAATGATAGCGATACTTAATGTATGCTGTTACTATTTCAATTGTATCTACTTGAAACTACTTTTTTTCCCAAACCCACAATCATTTTGTTGTCGTGGGCTTTTTTAATAAAAGTGTATACAAAAATGCATACATTTTGAAGACTGTGCTTGCTCCCTGAGGTATTTCTGGGAATTAATACATTTTTCTTAAAATGTATTTTTCTGTCAGTACCTTGAGGTCTCCATGAACATTAAACCAAGAAGAGGTCATGAAGGATATTCATTGTTCCAGCAGTAATCAAATGGGAAGAGGATAAAAACATTTGTTGATTTAAATGGGGAATGAGCAAGGGGAACATTTGGGAACCACAGCAAAGCGTGTTTGTTCTTATGTACTGATCACTGAGTGTTATTCAAATCTTGCCCTCTTACTAAAAGCTTTGAAATCTGCACCACTCCTAGCAGATAATGCAGAATGTGGTCAAAAGTCTTTGCTTTCTTTCACTGAAGATCTGAACTGTTGTTTTTCAAGCAGTGCTAGAGCCTCCAGTGTCTGCAGGAATGTGTTATTCCAGGCAAGCATATGGTTGCTATAACTACCAGCCTGCTTTGCCTTGGACATGCTCTTCAGCACGGAATCTCTGCCTGGTCTAGCAATGAGGTTTGCACATAAATTCATACCTTGTGCATTATATGTTTTCTTTCTGTTTGCTCTTCAAAATGGCAATGGCTCATTGGTTATCTGCTATACAGAAGTTATTTATTTACTTATTTATTTTAAATGTCAGATTGATTGATATAGGATCAAATCAGGGGATAAATCAATAAATTAGAGAATAAATCAGACATTATAATCTGGAAGTAAATGAATAATAAATTGGAAAATAAATTGGACATTAAGACATCAACAGTGCTCTATCACCTTCAGATGTAAAAAGTAGAATGAATTTTGTATTCTTTTGTTTGTGTAATAGTCCAAAGAAAAAAGCCACAATTGAAAATACAAAATCCTGTTGCTCTTTGCATGTAATTTAAAGATCTGGAAGTGAAAGAATCCTTTGGTTATTTGAAAAGAAAAGGAAAATTGCTAATAATAGTGAGCCAGATTTGAGTTACAAACAGGGCTCCAGTGAAACTTTCCTTGGGCTTGTTTTGTCAAATTCCGTTTTCACCTGCCAGTAAAGCACTAGTAACATTTTCAAAAGAAAAGCCCCAAAACAACTAGCAGTTACTCAATAATTAGTCACCAAGGACACCGTCCTAGCAATATTTACATGAATTTTCAATGTATGAATTATTCTGAGGTTCTTTGAGACTGTTGTCGTTGGTTCATCATCATCTGCATTGTTTGTTCCAGAAGTTTGTTTATAACACCCATCACCAAGTATCTGTAAAAACATTGACAAAGCACAGGCATCTTTCAGAGTTGAGTGATTGCACCACCAAATGCTGATACTTTGGCTATTTTACTGTTTAAACGATTTTGTTCCCTAGTCTGTATTATAGGACTCATGCAGCCAATAGTGCCCAGTGAGTGCTGAGTAGCAGGCAGAGATGGAGGAGGGCTGGTGGCCCTGCTGGATGCTGCTCTTCGTGGGCATGGACGTGGGCATGGATGTGGAGATGAGCTTTGACATGGGTATGGATGTGGGCATGAATGTTTAGTGAACACTGGTGAGAAATAAGGGCATGGCTAGGATTCAGGAGACATTTGTACATGCAATGTGAATGAAAAAGGGGACTAGGTCTGCAGTAATGCTGTCAGTTGGTATCTTGCCTGCTGTGGCTCCATTCATGCCAGATGCTCCTGGCTGCCTGTGCATGTGTGCAGGATTGTCTCATCTCCAGCTCCTTTCTAGCTGACTTGAAGCACTGGCCACAGTTCTACTTGTAATGGCTGGACCCCCCTCAGGGTTGGATGTTTGAAGCCTTGGCCAAACTTTGAAAGGGTTTTAGAAGCACTAGGAAAATGCTTAGAAAAATATGTGTTCTCCCACATGCCAGAGATCATTCCTTGGGGACAGAAAATCCTTTGTCCTCTACAAATGAATTTGTGTTAATGAAAAGCCATATTATAATACGGTGGTGATGATGATCATCGTAGCCTCTGCCCTAATACAGCTTTGACCTTTTGTGAAATTAGTGGCAGTAAATATTTCCTGTTAGCTGCCTGTACTTTGTGGCTCCATAATTTTCTCCCCATTTGTTGATACAGTTCCTGGCAGCATATTTCTGCTCATCTCGAAATAGAAATACATTATACAGTCTAAGAACTTAACCTTAAAATCATGGAGGAGAAAAGTGTTAAAAGCAAATCCTCTCTTTCACACGTTTCAGCTATGTTAATAATATTAGCGTTAGAAATACCAGCTGAATAAATAACGTGACATCAACAGTCTTCGGAGGAGGTAACATTGGGCCAAGTGTGAGTTGCTTTCCAATATCTCCCCCCTTTCCAATATACCCCCCCCCATTAATTAGAGATGATTAAATACCATGATCTTCTAAATAGATTCAGTATTTTTACACCATCGCTCTGTATTGCTAATGGTCTTGTCCACCCTCTTTCTTGGAGGGATATGGAAACACCGACCGCTTTCCTTGAAAATATGGAAGTATCAGGCCAGACCTGAAAACAGGCATAGTTTGGGTCTTGGAGTGACACACTTGTGCCAGGAAAAAGCTGAGGTGCAGACTCTGGTTTCTCCAAGGTGCTGTTCAGTAACAGCCTGAAGAACCGCTGTGGAAATTCCTGGTGGATTGAAGTTGGGTCAAACTGTTTCTGTGGGTTTTTTCCTCCTTACATAGGGCAAAAAACAAGAAAGCTGACCTGGGAGGGAAGGGGCTGCTGGAGGTGCCTGCCCTAATTCTGCACCTCTCCACTGTATGAGCAGACCTTCCCATATGGGTGTGTATGGTCTCTTCAGCACAGATTCCTTTTAAAAACCAAGCTTCAGCCAGCTTGGGAAAAAAACCCTATTCAAGCAGCAGTGTCACAGGCCACCTTGGGATGACACATCGAGAAATGGGAGTTTGTACCTGCAGATAGACACAGTACAAATGGGTAGCTTGTTAATATGTGAAACTCTCAGAAATAAAGATGTCAATGTGGAATAACATCTACTAGGAATGATTATTGTGACAGGAGGGTTGTTTGAAAGCGTTCCACACTGTTCAGCACACCTCATGTCTATACAGTTTTACTTGTTTGTTCGCGCACACATTCAGAGTGAAGCTGTCAGAGTTGTCAAACCAGTGCAGCCGTGCAGCAATAAACCTTTTAATGCTCGGTGAAGCATGCAATCGGAATTATACAACATGAATGCAGTCTTTCTTGGGATATGTAAATAAACACACAAAGAATGCCTTTATGTATAATCCACTTGCTCCTAATAATATTTGTTTATGGGGAGGATAATACAGTGTAACCATTGTTAAATTCATAAATGAAGTTAATCCCTGGTATCTGTCATAAATATGGAAAGAGTTTGAAAGCTTCTGAATTCAAGGCTTGAATATAAAAGTGTGTCCTGCTTGAAACTGAAAGGATCTTCCAGCATTTTATACTGACCCTGAGGGCTCAGCCCTGAGTTAAGTGAAGTGGCAGGGCACAGTGACAGTGGTGCCTACATGCTTTGTTAAACAGGGCTTGGGACTCTCTGGGAAGGCCTTTGTGAAACATTTTCCTCTGTAAAGGCCAGTCCTAGGACAAGTGCTTTTGAAAACAGTGCTTTTATTCATAGTTTATAAGGGTAGAAGAGATCCATAAATCATTTATTGTGCTCTCTCTGTGTGACAGACTGTCATCACTTGTACTGTGCATAGCCTAGTGCTGCCTTTGATTGTAAGTCCCCTTTCAGAAGGGCACCCTTTCAGAGAGCCAGTAGTTGGGGAACTGCTTCTCCAGGCAGTCTTTCGAACTCTGGGATGCCTCCACTGGTCTACTAATCTGTATTTATTAGCTTTCAGCTTCCAGCAATTGCTTCTGCTCAGGCCTTTCTTCATAAGATTAAAACCTCGATTTGTAGCACATATTAGAGTAATGTGTGTTGGTTGCATGACCAACTGTAAGGTCCTGACCTGTGTTTAGGTGGGCTGTGGTGGCAGCCGGAAAGAGGTAGGACCTGCCCATCTGCTTCAAGGATGAAGTAAATTGTGTGTGGAGAGCCCCATCACTTTTCACACACTTACTTCCCTAACAAGCCCATTCCCTGAGTCACTCCATGGCAGCTGGGGCACTGCAGAGGGGAAGGAAGTGCAAAGCAAATCCATTCTGCACAGGCATCATACAGAGCTGGAAGGAGGTTTCACTCCAGAAGGTTTGCAGACAGGTATATTTATCAGTAGGATCCATTAAAAAAGGTGTCATGCATTTATCGTGGGCTCTTTCTGTCTCGCTGGGGTAGGTTATTGCCAGGCTACCCAAACCCGAGCTCTGTCAAACTGCAGGGTGGTGTGTGGAGCATCCTGCACTGCTTCTTCAAGCCACAGACTTCAACCCTCCGGGATGACTAGGTGGGAAGTGAGTATAAGTGTGAGTTATGGGGCTGCAAGAAACTCCTGAAATAAGAAAACAGTTCCATCTCTAAGGATGGTTGCGATGTGTTTCTGTGACAGGCAAATCCCTTTCCTTGCTGCAAGCAATATGAGTGGTGCAGGCTGGGAGGAGAGAAGGGCTGGGGCCTCGGGCGAAGTTTTAATGAGAGAAATGCCATTCAGAAGAAATAATGCATGAACATTGTATAAACCCTGCAGGAGCAGGAGCCCCCAGCTCCCCTCTCCCTTTTGGGAGGGGCAGATTCCTTCCCAGGCTTTCCCCTTGCTCCTGAGCATCTGGATCACTTGCCTTCAGGCTTGTCCATGTTTAAACCATGATAGGGCTGAAATGCAGTGTTAGCACTCTCCATCGGTTAGATTGCTGCTGCTGCATTCACTAAGGAAATAACAATTGCCAAAATGAAATCTTAAAAGCAAACATATAAATATTGTCCCCTCACCGGTACTTCAGAATTGCTTGTTTCCTCAGAATATCTGTCCATATACACCTTCATACATTGCTTGCTCCTCTGCAGTGTTGGAAACTTATATCAAGTTATGGATAAGCCTTTAGGAAAAGCCTACACTCTACACTGGTATTCCCATGCTCAGCAAGAATCCCTGTCCCTTCACAACACTGTTTGATTTGCTCTGGAGATCTGTCATATGCCTCTTCTTAGCCTTAAGTGAAAAGAACCTTAGCACGCTGAGTAGTACTATTTTCAACTGTTTCACTTACCATTTTTAATTGCTAACCCACAAATATCCAGATGGCCACAGGTACGAACTGAACCAACTGGAGCAATTAGAAGCTCAATACCCTGTAGGCTTCTGTTCAGAATAAATACCAGCCGCCCCCAGGTTGAAAGCAGGTGGCTCACTTCCTTCTCATCATTTTTCACTTTTGTTTACCTCCATATTCACAGATACAGGCCAGGAGTGAAACTGGATGGGCTAGAAATGTCAGCAAATATGTCTAGTACCAAAAGATTGTTCAGGCTTGTCCTCTCCTTCTGTGTGCCTCACTGGTGATGTGCATGTACATAGAATAATGGACACAGTAATATTTATAAAGCTTACTGTAGTGAATAAAGTACTTAGTGAAAAGCATGTGTAAATGTTAGCTTGTCCCTCATTCAGGGCAATGCATTCTTTGGGGTCTAGGTTGTGCCACCCAAAGTCTGTCCTACTGATTCCGTAAGACTTATGTGCTTCTGACCATGTCTGGCAGTGCCTGCAGATTTGTGCTTCACAGCTGGCCCAAGCTAAAGGCATCTGCCTTTCTGGGCATCTTCTGTCAAACTGACAGACGGGAGATTTAGATTATATATAAGGAAGAAATCCTTGACTATGAAGGTGCTGAGTCACTGGCACAGGGTGCCCAGAGAAGCTGAGGCTGCCCCATCCCTGGCAGTGTTCAAGGGCAGGTTGGACGGGGCCTGAAGCAACCTGCTCTAGTGGAAGGTGTCCCTGCTTGTGTCAGAGAGTTGTAACTGTATGAGCTTTAAGGTCCCTTCTAACCCAAACTAGTCTGGGATTCTGTGATTCTATGAAATCTTGGGTTAGTGTTGCAACTCTTGTTCTTGTACTAAAAATCTATGATTAGCAAAAATTCTTGCAGTTGTTAAATCTGAACAAACAGCATTTTGAGCAAATGCTTAATGATTTGGTGAAGTCTGTGAAGGCAAAAATCTTCTTGTAGTTTCCTGAAATCAATTACCTGTCAGTTTTGTTGTTAGGGTTTTTTTTTAATTTACATTTACAGATATCGTGCTGTAAAACTGTGACACAGATGCTGAGGGAATTAAATGAGCTGGGATTTCGTATGCTATCCAGAGGAGCAGTCTCATGCTGTGCAAATTCAGCATAGCAAGGGCAATCTTTTTCTCAAGTTAATAAAGTTATCAGTTAAATGCAGATGACAGTGTACAGAGGAGTATTTGTCCCTCACTGAAGACTATTTCTTCCTCTCCCAGATATGGAGGAAAGTAATCTTCACATTGCTATTACAGCAAATCTTGCTATAACGAATATGGGTGTCACTAAATCCCTGTATATACATGCATGTGCACATATATATGTACATGCATGTCTGTACTGGGGGCTTGCAATTTGATAGTCTCTGTGTGAGTAGGTACCCCTATATTCATGTTGATTATTAAAGGGGGATATCATGAGTGCAGTTAAGTGAAAGTACAATTCTTTCCCTGGCTTTTGTGTATTTTTGATCATTTCTCAGTATTGAAATAATGGATGGTTGCATTCAGGAACAGAAGCAGAAACTGGTGCAGGACAGGGAGCAATTTCCTGCAGGTGGAGGCTGCATGTGGGGTCCTGATGCTGAAATGGAGCAAAGACAGATGCCTAATGGGGATCTGCCTTGAACACCCTCAGCTCTGGACAGTGCTGAGTCACAGCAGTGGACCTGGGTTGCTGGCATGGTCCACAGATTAGAACACTGATGCCCGGGTGCCTAAAACAGGTGCTTTTTACATGTGTAACCACATACAAGGCAGCACAGAGCCAGGAAAACCCAAGCAGCAGGTGTTGATGGAACCAGTGTTTGCTGTGGAAATAGAGCCCTTGCTTTAGCCCTGCTCCTCCCAGAGCAATTGGAGGTTATTCAGCAAAGCAGGAAAGGCTCTGGCTGGTGCTCAGGTCACTTACCTGAGCAGGGAGCAGCCATGGGTCGTGTTCTTTTCTCCAAAGGTTGTTTAGTATTTCATCCATGGCTCCTTAACATAAAATGTTGGAATGGCCAGAAAATCATATTAATTTTCACTCCTTTTTCTGGCCCAGTGGCTATCTAATTAATCATGTCAGCAGTGCCCCATAGCAACAACTGGTACATAATGTGATCAGCTTGTGTTGGTTTACTGTGTACACATTGGACCAGTTTTAGGATTGAAAAAAAAAGCACACTTTGCATTGTTTTGATGGAAAGATGTATTTTTTTCATACCCCTCCTGTGTACATGAAAAATGTCTTCTTTTTCTTCACTATAGATCAGATTTTCATAGCAGACTCTTGGCTAATTCCATGGTTACAGTAATGAAGAGTGAAAACTGCATAATCACTGAAGTTTGGTTGAACTCTCCTAGAAACTCCCAACTGGCTAATCCATGAAGAAAACAGATTATTCTCCTGCGGTTTTCTTTGTCTTTAAATAAGTGCTTTTTCTGTGCTTCTGTCACTCAAGGGTATCTGCTTTCTGAATCAGCCTGTGTAATGTCTTCATCTGCACTGCCACCACGCAGTTAGAGTAACAGACTGCGTTGACCTCTAGTATATCTAGTAACCATTCAAAAGGAAATTGCAGAGCTTTGTGTTCCTTCCCCCCACCCCTGGTATTTCAGTTTTCAGAAGTGTTTTCATACAAATTTTGCTTGAGCTGCTGCATGGGCAGTATCCTTCTGAGGAAGTCATCTCTTGCCTTCAGCACAGTCCAGCAGCAGCATGATGCTCTGGGCTCTCCATAAAAGCAGCATGCAGTAGCTTTTTTGTCACCAGCATTTTCTTTCATACATATATGTGTGTGTATATATATACATATATATATATATATATATATATATATATGCACACAGGTACTCCACGCACGTGGAGATATGTGGTTTCTGAGCCATGTACCACACTGCAGCCACAGCGTAACCTCAGCTCTCTTCCAGACAGCTGCTCCTGATGAATGGGTAAAGCCTTGCTGGGGACTTCCACTTCTGACCAGCAGTGCCCTTGATTTGCCTCTTCCCTGCAGGTGAGAATTCATCTGCACTGAGAGAAAGCCCAGTGTGTATGTCTAAAGTGGTGATAATGAATTTGCAGCTCCCCATGGTGTGGTAAAGAGTGCAGTATGGAAAAAGAGACGAGTTCCCATAGGGAGGGACCTGCAACCACCATTTACTCTGTGCGTTTTCACTCAGAGGGGGTAACTCCTGCTCTGCAGAGCAGTGGTGGAATGAGCACCCCAGGCAGGGGAGCACCAGGACTGCCCATTCAGCACAGGATGCTGAGTGAGCTCTGCTTCATTCCTGGAGCTGCTGTGTGCAGCATGACACAGCTGGCCCCTTGGAGAACAGCGAAGTACTAGCATGAGGAAATACAGCCTCAAGGTTCAGGGCTATGTGCAGGAATTCCAGGGGAAATCATCTAGCCTGTTTTATGTAGAGATCCCTCTGGGCCTTAGTAATTCTTAAATTACCTCTGTTTTATTGAATTTATAGTTCCTATTCAATACCCTCCACCGTGATGTTGCTATCATGATTGTACGCCTCTAGTTTTCGCAGGAGAAGCAGGGGCTGCAGGCTGTTCTGCACAGGTTCCTCCCTGTTAATCTGCACATCCAAGTATCAAGGAGCAGTCAATAAAAAGCACTGGCTGCACTCCACCTCCCTCATGAGATACTTTTTCACTCTTTCTTGCCTAAATGAAACCATTAGAGCCTGTCAAGTTGGTGGGCAGTTAAGCAGTGGGGAGAATTTATGTGTCATTCCTGATGAAAGCCTTCTTTAAACTTGTCTGTGGATATTTTACCTGCAAAATCTTTTGCATTACTTCTGATCCCAGCTTGTTCCGTGTAATGTTGCATCTCAGTGTGTTCAGCAACAGCCTAATGTGATAAGACGTAACACAATATGATGCTATCTAAGTTCTTAAATGCACACAAGGTCACAAATTCAAAGAGACACTTCAGAATTACAGTTTGTTGTATTCTTTTAAAAGACAGACCAGATTGTGAGCATCGCTTGAGCCAAGGTGTTCTGCTTGCTGTTATCTGTGTGTTCCCAGGGCACTTCTGGTCTTGAGACTTTTGTAGTGCTTGTCTGGTTGACAGGATAGAGCATCCCATTAAAACAAGCCTGAAGCAGAGATATAGGGGTCCTTTCTGGAGCTGAAGGAACATCCCTTCAGGATGCCTTTTGTCCAGTACTGCGCTCCAGCTTTGGAAAATACACATTGCTGTCTAAATACTCCCTTTCATGCACATACTTACATGACATATTAACACTGTCAGTGCTAACACAGGTCATTAGTATGATTGGAACAATTAATTGCATTTCAAAAGAAAAGCTGAGAGGCTGGAAAGTCTTCCACAAAGGTGAGGGTTGTGGCTGCTCTTGGCAATACCATGAACTCTCTCCTATGCAATGGAAAGGTGTTACTCTGCCTCTGGCTTATGCTCCTTGACTTTTAACCACCCTGTTAACCCAGACCATTGCCCTTGGGCACGGGCTGCTCTGTACCATTGCATTGTGCAGGGCCAGGGAAACCACAGGGTTTGATGAGGACCTTGGCTGCCAGCCCTGCATACCCAAAGGTGCATCTTTCCTGCTTGAGTGTTGGGGAAGGTTGGAAAGCAAACACACAGGGCTAAAGTAGGATGATGTCCCCCCAGGGGAGGCTGGGGATGTGTTGGTGTCTCCAGGATGTGCACAGCACTCCTCTGGGGCAAACACTGTGGGTGTACTGAGTGGAAGGCTGCTGTGCTGCAGTTGGTGCATGGTGCCAGGCGGTTATAACTGTGTGTAGGTAAGGTTGAGCTCTCTAGCTGTAGAAACTGGAGGAGGGTGATGGAAGAGGGATGTGTCCTGGGGGCCTGGTACATTAGGTTAACTCAGGAGACTTTCATTCTCTTTCCCAGCCCACCTGTGAAATGGGGTATTTATGTTCAGCTGCTGGGTGGCTGTAATGTCTATGCAGATTATCAAGTATTTAGTGCATAACCTGCCTCTCACTAATCCTTCTGGACCTCCTTGAAGAAAGGGACTTTTATTGCAAGCTACAGATTCAGAATAAGAAACAAGAATCTGGTTACATAATTGTATGATGACAAGTTTAGCTCCTAGTTAAAGTTCATTAACAAAGAAAGTAATTAGTCATAGGAACACCCTGACAGCAGAGTGACGGATTCTCTGCCTCACCCTATTGGAAGTTGAGACCAAATGTTCCTGGAGGGAAGAAGGGGGCTCTGTCCTAGTGTAGGAGCCTCCCCTGGAACTTGGCACTGGGTTTTGTGGTACAGCAGGGTTTTGTGCTTTAGGTACACGCCGATGTCTTTGCTCTTGCCATGTTGCACATAGGAACCATGCTGAACACTAGGACCTCACCACTCTGCCCTGCAGCATTTCAGTAATAAGTCTGAGGCAGACAGCTTTGTTTAGGTTCAAATGTATATCCCAAAACACATTATAGGACAAGCAGAGCAATGGAAGGCTAGATCTGCCACTGGGGCAACATACGATATTCCTATTCACTTGCGTTCAAGCAATGGTTACTGATCATGATCAGCATGGTGAACTGAAACACAGTCTGCCTCTTAGCAGAAAAGTAACTAAATCAAATTAATATTCTCATTTTAGATGATCTTAAACAGGAGACATGGAAGCAGCTGAATCTTTTATTTCATATATCTTGTCTCCCGTATAAAAGCCATTTGACTTATTTGTTCCATATACATTTATATTTAAAACAGTGTCTGCAGCTTGGGTTTACACCATATATGTTATTTTCCTTGGAAGAAAGCTTACTTATTTAGTTCTTAGTCTGCTTGAACTACCCTCAGAAGGATAAATATCAGCCTTTATTTTCTAGCAACTCTTCTGCTCTTCTCACTTAGATGGGTCTGCAGAAAAGATTTGTTACAGTGGGACTGCCACCATTGTGCAATCCTGTGGAAAGCATCTCTTTGGAAATAGGGTCGTGGAGATTAGCAAAGCCAAAAGAGGCAAAAGAAACTCAAAATGAAGCCTGTTGCTTTATTGTTTATTGCACCTTTTGCACCTGAACAGCACAGGGAATCCTAAAGCAGCAGGTGATTTGTAAGTGATTTGATATTCTCCATGTGATTTCACGTGCCTGAGCTGAGTGGAAATGGCTCAGTGTAGATTGCCACTATATGAAAGACTAAACTTCTCTGCCTTTTAAGGACAGCTTAGCAAGAACAATCATTTAAATTCAAATGGCATCGGATCAGTTAAAACCAGATAGGATATAACTAGACAGAGCCATTATGATCCTAGAGACAATACTGTGTACCTTCCTGGCTATTAATTGGTGCCAGTGTGCACTGTGCTGTGTCAGCTCAGTTCCCAAGTGGGCAGCGGCCAGCAGATTTCATAGCCTGGTTTCTAGCCAGGATCTGTTGTTGGCAGCATGATCTGATAATCTTAATTTATACAGCTAATTCTGGCTGGGAATCTAACTGTTTGTTGTACATCGTTTAGACTTAATATCACAGGGCCTCTGTGATGCAGGCAAAGGGCATCATCCCCTCTGTTTTACATGGAAAGTGCCTTGTTGCAGCTGTAGATCTGCTCCTGTTCTCACACAGCCTAGGGAAGGGTAGCAGTTTGTCCAAAATCTCTGCAGCTGATTTGCTCCACCATTTCCCAGTGGTATCTTGTCTGAGAAAAGAGTAGGGGTAAAGAATACCTCTCTCCAGTCCTGTCTTTCTCTTCCTTCTATTTTAGGCAATGAAAGGTTTACATGGGTAAAACTTTCCCACATAAAAATCTCAAATGCTTTCTGTATTCCAGTATATTTCTGTATACATGGCTATTTTTTTCTGCACAGTCACATAACTAGGGTTTATATGTACACATTGTCAGGGTGTGCTCATGGGGAGCAGATGCTGGGTGCCAGGTCCTGCACCACCTGTCTCTGGCTGTGCCCTGTCCATCATGCTGCTCTTGCACTAGCAGCATCCCACTGCAGTGGTCCCTTGCACATAACTGGTTTCAGAGGACATGGGACCATCTCTCTTTTCTATAGCAGCAGAACAAATGCACTGCTGAGGCAGGGCTTGCAGCCCTCAGCGTGTCTCTAGGGAGGGCCATTGAGATGCCCCAATACTTACATAAATGCCATACTGGAGAGCTCTGCCCCAGAGTCAGTGTGGAGCTGCTGGGTTGCTGCCTGCAGTGCTGGCTGTGGCCAGTATGCCACAGAGGGAGGACTGGACCCAGGAACCCACCAAGCAGCTGCACACCTCTGCCAAGAGGACTGGTGGAATTTAGTGCTGCCTTAATGTTATTTAAAATGTAGATTACTCCATCTTATGTAAGGGGAGGAGTGGAGCAATTTCCATGTGTTTGTACACTTAGCAGGAATTATGCAAAAAGAACATCCCTCTCAACCTTTTGCGCACACGACCTGCATTTTATACAGGGATCCAGTGCCATGTTCGCAGGGGGAAGCCCTCTGTAAAATACAAGATCATTTGAAATAGCATCTCCTTCTCTCAGATATATCAATTTACTTTTCCAAAAACATTTTCACTCATAATGGGACAAACCCATCCATTTGGTTATTGTCAGTACCCCACTGGAATCTTTCATCTCCCAAATCTGTTTCTCAAGTCTGGAGCAGCCTGAGCACTAACTATGCCAAGTTTTTCACACAACATCTTGGCAGAATCTCTTTGCTTAAATATATTTCTGTGTGTTCACATTTATTAAAACAAGTACTGTGAAATCTTTGTTTAGTTAGGTTATGAATTGTTTGCTCATTTTGTTCTGTATTTACGCAGCTGCTGATACTACACATTCGTAGCTATGGCTCAGCTTGGTTGTGTCATTCAAATAAGTAATGCTGCTAAATTTAATTAAAGAAGTGAATATTGGTTTTTGCTGTGATCTGACACCATTACTCCACCTACACTGCAAGTTGCTTGTACCAGGCTCACAGGGGAGCTGAGGGACTGTGAGACTGAAGGCAGTGGAGGAAGAGCACAGTGACAACTCTGTCTGCTGTGGCCATCCAGAGGGAAATGTGAGTGTGCACCCAGCACTGACAAACGGCAGGATGCATTTGTTGCCTTGGCATATGAAAAGTGGGTAAATATTGCCACAGCGTGCATTTACATAATGGTTTCTTTGAGTAGTTTGCTGACAAGGTGTGAGAAATGGGCTGTGGTAGTAAGACAAATTACAAAGCAGTGTGATCTCTAATCCCTGTTTGTGAGCTGTTTATAAACTGCAGCCATGTTTAGTATATCAGATGCATTTCATTTCTGAGGGCTGTAATAGCAGTAAACAATTTGTTGGATTTATGCTGGCATCCTGGGTAAACCTGCATTTGGAATGTTTAGGGAAAAAAAAGGGAGAAGGCAGGAAATCCAGCCTGTACTGCAGACTTACTGACTCAGGCCTGGACTGTCTCTCATTTGGCCTTTTACTGACATGTACCAAACTGGTGGTCAGATGAGACTGAGAAGTAGAGGTTAAAGCCTGGAAGCAAGGATTTCTTTTAAGCAAGCCTGGAAGAATTTTGAATTGATCCAGGGACCAGAATCTGGAAAACTCTTTTCACAAAATAAAATTTCAGTACTTTTTATTTCTTCTATATCTTCTTTGGGTAAAGAATGTACAGTTGCATCTTCCCCAGTCTTACATTTCAGGAGTCAGATGCATTCTTAGCAAGGTCACTTCTTTGGGCTAATAAAAAACATTACTTTCTAAATGAGGCTGCTTTGCTGTCTTTGTTAGGGGCTGAGGAAACACTCACAATGCACACTAGGGATACCCAAAGGAGGCTGTAGCAGTGTTTGATGTCATTGGGTGTGAAGAAATATCAAGGCTATTGCTGGCACAGTTAGGCACATTATATATTTGCTAAATAACCGGGGGTTGCACACAGGAAATTCTGCTGCTGTGTAAACAAAGTCAAATTCAGATTAAGGAAAGAATGGGCATGTCCCGGGTGAATTGTTTGGTGGTAGTGTCCAACATTTCCCTGGGACATAGTTTCTCTTATGAACTTGGACAGAGTGGTTTAGCAGTATAAAAGTAACCCAAAGCAAATGTAAATCAAATCCACAAGGAAAAATATAAAAGAACAAAAACCTCAAAGGCTTAAAATATAACCACAAAAGATTTTCTGGCTTTATAGCTGTATAATTGAGAGCATGTAATAATCCAGTGACAGCATGACTAAAATAATACACAATTAAAACAAAGGAGAGAGAATGAGCTAAAAGAATGACAAAATTATGATATAAGAGACTTTGCAATTGTTGCCTGTTGGTTTTCTTGCTGTGGTTGTTTTCATTCTAGTACCATTAAATTATGTTTATACTGGATTATCATAAGGAAAAAGGTATTATAAAGTTTTATGATGAGAGTCTTTGAGAAGATAAGTATTTGCAGGAAGCTGCTATTGACTGAGCAATTCATTTCATGGTTGTTGTCTAAGAGGACCTGCTGATAGAATTGTTGCTTGGAGGAGGATGTCAGGGAAGTAATTTTGGGGAGGACAGGCAAGGTGATACTTCCAGAAGTGACAACTTCTCATTCTGGGTGAGAATGTAATTCATGTGCACCTTACGACTTGACCTCATCAAAGTGATGTAGCTATAAATTATTAGGAAGATTGATCTATGTGTGAACTTTACTGATCACTTGCTCAGGAGATGCAGGTGCTATCACAGTGAGCACCCAGAACGCTTCTGCGAGCTGTTGTAAAAGCTGTTGTAAAAAATAACTGGCAGTTCTCCATCAGTCATCCATGGCCAATAAAAAGTTTCTTATCACAGGATTCTATTTACTGGTCAGCTCAGGCTTCCTCATGAATGATCAAAGATCCCTGCAAGGTCGCAGTGGGGTAATTGAGAGTTACTGCTCAACAAAGACCTACCATCTGCTGTGCCTCAAAGGTAGATATTGCTCTTTAAACCATGCAACATCATGATTAATCATATGATAAAGTTCATGACACTCAGCTTCCTGATACCCTTGAGACTATCAACAATTGAAGATTGATTTAGCTGCCCTTGTCCTAATGGCTCTTCGCTTTCCAGTCTTGCTGCAGAGGGCAGAGAAACACCTTCAAGCATACTCATGGTGCAGCTTGTTGGTGATGTGAATTGCTGATTTTAGGGCCCAGTTTCTCTTCACCACTTGGAAATGATGAAAGTTAAAGGCTAAAAAAATGTAAGGGATTTTGTTGTCTTGAAATCAAATACATTATTTCAAATAATATCTGCCTTGATGGGATTCTCCCTAGTTCTTACCCATAAACACTCGGATCTATCATCACAATCATCAAGCTCTAGACAGTGAAAACACTCCTTAACATCTAGTGCTACCCCACCACCTCCCCTTCCTTGCTTATCTCTTCTGAAGAGTTTATCACCATCTATAGAAGCACTCTAGTTGTGAGTCACACCACCCTCTTTCTGTGCTGGCAGCTATGTCATAGTTTTCCTGCTGCATAACAGCTTCTAGGTCTTCCTGTTTGTTGCCCTTCCCCATTCATTAATTCAGCAGTGCCCATTTGTTACATGCACGAATCTTCAATAATTCCCAAACTATCCAAGAAGATGGTTTGACTTCCTCTAAAGTGGGTCTTTGGGACTGATCCTTATCCCATAGGAGCTGCACTGGAGTTTGTGCATCTTCACTGATGTCATTGGCAAAAGAACAGGGCCTCTGCAATGGAAGGACGTGAGAACAAGCTGGATCTGCTTAAATTTGAGGTAAATCACAGAGTTTAAAGGATCAGAAAGGAATTTTCGAATAACCTGATTGTTAAATGTCACTTCTGGGGTCAGAGAGCAAGTGACAGATGTTGAGAGGAGCATCACATTGTCCCACAGAAAAAGACATCATTACCCCATTATTTCCAGATTTTCCCCTGTGAGAACCATTTCCATGGACACAGAACTTTTTCTACTGATTCCTTCACAGTGACCAGCTCCCCAGAATATTGCACGATCAGCTTTCAACAATGATGCCTGGAAAAGAAAAGTAATCTAAAAATTAGAAATCCCCCTGCAACTGCAGAGACTGTGAACTCAATTTACCAATGCAAACAAGAGAAACCTGCCAAGTTGCCAACACTGTTGTCTAATTTGTTGACACAGAGATCACAGGCAGCATTTTATTTGGTTCCATACATTTGCATTTGTTTGTCATCTGATCAGGTCTATAATCCAGCCACTCCTGCATCAGGGAAAATTGCTCTGTGTCCTTCCCAGTTTTCTTACAACAAAGTACAGTTGGGGTATTTTAAACTATATTTCTGACTCTTTCCAATGCCTGAATCTGTTGACCTTAAGGGCATGCTGTGAAGGCTGTTTGCTTTCAGGACCATTTGGGGAAGGCGACTGTGGGTGGCAGTGAGATGTGGAGAGGTGATGATCGTGCAAACGTGCCTGCACTCTTAGTGTGGATAATGGGGTCCTCTGTGCTTTGAACTGGAGATGATTTCATATGTGATTCTGCCAAGGAAATCTTTGTGTCTCTGAAAGTTTAACTGGAGTGAAGGCACCCAGGTCCAGTGATGGGGTTTCTGGCTTTGGCTCCCTTGTCACAACTCTGCTTGACCCAATACAGCTCAGGCCCCAGAAACTATCCCAGACCCTCAGTATTTTGCCCAGACAGAGTCAGGAAGGTGCTTTACCTGTCCATGGAACCTCCCTTTCACTTTCAAAGTTAATTGACTTTTTCCTTCTGCTCTTCCCTTTCCATCCGCTCATGCCTGTCCTTTCGTTGCCACTGTCAATTCTTGCTGGGTTCAATGTGGTACCATGCAAATCCTTATATTGAAAATACCCAGAAATCTCCAGCCAACCACTTCTTGATCTGAGTACCTGCACTTTCCTGGCATGGAAATGGGAGATGGAGAAGAACAGAGTGCTCATTCAGTTTCTTACCTATTGCCAATACAGATTTATCTTCAAGAACCAATTTACCATACTCAGGAACTGCATCTGTCCCAATGGCATAAGGGACTGGATATGGTATATTCTGTCTCAGGAAAATTCTCATTTAGCATTAAAACATTGTGGTCCTAAATTTTGTCTCCTGACCCCTGAATAATTCTTGTCTCACAATTATATTTTATTCTTTTCCTGATTTTTTTTTCTTATACATGCACTTTTGGTGACCTCTTCAAAATGGTCATTGACCAACACCATACCACATTCATTCATCAAACAATATCCCCAGTCACTTCATCATTTTCTTGCTTGTCTCTGAATTCTTTCCAATTTGTCCAAATTAATGGCTCCCAGCAATTCCTGATCATGAGAGGATAGAGGGTGTATCTAATGTGACAGTTATTTATTCTGCTGAGAAAACAACTTTGTTTCTCTTTTCAGAGAATTAGGGCTTTACAATAAGCTATGTCACATACTTAATGAGGTGTTACAGAGAAATACTTTCTCTTGCAAGAATTTCTTCTTTATTCTTCTGTTGCATCTGCTCTGTTCCTGGTGGCAGGAAATTTTTAAAACGTGTGTATAGTTTTTAATGGTTTAGAAGGTTTTTCTGGGGATTAATATTTACTATTTTCTGAAAAATTATCAAGATATCCTCACTTCTCACTGCTAGAGAAGTATGCATTAAAAATATTTGCCAATTAAATCTCATTAAAAAATGCTTCACTGACTATTGAGTTCTCAACATAACACTGGTGTGTGTCCAGAGAAGGACTCTTTCCATGTGTGTGTGCTCATGAACTCCAGAGGCAAATTAAAATACTTTAATAATAAATAAATATTAATGACTATTAATATTACAAATAGATTTCAATAAACACAATATGAATGTATCCCAGTGTAAAGTTGCGAGGTCTGGGTACAGAATAGCTCTCTCTACTGAGAAGGCTTCACTTTTATGTGCACCTTGTCAGACACGTTTGGGAGACTTGCTCCCTCTGACTGGTGCCCTTGGATTGGTTGGATCCTCAGACCCCTGCAGTGAATGGTACACATCCATGTCCCACTTTTACTGAATTGTTATGCTTTTAAGTGAGCACATGGAAGAACAAGGGCTGCTTTAACCACACTTCACTCTGCTGACTTTGAACAGGAAAGAAAACCATTCCCTACCACCAGTGCACAAACATTCCTTGCATTTGCATCCATGCTTATCAACAGTGGTTGTTACCTGGATGGAAAGAACTTTGAAAAATTATTAACTCCATTAATAACATGAATTCTGAAATAGTGAATTCACTGAGGGTTCAGTTAAAAGTTCAGTTAAAACCATGTGCACCTTTCCCAAAATTTCTGGGGTTTTGATCTCCTCCTAAGGACATTCCACTCTTTTACCTCAATGTCTCTGTTAGGGTGGGATAAATAATTTGACTGTCATAAAGAGCTTTCTCCCTTTATACTAATACATTTGAATAACTCTAACTTTTAAACATGTACTATGATATTATTTAGACCTCTCTAAAAATTCATAAATAACACTTTCACCCTAATGGCAGTTGGTAAAATTAATCCTTTTAAAAACCACAGTACTTTTTTTAAAGCCCTGTCACCCACCAGCTCCACAAATACTTATACAATGAATGGAAACCCAGAAAAACCTTTGTCTTTTGTAGGTGTCCTGATATGATTTATTCAGCCTGGGACACAAGTGTCCCAGGATAGACCCTCCTGCCTTTCTGTCCCTCCTTGTGTCCTGTTGTGTGCAAGAGCAGCTGAAGATATCAGGCAGGTCTTTGGCACGACTGTATCTCAGCTCTGCTCATTATTTGGCTGAGGAATTTACCCTGGCTTGAGTCCTCCTTCTGGGCTTTCTTTTCACAGCCCAGTGAAGCAAAATCCATTTGTTTCATTGATGCTTAGGTTGCACCTTGGTGATTTTCCAAACAAATCCATTAAAATATAGCCCATGCCTTTCTTCTCCAGAAAGCCTCCGTTTTGCTCTGTGATTGGAATGATGATGTCAGACTGGAGTGTTTAGGATTTCCAAATTCCCTGCCACAAAATAGGAGTGAACTAATCAGAGGGACAGACAAGCTAATTATAGCAGAGAGAGCGCTTCTATTTATTCCCAAGTATCTTGTTAATCAGCAATAATGGAAAAGGAAACAGCAAAAAATTACACAGCAGTTAAGTGAGTTTTTGGTAAAATATATATTCTTAAATTAGCCCAAGTGTCTCTGAATCATGTAATGTAATTAAATTTAATCCATTAACAATATGAATCTTGAGTCCTACTTCCGATCGTATTTTCAAGAGTGGAAGTAATGAAATGTTCAGTGGCAAGTAGGTAGTGTTATTATCAGAGACCTAATTGCTCAAAGGTGGGGGAGCGTGTTAGAGTCGTTTTCAATGTCACAGCTGAAAAAAAAGAATGCTGGGCAGTGTTATGATCTGAGGCTTGAACTGCATTGAGGTTTATTGGGATAGGGATGTGAGCAGAACCTGTCCAGCAGAAATAAATGTACAGAACTGTTCATTCCCTTTCTGTGCGGTTGCACCATGAGAACATTTATACAGACATCAGCACTAAAAAAAATCAATTACATTTTAGCTGATACTTTTACAAAAAGAGATCTAAGAGCATTGAGATGGCCCAGGAACCATCCATCCTGGACATGTTTTGAAGCAGCGGAGTTTGCAAAGTTCCTCAGGATCACCCCCATCCTTTTGCCTTGTCCTGCTGCTCATTGTTGTTCCTCATCAGGGCATGGCAAGCAAATAGCACAGTTTATTAGCTGCAAACAGCAAATACCTCCTTTTCTTGGATGGATTTTTTTACCACCCAATTCTGCAGTGATTTCCTTTTAGGACAATCTCTCTTTTGGATTCAAGATGTCAGTCTTCATTACAGGGCAGAAAGCAATAGGATTTGACCTTCATTTTGAGTCTGTTTTAAGGAGGTTTATGGTTATGAACATATAGAATTTCCTGATTTTTTTTTAAAAAGCGCTGTTAAAAATCAAACTTAGATGCCCTCGAGTCACATAAAGACAGGCACTAACAAGCATCTCATGAGCTGAAAATTGAATCTTATAACACTTCAACCGAGCAGTCTAGGAAAATTAAGATTAGGGCTGGAAATAGCGGAAATCAATATTAAAGCTTATGTATATATGCTTTATGTATTAGCTGTGGTGACCAAAACACCCCGAGTTTTTTCACACTGCAGATAGATGAACTTTGCTGGCAGCACCCATTAAGAGCAGACTGGGGGGAGCTCTCAGCTTGGCCTCATGCAGGGGCTGGCAGCGGTCCATCCTGGAGAGGGTGAGGAGAAGCAGAAGCCCTGACCTCGGGGATAGTGTCAGGCCTGGGCTGGCACATTATGGAACTGACACCCACCTCACAGGGTTCACCAGCTCGGAGCCGAAGGGTTTGTGTCCTCATCACTTCAGTCTTTCCTTTTGGGGGAAAGGGGGTCAATAAGGCAACATCAAACAACTACTTTTCTGCAGTTTTCCTGATTTCTTTTCTGTCACCCCTCACTCCTTTTGGTGCATAAAATGTATTTTGCTTATTTGCCTTTTATTTTAAAAAATGCTACCATTTCCATGTGACCTACTGTGATTTCAGAAGAGCAAAGTGCAGCGTTGATCATCTGGCTAATGATTGTCTAATATTTATGGGAAGCTTCTTTCAAAGTTAGCATATCACTTTCCAAGAAGATCCTGTTGATTTTCTCATTGCAGCTTGAGCTGTTCTGTGCATTTGCCTTGACTCATCAATAGGATGAAAAGAGTCCAAGCTGCTGTCGATACTTTTTTGCACCCTCCTCTCTCCAACCACACACAACCTTCTTCAGAAAATAGTTCTTCAAATATTCATGATTTCATCTTTTTCCCTTTAATTTCTGATGATGTGATGCTATTTGGAGTAGCATCTTTTATGAGGATAACCTTTAAAATTCAGCAGAGAAAGAAGAAGAAAGAAGAATGATGCTTACAGAGGCCCTGAAAGAAAAACTAGCACAGGCTCTTATTTATTTGTATCAGGTTGGTCTTTTAAGTAACCTACACATGTTTTGTAAATATGCAGGCCTAAACATCCCACTGATGAAAAACCTGCTGGTTTACCCAGGATACAGACCAATGCGTAACTCTGGCATTTCAATCCTGGCAACTGTAGTTCTTTGTTCTGGAAAGGGCAGCAAATTAAACTCCCACAATAGACATCCAAAGCAGGTGTTCTGGGGCTCGAGGGTGACTCACTGAGCTGATGGGTTATTGATTATTAACGGGACAAATGTTCCTATTTCAGGGCCTGGAATTGCTCACACATGGAGGAGGAGGCAGAGAATTGTCTGGGAAATGCAGGGCTGGGCACGTAGTGGGGGGAGATGAGGCAAAACCTCTGCCTTGAAGAGGCAAAGAGAGAAGGGCACCCTTTTGGCTGGCAGCTGGCACTGTCCTGCCAGGCAGACCCATGACACCAGTTCCTCCTGTCTGGGACTCCTGTAGGTACAGCCAGCTGCTGCAGGAACAGAGGGAGAAGGTTACTATAAGGGGTGTCTCCTGGAGGGGACATGCCCCAGAGCATCGCTGCCCTAGACCTCACCCAATGTGCTTCTGCCAGTTTATGGCACAAAGTCAGGCTTTGCATGTTTCTCTGAACCCTACAGTTGGTTAAGTTCAACCAGTATAAAACGCCTGGAATTTCAGTGGACTTAGATATCCATTCCTCATCCTTGTTCTCTGCTCTCTTCCACATCCGTTTACTATTCAAGAAAACAGACAAACTTTGGTCCCTTTGAAGATCTTTCATTCAACCTTTTAATATATTTTTCTTTTTCGTTTCCATTGTAATCAAGCAATCCAAACCAGGGTCAGCTTGAAGATACCTAAAACTGAACTGTTGTGCTAAACCAATAATACTTTTAAAAGACTGACAACTTTTTAAGAATTGTTGACATTTCCCGTGTCAAGAATAGCATAAAACAACAGCATTCAGAAATCTCACAAGGCTTATTCCTCTTCTTTTCCTGATTGGCTCAGGTGTATTCATATGTACTTACAAGAATGAGTATATTCCTCTGTATAGGTTCAACTCACCTGGTGACCAAGCGTCCAGGCCTGGGTAAAGGCAGTACTTGATGGCTGCCACAGGGATTGGATCACCATCAGTGATGCTCTGCTCTGCTGGGACACAGGCAGAGCACAGTGCTGCTAAAAACAAAGCAATCAAACTTGCTGTGCAAGTGCTAATGCATGGGTACCATTCCTGTTAGAACAGACCATTTGATCATTCTGGTAGATGTGAGTTGTAATACTTTATTTCAGTCAGAAGTGGTTTTTCATAAGATAGAATGAAACTTATAAAGCTTAATGTCCATGTCAAATATCAAATTTTCCTTTTGACATATTTCATCTCAGTGCCACCATGGAAAGGATTGAATGATCCACTTGTAGTTGAATTTTAATGAAGTAAATTATCTTAGAAAATTTCCTACTGTGTTCAGACTGCAGGAACTAACATGCCTCATTAGATGCCTGTTGATTAGAAGCGTTAAAGTGGCTTTTCTTTCTTTGAATTGCAATTAAAATTAATTTGATAGGCTTAACCCCTGTCCCTGTTACCGGCTATCCACTGAATCTTTGAAGTTGGAAGAAAAGTAAAGCTTTCTTGCCTATGGTTTGTGTAGCCTGAGCTTTGCCCTGTGTTGAAGCTGGCATACACCATGTGCCAGAGGCTGCTGGGACTGACATCCCAGCCACTCTGGAGGGGGCAGTGGATTTGGTGCCCTGGTGCAGAGTTCCCACTGCAAATCCAGGCCAAAGGCAGGCAGAGAGCTCACAGAAATGTGGTCATTCTGTTCATACCTCAGTTACAGCAGCTTTCTTGTGCCAGAGCTGCATCTCAAATCTTTTGTGTTTCTATAACCTCCCTCAGTTCTGCAATTCATAGCTGCCTTTTCCCCTTGGAAGTATGTTTTGGATTGTGCTTTCCCTCTCATTCTTCACCAGGTAATGAACCATTGTTTGTATCGTTAATTCAGATAGAGAGTAAAGAAATGTGCTCAATGCATCTTGCCTTTGCAGCCCAGTAAGCAGCAGCAAAAGCTCATTGTAATAACAGCCTTGCCCATTACCATCACCAGATGTACAACAGAGGGATTGTGACTCTGAATCACAGGCACACCAGGGACTAGAAGGTTAGAAAAAGTATTTAATCACTGGTCCCTTCAGGATTAATAGGCAAGGAGAGGGATAACGTTTGTAATAGATTATATCTTTCTGAGAGCAGAATCTAGGCAGATTAAATATTGTATTCCTTACAGTTATTTTTGTTCTCAGGATGTGTATTTGGGTCAGAAAGATCCTTAATTCTGTTATGGAAATGCATTATATGGTAGAAAAAGCTTTAGTGAAATGAGAAGGCAAGTTACCTCGCTCTGCTCCCTCTGAAGTACATGCAGTTGAATTCTACCAATGCCCAAAACAAGTCAAAGCAGGTGGGGTATTGAACTGGAAGAACACAGGAATTTCATGCTTTCTAGGTATTCACACCTGCTCAGCTCAGACCTGGTCAGCATTTTCCATCCCTGGGACCTCCACCGCAAAACCAGCTCCCCTCACACTGCTGTCACTGTGGGCTGGGATGCTGCACAGGCTGCATCTGTAGGTATGGGGCTCCTGAGCACTTGCTTTACATTGTGGCAGGGGCAATTTAAAGAGCTTCACCTTTTGGGCCTGCTTAAATTGTCTCGGACCTGTTTTCATTATATGTCTACAGCTGTCCATGTGCCCTGGAAAAATCACTAAGTTGGGGGAGGAAAGGGAAGGGGCCCAGCAGCAGATGTGCCCAGCATCAATCTTCAAAATGCTCTTAAAGAAGGTCAGAGGGAGGAGATACATGGTTAGAGACTGTGTTTTAATTACTGAGCTCTAATTTCATTCCCACTACATATATTTATTTCATGTTATGTATAGTATAGCACAATTCTTGTATTGAAAAGTTCCTGGAGAATTACTAAGACTTAGTCCAAAAAGATCAGCCCTACAGAGCTAAAGAAAGCTCTTTTCCAAGCAGCTGGAATTAGGGGCTGTGAAACAGAAGCCTTGTCTTAGCGCTTCCCCCCAGGTAGCTGAATACATTAAGGTATGGTGGTGTTTTCCTTGAACCTCTGCAGCATGCCCCAGCTCCAGAGGAGACCCGAGCCAGGCAGAGAAAGCAGGTAGCTGGAAATCAGCAAAACAAACTGATCCTGAGGGACAAATCCTGTTTTCCCTTCAGGGCCCCCCTGGCTTCCAGGGGCTGGAAACTTTGCAAATGGTTTGTTACAGCCCTAGGAGACATCCACTTCTGTCATCATACCACAGTATCAGTGATTCCTTGCCACCTTGTTTTCCTTCCCTTGTCTGCCAGTCCTTTTGTTCCAGTGCTGTCACGCAGGGTCTGCCAGGGTTGGGAAGTATTTGGGAACCCTTACCTGGAGGAGGATTCCCTTCTGGGCATCAGCTGGGTTTGGTTGCACCAGCCTAGTTAAACAAAGCAACATTTCTTACCCAGTGACTATCCACATGCACCTTCTGGGACTCAGATGCTTAACAGCAATAACTTCAAGGAATGTCGTGTGGCATGTGCTAAATGAGAATGCCAGATTTGTTATATTTACAAGCCAGAATACTTATGCAGTTAGTGCAGCCTTGGCCATTGCCCACAGCTGGAAGATGCTTCGTCATGTCCCACACACTGCTGGAGGAACAGTGCATGAAGGAAAAAGAACAGATGTTAAGTACAACGAAACAGTAGGATTCAGGTTGAATAGAGTTTTGAGTGACCTGGTCTACTGGAAGGTGTCCCTGCCCATGGCAGGGTGTTGGAACTGGATGAACTTTAAGATCACCTCCAACCCAAACCATTCTGTGATTGGTAGATTCAATTTTTTGTCTCTTCTAAATGAGCTGTTTATAAAAGGCTTATATGGTTAACTCGTGCTCAGTGATTTATTCCTTTTCCCCTCCCATCCACCTCTTCCCTGTACTCCCAGAATCTACTGTCTAAATTAAATAATTGTCCTGATTTAGACATAAAGAAGTTCTCAGCTGTCTGAGGCCCCACTTGGCCATCAGGATTCCTGGAAAGGGATGAAAACTCCTGCAGCCACAGCATACAAAGTACTGATTTGGGACTAAGCTCTCCCTGAGAGTTTCAATATGCTGATTAACTTTGTACCAGCCAGCTCTGTGCCAGATCAAGCCTGTCGGCCCCACTCCTGCTTGCTACTGTAATTCCGTGATGAAGTGATTTCCTGGTTTGGCATTTAAATGGATAAAGTTTGGCCCCACAAGCAAGGGGCTCCAGCATTTCCCAGCCACCACAGTCCCTATAAGGCACATGGCACCCCCATCTTGCCTTGAGGTTTATCAGCACCCATTTTCATGAGTGCCACCCTTGATTTGGTGTTAGTGCTGGGTCAGCTAAGAACTGTGAGAAAGCCCTGTGGTTCTTCTCTCTCTGAGCTTCCACAGGGGAGAGTGGCCGTAGGGAGGCAGGAGTGCTGCATCTGGATCTGTATAGGTTAGAGCGTGTGTCTGGAAGGATGATGTACAGGAGAGGTGGGAGATAAGGACAGTGTGAGATGGAGTAAGTAGCAGGTGAAAAAGGAGAGGTATCAGGCTCTGCTCAGAGCTGAACTCTGCCTTAGGGAGTTCAGAAAGATTGCAGATGAGTGGCACGGAGATGGCTGGAGGGCGGTGCTGTATTTCACAAATCAGAACCAGACCTATTCATTATTACTGAAGCCAAAAGAGCTCATTTTTGCAGTGACTTCATTAGGAAAGGGCTGGTGAGGGAGCTGCTCCTCACCATCATCCCAGTACAAATGCCCCAACAACATTTATTGATTCTTTTGCAGCTGCAGCTGACACCTTACACACCCACAGCATTTACTACTCTTCCATGGAAAGATTTTCTGTCAGTTCTCGCTGTTACCAATTTCACGTAATTAACAGTAATATCTCCCTGCTGTGTCAAGGGCCAGGAGAATTCTGCTGCATCCCTTGGGAACCTCTGCAGAGACCTTTTGGTATGGACAGAGCTGTGCTGTCTGTGGAGGACGTGGGGTGTCTCGATGTTGCTGGAGAGAGAGGCAAGGCTGTGGTCCATGCCCAGTTGCTCTCATGGGATAGATTTAAGGCATGTGTTGGATGGTGCAGGGGAAACGGCTGCCTCAGGGAGTGGGTGTGAATTCCCAGGCTCCAACCCTACGGTGGTACCCTCAGTTTTCCCAGCTTTCTCCACTGCCCATGTTAACTCCATTTCTAAACTCACACTGCAGAGGCTATCAGTATGAAAAATAATTCCCAAAATAAACACAGAAAGGAAGTTTCTGTCGCTCCATCGCTGTAATCTGCAGGAAAAAATGAACAATCCAGGGTTTGTGGATTGATGTTATTTAGGCCAAACGGCTTCACCCAGCTTGTATACTCCTTGCTGCACCATATTTGCAAACAAGAGGCCATACATAATTAATCACACATAACAATCTGCAGGACAATGAAGACTTCTGCAGAACACCTCCCCCTGTGCTGACAGTGCTGGTTACTATAGAACCACATCTCTAAACTGGCTCTGAGAAGGCGATGCCAGATGCCTGGGCTCATCTGGCTGATATGCCGGTGGGAGCTGTGCTGGCACAACAGGAGTAGTGCACTGGGACCTGCACTGTCCACTGCCAGCACCCTGCCTCTACCCCGTGGGATGCTGCCCTCCACAGCAGCCTCTCATGGGGCCCTGGAGAAACAGGTAAGTGAGGAAAAAAAACATATATTTCCTAAAGTAATGCCAAGACAAGCAAGGTAAGACAAGCAAAGTGTATTTTTAGAGCAACAAGTTATATGGGTTTAATAACGTGCTTCGGCTGAATGTGTGGCTACAACTAGGGAAAAGGAGAAAGCCCAGGCTCATCTTCCAGGTTTATTCCTCTCATATGCCACATGTGCAAGGATTTCTTAAAACTGGTTTTCAGGACAATGTCCCTGTCTCCCAGGAACACAAACAGTTAAGCACTGCAGTGAAATGGCAACATGAAATTGTTTCTGCAAACTGTGTAGACAGTGACAACAGATATTACTCACCATCAGCTGGGTCCCTGAAAGCACTTTATTAAATTGCCTCTAGGACTCAGGAGTGGGGTTAATTATTTAGGTACCTTAATATTCAATACATCTCTGTCTTTTGCCTGCAGTACTAGAAATCTAAAACTCTGGTTCCAGAGGCAGAAATACAAGAAACCATCAGCAGTCTTTATTTAAGTGCAATCACTGCTGTGTGAAGAAGGTGTGATTTACAATGATTTTTGATGTTTAGAATGCAAAGATGAATACTTAAACAAGACCGATAACTTCTCCTGGATGTACAAGACTCCAAGTTCTCACCAGCTGCTTTTGCCTCTGTTAGCTAAATGTTAATACACAACCCGGTCGATGCAATTAATTTCATTCCAGACTGTCATTGCTGCACGGCAGCAGCATGTACAGAGTGAAAATCCATCCGCTCAGCCTGCTCTGTGCCAGGGCTGAAGGAAGCTCCAGTGGGGCAGCAGGCTGAGGGACTGTGACATGTCAGCAGTGGCAATGGATGGGTGATAGCTGATAAATGGGAGCGTTATGATTAGTGCAGGTCGTGAGTGCAGGCTGGGAAGTGCATGGTGGGGTGTGCTGCTCGATAATCTAGCAGTGACAGCAGCTAACAAGGAGTGATTGCCTCGTGTGTGTTGTTACCAAGCCCCGCGGTGCTGTGTTAAACATTAATATGCCCCCTGGGGGTGCTGGGCTCACAGGATCTTCTGCAGGGGAATGACTGGATCCATGTCACTGGTGAGAACCAGCAGGAGGAACAGGCTGTGGCACACAACCTGCCCAGGCCAGCACCCAGGGCTCAGCCTCCTGGCTGCCCGAGCATCACCAGCCACTGGAGTCTTCTGTATCCCTGTGCTCCCCAGCCCCCAGGCAGACTGAGATTTGCTATGAAGCAAACCAGCTGTTATCAAACAGCTGCCATTCTCCAAAGGACTTCCAAGTACTTGGAAGGTTTTGTGATGTGTACGGTAGGAGATGCATGCCCCACTTGGCACCCAGCACAGCTTTTGCCCCTGGGCAGCTCCTTCACCACCTCACTGTGGGACATTGTCTGCCTATTTAGCTAAGTAAATATAAAATAGTCTACACTCAGATGGTCCTTTGCTAAGCAGCTGTAATCTGGGCTTCATGCATGCAAGGAACCACATTTTAAGCACACACACTGGCAAAGTGACAGGAATGATTTCCTATTTTCATTTATTTAATAAATAATCATGGCAATTGAGGAATTCGCCTGACTCAGTCTACTAGCATGAATTAAAACATTCAATTACACCAGTGGGGGAAGTTTAAATATTTACTTACTCTTTAGGGGATTATAAATTAATCCTAAGGACCGCCGTAAACCTTAGTCAAGACATTGACAAAAAACTTGAATTCAGACCTTAATTAATCTAAGGGAAGCAGTGCACAAGCCCCAAGAGACATTGGATAGGAGAGAGTCCCCAGGGCCATGCTTGCATGTCAGCATGTGAAACAGGCACACCCAGTTGTAAATAATTCAGATTTAGTGAAGGAGTGTTGTGGGGATAATTAAAACCCACTGTACCTGCCACGTTTCATGATGGTCCCTGAAGTGGGAGCCTTGGCTGCTGCTGTATAAATCAGTAGCTTTGTGGGCTCATTAACACTTCACAATTCAGATGTAAAGTCCATCCCCCTCGGTGGGATGCGTGCGGTGAATCTGCTTGTGCTGCTGCCATGGGCAGGAGGATGCTCTCACACCAGCTTTCATTAACTGCATTAACTTTCAGCTGGGAAAGTACTTGTTTGTAAACAGATTCATGATCTCTGGGAACTTGCCTTTTCTCTTCCCAAAGGAAAAGGAGGAATTGAAACTTGCTTACCCGATACATTCATAGGTGTTCTCTAAGGAATTAAATTAGCACTGTCAGAAGGTAATAAATAAATGACAGACAGTTTTGATAAGAAAACAGCAAAATGGGGAGGTGCAATTCCTGGAGAAAAGACGGTTGAAGGGCCGTTTGCATTTTGTCCAGGCCTTTGAATGTGCTCATTTTTCAGTCTGGAAGAGCATTATTAACAGAAAGATCTGCTTGCTAGGATTTCCTTTCCTCGTAATTCCTTCCAAGGAGAAAAAAGGGCCATTTGCTCAGCTCTGGAGCAGTCTGCGAGGCACTTGACACCCTTCCACTCTGAGTGTGCTCCGCTTCCTTCTTTCAGGAGGAAAGCAAAATTGCGTGTAGGAAAAGGTTGCCTTGCTTGGCCCTTGTTTTGGACTGATGCTGAAGTCCCTCTTTGATTTGGATTTATTTTCTTGAATTGTACTGATATATGGCAAGGCTGTTTTGAAAATTACCTGCCCTCTAAAGATTATCTTGTTCTCCAGATGCAACCAAGCTCCTGAAATGAAGGCACTGCATCTCCACAGGGCAGGTGAACCTCTCCATAGAAAAGACTATATATATAAGGTCAGTCCCAGAGGGAAAACAATCCTGGGGATAAAAGCAGATACAGTAACTAGACTTCAGTGACCTTTTTTTTCCAGCCTTTACACACTATGCAACCAACCACTCACATGTGCAAGAAAACTCACCCATGTGTCGCATACACATGAAGTGCTGTTTAGCCTCAGCCAAGGCTGTAAGAGGAACAAATGAAGTGGCAAAATTAGCAGAGCTGGGAATGAGGAGAGGAAATACGACTTTCCCTGGATTTCCATAGGCTTTGCTGAGCACCTGCTCACAAGGGCTGCTCTAGCCTGGGAGTTACCTTCTCTTGACACCTTGCTGTTGCTGGGCCAAGGCACATCTGCAAAAGCAATCTGGGGGGAAATTTAGATTTTTGTGAGCCATTTTTGGTTTTTTTGTTTGTTTTCAATTGTTCAGGTTTTTGTTTGGTTTGCTTTTTTGGTTTTTTTGTTTGTTTGTTTGTTCAGGGGTTTTTTTTGTTTGTTTTTCAATTGTTCAGGTTTAAGCACCAACAGGCAGAGCCCCTCTGTACTCCCCATGGGAAAAGCCCCTCCACCTCTGCCAGATCCATAGTATGAAGCCAAGTGAGAAGGGCTAATTTAATTTAACATCATTTCAGTGGTGACAAAATCTCTAATCAAAGCAAATGTCTTCCTGGCACAGGGCAAGAGCAGTCTTGGCAGGTAAACAGTTTTAGTGGCCTGAAGTTCAGGAGCGCTTCTTGTCCATTATGGGGTGGGAAAATTGTGGTTCTTTCCCTGCTGAGTACCAGAAAGGGTTTATTTCCACATGAAACACGTTTTGGGCCATGTCCCACCCCCTGGCACAGCTGTGCCTGAGAGGAGGCCATGGGCAGCTCCCTGGCTCCCAGGAGCATCCCTGCTGTGTGGCTACCTCCTAGAGGCTGCATTGCCATGGAAGTGTAATACAGGCAGGACACTGAATTTGGTAGGAGGGTAAGGTGTTAATTTTCCTTTACTGTATAGACCAAATTCCAGGTGAAGAAGTGTGTCTGTTCTGTGGTGTCTGAGAATGGCCAGTCTCCAGACTCCAAATAAAAATTGTGCCAAATATTTTTCTGTGAGAAAACTCACTGTAGCTCAAGCCAAGTTCAAAGATCTTTGCAATATGTGGCAGTTGCAGCTTCATCCAGGTTCACCCTTGTCTTCAGAAGGAGCCAGATACTCACTGGACATGGCAGCTGCACCAGCAGTGTGTTTGCTTTTCTTTCAACGGCCATGAATCAAATATTTGCAGGAACTGCATAGGTCTTCTCTGGTTTAAAGTCAAAGGACATGCATTTTTCTTCTTTACTCTTTAACAACCTCAATAAATTGAGTTAAAACTAGCAAATTACATATGACTTTAGGAAGTGAAGGCCATGAGCACTTAAAGTCTTTTCTGTGCTACTGGTGCTTCTAAACTCAGCTAATGACTTGGCTGGTTGATTCACTCTTCTGCCCAGTGTTTGGTAAGAGACAGTAGAAATGGATATCTTATCTCCAGGTACCTCTTACTATGCCTTCCACACCCCTGCTTCAAAGATGATGCACTGCCATGTCACCCATCAAGAATCCCAAAAGCAACTGAATGTTGGAAAGGGACAGAAAGCAACATCTGGAGGCAAGTTAGAGGCAAGAAAAATAAAAGCTTTCCCCCTCTCATGAAAAATAGAACAAAGATTTATTTGCACTGTGACTGTTCTCCTTTCATCTAGTCTGGTTGTTCCAGCCCATTGTTCTGCTTTCAGTTATCAAGTGGGCATCACTTGCTGACAATCAGCTTGTGCTAGGTTTGTTTGATGCCTCATCTCTGCTCACTGCAGAGTAAGTTCCATGGCTTTCATAGCAGCCTTCCAGTATCTGAAGGGGGCCTACAGGGATGCTGGGGAGGGACTATTCATTAGGCACTGTAGTGATAGGACAAGGGGTAATGGGTTGAAACTTAAACAGCAGAGGTTTAGACTGGATATAAGGAAGAAATTCTTTACTGTTAGGGTGGTGAGATACTGGAATGGGTTGCCCAGGGAGGTAGTGAATGCTCCATCCCTGGCAGTGTTCAAGACCAGGTTGGATGAAGCCTTGGGTGATATGGTTTAGTGTGAGGTGTACTTGCCCATGGCAGGGGGGTTGGAACTAGATGATCTTAAGGTCCTTTCCAATCCTAACTATTCTATGATTCTATGATTGTGTCTATCCTTGTTTCCTCCCACTGCAGAGTTCAACCAGTGCCAGAGCCATGCAGTGCACTGATGTACAGTCAGGTCCCATCTCCTCTGGCCCTGGGCTGGAATGCATTCTGCCAGTGCCCTCTTTGAGGAAGTGTCTGTGCTGAGTGAGCTGTTGCCTGAGGTGATGGCAAGGAGAAAGGAATTAGTGCAGAAAAAGCTTTGCCCATGGAATAACTTACTGTCAACAAGATGGTTCTTGTTGAGCAGGTGAACTCAAACACCGTTTGGTGGCAGAAGTCTTGATGCAAGTGTTAGTATGGAAGGAAGCTCACAGTGCTTCATTAATGCCTGTCCCTTAAATATAACTTGCGGTTTGGTGTGTGTTACTACCCAGGCTTGGCCACTATGACCCTGCTGTACAGATTCTCCTTTAAAGTGCTGCAGAATCTTCCAGGTGGCAAAATATTCAGTTGAAAGACTGAGGTGACAGAGGTGATAGTGCAGGAGGAGGGAGGCAGCACGGCATGTGATGTTGGGCAGTGGCTGTGTTCACCCAAGCTCAGCCTGACGCAAAAGGCAAATAAGGCTAACCTGTACCCATGCATGTTAGCCTTGGCCTAAGGTTATAAGTTATTCTGGCATTTAGGACAGCAACCAGGTCAAAACCAAGGCTAAGGGTTCAGTGCATTCATGTCCTTACCCTTCACTGGTCATTTCTCTTTTTCAGGCTTTTTCATTCCTGCACACTCTATCACACCTGATGGGGCCTGTGCTGTTTCTTCAGTAGATTTATGAAATACACGTTCTGTGCAAACAGACAAGATGATGAGAGATAAAGTGTTAATAAAAATCACTGAATCATTCTAGACTAATATGTACCCTTCCATCTGTCCTGAATTGCTTTCTTCCCTATCAACATCCTTCCTGGTGGGGCTGGTTGCAGGAAAGAGAGCCCAGCGTTAACCAACAGCTGAATGGTAAAGGGTGTTTCTATACCTGCCACTGTGCCCTGAGATCCAAAAGGCACTCTGCATCTGAAGGCAAGGTCTCTGGGGCAGCTGCAGCTTTCAAACTCTGCAAAATCTGGCCCCGAAAGTAATGGGTTTAGTGTTCAATCATGCAAAAGTCCACCACGCACCCCTCATGGGCTGTGTCTGTGGTCCCAGGCTTTTAGCACATTGCACTCAACAGCTTTGCTGTTGCTATGTGCAAGCAGCCATTTTCTAATTGATCAATGTCTCCTGACCTTGATGGAAACCGTCACTAACAGTCTAATAAATAGATTAATATCATAATTTTTCAAGGCTAGGCTTAAAAACTAATTGCATTTATCTGATTCTGGCTGTTTTGCCGTAGCAGTGGTTTAAATTTTTTTCACGTTTTCTTTCCAATTTGCACAGATGCATATATCATACTGAGGACAATGCTACACCTAATTTACTTCAGCAAATGAGACCAATTAAAAATAACTCAGTAAAAATGATACTGAATCTTCAATTACTTGGGGAAGATGAGGAGCAGGCATTCTGTAATTGACTTGTTCATCTTCTCGTCCTCTAAAATTCCAATACGAACATTAGCCAGGGTAGTTCACTAGCTGGTTGCCATTAGTACTGACTACTATTTCTATTCTATGACCAACATAAATCACATATTACTGTTCCAGTTTTTAGCCCGGATGAAGGCTATTATCTCTATGAATGGGAGATGTGGAAGATGGAGCAATTTTTTTAATCAGAAGTGCTGTTTTCTTCCAACTCTGCTGTGCATGGTGCACTCGGACCCTTCCTGCTGACACCAGCATACATAGCTCCAAATGGGTTAGTAGGATAAAGAAAAAGCAATAGAAATGAAACCTTGTACTGTCACTTCAAGATTGGGAATTGCAGATGCACTGCACATTATGTCTGTTTTGCACGATTTGTAGGTAACATCATATTTCAATAAGTAGCAACAATAAAATGCCATGAAAATGATCAAAAATCCAGCCTTTTACAGATACCTGCATTTCAAATAAGATGCTACCAAATTTACTGTGGTGAGCTCATTTCTACCAGAGAAATTAGTAGCTCTGGTATTGCTAATTACAAGGATTTCACAGAGAATGCACATCTCTAATTAAGGCTGTATGACACATGCTAGTCATTCACAGCTAAACTCATTTTGATGAATAGTGAGCAGCTGTTGCTGATAATGCCAAGATATGGCTCTTCTTCCTTTTAATGCTAAGAGGCAGAATCACTTGGGTTTCTGAAGGGTGTCAGTGTTAAGATGGAAAACTCACATTAGTGCTGTTGGTGTTTCCAGAGAGAAGTGACCAACATCAGCCTTTGTGTCAGTGCCATGATGGAGCAAGGAGCTGGGCTGTGGTCCCACAGGTGAATGGGGGCTTCTTCAGCAATGGGTCCTCCTGGCAGGTTTGATATGTTTCATCAGCCAAAGCCTGCTGTTTGCTGAGCAGGAAGCTGTGCTTTCCCAGGGCTGGTGAAGCAATTATCTCTTTTAGGGTACCTTCTATAAGAGGCTATCGCTGAACCTGTGTCTTAGTTGAGGGGAAAGATTTCTCTTTTGTTGAATACTGTGTATTTGAAGATGGTCCACTGGAAAACTTCTGGCCAGGTTTGGTTTTCAGAGCTATGTCTCCTGGAGTGGTATATGACCAGCTGGTTGGCATCACTGCCTCTTTATTCCATCATTTTTCTTCTATGCTTTGCCTGCCCTGTGAGGGATGTGAAGAAGTTTAATTGATGAGTGGGTTTGAAGTGCTTTGAAGTCTTTGGATGAAAGGCATTATACTTGTGTGATGTTCTGCAGTTGCCTGTTTGGATGAGCATATTTACATCTGCTTTTCTGTTGTTGAATTCCTTACTCTTTGTTCGTTTCTAAGGCAATATTTCAAACTTTGCATAAAAATGAAATAAATTTCCTTTGTATTTAATGCGTAATAAGATCATGTAATTAGAAATGAGCCTTCATCATGATATTGAACATTGTCAATGCAATCACCAAAGAGGACTCTCCTCTCTTTTCTTTGCAGCAGCCAATGTAATCTTAATTCTACTGTATGTATTTGCTTCCTTTGATCAATAATTTCGGGTAATCATTTTGTTCTGCAAAATTTCCAAAGTCCATATATATTGCATAAAATGCAGAAATAGCAAATCCCCAACTGGATTTTAAAAAGCTTTTCATGAAAAGTTTGGGGTTTCTTTAACTGAGAGCAGGGGAAAGAAGTGGGTCTAGAGATGTGAATAAATCTGTTTGTTTGGGGACTTTGATTCCTGAAGATTTATTTTCTTAATACTGTTGAGTAGCATTTAGACTGTCTCTACCTCCTGTGAGCTTATAGGAAAGCTATTTTTCTGTTTTATTTTAGCCTCTAGCCTTGCAGCATCTGTCAGGAGAAGTGGGACTGGCACATCACATTCCTTTGCACACCAGAAAGGGAAGATGTTTCTATGAGAAACTACAGCTTGAGCTCTGGTCTGTGCTATGACTTTACTATGTAGATATGCTAAAAGTTGCTTTTGTAAGTAGCTGCCATCAAGAATTCTCCACCTTGTGTGGCATTAGAGGTAGAGGAGACTATTTAACTTCAATTTTTGTTTGATCGCTGAGGATACGTGGATCTGGAAAGTGTTCGAGATGGCCAAAATCAGAGTTTTCTTTTGTTTGGAACAGTGGAGATCTGCTAAAGGACAAAGCTGGGTGGAAGGAAGGTGGTGGTGGTGGGAATTTCTGCAGTGAACATCAGTCAGCAGAATTTTACAGGCTTTGGGGAGGGGCAGTCTGATTTATTTTCAGCATTGGCTACGGTCAGAGAAAAGAGATGAAGAGTTGTATTCTTGCTTTGAGACACCTCTGCAGCAAAGGCAGTCTTGAGACCCTGCTTTATGTATGTGTTTATTTGTAAAAAGGGAGAAAAAATATCCCTAAACAGTAGAGGGGAAAGCATTCACATATTGGATCTATGACTCTGCAAATAATGAGGTATAGGATTATAAGAGGTTCTGAGTGAAACCTTACTTTAGTACTTGGGGACTTTCAGATTTTACCTTCAAGAAGAAAAGGCTCAGGCAGAGTGGGCTGATGTGTTATTCCTTCAGGAAGGAGAGTGCAAAATCATCTTTGTTGCTGCTGGTAGGAAAACTGAAGCTTCCTCTATGTGAGCATTTCCATCTGCAGAGGTACCAGGGTACCAGAGCATGTTTTTAAACATCTGGCTGTGAGTAATCTTTGAGAAGCAGCACTAAGGGGATTAATTGAATCACTTTGGACACTGAAGCAGAAGTTAGGTTTTCATGGGTCCTGTTGTTGCAAGGATCCTCAGTTTGCCCCTTGGTGGGTAATGGGTGGACGGAAGGACTCTTGTTTGCTGTGCAATGGAGGGCTTCAGCATCTGTGCCTTCTCTGTGTCTGCTCCTAGGTGAAGCAGGGCCACATGACGCTGCTGTTCCCTTACGGAGTTCAGCGGGATGTGTTAGCACAGAAAGTGCTGCTTTATAATGTAGAGTACTCTATGTAGAGTACGAGTGATTTTCAGCAGGGAACACAGACCTGCTTTGGTCCCAGAGTCATTTGCCAAGTCCTAAAGGTTGTCTTTGCCTGCCTACCCTGTCATCTGCTCATTACCAGGTTGGGTTTCTCCATGTGATGTATGGGTGACTACATATGTCAGCATGGATTTTGCCATCTGTATAATGCCTTATTAAAGTTGAGTATCTCAAGCAAGCTAAGCAGAACAATGAAAAATTGCTTCCCTAGATAGTTTAATATTGGAAAGTTTTTATGAGGTGTTGTAATTAAAAAAAAGGCAAACCAGTTACATGACAAAAACTTTATATTGCTTTGCTGGTTTAATTGAATTATGTTCAGACAGCCACACATCATCTCTGGGATAAAATTGGTTGCTAACAGAATATTTTCAGCTCTCTGAGGAATAGAACTATTTTACAGCTGAAACATTAGGAAACCTCTCTGTGAATATGTCTGATAATGACTGCTTATTAGGCAGCAGTCAGGTCTGCTAAAGCTGGTGCTCTTATGCAGTAGTTTGTGTCCACTGGCACACTCCATTTAACAGTGTGCTATTCTGGGATCTTCCATGCTCCTGAATTGAGACAAATATAAACCTCAGATGGGAGATGGTAAAAGGAGCCTTGAGAACCTGGGAGAAGGGAGCAGAGGAAAGCAGAGACAGGGCAGGCATTTTGTTTTGCTAGCACTGGAGCTTAGTATGCACTGGCCAAAAAGAAATAACTGTGGGTTTGTTGGGGTTTTTTCAATGAACCACAGCACAGAAAATCATTAGTTGTTAGGATACCACAGCCTACACATGTTAAAATTCTTTCCATGTTCAGCAGTAAAGAAAAAGAAATAGATGTGGAGTTAAGATCGTATAGAAGGGCAGCCGAGCTTGTGCCTGGCAATAACTCATATTCAACGTAATCTGTGTTCACTGGCAAGTTTTGACAGCACTTCTGACACACGCAAAAACCCCCTCAATTTCTTGAACTTTGAGTAGGTGTTTTCCCTCACCTGTATTTTTGATTCTGGAACCTAGAAGGAAAAATAATTGGATAGATGGAGGAAATAAGAGTCTTCAAATGTAATGTTGCCATAATGTACTCTGGCAGTTCAGGCAACGTGTTCATTTTCTTTAATCCTGAAGTGTATAAATAAAGCATCAGAATACCTTGTGCATTTCACATGTACTGGAAATAGAGATGGTCTCTGAGTGAAAAGCAAGCCAAAGGTGGTACCTATAAAGCCCAGCCAGTTTTATTTTCTCCAGCATTAGGCTATAGCCTGCAATTACCTCTAAAATTTCTGGTAGCTTTTGGTGAATGCAGTGTTGTCTTTCTGATGTTTATTCTTTTTAGAGATGCAGTTCAGTGCTAGACTTGATGAAGATATTTTATTGCCTGTTTGCAGGGACCTGTGTGCAAAGGAGCTTTGCAGTAAAGGAGAGGTTGGGGGATGTTTAGGAGAACTGTTGGCACCTCTCCTGAGGTGCCCTCCAGAAAGGGAAGAGAAAGCCAATGTCAGGAAGTTCAGTTTGAATGGCTACCCTGGTCATCAAGACCTTCTGCTATAGCAAAACTGTATATGTAGGATTTTTATTTTATATATATATATGGGGGGAGAGAGAGTGAGTACTATTTGGTCTCTGTTGCAGAGTGGATTTAAGTGATTTGCATTAATTAAATTCAGATGAAGATAATGAATTTTGAGTCCTTTTGTTTGCCACTTTTCTAGTTGCTACACAGAAGTACTGAGATGATGAAAAATGACTTAGCTAATAAGTTGCAATAAGTAAGCGATGTTGTATTGATCTAAGCATTCAGAGCAGACTAAGCAACTAATATGTTCATTACATTTCTTCCAGGTCACTTCCAAATAACACTTACTATTAAACATGAAATGTGCCTCTCCAGTTCTGGATCAGCTATCAAATTATGCTTGTGGCTATTAATAAAAAAGGGGCAAAGGCTGGTCTTCATGCAGGAAAAAAAGCACCAGTGGCAATAGGATGAAGAATACATTTTTATGACACACTTAAAATTTATTCCATTTTAAGGTATGTGGCTGTTTAAGAAGGGAGAATTTTTAAAATCTGACCTTCCCATACATAGAGGCATCTTTGGTTTTTCTGTTTTATCCTTACCTTAAGAATTGTAATTGGCTCTTGTTTCCTCTCAAAGTTTCCAGCAGATTAATGGCTCCAACCCTTGAAAACAGGCATGATGAGATCTCAGGGGGTTAAGGGGACAACCCAATGAGCTCATTTATTTTAGTCAAGAGCAGACAAAGACACCAGTGCTGAGCTTGGGCTGTGCAGTATGTCCAGGGGTGCGTCCCCTCCATGTCGCTAGCACATGATGGATGTGGAAGAAGAAGCCTCTAGCTCTCACATTTCCACTTTAGATAAATAGCAGAAAAGGTACTCATAACTGAAGTTACTCAGAACAGAGCAAGACCATCAGCCCTTGCAGCCTCCATGTAAATGTCTGTGGCAACGAGGGAAGTGTCGAGCAAAATGACAAGCATGAGAGGTTCTTGCAAATTCAAAGGAATTGTCTGAGATGTTATATGGGTTGGGCCAGGGGTGCTGCTGCTCTTCCCTCTCTGTCAGGAAGGTGATGCCACAAAGAGATTCATTTTTACTTGGCATAAAATAGGCAGCTTTGTTGCCTTATCTGTACAAGAATGGTAGAATTTCACTTGCAGTATTTGAAAAGAGGCAACATTTGAGGACATTCATCACTGTGGTGCGTTGAGGCTGCTCCTTGTTCTCCCCCTGCCCTCCTCCCACTATCACTCTTCAGAAAGCTCCTCAGCCTTTCTACAGATTTAGCTCAAGGCTGAGGATTATGTAGGATAATTACAGGATGATGCATTTAATACTGTTTAAGTACTGGACAGTATTCAGTAGTGACCAAAACCGATCAAAACCCACAGGAACATGAAGGAATGGAAAATCACCTTTAGAATGCTTTCCAAAAGGAAAGAAATAACTAATTGGCCTTCTGCTCTGGAGACATATCTGAAATGTTTTACTCAGCATGTGCTCAACTTCAACTATGGTATTTTAGCAGCCAGTGGGGTATAGCTGTGTATGTGAAAGTCAAGCTTAATTACAGCCAATTTTCACTGTTGTTTAAGTTCCTAGGCATCTTGTGATAGGCTCTAATGCCATCTGCAATAAGGAAAATAGTATTTACAGGTAAAAATGAAGCTCCTGTTGTTTTTCAGTCTGCAGAAAACCTAATCTTTCTTTCCTCAAGCAATTTCCTTGGAATTGTTGTAGGAACCCACCTGACATACAAATGAAGCTATAATTGCAAAAATAGGCTTTAGGATATAAGTTACTGTGCAATAAGGCATGTTTAGTTGTTTCACAGCCCATATTTCAACTTTGTTTTGTACATCAGTTTGGTTATTCTGCATGACGACAGTTAGCTTGGGAGGATGTCATGAGAGAGTGTCAAATGCCTTCCTAAAGCCAGTGCTTTACTCCAAGTTGTGGCTTGCTTCAGGATGGACCAGGTGCCCAAGCTGTGGCTGACCTGATCTGGTGTTGGTGGTAGTTATTAAAAATTAAGCTTTTTGTACAAACAATATAAATCTGTAATATTTCCCATACTTACTAACAAACACTGAGGGATCTAAACTGGGGGATGCAAGCCCAGGACACTTGTGATGGAAGTCTGTCTGGAGCTGATGCTAATCAGTTAATGGGAGAATACAGCTTCCTGATGGCTTTGAGAGGCTCCCTGGCAGAGGAACAGCTATCTGTCAGAGATACAAATCTACCTGGAAATAAGCAGAAAAACGGCACTAGGATAAGATCAATACCAAAGCAAGAAACTTTAAAAAAACTCTTGCCTAAGTATTAAGATTTGTGCAGAGGCAGCAAAGGGAGGGTTAGAGATAGAACATGATTGCACCTGATAGGGCTTTCAGAGGGATACAGAAGCTTTCACCCTGACAAAAGTTGCCTTAAGATGTGGGGAGGACAGAAGCAGAGCTGATCTGTGGGTGATGCATGGAGGTCTGCTCTAGGTGAGTTTTATGGTCAGTCCATGCGGACTGGCAGTGGCCTTCGTGTGCTGCAGCCAATACCAGCTGAGCAGCCCTGCTCCAGCCGCGGGCACAGGGCAGGGTTGAGCTGCGGCTCACCACAAAATCAAAAAGCTACAGATGTCTTTTGGCTTTGCATTTTTATTTGTGGCTCTGCATTAAGCAAAACTGAAAACATTAACATAACAGTGTCTGATCATCCTCAATTTTGGTAAATCAGGAGCCAGTGGAGGCAGAGGCATGAATTCAGAATGAGTAGTCAGAGCATCCCGACTTTCAAGAAGTGATAAGGCTTAAGCATTCTTCATTTCATTTAGCTTTCCATTTATAATGGCATCTACTTTTCTTTAATAGCGCATTAAAACGTTGTTTTGAAAATGCACTATTCAGAGTTTGTCAGGTATTCTGCTATTTCTTGTTTTGGATAAAATAAATACCAAATTGGATAAAAATAGGAAAGGGTGAGCACTGGTATTTATAGCATTCCATGATAGCTTCTGTCTGGTATGAAAATTGCACTTCTATTTCCACTAATGTTGAAAGAATATTCTGAGGTTTATTTTAACCCCTTACTACCAAAGACTAGAGCATCAAGCAGACTGAGCTCCAATCCTATTTTATTTTCCCCTGTGAGTACCTTACCAACACTGCTTCATCACAGCAATGTTTTACAGTTGTTGGGCTGCATTTTTTTTAGCACATGAACATTATCACTGTCAGACCATTTGTATAGCGCACAGTGAAATCTAAATGTGTGTACAATCCATTGTGGAGCAGTGCTGCCACTAACTCCAGTATTTCTCTATAACCACCTAGCACCTCTTAAAATAGACTGCTTTCTCAACTTACCTCTCTACTTTCTATTAAAGAAATATGACTGGTGACTGGAAAGTTTCACCCAGCCTTGTTGTGCTGGGCATGAACACGGCAGAAACATGACAGAAAGGTCTGTGACTCACAGACTTTACACTGGTGTGCACCTTGGGGGTCACTCTGCTTTCCTGGTGCTGTTGCACCTAGATTTATGGGCTCAGCTGCCAAGCAGAGTGCGTGTGTGTGGTTAATTTTCAGATGCAGCCTCAACATTAGTCTAAGAAAGGACTGCCTGAGCTGAAACGTCAATGCAATCTGAGCAATGTCGATACTTGTCAGGGAGGAGGGCTCCAAACACTTTGGAGCTGTCTTCGGGCATTACAGTTATCCATTGCTGAAGCTTTTGAATGACCTTCAGAGCCCCAGCCTGCATTAAAAGTTAAAAGGTTAAAAGAAAGCAAGCAGCAAGTTTGAACTAGTTCCTGGTGTATCCCTGCTCCCACTGAAATAAATAGGAACCTCTCCTGCTTTGGTGTGTGTTTCATGTTGCACAAAAAAAGGATAAACATTTAGCTTGGGTGCACAACGCCCTGGGCACTACTACTTGTATAATTAAAGCTGTATAACCCCTGTGGTGGGTGTGTTGAAGCCTCCCTTTTCCATTCCACTGTGTCTGTTATGTTTAAGCCTGGTAAATAACTCTTCCCAATGGGGAGAGGCACTCTGTTTAGTGCTGAGCTTCTTGCTTCTTGAAGTTTGTGGTGTTTCAGGCTGCTAGAACCAGCATGGGGATCCAGGGATGAGATGATGTGCCATTAACTTCAGGGACTGGCAATGAGCAGCCCTTCTCTCTGTGGAGTCTGTCTGAAGTGCAGTGGAGAAATGAGGCTGTTATTAAATAATGCTCTGAGCTGATTATAATGACAGAAACTACACTTGCAGCCTCTAGGAGGATCTGTTAATCAGTCATCTCCAGTTATTAAGTTGCTAAGAGAGATAAGAATAAGAGTGCATTTAGTTCCTTCCATTTATAAGCTCGATTACCAAACCATTTCTGCCCAAGAATAATGCTTGTCAAGCATAAGTGAGAATAAATACTGCAGAAAGACACAGGACATGGCCAGTGACAAAGCTCCTGTCCCTTAACCAGTCTGAGCTCAAGAACTGGCAGGTGGGAATTCTGCCTTTGTGCTGCTGAAGCCAGAGAAGGCTTTTTGAGGTGCTGGCCAGCAATTGGCACCCAGCAGCATACTCCTGGTCCAGTGCCCCCTCTGCAGCATGGCAGATATGGAGCTTTCCCAGCTTCCTGCCCACTCACCTCCTCCTGAGGTGTTCAAAGCTTATCACAGTCTCTTGAAAGTATTTAGATATCTCTGTCTCTCCAAGAGTTAAATCAGTCCATGTCCAGAGTACCCAAGACATCCTCTGATGGGTTCCGATGGATGCAGCAGTTGTTAGTCCTTTTCTTCCTCTTTTTTCTTCCACCACACCACAGTCTGCCATTTATTGAATTTTGAAAAACATGTTGTGCTTTGACAGCAATACTGTGAGATTATTTGGGTGGTGCAGACAACAAAAGAAAGGAAGGAGAGAATGAAGTGAATAACATTTTAGTTAATCTTGATATCTGATTAAATGATCAAATAGGTTGGGTAGCAGAGGTGGATAGGCACAGACCTGTTCTATATGGGAAAATGGAATTTAGCAGCAGGTGGTGTGGGTTGATTCACAATGCTAACCTTCACGCTAATGAGAGTGAAGTGCACTTCTGTGTTCACCGGTACCTGTGTGCTTAGCACAGCAGATGTGATCTGGGGAGCTGCAGTCTTTCATCATTCCAGCTCTGCTGTACTCCTCCAGAGGACAATATAAATCAGCTAAAGCATGGTGTATGACTGCAGAGCAAAATCCAGAACCTGGCATGGGTGGCCAGGATGTTCCCACTCTGCATTTCAGTGTGAAAACCTGCCAGGGTGGGTTCCTCATCTCATGGCATGTCACTAAATTATCCCTGTGTTTGCTGGCATTGGACCAGTAACTGCAGAGGCACAGTTACTTTTGACACTTACTAAAGGCAAGCATTCAGCTTCTTGAATGCATTAGGAAAATCAGCCATCAAAAGTACTGCTAATTATTCAGGAAAACATTGTGTAACTAGACATGGATTATTCCATTCTCTTTTCCTGAGCAGGGCTTGAGAAGAGGTGAGACCATTATAATTACAGATGTTAATATCTGCTCTTATTTATCTCTAGCAGTGAGACCACAACCAAATGGACTATAAAATAATTTCCAATGTTCTCCCTTCTTCCGAAAAAATACCTGTGTGAAAAAAAATCTGAGTTTAAGGTAATTAGTACTTCTCAGCTGTACTCATTGAAATCAGAATGTTGACAGTTAAAACCTATTTGAAATGGTTTAATCTTTATGTATATCCTTCTCCTGGTGGTGGTGGTTTAGAAGTTGAAAGAGAGCTGTAAGTTGCAGAAGACTGGTGGACACATGAATGCTTTCACCATTACAACCCTGTGCAGCAGCCCTGTTCCTGGGATGCCATAGTACCTTGTGCCTGCGTACTGCCCGGCCCAGGGGGTATCTGGGACCCCTCTGCCATAGTCCTTCTCTTTATTAGCTGTGTTTCAAGTCAGTAGTGCAGGTGACTGTGGCATTTGTTTTTTATGTTCTCGCTCTCTGTGTAGGAAATGAACAAATTTCCAGATGAAGATTTTTATCCCTCCCCCCTGGACAACGGGCTGGGATGATTTAAAACTTAATTAAGTTTCCCAATTCTCTATATAATTAATAGCACCATTTCCTTGTTCTTTATATATATCTAAAACAACAAATGAGGTCCTTGCAGGAGCTTATAACCAAGAGAGTACGTTTCCCATTGTATATACTGGATACAGAGGATGAAGCTGAATCTCTGCTTTGGGCACGTCATTAGAACTTTCCCTGTAAGTGGCTGAGCTTGCACTGGCACAACTTCACTGCTCACAGATGACAGAGAAAGGGAAGGCAGCTGAAGGGGAGAGTGAATGTTTCTGCAAAAAACTGCTGAAAACCCATGTCCCTTCCTCCAGCCCCACTGGAAGGAAACCCAGTGCTGTCAGTTCCTGTCCCTGCCATCAAGATCAAAGCTGATGTTGGTGTGAGCAGTCTTTGAGCAGATTCAAGCTGACTTCTTTCGCCCTTAGTAGAGGTGTTTAGGCTCGTTTACCCATGTTTTAGTAGATTGAGTCTGTAGTGGGGAATGCTGCTTTTATTGTGAAAGACAAATGTGAGTGCTGCACATACCAAAGCAGGAAGACAAGCTAATTCTCAGGCACAGGACCTGAAGTAGTTAATGTACGCAGCATTTGGACTTAAGCTCTTTACATTTTCTGTCTCACACAAACAAATACAATTGTAACCATCGTACCCCTTGTTTACCCAGGCTAAGACATTCTAGACTTTAGATCAGCTTCTGATGGTATAACACCCCAATTGGCATAATTACTCAGCAGAGCCAAGATTAGTGGGAATGTCAGCAGAGATATACTAAGGAAGAAGTGCTTGCTGGGCTCTGAGGAACACCACTAGTGACTTTGCCGACTAGATGTGACACCGTTTGCCACCACTCTTTGGGCCCAGCCATTCAGCCAGTTACCAGCCCAGTGAAGAGCACATGTATCCACACCATAAGCAGCCAATTTCTCCAGGAGAATGCTGTGGGAGACATTATGAAATGCTTTACTAAAGTCCAAATAGACAATGTCTACAGCCTTTCCCTCATCCACCAGGTGGTTCACCTTATCATAGAAGAAGATCAGACTGGTCAAGCAGGATCTGCCCTTCATGAACCTGTGCTGACTGGGCCTGATCCTTCTATTTTCCTACACATGCTTTATGATGTTACTTATCACCATGACCTTCCCCATTGCTGAGGTCAGGCTGACAGGCCTGTAGTTTCCAGGGTCTTCCTTCTTGCTCTTTTTTTAGAGAGGTGAAGTTGAAGTTCTTGTTTTAGTTGTCAGTTTCATTCACATCCTCTCAGAAGTCCATGAGATATGTATAGATGAGGTGACTCTTTTTTCATTCACCTTGGCTTGAAAACATTGAAAGTATCGTTACCTTTATTTCTTTTAAAACACATGTAATTTATCATTCAAACAATGCTTTGACTTCAGATCAATATTACAAAAAGGTCAGACTTCATTTCACTTTCAGTGCACATTTTAAATATTTGTTCTTATATCAAATATCAAAGCCTAAAATATTGAACACTAAATGGTTAAAACAATCAGGCTAGAGTTAAAAGACACTTCTTCATTTGCTGTCATGATATTAGGTTACTGGGTACAATACCTGCCTTTCTAAAATGCTTAGGTATTTGATTAGTTTGATATCTTGGGTTCAGCAGTAGCAGTCATTTTTCTCCTTCTTAGTAGCTGATGCAGTGCTGTGGTTTTGACTTTCAGCCTGGGAACAGCGCTGATAACACCAATGTTTTTAGTTGTTGCTCAGTAATGTTTACTCTGACCAAGGACTTTCTGAGTCTCATGGTCTGCCAGGGAGGCGGGGAAGCTGGGAGGAAGCAGAGACAGGGCACCTGACCCAAACTGACCAAAGAGGTATTTCATACCAAAGCACGTCATGCCCACTGTATACACTGGGCGTAGTTATCCAGAAGGGTGAGATCACTGCCAGAGTCGGGCTGGGTATCGGTCAGTGGGTGGCGAGCGGTTGTATTCTCTTCTCTTGTTATTTCCCTTATCATCATTATTATTATTGGTGGTCGCAGAAGTGGTTTGTGTTATACCTTAGTTACTGGACTGTTCTCTAAACCTGTGGGAGTTACATTCTTTCAGTTCTCCTCCCCATCCATCTGGGAGCGGGTGGAAGAAGGTGGGGAGTGAGAGAGAGAGAAACTGTGTGGCTGAGGTTAAACCACAACAGTTGAATATGGATGAAAGTATCTTGGGATGGTTGTGTTGTTGCTGTCTTGGATAAAACACAGGTTCTTTCCTTGCTGGCTGGGTTCTGGCTGTAAGGGCTTGGTGACAGAACACTGGCCATGGTCTGCTGTGACTGCTGCAGTGGACGGAAACACCAGCCAGGAACTAGATACACTGCCGAGATCTGGGCTTCCTGTGCATGTGTCTGGTCAGGCAGGACTGGTTACGCAAGTAAATACGAATGAGTGAAGACTAGTTTGTGGAAATGTCTCCGAATCAGTACTCACAGATGGAGAAAGATAATTACCCACTTTCCATACACCACAGATTTCTTGCTTCCCCTTCTACAAAGTTGCTAGGAAGTAAACTTATTTCTTTTCCTCCCACGTTTCTTCAAGAAATACTCAAACCAGTATATGGAGTAGAACAGAAAAATACAACAGGATTATTTGTATCCTCATAAGAAGCCTAGCAAAGCAGAATAATAGGCAGGAAAACATCATGAGTGGGAAAGACGGAGGCACAGTAAATATCCAAACTTCACTGTGCTTCAGCAGCTGTTTCTGTGTTATTAGTCCCAGCCCCTCTGTATTTTCTCTCTTTCTCTCTCCTTCTCTCCCCCTGGTGCAGTATGAAGAAAAGAAACTGTTATTGCCTTTTTATGAGGGAGTCAAACTCTCTTTGCGGAGAGTAAACAATTTTTTTATCAGTGGTGCTTGGGGTTGATGACATGCCATGGCAGTAAATGGTTGTGTTGGTAATCGGATGGGTTGTCCCTAGGGTTAGTGCTGCTGGTGCCATTGCTCCCTATTATTCTACTCCGGGGTAATGCTCCATCCTCCTGCAGCACTGCATGCCAAAGCCACAGCACAATATTAGAGCAATGCTTGCCCAGCTTGGAAGTGCTGTGTCTGTCTGCTTGGTGGTATACTCCTAATAACCCCCAAAACCATCTCCTGTGGAAGCAGTAGACCAGAGGCAGACATCTGTTGACAGCAGCTGTATCACTGCTCGCACAGCTCCAGCAGAGCACGGGCACTAGCAGACGGGTCGCTGCACAGGGCTGCTGAGTTGAGAGTTTGCGATAAAACCTTCTCTAGCATTTTCTGACTTTGTAAATATTAATGGTTATGAAAAATACATACAGGAAGGGAAGTGGGAGAGGAAGCCGGCTGTGTATCTCAGTGGTAAAGTCAGGAAAGCATCAGCACCTTTGTGTTTCATTTCTTGAGGTGCTTGTTTATGCTACCCTCCCATAATTGTAAGAGGATGACCCTTGAGGCTCTGAGATGTGAACAGCCACATAGCACAGTGTTGGTCAAGGTAAGTCTTTTGTTTGTGCTATGAATAATACATCCTTCTCTGTTAATTTTAATTATTATGCTTCATACTGACTGCCACATCACTTAATATTAAAAGAAGAGCCATATTCAGACTGCTGGAGATAGCACTGAATAATGGATAATACTGTAATTCAGTGACATTTGTCATGTTCCCTCTCACCTAACACGGAGTGGTACTCTTCATCGCTGCTGGAGATGTCCTCCTTGGCATGACAGTGTGAAAACCAGGTCTTGCCTGTGTCTTATAATTAAAACCCACACAACACTTTTCACACCACGTTCCAGGTGTTAATTGGGGTGTTCTGGCCAACGTCCAGCTGGCTGGTGGAAGCCACGTCTGTCAGTGTTCCCTGGAAAGGGATGCTCTGCCTCTTTCTTCCTCAAGTTCCAAGGAGTTCTCAGAGTGGCTTTGTCACATAGTTATTTTTTCATCTTGGTCTGGTGTTACAAAGCTTAGTTAATATTAATTGCACAGGATCATGAAGTAGAACGAATGTGTGGCACTGCAAAGCATCATCCTTACAGCATTCTGTCCGAGGAGGCAGTGCTGAACACAGAGCTGCACACCAGATACCTTTGTGGATCCGCACCTTAAAATCAGTGAGTGACAGTGCTCTTTCCCTTGCTGTACTGGGAACTTTGGGAAGACTTTTTAACCACCACATTTCACTTTCTGAACCTTTAGACTGCACCCAGGTGAGCTTCTGGAGCTTTTCTCTTAAACCTGGAGGAATAGAAACATTTCATCAACAATGTTGATGATATTAAATAAACCCCACACCTCTTATAAGGTGGAGATTAATGAAGACCCCAGGTATCACTGTGTTTGTGTTGCTGCTCCCCTCTTTTCCATGCAAATCTCCTGTGCTACAGCTCTTCCCTTGGTGAGCAACTTGGGCAGCCGCTTGCTTCAAGAGCAACCCTAAATACATACCAAACGCAGTCAGGATGCTTAGGATCCAGTGGGCAAATCAACCTGCATTTAACATAGCTTCATTATGGCAGTTGTAATTCATTTACAAGGCAATGAAATTAAATTGATGGTCATAAATTAGAAGACATAACTAATGCAGCAATGGTTCAGATTCAGTAAAAGTACATATTTAGGTAGGCCTCTTATCAGGAGTTACAGACACAGCTAATGTGGTGCCCTCCACTGAAGTCTGGAATTGGCTTTGACAGGAGCATTATTATTCTATCTATTTAGCTCATAATTGTGTTATTTTTCTTATTGATGTGTTTGTCTTTGCTGCATCTTTGTCTTTATGTGAATCTGTCCCTTTTCTAAGATGTTGCATTTCCTGTGCTCTGGCACTAAGCCTGAATGGCATTGCAGTTTCATTTGTGTGTGCCCAGAGCTTTGCACAGCTTGTACCCAGTGCTGCAGGACCCTTGTACCCCATCACAGTCCCCATTAGGCACTAGAAAGGGCTCTGGAAGTTTCCCTTGTGGACAAGATTCCTCTCTGGAAACCTCCCTATTATTTTACAGAGCAGCAATGGACCGATGGCAGAAAGCACAGTTTGCATCTCAGCAGGGGCCTGATCTGTGCTCTGACACTCCTGGTGGTTACAGATACATACAAATCAGATTGTCAGAAGAAATTCTTTAATGCTAATTTTGGCCAGACCACTTGCATGTTAACTGGTGTTGCATTTAATTGCAGAGAGACGATTTGCAGCAGGTTACACACTGTGGATTTATTTTACTCCTGCACTCCTCTTTCAACACCTTATTTCTGTTTTGTGGGTATGTGCTTCAAATGTAAATCAAGTATTTAATGAAAGACCTAAATGAAAGTTAAATTAGATTTTATTCACTTTCTAATCTGGCTCTAAGGAAACCCAGAAGCCATGGAGTGGAAAGTGCAATATAATTGTAAAGTTGGTTTATTATTTTTTGTTTGTTTAGTTTTTTTAATATTATTTTGCTGTACATACTTGCATTCAGTATGTTCCTTTGCAGGTTAATTGCCCCTAGCTTCTAGATAACAGCAATCTACAATTTTGGTACTGTAGTGTTTCCACTCATGAGAATGCCTCTTCCTTCTCCTCCCAATGTATGTGCAGCTGTAAAATGACTGCCAAATTCAGGGCAGGACCTGGTGTGTCTCTTTGCCCCTCTTATGCCTAACACCTGCAAATGCAGGAAAAGGCAATACTTAACATACAGTCTGTACTTTATTTTTCATTTAGGTTTTATTCCCAAAGCTATCTAATTTTCTGCTATTTAAAGTCATTGCATTGCTTTGAAGCTTTTCTAGCCAGTGTTTATTTTAATTAACTCTACCTTCTCTTTCAGAATGTCCTCAGGAGCTAATATTTCTATGCTTAATACATTTTAAAATGAGGTGTTCCTAATAACATGCAGGGTGTGTAGTAACCAAAGGGTGTATCGTGCTAGCTAGAAGATCTTGCTATGCTGAGAATGAAATGTCCTTGGTTTTATATTGATAACACTTCAGTATGACAAAAACATGCAAGCAAACCAAATCTTCTTGCACACTTACCTGTCAGGGGATGCACTGGGATGCTTTGTCTAGCCAGCAAGGAAAGCTGACAGGAGAACCTGAAGAAGTAGTGGTCTATGGCAGTGGTCAGTGGCACCATCACCTCCACTTCTTTGTTTTGTGTTTTTTAAGACCGTGCATTTCTTGAACCCCATGCAGAGGCAGGAGGTGTATGTTCAGATTCCAGGCAGGAGATGTGGACATAAACCAGTTGTTCTGGCATATTTGAGGAAATTTTTCTTCCAACTTAAAGCTGAAAAATTTATCTATCCTTACTAGTTTTATATCCCTGATTTCACATTGTTAGAGAATCTCACTGCTTTGACAGAGCTAATCCTGCTGGTGCTGGTGCCAGGTAGAAGACAAGCCCCATTCCCACAGCTACACTTAGTGCCTTCCTGCCTGTAGCCCAGGGCAGTTTCCTGGCACATGGATGGCTGCATGAGCTGCTGCTGCGACTTCTGGAAGAAGGGGTGCAAAGCAGCACATGCCTTGTGGCATGGAGCAATTAATTACAGAGCCTAATGAACATTCTCTGTAGAAAAATCATAAAAGCACATTGCATAGATAAAGAGGTATGTAGCCTTTACCTCTCTTTCCCTTGGAGAGGATCATTTGCATGCTTCCTAGTCCCTCAGGATCACAGGGGCCTTTGCACTCCTTTCCTCTCTCTGTTGCTGTCACCCATGGGTGATATCACCTTGATTCCCCCTGGGAAGGTCTACAAACAAAGAGGCATTAAAGGCCATTGAGTAGCTTATCTGCTGTCCCAGAGTGAGCCTGTGTGAGTGGCCATCATGATCTAGACTAGCTCTGAACAAGGGAAATAGCACTAAAACACTGGTTCCTTCATTCTAGGAATGCACACACTAACACTGCACCTTTGCAATACTCCATCCCTCTGGCTTTCAATCAAACTCGCAAGATCAAGGAGGACTTCATTTTAAAGTGGGCTATTTGTCCAGCGTTGCAGTATTGATTGCTGCCCTGTGGTTATGTGTGAGGAATTTCTTAGGGTTTTAGAATTGACTGTGTGTAACTGGACTGCATTTATGAATCCCCTTCTGCAGTGAATGCGTGCCTGAACTGCCTTTTTTTTAACTCCACTCCTTGTCAGTTCATAAGTAAAGGTCATTATTTTAAGATCTCTTGGCGTTTCAGGCAAAAGACCAAATTATTGGGTCAGGCTTGACCCCTTGATTGGTGACCCATTATTGGGTAATTGTGTGCTGTACAGCAGTTGTATAAATCATGGCATTTACATCTCACTTATTCCTAGAGATGCTCATTGGCTTTAATAGGCTGTGCTTGTGCCTGCCTGTTTTAATAATGGAATTAACTTGTCAGTATAAGATCTTTCAACTGAGTGCTGATGCATGAACCCACAAAGCAGAGACAGCTTGTCCCTCAGTGCTCCCTGACATGTTTGTACATAACATGGGGTGCACTGTCCCATGTTTAATCTCAATGAGAAGCAAGGCATCCCAAAGCAGAGACTTAAATGTTTAGACCAGATTAATTTCCCATTTTTTTCTCCTCCTATACTCTTTAATAACTATGGATCCATACCTGTTGGCTTCCTGATAATTTCTGGTGGAATGAGCGTTATTCTTTGGGTTTCCTTATACTCAATTGGAAGTGAAAGGTGAAGAAAACATGCAAGGTTTCATTTCCACTTTATCTTTTACTTTTGAGCTCATGCAATTACATTACTGTGTCAGCATTATTCCCTGCCACAAGGCACATAACAGAATGAGCTTGATCCAATAGATCTACAACATGTATGGGTGCCATTCAAGTATGCCACCAAAATCCAAGTTGCAAGTTAACCTATAAACAGCATAAAAAATAGACCTCATTAAAACAATGATTCTATTGTGTTTTGTGTAACAGTAAGAACAAAAATAGAACATTTCAGGAGATAAAAAAATTACAGTATTTCCACAAAACCTAGAATTATGCTGAGCTGTACTGTAATACAGTGGTTAATAATAGAGACTGAGATTTGCTTCTAAAATGTAGTTGGGGTGTGAAGAGGAGATTAGAAGCAGAAGAAGAACTAAACTTATTTTGACTGAAATGACTGTGTCGACAGGTCACCAGTGTAAGGGACAAGCAGACAGTAAGGCACATTTTAGAGTACCTGAGGACATGGTAGCTCTCATCTATGCTTTCCCATCATTTCCTCTCTTGCCATAAACACCTCATAGTCAGTAGCCTCAATTTTTATTTCATTTCCTGGAGTACACTTTCCAGATTTTACTGGAAAATAACAGATTTCCCCCTTTCATTATCATATAAGCAGTCCGAGCAACTAACTCAGCTGAATCTCTGTGGCAGTGATGAAACCTCCCGTTTTTCCTGTGAGACTTTTGTTTCTATTTCCATGTTGTCATCTTCATTCTTTTAGGCAGTAACTTTTATTGGAAAACAAACAGAAGCACAGCAGCATGCTAAAATGGGAGCAGAGGAATGCTGATATCTGGGAAGCAGAAGGTGAAGCAGGCTGTTTTTATCTTCTAGTGTGCAAACATATGTTTCAGCTAAGCAGTTACCAAACCTGACTTACTCTTATTTTAACCTTTATGAGAAGACATAGAATTCATTTGCCTAAGCAAAATTATCATGGTTATTGGTAGGATTCATCAGGACCGCTACCGTGGAGTCAGTTGGATTCAAGCAGAACAGCAGGGGAAGTTTTTTTTTGTGAAGATCTGTACATGGAGGTGAAATCTCTATTTCAAACTGGTAAATAATGGCAAAGAACTTCATGATAGCAGAGAAAGTGCAGAGTATCTCTTGTGAAGCCAAACACCAGTTCTGTTTGGCTCTTAAATTAGCAATATTCCATTGTCTATAAGCAGCATTCCCATCTAATTTCATGCTAGGACAGTTGGTTGTGAACTGTTGTGAGGGAAGCTCATGAGTGCCTCATGGCTCAGTCTTGCCTCCCAGCAGCATTTACGTTGAAGACTCTCCCTGTGCAAAGCACAAACACTCTCCTGGAAGGGCTTATGTGTCTTCAGCTCTGCTCAGTCTGTGGTGAGGAAGACAGAGGGATGTGCAGAAGTTTACAGACAGCATTGGCAGAATTTGTCCAAGAGGAGCAGGCAGAGCCTGCCCAGGCAAGCCTGAGGCTGAGCGTGCACCAAAAGTGTTACATGAGCTTATCCAAAAGCAGTAAAGATGCTTCCTCAGTTTAATTATAGGGCTGTCAAGGCAGGAGCAATGGAACCATGATTCTGCTTTTGGAAGGTGTTTCATGGGGAGAGTAGATGTTACATAGAAGAGCTCTTACCACAATGTGTGCAGGCACTGCAAGTACCAGAAGTAGGAGGCTGAGCCAAGGGGAGTGTGCAGGCTTAACAGGATGGAAGAGTAATAATCAGAATGACAACCAAATAAAAAGTGTTAATTTTTGTGTTTTCTAAGCAAGGCTGTAACATCTGTTTTGCCCAGCTTGAAGTTAGTAGGTTAAACAGAGATAATGGGGTCAAAACCTGTAGCTCATGTTACACAAATGGCCAGCAAGCAGATTAATTAGAAAAATAGATTATTTGCCCTGGAAAATTTTTCATGTATCATTTTTATTAGGAGGAATAGATTGATCTGTCTCCATGCTTTGGCTCTAGACTGAATGGAAAGAATTCCTGGTTTAGGCTAGCTTTTTAGTCATTGCTTTGCAGTGTGTCAAATTGGTGTGATGTCAATAGTCTCTTGGGTTGTCCCTCTACAAAAAAGCAGCCAGGCTGTGTGTACCTGGCTGGGGGGTGATGGTGAAGAACAAGCAGGAGAGGTGGGTTCATTCTTTTTGTTTAGACAAATTTATTAACACCCTGACATACTAATTCTTTGTGTTTCAGGAAACAGTCATTTTACATAAACATGTCTCTCTTCTTACCAAGATTCAAAGCTACTTTTCCTTTCTTGTCCATGTTTTATATTGACACCCCACTCCCTGAAATGAGTTTTGTCCTTGCACTGATTGGTGGAAGCTGTCTTGGGGCTGGGTTCCCAGATCCTGGCTCTGCCTCTGGGGTGGATTGCAGGTGCAGCATCATAGAATCAACTAGGTTGGAAAAGACCTCCCTCCACATCTTCACCCTGAGTACAGAGCTTGTTTCTGAGAGGCTGAACGTTTACTCTCTCACTGAGGAACAAAACTGAAAACCTCTATATTTGGTGAAGATTCCCATAACAATAGCATTACAACTATTTTGATAGTTATTTGCAGGGAGGGAATGGTAATTGAGAGTGACTCAGGTTTCCCAACACCCCAAGTATATTTTTCCACAAAACTCTATCTAGTTTGATAACAGCTGTTTATTTTCATAGAGAGTATCTTTGCTCCAGGAATAAATTAATTTTGGTGGGTTTTTCTTTGTTTGTTTCTTTGTTTTTTTTTGGTAAAATATATCTACTGAAAATACCTCTTCCCTGCAGTACAGCATAAGAGTACATTGGAGCAAGGACAGAATACAAATGCATGAACAGATCTGGACACACACTTGAGATGTACGAGGCAAAGAAGAGGCAGCCTGGATTTATTACTGAATTGACTCCAATTTTGTCTCATGTAATTCTCCTTAATAAAGTTACACCAAAATAAGATTGGAGTGCACAGGGTCAGCAGTGCATTGCAGCAGCTAATAGGAAGGGCATCTACCCAGTTTGTAACAGTGCTTGGATGTGCAGAGAATATGAACAGGGAACAAAGTTTGCTAAGCAGGTGAATAGTTCAGCTCCCTGTGAGATGCCAGGGCAGTCCTTGCTTCCTCTGAGCTCTCCAGTTAAGAACAAACCAAGCAGAGCTTGCAGCTTGTATTAGGTCTTCCCTGTCTCAGTTCTTTAGTCAGCTATGTGTGTCACTGGACTGCCTTGCATCACTATATATCCTGTATCCGCAGCAGGGTGGGATGAGGGAAAAGCACCAGCCTAAATCCCTGGGTGAGAACCCACAGGGGCAAATGCTTTTCCTGCAGCAGTTCAGTTCTGCAGCCCATTTTGTGCCCATATGGTAATGGCATAGGTTACCTGTGCTTTACGCATCACTTTTCCCTGGGATCAGCCACCCTCATGTTCATAGCTGATGCAGTGTGTTGGGTTCATACAGTGCAATGTACTGATGCATGACATATCCTCTTTTTTCTGTCATCAGCTCTGAGAAAAGTCTTTAGCATTTTAGTACCATACTAAATTCATAAGCCCCAGCAAAAATGGTGCATTCTGGCAAATGTCGGAAAGTAATGAAGCTGCCACAGGAATTGTGGAGTTATTAAAAAAAGCAGCATTAGTGAATAAAATTAACTGTCCTTCCATAAAATGCAAAGTAATGAATAATAAATACTGGAGTTAGTGAAGATGCTAGCACAAAGGTTGTGGTCCTGCCCCTTCCTGCCTACCCAGTGGCTGATGGCACTGGTGCCTTGTGTCTGTTCTTTGAGGGGACAGAGTTGCCCTCACTTCCCTGCCTGGAGGTGTGGGGCTCCCCAGGCACCCTGACACCTGCAGCTTTGTACCCTTGGGGTGTCTGTTGGCAGAGGTGGTTCTCACTATGGGAGGGATGCCCAGCCCTGTAAACAGATCACTTTACAGCATCTCAGCCTTCAGTAGCTGAAAAAAAGAAATTAACGGTGCAGAAACCACTTAAGTACTTTAGGTAATTAGAAAATACTTTAGTGCTTTCAAATAAGTTAAATTAAATGTGTATTAAATAAGCATGAAAAGAAAAGCAAGGGCCGGGCATTAAATGAGTTATGAATAAAACATTTTTGTGACATTACCCGGTAATTTAGAGGACTTCACTCAGTGCATAGGTGGGAAGTGGCTTTGACTGAATAAGCCATTAATGTCATTCCCAAAAGGATGGGCGACCCTGAGCTAGTTGGGACATATGTTCCCTGTCCCTGCGGGCACTGAGATGTTGCTAGTGGAGCTGTTGGCCTTCCCCAGGAGAGCACTGGCACTGATGTTCATGGCATGGTGTTCAAAGCAGGAGGAGACAGACATGGCTGCCCATCCTTGCGGAACCTCCTGCTCCTGACCCCGAAGAGCTCCTTGAGATCCCATAGCCAAACCCATGGATGTCTCTCTGTCCATGTACCATGGCAACAAGTACCTGTGGGATGGCTACCAGCCCAGGGGTGAAGGAAGGGATGCAGGGCAAGAAGATCCTGGGGGGAACTGCAGACGGAGCCCATAGTTTTCAAACAAGTTCATGCAAAGCAGTTTAAGTGTTTTGATATTGTTATAAATATTCAGATGTGTTAAATGAAAGCATGTGGGGTTGTTGGTTCATTGAGCACCATTGAAATGAAAATAATGAAACAAATGATCTTTGCTAAATAAAATAGCTGCCCCAAAAAGCTTTGTGACCCACGGTTGAGCTGTGGAGCCTTTTGATGGTTGATGTTAACTGAAGGAGCAAGCGCCAGGGTCAGGGCTAATCCTCGGGAACAGAGAGCCCTTGGTATTTGATTGCTTCAGAGGCAGCATTTGAAATAAATGCAGAGCCCTCCTCCAACCTCTCTCCTGTCTTTAAATGAATCTTCAGGCTTGTTGCCAGAGCTGCTACCCCCAGCAACTCTGCTGCATCCAGGGGGGATGACTCAGAGGGTGCTCTGAGTGCCCAGCGAGAGAGGTTTGGAGAGAGGGACCCCTTTATCAGCCACCTTGACCAAGGGCAGGGACACACAAAGAGCTGCTTTAATGGCCTTAGCTGTGCTGTCACTGGTGGTTTTGCCTCTGATTGTGGAGTTCGTATCAGTTCAAGCTTGTTTCATCTCAGCTGTCTTCCCTTAACTCAGTTACATTCATGGTGTAACTTGTACCATTTTTAAATTGCCTCTCTGCCCTACACAGACTTAAGTAAACAGTAATGAATCATAATTTTATTGTACTTTGGGCCATAAAAGTGTACTGTATCTTGCCATGAAGTATCTTTATAAGCCTCAGCAGCTGTTTCATATCCTCTTTTTGCTTTATTTCATTTTGGCAGCAATCCGTACAGAACAGGCACGCTGAGGAGGAAACACAAAGCTGTATCATCCTTCACTGGTAAATATTTCTTAACCAATGATTTGATTCCTCCTAAAATTGTAAAGCAATAAGAGAAATTAATACAAAAGCCTGATTAATCAGAGGATAAATGGCAGCGTGCCCCAGAGCTGGAGCCGTGGTGATGGCTGGTCCAGCAGCACCTCTGTCTCAGGCAGCCACAGGGAGGAAAGGGCTGTTGGCATCTTGTGTGGAACAGGACAGTTTGGTCAATATGGACACTGCAGCCCATTCTTTTTTCTTTAAGTGTACCTTAAAACTCATTTTAAGACTTACACTTGGCAGCAAGTTGTGGAAAGGGAATCTCCTCTGCTGCTCATTTAAAGTGATCTTCCCAAACTCAAAGGTCTAGATTTATATGTAAATGCACTGTAGATCAATTAAAAGATAAACCTAGCTTTTATGTGAGAATATAGAAGGAATAAGCTCAATAAAATGAAATTCTCATAGCTCTTTATACATATTCTCATATCTTTGTATACACTGATCAGAAAGCAGTTACTCAGATTATTTTTTTTATTCCCCAATAATAATTTTTCACTTTGTGGATATTTTTTTTGTCTATAATTTATAGCTATAAATATTTAATTTTATGCTCCCTGTGGCTGGGGGTGGGACCTAGGTGATCTTTGAGGTCCCTTCCATCCCAAACTATTCTATGATTCTATGATTTTCTATCAAAAAGGCAGCTCTGTGTAAAGGATCTGTTTTGATCAGAGACAGACTAATCAATCATGTTAGGAAGTACAACACAGGGTCACCCTTGTATGAAAAATACTGTTGTCACACAATGATTCCTATCTGTATTTCACAGGAAAGTCCTGCTTTGGGAAGGCACTGTGTTTGTTGGTCTGAAAAGCAGCAGAAGTGAAGTGCTGTCAAAGAAGGGTTACAGGTACAGCATTTCAGGTGCATGGTGTGTTTAAAACATGTTGAGAAGTGAGGTAAAGGTGCTTAGCAAATCATGGTGCTCAGCAATAATACAGTAACTAAACTGTGATCCTCTATGTTTCTTACCATAAACCAACTTTTAGTTCTGTATCATTTTCATCTATTTTTCATGCTCTGAAGATGGGGATAAGGGACTTAATTTACAGTTATTAGGACATTTGGCCTGTAGCTCGTAAATTGCCTTTGCTCTTCAGGGGTGCTATACTGAAATAGCATTGGAAATCATAACCAGAAAGTATAATAAATCCATATTTCATCGCAGTATAACCACACATGCTACCTTTTCTTCTGATGAACAGTCCCACAGGCAAGACAAACTTTTCATTATCCTTGAACTTTATATATGCAACATGTTTCAGCATTTCATTTTGGCCAAGATGCATATGCAACCTAATCTTGCCTTCTTGTAAGGGCCAGGGGGATCTAATACCATAGCCCAGGGAGTCACTTAGTCCATACATAGCAGGAGCATTTGAATAAAGGTTTCCCACATTGACTCCCGTTAGGATAGTCAACATATCTGAAAAATACGTAGGCATAAAAGTCTGCCATACTTGAAAATAAGATGCTGGCTCTCCAGGTAATTAACAGTCCTTAAAAAGAAAGAATGTCTAAGTCTCTTTCCAGATGGCTGTATACCCCACTATGGAGAATAGGTGAGGAGGGCTCAGAGGTGTAGCTCCTGCTTCCCATTCATGTAGGAGATCGATGGAGAAGAGAAATGCACAGCGTATAAAGAAGCAGCAGCAGCAAAGGCTGGTAAGGCAGCATTTCCCAAGAGGGCAGAGAAGAGAAGAAACTCATTTGGCTGCTACTTAATTTAGACATGCTTAGGGACTTCTCTCATATACGTTTAGATTTTTGTGACTGTTTGCTGGAGCATTTGTCAGAGGTTCTGGCTGGGTTGCCGTGGCAACGCCTGTGCTGCAGACGCTGCATCCACTGCCCGAGCTCCCCTGCTGAGAGGGGCAGCTGCCTTCCCCGTGAAACAGAAACACGCTCGTGTTGGGGTTTATTCTATTCTTTACCTTTAAGGGTTGAAAAGATAGTTCTGAGCCCAGTGTGGCTTCAGGCAGTTTATAGACCCCTCTGCATAGTCCCCTTCTGTACAGGGCAGGAGCCTGGCTTGCTCTGTATCCCTGAGTGCGATAAAGGGAAAATAATAGTGACCAGTTAAAGGAAATTTCAAGTGTGGGAGCTGAAATAGCATTCGTTTTATAAACCTTAATGACAGCATTTGGGGGGAATCAAAGGATTATATAGGGTTTTTATTTTGCTTCTCTAAACTGGGGGGGGGGGGGGGGGGGGGGGGAGGGACACAGAGATGCTGTGTGATTTTCTGTTTCATGTGCTACGTAGAGGAGCAGATAAGGCCAGCAAGATGCTCGTGCTGCACGTCCACTTCTCAGCTCCTTTGCTCTGTCCAGCAGGGTTGTTCCCAAGCCTGAGTAAAAGGTGGTATGGAAACAAAGGATGAGACTGGAAACTGACATCCTGAGGAGATGCATTTGGAGGGGTGTCCGTAAGAGGAGCAAAGGGCAGGATGCCAGCAGCTAGGTACCTGCCAGCATAGAGCAGTCAGCAAAGGCCTTTACCTTCTGCACAGGGTGACTGTCAGGTCTGGAGCTCCTCTTTGCTGGTCAGAGTTGAGGGGAGAAATGGATTGGTCTCGGCCACCCAGTTCCGGAAGGAATGGCCAGGGAGAGTTGGTGGCTACATGTTGTAGCCTTTGCAGAAGCTCTGGGGCTGCTGAAAGGACTCTGATGCCAGGAGATCTGAGTTAGGTTCTGGATGACTGAATCCTCTGTAAAATAGGCAGATACACCAGGAGATGATGTCCAGGGTGTCCAAATCTCATTTGCTGCAGAAACAACCCCACAGATTCCTAAACCTGCTGTTGTTTGGATGTTAAACTGAGGACTGCATCTGCTGCAGCCCGTTGGCATGACCGAAATGTTCCTTTTGGCTTCAAAGGTGTTGAATGGAGTTTTAAAGCCCCAATTTTACTTGTATTTCGGTTTTCAAAAAAGGCCATTTCAGCTGTTTATTTTAATGCAGAGAACATTGAAGAAATGTTAATTTTGAATTTCTTTTTATTTACTCAGAGAAGAATATTTTAACACTACATTTTTGAAATGTGAAGTTTGTGGAAGTTGTAAATAACTTTTTGTAGTGGTCTTGGAATATATTTTTTGCTTTATTTTTTAAAATCACCACAGACATTTCTTGTATTGGTGTGCAAAGAAAACCCAGAACCCTATTTTTGAGGAGTTGTTTTGGAATTTATTAAAAGCACATACATCAAACCACTACATACAGATGGTGGTTGGTTTGCTTTACTTCCATTCCATATCAGTAAAACCCACCAAAGTATCAAGGAACACAACATGTGTGACTGTAGAAACACATTTTCAATTATATCATGGCTATTGATCAGAACTCTATCTCAGAAGATATTAAGAGTTCAGTCTGAAGATCAATCAATTTTCTTAATTGCTCACTGTATTGATGCAATTCACTTTGAGCAAACTACAAATGCTGGATTATACCTGGCAGAAGTACTGCAGAGTGGGGTGCATAGGGCAGACAAGCTCAGGAGAGCATGGGTGCCAAAAAGTTACTGTTTTGTCCAGTTTTGCTGGTTTGACATCTCAATGTGAGAGACTTCCTTGAAAGTGGAGCTGGGCAGGTGCTGCAGTCAGTGCAGGAGATGCATGAGGCTTAACCCAGGTAACCAGTCTGTCCTTTGAGGTGTGCCCTGTCCTGGTCAGTCTCCTAATGGGTCCTTTTTTGTTGGGAGCTGCAGTGATGTATTTGTCAATGACATTTTGGCAAGGAGTGTATCTCTGAAGACGTTTGCAAGAGCAGTTCTAACTCTGGAGGTGCTCTGGATTGCTAAAGAGTTGTGCTGATGCATGTCAACACTTTTAGCTTAATCTTCACTCGGCCTTTAGCCAATAAATTACAAACTTGATTCATAACTTGCATTTTCATTTTAACCATGAAGCATCTAAAAAAGCACTTCAGTCGTGTGCTGTAGAATTGTTTTCAGAGGGTACTGCACATTCAAAGGTTTGCATGTGTGAATGTGCTGTGGATGGGGTTGTTGGCCCTGTTCATTGTCAGTCTTTGCAAGGCTCCCCTGGTCCTGCTGTTGCTGCATGCATTGCACTGGATAATGCCATTAAAGCAGAATGGCAAATGTCTCTTAGCTAAAGAGAAATTTGTAGTGTCCAGGGCAAGCACACGTTGGTCCTTTAGGGTCAGAAGGATTTGGAAAGGGCCTCTGGTCACTGCATAGTTTTTTGAGCAGCCATGGCAAACACAAATTTTCCAAAGCCCCTTTAGTTTTGCTATGTCTGTAAGAGCATTCCAGTCCCACCCAGTACCTCCTGCTGAGATGTGCCTGGCAGTTCTTTCTGTGCATGTGCCTGTTGCTGCTTTGTTCACAGCAGTGGAAGCTGCCAACCAGAGCAAAATAACATTGTGCTACAGCAGCTTTTGACTTCAGGCTTCTCCTTGTGGTGACCAGGAGGGCAGCCACAGTCAGTTGGAAGGTCTCCATGACACAAGTTGCATACAGAACTGTTTGCAGCCTCCAGTCTTTTCCGTGTTAATGTTCTGCAGCATGCAGGGGCATTACTTTACTCCCCCTCTCAAGCAGTTTGATTTAGAGCTCATTGGTATTCCCAGTGACAGCGGCAGGAAAACTTTCATTTATCATGAGTTGTGCCTCTAATGAAATATCCATTTCCCATATCAACTGCTCAAATTTCCTGTCACTTGAATGACTTGATATAGGATTGGAAGTATTACTTTCGAGTGCTAACAACCACTGAGCACTAATGCACAGAGGAAAGGCTTTGAGCTTCTAAGAGCTGAGTGTTCTTGCCAAAGCAAAGTATATGGCTGGCAGGAAGAGTTTTGCTAAAACCTATGCACTCTTAATGGTGTCACCTCTATGACTCTATTTCCTGTTAGTACTCTCCTGTTATAATTTTTACTTAACTGAGCTCGAAGTATGCAAGTTTAGTTTGTGCAGTTGATAAAAGGAGTCCTTTCCACTTTCTCTCCTGGCTTTTCCACCCCATCAGGGCTGCTGATCCCTGCCATTTCCCCTACTCTGATGTTAATTTGTTTTTATTCTGCTTGTTTGTACCCCCGGGTGTCCCCTCTGCTTACTGTCTTCTGCACTACCACAGCCAGAGCCTTCTATGGAACAATAATGTTAACTACTCTTAATGATTATGGGCTTATGTCATTGGCTTCACAGAGCTGTGTTAGCAGTATCCTCATAAAATCCTATGAACTGATGTGTCATTCTTCTGACTTAATGCTAAAATGCAGTATTTTCCTCATTTAAACAAAATCCTTATTTAAACAAAGTAAGGATTTTGTTTAAAATGTGAGGTTTTAAACAAAAACTCATTCTAATTGGCAGTTAGTTTAATTACATTTGCCCTCACTTGCCATGGCGTTTGCAGAGTTTGCCATCACGGGCAGGGCTGTGCAGGCCACACCGGTGATGAGCTGGGAACAGCACTAGGGCATTGGCTGTGGCCCAGGAAAACCTCTGCAACAGATATTAAAGATGATGTTTTATAAGAGCCTGACAAAGCATGCTGAGCAAGCTACAGAACCCAAAATCCTGTGAGATGCATTTGCTTTTGGAGGCGTTGGAGGAAATAGAAGAGATCCTTGTAAAGGCTGATTTTTTTAAATGATGGAGGAGAGAAAGAATGGAAAGCTTTACCTTGAAGAGATATATAGGAGAAACAGGGAAGGAACTGCCATGCAACGCGTTTCCTTGTGGTTCCTATCAGTGGATAATATTACTAAGAATATGAAAAACAATTGCAGTGTGAAGAAGGGCAAAAAATAAAGACATTTTCTATAAGGTTATATTCTGCATTCTATTTACTAAATAATTTATTATTTGTGATTTATGTTGTTAATTTAAATTACATTTTCCTTGAGTAAGAGACTGCAGCAGATTAGCATGTTTGCAGTGCCAAAGGCTGTTATGTCTTTCATAGAAGACAAAGTCCTGGCCTGTTTTGTGATTCAAGTTTCAAATTACATTATTCACCTCTGCCTCTGTGGTTTTATCCCATATTCAGGATATGTGCTAGCAGCATGTTCTTTATGCTGGGAAGATGTTTCTGGTTTTTATCTTTACAAATGACCACATTATTTATTTGGAATACACCAAATGCCAACAAGTACTCATGCAAGCAGCAAGCAAAGCTTCTCTGCAAACAATGTGACACTAATCTGTGGTTTGTGCTAAAATACAAAGAGGAAATTATGGCCTAAGCTGTCATGAAGCTCATAAAAGAAAAAAAGGAAAATGCCACCGAAAAAGAATAAGCTTCAAAAGAAAGTTCCATTATCAGTTTGTTTCATGCCTTGTAGCTCCAGCTGCAAACAATCCCCTTCATAAATACGCCCTCAAGATAAATGGCAGCACAATTCTGGTGGTAGCAGAGAGATAAAACTACAAGTTGTTTCCATTTGGGGGAGGGAAGATCTGCTGAGACTGCTGCTTTATTTTGTTACATCTCATCACCATCTTGGGGGAGAAAATGAATATGTATCGTCTGTTATCTTGTCATTTTTTAGCCAAACATCTTAAAATACATTTTCTGTGAAATAACCCTAGGGATTTCAGGACCAGAATAAATTACTAGAACTATTTGAGCTTGGAGTCCCTGTACTTCCTTTAAACATGGCAAAAGCTTTTCCTAGTGTATGAGACTTGCTTTTGCTTAGTAACTGAATAGAAGAAAAGAATAAGAACAAAACCAAAGCAAATCTTTCTCAGCTTAAGTGTTTCTGCTAATCCAGGTAACTACTTAATTTAAAATGTGCAAGGTGATGAGAGCAACCAATGAAGCTCTCCAAGGTCTGGACCTTCAGATTGAGCAGGTGAAGTGGACAGATCAGGTGTCAAATGCATTTTGCAACCTTAATCCTGTATTTAGGATTAAGTGTGCTGGAATTTGGTAATGCTTCCTCTTGTTTATGTTTTCCTGAGGCTCAGTAGTAACCTTACAGGAACATCTCTCCCTAGGAATGTCTGCGGAACACCAGCTCTGCAAAATGGGGGTTTTTAATTATCAGGACAACATCATTCCTGCACCGCTGACATGCATCCCATTTAAGATCTCAGACCACTTGAGGCAATTCCAGGAGGTGAATACCAGGGCTTGTGACACTGCTGATGGCAATCTAGGCAGCAAACCCTACAGAGCTGCTGGAGCCATCCCTGGAGCTGCAGGAGCATTTAACAAGGTAATTAGCAATGAGCTTTAACAAGTTTCAGTTACTTGTTGGCTCACTTCCACCACCCCAGTGCTGACTCCCCGCAGTCACTTTCACGGGTAGATTTTGGTCCTAAAAACTGAGTATCATGTCATATTATCAGTGAAACATTCAGAGAGGAAATGTAGAGACCTGGAGAGAAAAATGTTATTCCCGATTTTCACATAATGGAGCTGGGCATAAAAATGCCCTGGGCTGAGTAATTATGAAAATAAAGTCAAAAATAAAACCCTGGGTTTATTTTTTTCCCCAAAGTGAATTTCAGCCTTCCATATCCACAGCAAGAATAAAAGCTTAATTTCCATCAATGTATAGGGCTTGCACCTTAAATTTGTGTTTGTTGTCATACTGTTTGGATATGTATCAGCATCCATCTTTTCTGGGTATGTTCCTGGCCACAGGTTTGGGAAACTCTAAGGCATATAAATTATATATGATGAGATATCTTAATGGTACAAGGGCCTTTATACAAGCATGTTCATGGCATCTGAGCACAAATAAAGGCAAGTGTTGAGATCTGATGCAACTCAAGAAAAGTCCAAATTGCAAACACAGGTCACTGTTATTTTTCTGGTTGCCATGCATGAAATTCCATGTAAATGTCAGAAAAAAGCCTTCTCCTGTGAGGGTGACTGAACACTGGTGTGGGCTGATCTCCCTCTCTATGAGGAGGGAGGAATGAGGAAGGAGGAATGAGGAAGGTGCTGCAGCCTTGTTCAGCCTGGGATACAACCTGACACCAGCCAAGGCTGCAATAACCCCAGTTTAAGAGGTCTGAAATGTTTTTTACATGTACATACATATGTATGTGACTGATTGTCCTGGGTTCAGGAGTAGCAGTCAATTTTTCTCCTTCTTAGTAGCTGGTGCAGCACTGTGTTTTGCTTTCAGCCTGGGAACAGTGCTGATAACACCGATGTTTTTAGTTGCTGCTAAGTAATGTTTACTCTGACCAAAGGCTTTGTGAGTCTCATGGTCTGCCAGGGAGGCAGGGGGAGGAAGCAGAGACAGAACACCTGACCCAGGCTAGCCAAAGAGGTATTCCATACCACAGCGTGTCATGCTCGGGGAGGTAACTGGGAGTTCCCTGGAAGGGCTCACTCTCTTCCGGGTAGGGCTCGTTTCGGCGGGTGTTATCATATTCTCTTCCCTTGTTATTTCCCTTATCATCATTATTATTATTGGTGGTAGCAGCAGTGGTTTGTGTTATACTTTAGTTACTGGACTGCTCTTATCTCAACCTGTGGGAGTTACATTCTTTCGATTCTCCTCCCTATCCCTCTGGGAGCGGGGAGGGGTGGGGGGAAGGAAAGAAATACTGGGGGGAGGGGGAGAGAGAGACTGTGGTTGGGTTTTAAACCACGACACTGATGTTTATGGATTTCCCCAGCAGCAGATATAATGTTCTCTTAATAACTATTACATGTTCACCATAAGGCATTCTTAGCTGAGATTTGCAGTTTAAAGGTCTCACATTAATGGGTGATATTCAGATTTATTTGGAACAAAATCCTTGTTTCTAGGAAACTTCTTGAATGTAGAGATGGCTGTGTTTGCTAGAAAGTAAGTTATCTTTGGGGTTTTTGTGTATGTAGGTTACTATATTTTAGGAACAGATAAACAGATCAGGTCTCAAAACCAATGGTCAGCAAACCTCCCAAAACACCATGACCCTCTACTCCTGTCCATCACATCCTCTGCATCTCTCTTCTTCCTCTGGTTCATCAGCCCTGAGGCTCCATGACCTCACTCCTTTCCAGAGACATTTCTCACCCCTCTATTTAGGAATGATTGTTCTGAATAATTTAGTCCATTGGAAATCTTTGTTCTGTACCTCCAGACTGATGTGGAAATTTGTCTCTGCCTTGAAGACTATCGGAAAACAATAATATCATCAACTTTACATGCATTTACTAAGATAATATTTCCATAATATTGCCTAATTCCAAAGAGAAGAACGGCTGTGTAGTAGAAAAAGTAAAAAAAAGTATTTCAGTGAAGCAGCATTAGATTGTAGAAAACTTTCCAAGACCATTAATTGAACTTTGTTGCAAGATTTAAATGAGATATTGAAAATCAAACACTGTGGCCTAGTTTTAATTCCCTGTTCTCTGATACAGCATAATCTTAGAGATATAGCTTCTATTTTGTATCTGTAAGGAAAGATTCAGCCACCCTCCAGAGAGCTGGAGTCATCCGTTTATTGCTTCAGAGATTGACATAGCATTTAAAATTATTTATCTTGTATGTATGGTGGTTTCTCAGCTGAGCTCCTGTGTGTCACCATCCATTGTCGGTACTGAAATCCTGTTCAATGGTGCTGCTGAAAACAAGTCTTAATCAAAATATCATTAGGAGTGCCTTAAAACTATTGCTTATCATTGCTCTGGTTCAGCACTGCCATCTCCCTCCCAGTAGCTTCCAGTTCTCTGCGTATGTGCATGCATATGTGCACGCATACACCAGGGTTCTGTGTGTATTCATGTATCATAGAATCATATACCATTAAAACAGAATGTTCAGGTCTCTACTCATCTCGAGAGCTGTACCTGTATAACCAGGGCAAGACTGGGATTTCTGAGGCTTCACATTTTTGGATAGGTAAAAGTAGCTTCACTTTCTAGCCTGGTTCTGTCCCAGGCCACTGTTTGTTGTCATGAACTTGGTGTTTAATGTTATTGGGTTTTTTATTATTCTTGTGCTATGTGAAAGGCAGATACTGACAATGAATGTATTCTAGAACTGGATGTATATAATGGTAATGCTCCTACACACCCACTGATGTGTCTGAAGGGGTGGATTGCTGTGTGATGGTACAGCCCCATGTCCTGCCTGGATACCTGCACCCAGAACATGCAGTGTGGTCAGGTTATGGGGATACCCCCAGCAGAAAGCCGTGTTCTACCCTCTACCTACATGAGAATGAATTGTCTTTCAGAAAGGAAGTGTATTGTTTGCTTTTACCTTATTACTTAAAGGATTCTTTAAAGCAACATGATAGGAATATACAAAAAGCTTGGGCTGAGCTGAGAGTAGCTGAAGCTGCAGTGATTTTCCTGGGTATCCAGCCCAGTGAATACTGTAAAATATGCAGACAGGCCTTGTTGAGGGTGATCAGATGCTAGACCAAGTCAACACAAATTTACAGGAGGGATGCATTTAATCTGGTAGGTTCTGCATGCAGAAACTGCTTCTTGATGCCCTTTCCTTATCCACATGTAGACAGACTGCATTTCACTGTGAGTCTTTATTCAGACTGCATTTCCCTGTGAGTCTCTTTATTCAGACAATAACTTCTGAATATTTTATTGTCAGAGTTCACCAAACTTGGTTATTTTTCAAATACAATGCTAAAAAGGGAGATTAAATGTGCCAAGAATGAAAAACAGTTTTTCAATTCATGCAGACTTAGGGGTGTTGACCTAAACCCCAGTACATGGGTGCCCTTTTGCTGAACCTCAACACTGCAGTGTATTTTCAAACCATTGCTCTGACTTATAGTTGAATAATACCCGTTCCTCGTGCCTGTGTTCTGCACTGACACAGCATGGACTTACGTGGATAATTATTTCAAGGTCGACCAAGCAGACTTGCATAGAGAGGGCAGGAGTATATGCTTGGACCCATCCATACAGGTGTGCAGTATACAGCCACAGCAGTCACTCCTCCACCTCCCGACACTGATGCAGCGTAATTTGTTGTCTGCTCAGTGGTGCTGAGCAAGCTGAGGCAGCCAGCCTGCTGACATGAGATCTGTCACAAAACCCACCAGTCCTGGAGGTCTGGATGCTGTGTTTATTTGTAATGATGTGAAAAATGCCGAAGAACACACATGCCATGATTGTGCATGCTAAGCCCAGTGATGTACGGAGCACAGTGGGATCTTTTTCCATATGTCAGTGTTCCTTGGTGTGTGGAGCATGACTGCATGCCAGATGCTGAGATAAGGACCAATTCCCCAATAGCTTAACATGCTGTTTGGTCCACCAGCAATGCAAGGGGCATGTGGAGAAATGGCTTTAAACTGACAGAGGGTAGATTTAGACTAGGTATTAGGAAAAAATTATTTGCCATGAGAGTTGTGAGGCACTGGCACAGGGTGCCCAGAGAACCTGTGGCTGCCCCATCCTTGTTAGTGTTCAAGGCCAGTCTGGATGGGGCTTTGAGTGACATGGTCTAGTGGAAGGTGTCCCCTGTGGCAGGGGGTTGGAACTGGGTGATCTTTAATGTCCCTTCCAACTCAAACCAGTCTGGGATTCTATGATAATAAAACAAAATGTTCACATCAAACATTTTTTCTTGGCTATTTTTATGTTTTAAACTGACAGCTTGTAGCAAGAACGGAAAACATGAACTTCATAATATTCATATTGTGGAAGAAAATGGTAGGAGCCATCCTGGTCTAAAGCATAGGCAGCAACCCATCCCCATGGTTCTGGGAATGCAACAGATTGGAAAAAGAATGGACCATTTTCCTATGGAGTTTGCATGGAGTTTGTTAGCTCCATGCTCAGTGGCTGTGATGACATTTGTTCCCTGTCCTCACACAAGTAATTATGACCATGTAGCCAGGGTTTTTGAGACAAGAGCAATCAAAGTGATAAAAATACACTCTGTATTTTAAGCTCCTACTGTTTCCATACTTAACTCAGCAGTTAGTTTGTCAACTTGGTAGCTGACACTTGAGAGCAATTCCATGATAAATGCTCAAAATTGATTCACCAAAGCAAAAATCGCTGCAATTTCATGTCTTGCCTGCCGTGGCACCTGCTGGAGGATGGTTGCTGCTAGCAAGAGCCTGCTTCCTTCCCTTGACTGCTGCAGCAGAGCTGAGAACCCTCCTATATGGGCTGGGGAGGATGAGGAGGGAACTCTGCCATACACCAGCCATGAACATGAAGGACAATAGCAGAGGTCAGGAGACCTTGGCGTTTGCTACTGAAGTAAACTGGCAGTGTGTGGTTAACCGTAATTTCTGCACTCAGATGTGGGTTGACTGATGGGTCAGTGTAGTGCAGGAAATACTGTGTCCCTAAAACACTGTAATGAGAAATGGCCAGAGAGAAGAATTTAATTACACAGCAAGAGGGTTTCTGACTTAGCCTGACCTAATGCTGGTCAATGCAAGGCTTTCCTTATTGAGAGCAAAGCCTTGAAATATATTTAGCAGAAAGCTGCCTGGTGGTTCTCATGGATTTTAGATCAGATAAAAATCCAAAAAGGAAAGCTGAATTTCAGTTACATTCACATTTCACATCCCTCCAAGTTAAGAACAGTTAAATTTTACTGTATGCTAGCATTGTGACAGTAAAACAATTTTCTGCATGTGATGTCTTCCACAGAAGATACATCTTTGTAGGTATATTGTAGATATGTTAGAAGCAACTGAAACTATGCTTTTATACTGTGAAATAGTAGCATGGAAGTGATAACCACAGCTTTAACTTCTGTTTAATAGGAGTCAGTGGCTGGAAAGAGGTTAGGGAAGGCGACTTTGTGTCTGCACCACCAGACGTGTGTTCTCCCGGGCTGCTGCTCTTCTGACCAACAGGCAGCTGCTTGTCTCACAGCCCAGTGAGGTCTGTACACACTTGCTGTGCACAGCACAGCATCCAAGGCTTGAGTTTTAATAGTGAGCTTAAGAGAAGTATTCCCTCACTCAGTTTTCCCTTTTAAATTTTCATAAACTGCTGAATATTTGATGCAAACAAACCCCATCCCTACTGTGCTTCCAGTGCACTTTGGGGTCTCGGGGTTTCCTCATAGGTCTACATTTAGTGTTTATTTGAAATCAAATGCACCTGCAGGATGCACTAAATCCTACTTTTTAACTATTGTAGAAGAAAATCCCAATATTTGGAGAATATGGTTCATGGTAGAGGAGGTTTAATGTAACTTGGTGGAAGTGAATTTTTGATGCAGCAGCAGTCCAGTAATAGCCATAATGTCTCACTTAATGGGCAAGTGAACAACTCTGGAGAAATTAAACTAATTCAGTGCATTAATACTGCAGGTTGAGCAGTACACAGGACACATGTTCATGAAAAAGAGCAATTTAAAACCAAGGAGTATTAACTCCATCCTTTCTAGAAGGTGTGCATCTATTTATCTTGTGGAGCTGGCAACACTGTCTGGTGGCAGGGGTCCTCTGTGACAGCATGGCAGAGCAGGAGCAATTTCCATCTGCTTTCTGCTCCCAGTTGAAGCAAGAGCTGCTTATTCCTTTTGTGAGAATAAGTTACATGCTGTGGCAGTATTCATTCCTTCACTGTGGAGTGGAGTTAACCATCACTGGAGAATAGGCTGATACATATCCCAGTTACTAGTGAGTTACCGAAACACAGCCTGGGGAGACTTTGCTTTCAATTTATGGGGCATACGCATGGGGTTTCATTTTGACTTGCCTAAATTCATTCTCTCTGCATGAATCACATCTGTATGGGAAATGGGAACTTCGACCCAAACTTAAACACATACTTAAAAGCCCCAGCTAGATGAGTGCAGTAAATTGGATAGCTAAGTGCTGTGTATGCTGGAAATGGCAGATGCACAGATGGCAGGAGAGGCAAAAAGTGTACAAATCTGGCAGTTTGGAGAACTATGATATTTATACCTGGTGAATACTTAAAGAGAGTGACTATAATGGTACATCTGTGATCCTAACTGCTGATCCCTTGTCTTTTTTTTCTTTCCTAATTTTTTTCTTTTCTTCTTGTGGGAGAATGTGTTTACAGAAAAATTATAAACCTGAATTGCTTCCCATTCATACCAGAGAGCCACAGTTTTATTTCCAAGGGGACTGGTTAGCCTACCTCATTAGTTTTAAACTGATTCCCACTCATTCATGCTTTCTACCAGTTTTTAATCCATCCATTTTAATCTACAAACAGGCACTAAATACTCCGGTTTCTTCCCTCTCTTCCTTGATGCTATTTTCAGTTTGAAGCAGCACTCGTGTCCACTCTTAAAAGCTGAACTCGTGGTGTTGATGTCAATTGTATTGTCTGTTATTACAAAAAGTACAACTGATTGAGAAGCGTTGGGCACATTCCGCTGGAGGTAAAACCACTGTGTAGTATTCACTGGTATTAGCTTCACATTTTGATGAGAAGTACATGCCCAAAGCAGAGATCACCTTACCAAATCTGTTACTTCTGCGGTTGCTCTACCAAGTATAACTGGAAGTAATGTGTCACACAAGGATGGCTGATACCAGGTGTGATGCCGGATGCTGGAGGATGTACTGGAATGTGTGTACCTCTGTTGGGAATTTCTTCCCTTCGTAGAGGGTAGAAAAGAGATTGCCTAGTCATAAAAGGCTAGTGCAAACTCAAAACATGATGGTTATTAGTGCCTGAAAGTACAAGGAGAGTAGTCTTCTATGCAGAATTGTCCAGGCATGTACGTCCACACACGTATTTGATGCACTTTATGGATGGTACAGTGGTACACTATCATCCTTACTGTCACTCAGGGCCCACTAACAGTGAGGGAGCTCTAGCTTCCGAAGGTGGTTTGGCAGGTGCCAAATCACCATTGTTGAATCCTGCAGAATTCAGGGAATTAGATGAAGTTATAGCTAAGCAAGAAAGAATTATATTGCTGTCATATACTGTAGGTAATTCTGTGAATAATTGCAGTTACCCAGCCCATTACTGTACATCAAAGGCTGTCAGATAAAGGCCCATTTCCAGCATATGTTCTTTTACAAGCTGTATGTGATGTGTCTTTCTCTATGCTGATAGCTGTAGCTCATGTGCAGGATAACTCCTTTCGCATATTCACAAGCTCGTTCAGTGTGTGTCCAGTGAAACTATTGCTTGACGGGAATCAGCCTAAAACCTAGCTACCCTGTCAGAAATGTTGGCGTGATCAAAATACTCTGGTCTTGGAGGGTGATTTCACCGTGGCAAGATATTTCACTGTGAAATCGCATTATGTGCATGCAGGATCAGGGTGTTTATCAGTGGCTGGATGTTATCTCTTCCGTTGTACACCAAAACCTGAGAAGCTGCAAACAGGCTTTTTTACAGACTTTTGATGGCCTCTGGGGTTTTACTACATTGAAAACATTAAAAAGACCAACGGGAGTTTTGATGTATTCTCTCCAGACAGTGATCTCATATTCACTGCCCAACAGCTATATGAGGCCAGCACTGTGCATGGGGCAGGAGCTTCCTGAACAATCTTAATAGTTAGTCTTTTCTTCCAATTAATTAAGTAGTTGTTATAATACTAATCCCTATTCATTACTTACTAGTATTGCCATAATTTTGTCTCCTGGGTACAGAAGATTAAAATGCCCAGGAAGCAGCCTGAACCACTGAAGATACTAGTGGGAACTGTGTTACTCTGTAGCACAGCATGATTGAAAACACTTGTCTTCCCCTATTGTTAATAATAAATTAGGCCTCTTATGGTTCCTGCTTTAGGTTTTACTTCTAAATGAGGCGTTGAAATACAGACTGTATGCAAAAAAATAATGTTCATAACAGGCTTTGTTTGGATTGAAAACAGAAGTTTTGTACTGTCTTGGAAATAGAAATAATACAGCTATATAAAAATTCAGCCTCTTGTAATAACGTATGGCTGCTTTCTGGATTTGTTGAACAAGGAAAATTTATGTCTGCAATCTGACTATAAATCTGAACAGTTGTACAGAGATGAAAAACATGCTGTACGTATACGAGAAATGCCCCAGTCTGCAGTGCTTGGTGGTATCAGCACTGGGTTTTCTGTCAGGACAGTCCAGTCCCATCAGACCAGGGACAGGCTGACTCCATCCTAGCATCTGCTGGGAAGAAGGATGTAAAACCTGATAAACGTTATGTCTGCTATGAAACATTACTGCCACAAACCAAGGAACCATGTGAAGGTCTGATTTAAAAGGGTGAAGGAAATACTCCAGTATGGTTTGACTTCCTCCAGAAATTCAGGTTCTGCTTTTCCCATCCATGGAGGTGGTCATGCCACACAGGTTGCCTGGGAGAACCAGCTGCCCTATTCAAGGGGCCTGGGGCATTCATTCCCTGGGCTTCTTTGAAGATTGCAGCCTGAGAGTAAATATTTTGCTTCTACTCCCAGAATTACTTTTGCTATTATATGTGATTTCTTCACTATAAAATGTGAGTAGAATACTGATATCAAACAGGTTTTAAATAAAAATGGAGAGCCCCACACAGATACATTAATGTGTGGTTTCAGCTGAGGGGCATTGATTACTTTTTCTGTGTACAGCTCAGTGCTACTCAGCAGTTTATTCATAAAAGGTGGGGAAAAATAAGGTGCAATAGGGGAAATAACTGTTGTTAACAGTGCACTAAAGGAGAATTGAAAATTCTGCCTTTTGCCAAGTAGGTGAATAAGCAGAACATCAGCCTATCCAAAAGAGCATTGGCGGAGGTGCAGATTTTTGCTTGAATGGAACAATATTTCACTTTCTGTAAAAAAGAGTATTTTCAGGCTATCGGTCAAGATGTTTCTATGGTAACTGATATAATTTAATTTCAGTGATGGATTACAGAGAAAAACTCCATGGAGGGCTGGGATGACAGAATTTCATCTGACAGAGCCTGGCAGACTCTTTCCCTGGAGTTATTAGGCAGTTCTGGTTATGCTTCACGTTTACTGGATGTAGTAGAGCTGTTCTGCTCTGGCAAGGAGAGACACTGAGGTGTGTTTACCACAGAAGGGATGATGCGATACAGTTGGTAACTGGATTCAGCTGATGCAGCCAAATGCCCATGTGTGTTTATGCCTCACACCACCCCTAAATTCCCAGGGAGTGTATTGCAGCTTCATTATTCCTGTCTTAAACCAGCATAGTGGGACAAGTCAGCCATCTCCCACTTTGCTTTCTAATGGTTTGTTTCCCAGGCGTCATGGAGTTAAAGGTATCTTATATATGCATTTTATATTAACTTATATTACGTTAATGTAGAGGAAGAGAGTGACAGAAAATGCCAGGGGATATTCAAGTAGTGGATATAGTCTCATCTAACATGTCTTTTTCTTCTCTTCCTATTTCTAGTTTTCAACAAGGGAGGTGAGAACCTTTATATGCTATTTTTTCCTCATCTGTCAGATCTTGTTCCTACTTAGCACAGGGTCCATGGAGTTACTCCAGGCTTGTGCTGTTGTACCTGGGAGCAGAATTTCCCCATAAAACAAAATCTGAGATCTTTGTCTTTAAAAGCTAGCCATTTCTACTGCAGGTATAAAATACAGGTACAGATACAGCACACAGAAGACAGCTAATTTTCCTTTTTTTAAGGTGATAAATATTCCACACTAGGGAACGATATCTGTTCCCAGCTATAGTTTTATAAACAACATTTCATTATGTCTATTATCGTAACAGCCCTTTTTATCTCCTCTGTCAATATTTGGCTCTATCAGGCAATGTCTTATCATTAAAGTGAAAAATCCATCATCATCCCGAAAGGGAAAAAATACATTAACAGCCCACCTGCTAATTTATAGCTGAGGCTTGAGGCCCAGAAGTGTTTTAAAGAACTCCTGTCTAACACTAGCAGGTTTTGTATTAATTGCATATTAGTACTGTTCTGGTGAATTCCTGCATCTTTCCACTACGAGCTTTAACAGAAGGAGTACAGGAAAGGGAAGCAACATTTGCCATGTGTCTTTGCAGACAACAATATGCCTCAAGAAAGTGCAGCTGTCCATGGCCAACACCATCTCCCAGGAGCCTCTTATAGGAAAACAGGGAAGTGGGGAGTCAGCAGGAGATGGAGGCCATGTGGTGGGGAGAGGCAATCCACCCCTCTACAGCTGAGTTAGCAGCTAATACCAAATTCCTCTGCAGTTTTACATGCTGACTTGCATGAAGATTGCCAGTGACCTGGCCTGCGGTAGGTAACAAAATACTTTTTGTTACTCTCTAGGCTAATTCTGGTTTAGATTATACTTCCCTCTACTCTGAAGGTGATGCACTATATATGGCTAAATATCTTGGCTGTGAGTTTGGAGGTCCCATGAACTAATGCAGCCCCACTGAAGTGAAAAAATGAAATGTACACTTGAGAGTCTTTTAATTATTAAACAGGTGAGGAAATGATAATGATTTCTGACTGGAAAGATGCTTCCAAAGCCACACTAGTGCCAAACAAAACAAGAGTAGGCTATACATGAAGCTGGTGGCCCACTTACTTATTCCTGGAGGTTTTGCAGCAGCAGGTAATGTAGGAAGTGCATTACTAAATTCCTTGTTCTCATGTGCTTTTTTATTCCCCTTTTCTTAGTGCTGTTAAGACTAACCAGTACTTTATCCTGACATTTTACTGGCTTTAGTTTTGTGAAATCAGTATCCTTATAAAAACACTGTGTATTTACTCAGTGAGGAGAGAAGGCTTTATTGTCCATTTTAACCATTTCTTGTTGAGAAGAACATGTGGTATTTCAGATACATGTCATTTCCATGTTAATTCATCTTGAGTGCTATAGGAAAAATATATGGTATGTTTTTATTCCATTTTGACACTGCGCATAGACATACACTGCAGACTGCAGTGGAAACTGAGCCTCCAAAATTGCATATAAGGTGTATAACACCTGGTGTTAGAAGAGAAATAATTATAGTGCTCAAACTCAGTGGCAGGTGTCAGGAATAAAAATGTTACTTCTTCCTTATTTCAATATACAGGGGATAGTCTGCACAGAACCAAGTGAGTACCAGACTATCAGCCCCTCTGCTGCCTTTATTCAACAAAAAATAGTCTCAGGACCAGATTTCTGACTGCACACTGCTGGGGTGCACACCAGTAACATCTCATCATTTAACAGAATTATAAAGGAAAGAATAAGTTATCCGTATATCAATTTTATTTGCTTCAGGGCAAGGAAGGTATGTTTGCAGGCTTGATGATAAACTTATATCCATTTGGGGCCTCCTTTATTGGGCTGGTGGGGTTTTCTGAGCAGGAATGTCAGTATGACGGTGCCTCCACTGACCTGTATGCCTGTGGCACTGCTCTTTGGGCATTGCCGTAAGGGTTCCCGCACTTGTCTTCCTTGTCCCCTGTGAAAGAGCATCCAGCTTTTAACCATGAGGTTTTCAGAGGGCATTGCACAATCTACTAGCAAAAGCTGCTTATGGAAGATGTGGACCTTTTGGAGTGAATCTAGAAGAGGCCACAGATATGTTCAGAGGGCTGGAGCACCTGTCCTGTGGAGCCAGGCTGAGAGAGCTGGACTTGTTCCACCTGGCGAAGAGAGGGCTCCAGGGATACCTTAGAGCATCTCTAGCACCTAAAAGGGCTGACAAGAAATTTGGAGAGGGGCTTTGGACAAGGGGCTGTAGGAACAGGACAAGGGGGAATGGCTTTGAACTGAAAGTGGGGAGATGTAGATTAGGTATTAGGAAGAAATTCTTTCATGTGAGGGTGGTGAGACAGGTTGCCCAGAGAAGCTGTGCTGCTCCTTGGTGTAGCAGGGTGGTGTAAATTACTGCTGTCCTCACAGCAGTGAGGAAAGGAAAAAGTTAATGTGGCATCTGAAGCAAAATGAGGAAAGGGGAGGGATAAAAATAAACTGAAATCAGGAAAATATCTTTAGAACAATTAATACATGTCAGTACATAGCTCATCAAATGCAGCGCAGAGACAGATCACATCATTTTAAAAAGGTTAACACCTTGGCAGAGTTAAATGCTGTTCTTCCTTTAAAATTCCAGTGTAATTTCTGATTTCTGACTCTGTTGTTTATTTTTCAGCTAAGTAGATTTTAAGTGAAATAAATATTTATACTAGTAGAGCATTATAGCCTAAACATTTAAGTAGAGCTAAGCAAACAAAACCAGAAATTCACAGAGCTGCAGGAAACTGCCTTAAAAATCTGAGGAAGAAAACAACATAACCAAAAATGGTAAGTCAATAATCTAATCCCCAAGTTGAGTGATTTTGTGTATTAAACTACTTTCTTTCAGATGTTAGGGTTCTTTTTCCTCGCTTTCTGCTGTTGTCTCTGTATTTTCCTCCTTTGCATGTACAGAACAGATTCTGAAACTCATGATTTTCCCTGGAGAGTATAATATTTTCATGCATCTTCACAAAATACTATGTATCTCTATTATTTATGCTACAAGATCCATTCCATATATGATTCATAAGCAGGTATGTGGTATTTGTTATAGCAGTACCTTTATTTTCCTGCTCTGCCAGGTATAAAAATGTGTTTATATGACAAGACTTTCTAGGTCAGAAATATCTGTGTATATACATGGTGTAATGAAGCTGTAGATTAAAAAGGTTGGAGCAGCTGAGATGCTGTGTTGTTAGCAATTAAAGTAAGAAAGTAAGGAACAATTTAATGTAGTTGGTGCTCCCATGGGACAGTATTTAATTCACAGAATCAAAGACTGGTTCAGGTTGGAAGGGAACTTAAAGCTCATACAGTTACAAGCTCCTGTCATGCACAGGGACACTTTCCACTGGAGCAGGTTGCTCCAAGCCCTGTCCAACCTGGCCTTGAGCACTGCCAGGGATGGGGCAGCCACAGCTTCCCTGGGTACCCTGTACCACTGTTTCACCACTCTTACTGTAAATTCAGAGAGACAGCAATTTACAGATTTCAGTGCTCTTTTCCTCTTGGTTGTGCAGACAGGACTGGAAATACACAGGACACTGCTTCTTGGCCATGAATGTACACATCCTCCCATATAAATTCTTTATTTTTATTCTGTTTACGTTTTCTTTTGCTGGGCAGAATCTTGAAGGCAAGCTCAGACTCTTTGAAGGAGCATACTTTGGGAAAAATGATCTGTGTTTTCATCTTGCCTCATTTCTCCATGAGCCTTGACAGGCTTTAAAGTCCTAGACTTCAGGCAATTTCCTAGTGGCACATCTTCCTCCTGGCACAGTTTCCCCACGTGAACGAAACCTGAAGTTTTTCGTTGTAAATAAAAACAACCTCTGTAGAATTTGAAGTGCTTTGGCTTTGAAGTTATAATTGTGTTAAGCAGGGTAATGTGATGGAAACACTCTGTCAAATTACCTTGTGGTGCTGTGTGCTGAGAACAAATGCCCGAGTATCTATTTCTGCAATTGGAATGGTTCTTGGAGAAATGTAGCAATGAGCAGTTCGGGAAATGAAAGGGATGCTGTGTTGAATATGCCACTCTAATGGGAGAAAAAGCTACTGGAGAGGGTGGGTATGCCCTGAAAGCCCTTGGCAGCCTTGTCCTCACAGTCACACCAGTTGGGTTCATGGTTACTGCTCAGCTTGGAGAAACAGGGTTTGCCCAAAGTCCTGGGATGCCCAAAGTGTTCCTGGTGTGCCCCATCCAGCACCTGTACAAAGCTCACTGGGGCGGCTGAGCCACCTCCTGGCCTTGCTGTTTTCCACAACTGCTTGTCATCTCATTCCCCAGTTCAGGCTGAGGTGACTGGAACATACGACATTTTGTCCACTTCCAATAAAAGGAATGCTCTAAGCATGGATATCAACTGGTTTAGGTGTTCGGTGTAGTTACATGTGTTACAGTCTCATACTTTTATTATGTAGTGGTTTTGTTAACAGAACAAGTCCTTGTTTTCTGAAAGTTGATGATTTTAATATTTATAATGCTTATAAATGATAATTATAATTACTCCTTTTCCACATTGGAAGACTCTTAATTTATTAAACAAAGGTGGTATTTACTTGTTCTAAAACTAATGCTAACTTCTGCTATTCAGAAAAGTACACTATATCCTCAGTTATGATCTCACACACCAAACAGCAGTGTTAACATCTGTATTGTTCACTTTTTTATTGCACTAGAAAATGAAGAGGAAGATTTCTCATTTATTGGATTAATTAACTTCTTTGCTCATGGTTTGTCTCAGACAGCTTTTGGATAGCAATGAAAATTCATTTAACAAGCAGATTGGCAGCATCTTAAAGGGCCATTGCTACTTAAGTAAAACTGCTTCAAGTACATTGAGTGCATTGGAAAAGTTCCTGACAAAATACGATTTTAATTTTAAAGTCTTTTTTATACTAAATAATAGAAATACAAACTAAAGTTCATGAATACAATTTCTGGCTATTGAATCATTTTAATACTTTACAGATAATTGCTCCTATTATGATGTCTCTTTCCCATAGTTTTGGAAGTGGAAAACAAGCTTTCCTGTTTTTTCAGCTCCCACTTGGTTTCTGCACTTCAAATGAAGGAGCTCTGCAGGAGAAGCCAACTGAACAAATGGAAATTAAGAAAATATTCTCCCTGCACCTGCAGAAGATACTACAGCTGATCCGTAACTGGGAATGTCGTTACTGGGAATTTCTCCCAGTTCAGCAGTCTGGCTACCTTTAAAACTCCTGGTACAGTTACTGCTTTCTTATTTATTTGTTTAATTGATATAGCGAGAAAATCTCTGTGAAGCTGGAGCTGATGTTCCCTGTCACATTTACATTCAGTGTTTTACAAAGAAGACTTGGTTATAGCTAATTACAAGGTCTGTGATTTTGCTTTCTTAAGTCTCCTGCTGACAGACCTGTACATAGGTGTAGATGGTAATCTGCTATAAAATCACGTATATTCATATAGCCATGAATTGCATTGTAAATCCCACCTGCAGGGGGATTAACGTCCCTAATGCATCATCATAAAATGAGATAGATAAGCATGATGTGACCATTGTGCTGAATCTTATATAGGCAAATAGGAATTCATCTGCGTTTCCTCCTACCTGCCCTTCCACTTAGAAAAACAGAAGACATCTATACAGTGTCAGCAGTTTCTCCTGTCGTGCTGGAACAAACTATTCTATCTTAGAGTCAGGGTTTCCAACATGACTTTTTTAGAAACTCTACTTAGTTGTTTTGTTGGGGGGTTTAATCCTCATGCATGTTATATTTATCTTTTTGTGGCCAGATAGAAGCAATTTGTCAGCTTCAGTTACTTTATCTTTGTGAGACGAAGGGGTGTTTTTATTTTTTAAATGATTTACTTTACAGCTCTCCTCTGGTCATCTTGTGAGTACTGCAGCTTCTTTGATCGCTTCCTATTCCTTCTCCTGGGCTGGTACGAAAAGGCACCAGCTGTGAAAATTGTTACCTTCGGATTTGCAGATAAGACATTTGTGTGTGTTTTTCCTATGTGTTAGGCATACCAACTACCTGTGTTTGCCTTTCCCACAGGGATTTCACTGCGGCAAGGAAGTTGAGGAGGACTCTTGGCAGCCAGACCTCATCCATGCCAGTAGCTTGGTTCATGTCTCTGAAATTCTTGACAATCCAACTCTGGCTTCCCAGGAGATGGTAGGGAAAAGGAAAGCAGCATTTGTTATAAGGATGCTGTGATACTGTCTGAGAAGGCATCAGAAGAGGTATGAGATAAAGCTGGCATAAGACTCAGGGTTCAGTGCTGCTGTGCAGGCTCACCAGGGAAGGAGCTCCACTGAGACTAGAGACATATCCCCCCGAGAAGGAGCAATGTGGAGCACCACACCACTGGTCACACAAGGAAGAGGAGTCTTAATTGCCTGTTCCTGTGTTACAAGAGTCTTATTGGTCTTGTCAGGGTGATGAGCAGCTTTTCTAGGCAAAGCAGCCTTCTAGTTGTCCCCTGTGGCCACCAGGACCCAGCCCTGCCGAAAGCCATAGGACTTCAGCTATACATCAGCTTTTGGAAATATGAGCTCTTTATTCATAAGCAGGTACCAGTGCCACTGCCTCACCACCCTCACAGGGAAGAATTTCTTCCTAATACCTAATCTAAATCTACACTCAGTACTCCCAGAATTCGTGAAATATAACATGTTTGGTAATCTGGTCTTCAAAGAGCAAGCTCTAATAAAAAGATAAAGGGTTATCATGGAAATATTGCTTTGGTCTGCTTTTTCTAAGTCCTAAGAGAAGCTCAGGACATTCAGGATACAAAAGGTCAATAATATCACCTTGAATCAGAGGAAACCTCTGGAAAATCCTAATGAACATAGAACACTGAAATGCTTGAAGAGGAAGTTAGTAATTTTATATGAGTTATTTAGTAATATTATATATAATAGTAGTATAATTAATATATTTAATAATATAATTAATATAGTCTGTTATGTGAATACTTATATTCTGTTATATGGATAATTATATTCAGAGGTTTTGTGTAGGCCACAGCAAATAAGGCCTGGGGCTCATGTTGAATGCTGTGACTAGAATAAAATGTGGGAAGGTTACTAATTAAGTAATACTGCCCTGCTAGAGTCTCTTGGGGGAAAACAAAGAGTATGCTAACATCTAATTGAAATTAAAAAATGTCTACTACTGCATGCAAGGGCCAAATTAAGGTTGTACAACTCAGCTTTGGCACTTCCAAGGCTCAGAGCAATTTCTCCACAATATCAGCATCCTTCAGCGTAGCTCTTTGTGTAATATGTGCAGATTGAAGTTGAGGAAACTGTCAAGAAAGCGAAACACTACAGCCACCCTGTCAGTGGTGAAGTGGGACAGGAAATGACAGGCATCTTTGAGTACATATGAGTTTCTCACCGTGGCAAAGACTGATGGATCAGCATGTAACATTTTACCTTATCCCAGGTGCTGTGCCCAATGTCTTGTGCCCTCCACAATAAATTTGTATACATCCTTGCCCTCTAGTGTCTGCATTTTGTACGTCACCCTTGCTTAGTCTAAGTAAACACATTGGTGTATGTGTGTATGTGTGTGTAAGAAAAAAACAGTTCCAGATTATTTCATTACCCAGTGTGCTTCCTATTTCCAGATAAGAAGATAAGGACCACACAATGGTACAGAGAAGAAGCACAACTGAGAAATTTCGGGAAAATTATCCTTTCTAAGTTTATTCCTAAATTACAAAAATTACACTTTATTTTGCTTCCTTAATCTCTCATAGGGTACCTTTTGGGTTTCGTGTATCACTACAGGCAGATATTAGTGGATAGGTGATTTAATGCACAGCTTCTCCAAGGAAATATGCTTGATGTGGTCTTTCTAAGAGGCAGACAGCACTGTTGATGAGCTCAGAACCCTGAAAAATGTTATGACTTAAAGCTGAAAGGCTTTTCCTTACCAGCTGTGCTATAAATGTCGTTGGTCATACATGGACATGGAACCTTGTCGTTTGAATAGTGCCTGTAAATTTAACCCTGTATGTGGCATAGATGCCTGTCCTGGTAATAGCTAAGGGTGTTCAGTACTGTTTCATTGGCACTGGTGTGTATTTGAGAAGATAGATACCTTTCAGGTTGTAATTAACCCTTTGAAAAGGCTGCAGAATACTTCCAACACCAGAACTTTGCTGCAGAGAAGAAAAGTAGGTCTTTCCAAAACCAGACCTCTATAGAACTGCTGTCCCCATTAGACTGAAAACTGGGGTGGGCAGCGATATATCACTGTACTCCAGATTTGTTAAAACCCTTGATGAATCTGTAATTTTCATTACTAAAGGACTTCAGATTATCATGTGTTCCTCCCCTTTCCTACAGTTTTCTAAGGGTGTTTTTTGAAGTTCTTTTGCTCCACCTTCCTACCAGAAGGTCACAAAGGGTGAAATTGAAGGCCATTAGTAAATCCCACAGTTCTTAGTGTACCTGTTGAGAATGAGTGCAGCCTTGAAAGCGAGGGCTGAACAGCGTATGTCAGCCAGGGAGCTGTAATACGTCTGTGATTTACTGCTTTGTTTCTGAGTAAACTACAGCTATATGGGGCTGCAGATAATACATGCACAAATAAAGTTTTCATACACCTACACTGCTAAATATACAAAAAGCAGAACAGTGCCATATAAAATCCAGTGTGCCTTATAAAATCTAAAAAAGGGAAAGGGAAACTCAAGTACAGGAGAACAAAAACACCTAATAAAGAGTTATAATACCACCTTTGGAAGAGTCCAAATCTCCCTTCTTATTGGCTTGTCAGCTATATCTACTTCATTTTGTCTTCTGATCTAAAGAGGTCAACATATTTGTAGAAGAGAAGGGTGTAAAAATGACGAGAGAGATGAATTAGTATAGGTAGAGGAACTGAAAAGCTGTATGCATAGTAAGTGGGTTTTGTTCCCGCATAGATCTGACTTTCCCTGAGCAAGTGATTCTGTTGTTAAGATCTGAAGTGTTCATGAATAATAAGATGAACAAGAGTATAGGTAAAAAAAAATCTTTGCAGCTGCCTAGAGTGATTTATTCTGTAAACAGATTGATCAGCCTGTTTTCCTCCAACAGGATAAACCACATATAATTTTTTTGATATCATTATAGGGCTCCCTGTTGGTTTCCCTTCCTTACCTATGCAAGGTCCTAAGAGAAGTGGAAGCATTTTCCAGCGATTTTCCAGCATGAGATGGTATGAGCTCAAGCAAGCCCCTTCTTGGTTGTTGTGTCCTTTCTCAGATTGCTGAGCCAGACTCCACCAATGCCTCCAGTGCATGAAACTATTCTCAACTGAGGGGTGAAGGCAGGATCCATTGAATGGTCCATGTGGGTTCTCAGCATTTGCATCACTGCTCTATATGATGAAGAGCCCGTGGGTGCTGACTGGTGCACATCATATTTCTTTTGGGCTCCCTCTGTAAAACCCTTCAGGCTTTGCAAATGCAGTGGGTGCCATTCATCCTGTAACCAAAGTTCATTTGGTATATGAATTCCATATGAGCCATCATTTCCCTGTCATTCATTTTTTTCTCCTTTACCATGTCTTATTTTTTTGGCTGTAGTTTCAAATTGTATTTGCTTGATGGCACATCATAATTTGCTTACTCAATCAGCAGTTACCGTCTTCCAACCTTTACACAAGAGATGAAACTGAGAAGCATTTTTAGGAGAAGGAATGTTACTGAAGTTGCAATTAGAGTGTTGGGATCAACTTCACAAAATAAATGGGTAAGCAGATGTACATGAAGGAAAATATATTTGTGAGAAAGTGTATATTGTGCTTTACATGCTTCTGTGTGTCAGAGTCATTCATTGTCTACAATGAGACTAAACACTCGAGACAAATCTCCATCATAAAAAGTGACACATGAAAAGGACACATTGGGAATAGCAATGGCTCAGGTAATCCTCTTGTACCAAGATGAAGCTTTGGCCTGTATGAAATCCAAGTAATTCACTAGAATGTTTATAGCCATTTCACTTCTCTTTTTCTTATTTGTATATCATTCCAGTTTTCCCATGTAAATAATGTCTGAAGCTGTGGGCAGTTCTGGCCACTCATCCTTGTACTGGTGGGAACCCAAAGAAGAGTACAGAAGCACCAACCAGAAGACATGACGAGGCCAGAAATACTTCCCCTCTTCCTTTGCAAATATCTGCTGCCTGGCTTTTAATGTCTAATAATCCCTACCAATTCATTAACCCTCTTTTCAAGGCACTGGGAAAGGCACATGCAGCATAATTTATGTGCTCCAAAGCCACCTGTGAAAGACCAGATACAGGATTATTCCAACTGAAAAGTTAGAGCAAACCTCTCTTTTCCTATGATTTAATATAGTAGGAAACAGTTGTTTCTTTAAAGTTAAAAAGCAATAGATTGAGATACATTCCTTGCAGACAAAATGAATTTCTTCCTTGAAGGGGCACGTTGAAATGTATGTGATGTTCATTGTTGTGTGAGATGCTGTTTAAAACTTTTAACAAGATAAAAGCCTGCAACTAGGAGAAAGAACTGCTGTCACTGGTGGATTTAATAAATCTTTGGCTGTGGCAATAAGCCTGAGATAAAACCAGACAAACCCTATTGCTTAAAAGTTACTTTGGCAGGGGGAAAGCAAAGACATTCTGTCATCATAGTTCAGGACCACGGATATTGTTGAGCATGCTAAAACCTTCCTGGGATGCACAGGGAGGAGGTAGAAGCATTGCCTTTCCCTGATGATATTCATGGACTCATGGAATGGCTGTGGGTGGAAGGGACAGCTGGAGTCTGCTTAGTCTTTATTCTCCCCATGCTCAGCAAAATTGCTTATTCTTTGACAGAGAAATTGTATATTTCTTATAAGTACACTGGGTTTCTTTAGACACCATCTTACAGCATTTCCTGTAATGCTGACAGTCCAGCCACCATGCACCAAGAGGTTTTAACAACATTTATTCACCTAATAAACTAGAGTCTCACAGATGATGTAATTTAAAGGTGAAAGAACCAGAAGTTTGGGGTATCTAAGCATTTAGGTAGAGCATATCATGACTTTAAGTAAAATTCTTAAAAAAGCTTTTAAGTTCCATCAAAAACCTCCAGTTTGCATTGAGGCTATTAAATACAAATACCTAAGAGCTGATATTAAATTGAGATCATTAACTCTTCAGGAACGTTTGATTTGTCTTTGGCCCCAGTACAGGTCTAATATAGACTTGTGCAAGAGGGTGGCTCAATTTGTATCAATCATGTTGCTACTCATGTCGCATCCACCAGAAATCATATAGCCAGTGCTTAAAAGAGAAATCGGCAGTTGTCAAAACAGAAAAGGTATGTAAATATAAAGCTGTGTAAATATATAGATAAAAAGCATATATATGTTCACGTTTATATCTGTGAGTTAAGACTTGCAGTAAAATCAGGCAGTATAAAATAGCTCTGTGGCTTTGGGACATTAGAGAGCAGTTTTCTCTGGCTACACGGCTTGATCCCCTAGTGTCTAAGGAGGAATTTGGAAGTTTTTACTGTAGTTGAGATTTATTTAGAGCAGCGTCTCTCCTGACCTGCTCACTAATCTCACATCCTTTCCTCAGCAGGGGTGTTTACAGCCTGTCCATCAGCCACCTGTATTTGTGAACCCTGTACCTGTGTTAAAACCCTTGTAGATGTGGCTTATGTGTTGTTTTTAGCTTGCAGACTCCATGTGTGAAGGCCCTGTCACAGGGGCAGTGATTCCTGCTAAGGAACCATCTTGCCTGGTACGTGCACATCCTGCAATGCTGCAAGGACTCCAGTTACACAGAAAACTGTCCCAAATGAATTACATGGCAGCAAGCACAATTCTTGCCTAACAAACCTTAAACAAAAGGCTGATTTATGCTCTGTCACCTAATTATCACCCTTTGGCACTAATTGTAAACTGCAGCTAACCAGCCTTGAGCATCAACCTATCCTTACTGTATCACCTTGTTTATCAGTATCCCTGCTGATTTTAAGAGCTTGCGCATGCTGATTAATGCTTCACAAATCATCTGTTACCGGTTTTATGGGGCTTCCTATTGGTCAGGTAAGATGTTGAGATTTGCCTCTTCCAGTAGCTAAGAATTAGGGAAGAAAATTGGTGTTAGGCAGAACATGCATTGTAAAGAGGCCACTGAGGGACAGAAGCACTGAACATGCATCAAGGGCAAAGGGAATGAAAAATGGGGCAAACTTTTCTTTAGGTGAAAGTTGGAAGTAGAACTGGGACCTGCTGATATCCACAGAACAAAGTGGGTGACACTTTATGGTAGATGGAGTCATAAGATGAGGTTAACTAAAGATTTCCATATCAGCAAATGGGTTCAGAAAAAGAGATAAAGCTACTCAAATATGTTTTGCACAGACCATTAGGCTGCCAAGAAACCCACTTACTCATTGAAAAGCATCAACAGTCCAGGTGATATTCACATTGTATAAGTACTATGAAATGAATTACATATAAAAATAATTTCACTGCTGAAGAAGGAGCTGAAACAATAAGTTATGTTTTGAAACTGTCTGCATAAGGATTGAATAGGTGAGGATCGGCTCTCCTGTGGCTCGCTGTGGCTCTGGCCCTTGCTATGCTTCGAAGCCCAGGGGTGTTGTGGAGTCTTCTACGTTGGAGATATTCAAGGCCCACCTGGATAAGTTCCTGTGTGATGTACTCTAGGTTACCCTGCTCTTACAGGTGGATTGGACTAGATGATCTTTTGAGGTCCCTTCCAACCCTTGGGATTCTGTGATTCTGTGAAAGAAGTTATTTCAGTAAGCTTTTTTCTTTATTGTATATTTGTAACTGAAAGACAACAAATACATTTCCTACTATATATGAAATATTCCTTAAAGGAAGCTCATGTCTAATAAATGCAGCTTGGCTAGATGGAAAGTTCTAGCTGACTGTAAAGCAATTAGATGAGACACCAATACAGTGTTACTTTGGAGGAGTTTTATATTTTTGTATCCAAGCACACAGTTCTTGCTGTTTCTGCTAAACAATTTTTGCTAAACACAATTTCTGCTAAACACAATTTCTGCTAAAGAAAAGGCATGATGAACAAGGAAGATATTATTTCATTTACCTTCTGTGCTTTTTATTTTTCTATTTTATTCTATTAGTAAGCATTGGTAAGCTTCCTCAAGATGCTCCCATCTTAAAATTTCATAAACAGAATAAAAGTTAACAGAGAACCACCTATCTTTGAGCAAAATTAGTGTTTATGCTTTTCCATGTGTTACTGCAGTGCACAGATTTGTACTTCACTAAGCACTACCCACATATACCCCAAAGAATTAATTTTTTCCTCTTTCAGTAACAAACACATGCTCAACAGTCTTTAGCAACCTTGGAGGACAACAGCAGTATCAGGAATTATGTTGGAAAAGCAAACTCTTTGTTTAACAAAATGCTTGATACATCTTTGTCAGCAGGGGCTGAACATGCACTTTGGAGCTGGTACTGTCAACACCTGCCCAAGTTAAAAAGCAAAACCTGACAGCATGGTTGCCTGGCGGGAGCAGGAGTTGGATGTGCCCTTGCAGACTTTGGTCCATCATGAAGACAGCAGTGCTGCTAAGCTCAGCTTTCCAAACAGGCAACAAGTGGTCTCCTCTTCCATTTTCCTCTGAATTACTTTAGTGTGGTGAGCCTGGGACCTGGTGAAAGTGCTTAGCTTGTGGTTGATGTTGCATCACTAGATCAGTGCACAGTGGAGCAGTGTCACTCACCTGTCCATCACCACACCAGAGAGAAGCCAGGTTTTGGTATGTAGAGAGCTGGCGTGCATCATCTCACTTGCCTCATTCTCTCACCCCAAATTCCTACATGATGGTCCCATGGTGGCCTGAAATAAATGAACTGTACCTACCTAGGAGAATTCCTGCCAGCTGTAAGTAAACATTTACTATTTTAGCTTTAAATAATGCCAGAGTAAAATCACAGTCGTTAATATTCACTATGTGATTTTCCTGTCTACAAAATGAATATAAGTACAATAATCCAGACAAAAAAAAAGATATTTAGATTATTTTTTATGAATTATTTTGTAAAGGCAGTCTTTTATATATAGCATCCTGTTAAACAAAGAAGTGGGAGTCCTTTATGTGACTAAAGATGAAGGTATAGGAAAGAGGTTGTCAGAATTTAAAACACATCCTGGCATATTAAGAAGAATAGACTATGCTGTTTTTAAAGCTGAAGACTTTTAGAACTTCTTGGATAGTAAAGTTACTCTCAGAAAGATGTTGCACCCTTTTATAGGCCAAGTCTTTATGCCAGCCCATCTGTGCCTTGAAGAACCCCACTGAGGCCAGAGGACTCCTCACTGATGCTGATCGGCTGCACTGACTTCTGGAGCAATCTTTACCTGTTGTTCCTACCATGGAGACCCTGAGAAGGGACGAAGGCCATACAGGGATTGAATAGGTTTGCAGACCAGATTGTTGTCTCTATGGGTGGAAGGTAGGAGCAGAACACGCTGTCTTCCTCAGCCACAGAGTTTTTATATTCTCCTGCAACTAACACTGAAGGATTTTGGATCATCCTGTGAACTCCTTCCAGAAGGGTATTGTCTGACCTGCAGTTGCCAAAGGGGATGAGATACTTTTCTCTTCTTGCTTTTGCAGTTGTAGCAATTCTTAAATACATAACCAGGGCTCAGATGCACCTTGTAATTCACACACCAGGTTTTTTTCCTATTTTTATGGAGCATGCCTGGGGCAGTGCCCTTGGCTACCACACTAGGGAGCTCCAGGGTCAAAGCCAGCTTTGTAAAGCTGGTGTTTGATGATGTAGCGACAATGGAGCAGCAGTTAGACCCATGTCAAGCAAGGGACTTGGGACTCTGGAAGAGCTGGTACAACCGTGATTTCACACACGGTGAGCAGAACAGTCCCATCGTGCTTCAGGTCGGCAGGTTTCTGTAATCCAGCAAGATTTTACTGGGAACAGTTGTTTTGACTCAAGATGGCTTAAAGTGATTCCCCTTTACTCATGGAATAAAGCTAGAGCTACTCAACATTTGGTCAAAACCAAGAGATATAAAATGAATAAACATAAACAAACAAAAGACCACAGAAATGCCCAAGGTTTATGCTGCTGTTTTAGTGCCTCTGTATTGCCTGGCTTGACTTGGTACTGATGGATCTAGGGACTGGAAAGTTTTCCAGGCGGAAGGTGGAAGCTAGTCTTTCCAATGTCCAACTTTGCAGCCAGTTTACCCACTGAAGACACCCAGTGCCCATGTAGAAGCTGTTCCTTGTCAGTGCTGTTGGTACAAGTGTCTTTTCTCATGTCAGTCAGAAAAACAAGCCACCACCTCTCTGTTTCTGTATCTTACTGGTTTTCAACTTTGTCATGCAGGGAGTATACTGCGGTAGTTCAGCCTTCTGCCATGAGAATGAATATTTCTGGCTGATCAGACATCTTGCCAGCTTCCTGAGGGATTTCAAACACTTTTTCTGTGTCATTGCTGAAAACAGCTCATTTTTAATCTCATTATACTGCTTCACAATAAGTCTACCAAACCTGTTATATGCAGGCGGTACCATATGTAAATTATTGTCCTTTTCAGCCATCTGTCCACAGACGTACAAAACTCTAGTCTTTTCTACCTCTTACCTCACTGTATCACTTGGTGATGTCTAGACTGAAAAATAATGTCTTTTTAATTACAAGTTGCCATTGGTCAAGTTCTTTTACACTCACATTGCATGGTTTGAGAATGACTGTGGGAAGATGTACTTACTTTCCTGATCCCAAGGAGCAGAACTGGGCCTTTTGTTCCATGGTTTGCAGGAACTGTGTGAGCGTGGTGCTAATAAAATGATGGGGAGGGAGGCAGAGGAGGGAGAGAGAGATGTAATATACTGACGGCTAAGTATTCATCAACAACAAAGTATTAATAATTGAAAATAAAGTCCCACACTTGCCTCTGCTTTCAGAGAGAGCATAATGCCAGCAATGTGTCCCCTTCCCACAGTGGCATGGCTGGGTCTGACAGCACCACTGCCCTGGTTTCTGAATCCTGTTTATAGCTTTAAATCCAGACTTTTTCCCTGGTCCTGATGACCCAGAGAGATTGAAGTTGTTGGTTTGTGCTGCTCAGGAGTGCAGAATGCAGCCTAGATCTTCTGAGTCAGTTCCATCAGGAGTTGGAAGAGAAATCTGGTACTGATCCCTGTAGGTCCATTTTCTGTACTGGGTCTATTTTTGGTTTTGTGCATTATATGCAGCCAAGTATACTACAGGCATAAAAAGAAACAGGAGGGAAAAATAAAGTTGAGTTCATTCTTAAGGGAAAAAAAGAAAGTGCTCTTCTTGGGCAGTAAAAAATAAAAGCAGTTGCTGAAAATAAAAGAGTTGCTGAAAATAAATGTGTGATAAAACACAAAGCTTGGTGGCTGTATCAAGAGAGTGAACAGCAAGTAGACATCTTGGAAAATAAATGCACTCCTATGCACAAGTTGTTAAGAATAGCAGTTAAGGCAGTATGACCCCTGCCCCAACTGGAGGTCTGGGTTTACTGACCATGTTACAGGGTAAAATAACTCATATAAGTGTTAGGATGTGTTGCTACTGCAAACACCCTTATGAAGGCTGAATTGTAGATTCTCGCTAGGCACACAGCAGAAGGAGGCTTTTCAGAGAATGATTGATCCAGGCTTAAAGCAAACTAACTCCACATGCAGCATGTGGCTGTAGGAGAACTCACCAGCACAGGTGGGGTAGAGATGTTAACCTTCACCAAAGCAAGCTCTATCTGTTTGCTTCTCACCAGCAAGGTGAGCTGCAGGCTGCAAGGTGAAGGGCTGATGGCACTGAAGCCTGAGCAGGGCAGTGAGAATGTATGGCAGCCTGCCCTGGAGCCCACGGGTTTTGCTATATAATTCTTAATAATCTGGTGGCTTCCTCAGTGCCTGGGAAGCAATAAATCACCTAGATGAGCTTTCCCAAACTGCTGGAAGGAGTAAACATGCTCCTCTTAGTAGCCATTGCCAGTGAGATGCTGAGAAACCAACACTCATCCCTCCAAGATAGCTTAGTGCACCAGCAGGCTCCTACAGGCTCTCAAGAGGCTGAAATAACAGGTTCAATTACAGCAGCTCTCTCACTTGCTCCCCCACCTCACTCACCTTTCTTCTTTCCCTCAATAAATACTAAATAATGCTGTGATGACTGGCAATCTTACAAAAAATAGGGAATTGAAGTTGGTAGTCCCATTTGTGGAAGCTATTTCCTCCAAAGTATGGGCTGAAGGTGAATAACAGAGAAACAAACCCACAGGTCACAGGTCAAATCTTTGGGGACCCCAGCTTGTGTAACTGCCTGCATACAGCCACCCTCAATGTTTGTCTTTTTGAGGTAGTTTTGGGAAAGGCCAGGGATACTGAGGGCTGGTGGTGCAATTCTGAATCAGTGGGAGTCAAAGGCAAAGCCCCCACTGAGCTGGATGTAAGCAGAACCTCACCCCTCAGCTTTTATTAATTAGTTATAAATAATATTAATTATGCCAGTAGCACAAAAAGCAATTATTAAAATATTTCTATAAACATCTTAGCAAAAGGCTGTTTACCAAAAAACACTCAACTGTATCAAAGCCTTTAGAAAAAGCTCTCTTAGAAATTAATAAATATGTTTGATTAGCACTTTCATGGATGCACAGATTCTGTATATGGAAGCATTATAGTGCATTTAATTATATATAAAGGCAATTAATGTCACAAATGAAGACTAAGCTCTGACTCAGCCTAAATAATTGTCATTATCTATCATATAGCATGCCCAGAAAGCTTATCTCTGCAATGATATTTATGAACAATAAACTTGGCATTAACATAGCAAAACAATTTGGGCATAATTCAGACTAAATAATAAATGGCAACAAAAAAAATCACTTCCATTCTTCATGATTTTTTCCTAGCATAATCACACAGGCATTTTTTCCAGTATAGTCATCATGATGAGAAGTAATAGAATTTACTCTCTTGAGTACATGCTATAGATTGCATGCCAGAGACAGAGCATATGTGCGAGTAGCTGCTCAGCACCTCATGGTTCTGGTGGCTGAATACTTTCCAGCTGAAGAACAGCTTTCCATGGAGGTGAGGAGACCATGGTTACATTTTGCTCTGCATACACTTACCTCAAGTAATCATCTCCCTGCTCTATACAGGCTGAGGTCTCTGTGCTAGAGCCACCTTTAATTTTACATATTTTTGAAGCACCTTCTGACAGAAGCTCGTGGGGATTTTTTTTGTGGGGGAAAATCCCACAAGCTTTCCTTGTCCAAACTTAGTCCTTCTTACTCATGCAACGCCCCAACATTGACAGCTACCACTTACATGACGTAAAACTTGTAGTCTTCGACACAAAGAGCCAGCTATGCCTCCATCTGTTCAATTCACAGGTATAGTAACACACTGACAGGGACCAAATCCGGCATCATAATACCAGTGTGTATTTGATGGGTAACAAGATGTTACGAAAACAGCAGCAACACTGCACTAATGCTAAGTACAGCCAATTGTAAAATAAAGGACTCTAAATGGAGCTAAGGGCTTTTTCATTCTTTGCCAATGTGCTGTGTGGGTCTAATAGCTTGGCATAGCTTGTGGAATAAAAAAAATACTGTCAGCAGTCTACAATGCAACATCCTCATCTTGTATAACCTGGAAAACCAGTGCCTTACTGATCTCCTCCGTGACTCACTTCAAAGGTTTAATACATAAACAGAGGTAGAGGTGATCCAAACATTTACTAATGCATTTGTATTACTGAATAGATCACTTAATCCATATTTTAATATAAGCACAATCATATATTGATTATAAATTATGTTTATATATGTATGTACACATAGATGTCTATATGTATGGTTACTGATATATGGAGATACATACATTTATAGAGAGATCTATTAATGTATGCTATCATATAGTTAAGTGTAATACAGATGTACAAGTATAGGTCTGCCTCTTTTCATTCTACAACATGTTCATAGAGAAGCTAGGCATAGGCTGATTGAACTTCCATTTGCCCAGGTATAACCATATAACCTTGCCTGCACTGGCTTCACCAATGCTTTGGCTGTGGAAGACACCAGTGAATGACACAAATCAAAGTGAGCATATTCCATGTAATGCTTTGATACGTAAAATATTACCAGGCTTTTCATGCCTCCATGATTTACTTACTTTTTCAGGCAGTGATCAAACTAGAAAGCCATTCAGGGTAGATAAATCATTTAAGACTGACTCTGTTAACCTGAAGAAAACGAGTTGAGAACTTTGATGTAGAGTCTGTGCATGTTCAGAGGAGCCCCGGCTGCAGTCAGATGTATAAAACATCAGGCAGCTAACCTTCAACAAACAATGCAGCTCATGAGGCTTGTTGGCTGCTATACACTCTTCAGGTGCATGTGTGCAAGCACATGTGTGTGTGTGCATGCCCACACACCCCTATAAAGACAAAATTAGCACAAAAATGCAAGGTTCAGGTTTTCTTCTTTGTTGGCTCTAATGCAACATGAGGTGGGGGAAGAAATAAAAAACCGCGAACCCTACATCACTCCCCCCCAGCAACACCATTTCCTTCTTCCTCCTCATTCCTCCCTTCTCCAAAAAACAGTGAAAAACGAACCAACAAACCGTCAATCCAACAAATCTTTTTTTTCCCCCATTCACAAAAATAAAAATGTAGTCTTTGAGCAAGAATTGCTGATTAATGGTAACACTTATTTAGCCCAGTGCTGGCTCTGTACTTGTTTCTGGGCAGTACAGAGAAAAAGGATAACGCTGCAGAGCCTCTGCCATTATTATTTGTTAGGCTGATAATTTGTTTCTTGCTAACAAAGACTGTACTTGCATAGAATTTAATCTTTTGTCTTCTGTAATTCATTATTCCATCTATGAATATTAAAACAGCAGTGAGAAGGCCTTTCAAACACCTATCCAGCCCCCATGCTTGCAGGCATAAAGTCAATCAAGGTCTGACATGGAGGTCTTCATCACTATGCACTGTGGCCCATGCTGCAGCTGTCAAATTTTCTTTTGATGTTGATTAACTTCATCAGTATAATTGATCGAGTTGTCTAGAGAAAATGGGAGGCTAAATACTTTCCAAAGTAATCGTCACATTGCACCCAAAATGCTGTTACTATGCTGAAGGCAGCAGGCAGGTGCTGTGCTGCAATTGGAATGAGTTTTCTCTTACCTCTTGCCTAAACTTTTCCCTTCCCCCCCCAGCTCACTCAGCAGTTGTTTGGCAGATTGATTTTGATTAGTCGTTCATTTAATTGCATTCTGGTGTGCATCCTTCAAAGTCTTAAGAAGACTCGACAGTTGAAGACAGCTTTGGAGACCATCAGACGCAAACAGGAGGGCTTTCTCTGTGTGACTGCAACTTGGCTTTTGGGGCTGTTACAGATCCCACTGCTTATAAAGACACTTTTATTTTTTCTCCTGCAATTACCTGCCAGCTCCCTCAACACCTCTTCAAGAGCCGCTCTTTGTACACAAAACCTGAAGCATCTCTGCATCAGGTTTTTGGATGTTCACATCCAGCAATATAATGACATAAATTTTAGTCACAAGGGGGGAGGGGAAGGGAACAACTGAAAAAAAAAATCTATATTTATTGGAGTAAATAAAAAAAAGTTAACCAAAATCCTTTATTGATACATTCTTGGATAATATCACAGGATTGAGAGAATGGAAAGGAAGGGAAGAGTTTGCGGCAAAGATTGGTTTCACTAAATTGGCACATAAGCAGCAAGATTAACGAAATTACTTATTACAAACAGTATAAAACATACATGCTTTTTTAAGTCCTTATCACACTGGTCAGTCATGGTGGGGCATCAACAAAGAAAAACCTCAAGACATGTAAAAGCCATAGTCTTTCCTCCAAATATCATAAGAATTATTGAAATTATTGCAAAATAGTCATATACCTTAAATAAAATAACAGAACACAAATACAAATATCAAACATAAATTATTAACATGTACCATAAAATACATTACTGGCATGCATTCCAAATATCAAGACCTCTACTAGAACTCAGCAACCATCCTTTCCGCTTCCTCTGCAGCCCATCAGAGTTGTGAAGGGGGGGACGACTAACTTCGCCAGCACAGTTTTTGGTCTTTAGATTTTTTGTTTGTTTTGTTAAAAAAAATAACGTATATGGATCGCAGTGATACAGTAGTAATCATACAAGTCATGTACACAGGTCTTTTAAATCCGCAGTTGCCGGTTGGTTTTAGATGTGCTAAGTCTGAGAGAACAGGGCCTCAATGAAACTGTGCATTCAAAAAACAAACAGTGAACTCGAAACAACATGGATGGCAATATGCAAAAATCCTCACAAACTGTACAGAAAGTTCAAAAACTTGCAGTCTGGAAGTACATAGAAAGACAGAATTAGCCCCTTAAAGTCCTTGTAGCTGAATGCAGCCCTCCCTGGGGAGCCGGTCCTCCCGTGCCACAGCTGAGCGCGCGAGCACAGCGGCTCCAGTGGCCGGAGCAGGGCCAAGGCCACAGCCGACGGCAGCACCAGCCAGTGACGTACGAAGCCGAGAGCGATGAAGAGTATTTCAGGGAGCAGCCGTCGGGAGCACTGGGCTCCTCTCGCGCCTTCCCGCAGCATCGCCATGGCCTCGCCCCCGCCGAGGCGGATGCCCTGCGCTCGGGAGGAGGTCTGCACCAGCGGTGGATGAAATTCCTCACCCGTCCTCCACCCCACGTGGCAGATCAGGCTAGATGACCAGGTTGTTATAACTGACGTACTTCTTTTTTGCAGCAGGGCCTGGAAGTAAACCGGAGAACAGTCAGAAACCCCAACAAGCCCAGACCCATGTGGAAAGGACTGGACGCTGGTCCAAGGCCTGCAGCGCAGGCAGGGATGCAACGCTGGCTCCCGCATCCCTGTAAGCACCTTCCCCTTGGGTAGCATATGTCTGCAGACTCAACTCTAGGCAGATGGCTGTTTGTTAGATCTCCCAAAATGGTGTCTCTAGCTTCAGTTATTACTATCAGCAAAATGACTGCCTATTGATTTTGTTCTACTCCTGCAGTCTGTATGACTTCACTGCTCAGGAGCCCTAACTAGAGCCCATTAAGATTGCTCTTTTTAAGAAGCAGTGATATTCCCTCCAACTTCTCGTATCTCCTAGACAAAACTTGGCTTTTCTCATGAATAAAGTGATTCTTATGGAAGTCTTAAGATTTCTGAGAATTTTCCAATATGGGGATGATGGTACCAGCTTTCCTAATTATGACTTTCAGGTTAAACCAAACAGAAATAAGTAAAACCAGTCAGTAATGACTTTGTTAGCAATGCTACATACCTCTGACAGTAAAAACTGCAAATATTTGCAGCTGGATACATAGGAAAACATTCTGCAATACTTGGGCAACACTGATAGATTAGGGATATATCAGCAGATAACATGCTCTCCATCAGGCACATTAACAAAAATGTCGCTATTTATATGCAAATTCTGTGACTAGGATGTAACTACTACACGTACAGGGCTTATCAGATTTTCTATTGAACCATGTTCCAATGAATACAGAAAAGGCCTTTCCCCACTTATTCACATTTCTAAAAATTAAAAAGAGAAGTGAGTGTATGAAGTATGTATGCTCTTGCAGCAAAGATTAAAATCTAACATTCTAACCGAATTATCACCAGATCAGTTTAAGCTAATGGATATTCTCAAAAGGTTAAAATTATCAGGCATTGTTGTTATTATTAACTATTCTTATTCAACACCTGCAGTTTTTCTAAGTAACTTGTATTCAACAAAATACATTAAAGTGAATCATAAGCAGCCATGCACAGAAAAACTGAATATATATAAACAAACCTGATCCTCAGTGCCTCCCACAGTGAAGCACACATTTTGGAGGATAAATAAGAGAAAAGGGATAAGGATTATTTTCTGGGATTGCTGAAAATGTCTACTTTTTTCGCCTGTACCAGTGCCCTGCCCGGGGCAGAGGAGTTCTGCCAGCCCTCCAGAGCATCCCCTGCCTCAGAGACTTAATGCACCTACCTCTGCTATCCACAGCCAGTTCATATTTCCCTTGGCGTGTCCAACAGCCAGAAAGGATTATTAACCATAGACCATGATTAATTTTTCAGGTGGCCTGCTTTTCAGAAATACTTGCTAAAATAAGGACAGGCTCGCCACCAGCTATTCAAAATATTTTGTGAGCATAATACATGAGGGTGCAGTCAAATGTAAATATTCTTCATGGCTTCACTGTCTTTTTACTGACAAAGAAACAATTTTACTCCTAGGTATTTTCAAGACTGTCATTTGAGACATTCTTTTGTAACTTCAGCTTTTTGCAGTATAATTCTGAAACCCTAGTTCATCTGTTTGACCATTTTCCATACAAGGGTTAGAACTGTCTCTTCAATCAAGGACTGGCCTACAAAATGCTGATCATCTTCAGTTCCCATTAACTTCTCTTGGATAGGGAGGTTTTCAACACATGGCAGGATAAAACTCATACTTCAAGGCTAGACTGAAAATATTCAATAAACTGTGGTATGCTATTAAATGCTGAAGAGAGATAAAATGCAGCTGAAAAGAAATATCATCATGAAACAGGTTACAAAGTAATGACATGTATTATTTTGTGATATACTTCAGCTTTATCCATTAAGTTGTCCAATTTCAAATAGCAGAACTCCTGTGACAAAGGGATATTTTGATACTCTCCACTGCTGGTTCCTATAATGTCAACCCCTCTAATGCTTTCAGGGGATTTACTCTAGCTTTCAGCAAACCTGATAATTTTGCTTGATGAGTTTTCTCACAAATTCAACCACAGAAGCTCATTTCTCATTTTCAATATGACAACTAACCACCATTGCCAAGTGAATTCAGGTGAGAAATATTGTTGATCACATGTACTTCTTTAATCTCTCTGTGAAAAGATGGGCTCCATGCATCTGAGCCTTAAGACGGTAAAGTTATCTTTGGCACTGCTCTGCTTCACAAGAATAATGCAGTTGACAAAAGCATCATCCATAATTTAGATAAAATGGTCAATAAAAGCTTTGCGGTTACTTTAGGAGAAGAAAGACAATCTTCCTTGGGTTTAGAGGCCAAAGGAGATCATGTCTCTGCGTATGTAGCTGGCGCATTCTGCAGCTCTCTTCCTGCACTAACTCCAGGAACCTGGAGCCCACCTGATGTATAACTTCAAAGGTTTCCAGCCTTGATTTGAAGACTTCATGAGAGTGACAGTCTACCTCAATAATGAATCTCTGCTCAATCTCGGCTCAGGCTCATCATTATCATTGGCAATTAGCATCAGGTATGGTTTTGATTTCCCTCAAAGAAATTAATTTACATGAAAATGGGGAATGTTAATGAAACATCGGCATTACCAGAATTCACCATGCTTTAATCCACAATACATGAGCATTCCTTGTTCTTTAAATGCAAAATAGATACAGATCTCACACACTGTTGCTGTTAGTGTTAATGGATGACGGCTTTCCAACAGTGAAAACAGATTGTCCTCTCGCAAATAACATATACATGTTAATTAATATACATATAATTATGTCAACCTCAGCTGGCTGGTGACTTAGATGCATCAGAGGCGAGCCAACAGCTGTGGCATGCAGAATCTGAAATGCTGGACTACTCCTTCTACACAGAGGTACCCAGCCCAGCTGCATCTCCCTTTCCTGAGGTCCATGCAAAAGAACAAGCAACAACCCATGGGATCCATGTGGGCTGCTAGGTATTTTAAAGTACAAAACACGATATAGAAAGATCCTAATATTGACTGCCTGCATATCTGCAAATATATGTGCTCTTAAGGCATCTGCATCATGTAACTTGTTTGAAAAAAAAAGGTTCCTTTCTCTTTGAAAAGAGCCTACATATTGCTACTAGTGACAAGTGACCTTTTCTGCTAATTGGTGGTGAATGTTAACAGGAGAAAAAATTAGCATAAGGCATACCTGAAGAATACAATCTCACATATACAGACAGGACCACTGTACTGGAAACAATTTCTAGATTCAGGCCAGGTATAGGTAAACACATCACATGCACTCATCAAGCAGAGCCCAGCACAGGATTCTTCAGCTCCCATTACAGTTTTGCCTTAACTTCGCCTGGAAAGTGTTCTGTCCACATTATGGTGGAACCTGGTCTGGCTGTCACATTAAAAAAGGTTAGGCAGATTGGCTGCAAGGACACACAGAGTGATGAAATGTCATATGGCATTCCTGCTAACACACAGGACTGGGTGGATGAAAGGTGCAACTATCCCATCTCCCCTTTGCTGCTGGCATTGCTGTTAGTCTTCTGGTTTTATAAGCATTACACTAACGCTCAAATTGAAAGTAATCAATACCTAGAAAAAACAAGAGGCGAGAGCAGTGCTTCCCCAGATGAGCTGAGGCAGGAGAGCATCTGATTTCCTGGCAGATGGAAGTATAAAGAAGGCACCTTGGTCATCACAAAACCCAGACACTTCATAGCATGGCATTAATTCTGAGGATGTGACTGTGTACAAGATAGATACTGACAACCACATGAGCTATGAGTTGTTCTCTTAGTAGGAGCTATGCCTTTTCCCATTCTCCACAAATGGATCCCACCTTCTTCCCTTACAAACATCCATTTCAAGACACCCACATACAGCCTACATCAGCGCAACCCAGATGAAGACAACCTGTATATTTGCACGTGGAAAATAAACAGTGTTTTGTTAAAGCACAGCAATTAATCAGAAGTCTTTCCTTTGCAGTTTGCCAAAAGGCTGTGGGGGACAGTGATGGCCTACACACATCCCCTTTCAGAAGTGACAGGATTTGAAATAACTGCATCTCTGTACCAACAACATATTAAAAACAAATACGCAGAAGCAAAAATCCTCTTTGGATGTATAAGTTTCATCACTTGACTGGGTTTCATTATCTTGAGCATGGGCCGCAAAGAAAGAAGCTCCCACAGCATCTAAAAGTAAGGCAGATCTGTCAATACTTGCTCAAAGTGAGATTTAATCACTTTCACTTCAATTTTATGCACATTTGTAACCTCTTCCATGCCTAAGGAAAAAAGATTTACAGTGAAAAAAAATGAATTTTATTACAGCCCACAGACATCTCACGCTATCAAATGTATGAAACATGCTCCTAGTATTTCCAGTGCTGGGTGAGAACTGACATCGTGATGGCTACAAGTCTGGAACTTCAGCTCTGATTTTCTTTGCAGTCACTGTGGCAGATTATGCTTACCCTCTTTCCCATTTTCATAATTCTTGCTTAGAAAACTGTATCATACATGCCAGGAAAAGCTGAGGCCGATTATTAAATCCTGCTTCAGCCCAGTTAAGAGGGAAATGGATGTGCATGGTTCTTTCCTATCTGTGCCTGAAAGCCAGAGCTATCCACATGGTTTGTTGCCTTTAAATTGGGGAATATATATGAGAAAGAGATGAAAGCAACAGCCCTAAATGACTCTGCATGCTTGCCTGAAACCTGACAAATGGAATGAAGCTTGGGGAAAATAATTTTATATTTAGTATCTAAATAGAAATAAATTGTTGTATCACATTTTCACCTCTGCCCTGTTGTGCTCCCTACCATAGTGTGTTGGCAATTTATGTGGTATATAAGTGCCTACAGTTGTACAAACCCCATTTTGTCTTATTGCATGTGTTGGTGGGTAGTTGTCTCTGAGCCACAGCCTGGACTGCATGACTTTCCTGCAGATCAGCACACAGAACCTCATGTTTTAATAATAGAATACGAATATATTCAATTACAACTGTAACATTAGTAAAAAGTATGTTCCTCCATAATTGCTTTACAGCCTTCTCTTCTCATAAATTATACCATCTTTAGCTGTCACATTTCCTCGTCACTCTCAGTAAAGCAGCAACAATTAGCAGCTCAGTGCTGAGGACAACCATAAATAGCAGTGGTGTTCCAGTCGCCAAGAGGTTCATCAGCAGATCACAGATGACAGCAGGGAGGGAGAAGCTGCTAAAGAGATTGTTTCTGTTTCCTGATTACTAATTTATCTAGTACATAAGTAGCCTGATGGCAACGTGGTGACATATTCAGTGCATGGTCCTGGCACTCCAGCCCCCGACAGGGCACACACCATCCACCCGCACACCCAGGCTCCTGTTTGACATCCCAGCAAGAAACACCATCCTACTCAGGTGATAAGTGCTGTAGTAATGGTTTCTATCTATTTGTGCAGTCTTATCAAAACTGAGTCAACAAAAATACAGCACTGAGTATAATTTAACCTCCAAAGTGAACAATATTCATGTTGAAGCACTGATTGAGGAATCAACAACCAGGATAACCTGCTCTGACCATCCCTACATCACTTCTGGTGCACATGACCCTCTAGATTCCTCAGGTGGGATAACTGGATTGACTATCACGAGCAACTACTGAAGGACCCATTCGAAGGATAGCCATAACAAACTAGATGGAAGACTGAAAAAATATGTTACACTCAATGCTATAAGGGGCTTGCTTGAAAAGAGTAGATACAGTTTGGAAATTAATAGAAAAACAATTATGTTACAGAATTGTATAGATTTATGCAGTCATCACTCATACTCCTTTTGCTGCTCTTGTGACACACTGTGTATTATGGCACATATTACTAATATGATGCTTGTAATCTTCATGAAATGCTAGAAAATCAAAACCAGAATGAAAGTGGGAGGTGTCAGTTATATTTTAAGTTGTCTTTTCATTGCCTTTTTTTTATATATGCTTCAAGTTCCTTGATGAGATTTTATCCCTCTGCATTGCTCTTGTAAATTGCTTTTCTTTCTTATTTTTGTCCAGGATTGAGAGTGATGTCACCATAGAATCCTGACATGCACAAGGGCAACAACTGTATTTCCAAATGAACACCAGAGTATGGCAAGAATCTTTCTGATGAGGGGTTATCCAGGAGAAACTCATGAACTGGAAAGCCCACCCTGCTTCTATAAAAAAAATAACTTTAATTCAGTTGGGTATTGTACGTTCTTAAGGCCATTGATTTCATATCCCCTCTTTTGCAATTGCCTCACTCCTCCCACCCCACTCTGCCCCATCAGTGGTTTTGCCTAATCAGTATTTAGGAAACGTGGGTTTGGATTTTGGAGAAGGATGTTCCGCATGTTACAACACTAGCAAAAAACACATGGAGTGAGAGGAGGAGGCCTGAGGCTGGTTAATTCTCTAGAAAAGCCAAAATCTGTGAACAGTGTAATTAATACATTAAGCACCATCAACGAGCCCTGCAGGGGGGGCGTGGGGTGGGGAGGTAACAGCGTTAGGATGGTACAGGATGACCATGGGAATGCTTCTCCTGCAGAAAACAAACCCCAGTTTCCATTTCAGTTTCACCAGCTCCAAAACCGAATGTGATTTTTAAGTGTGACGATTGGTACATTTCGTGTGAATTGGTATCCAAGGCACAAGACCCTACATTGTCACTGCAAATAAGATCAAATTAAGCAGCCCCAGACATGGAACATTAAGCTGAGAAGGAACTAAAACGGCATAAAAAGAGAACGGGGCTGTGTTGCTTAGCAACCACCACCTTTTCGGGTGGATTATGCGAGTCCAGGCACATTTGCACTGCTGACAGTTGTTGCTTGTAATGTAAAGGAGCTTTTCCGTATCTCTGTGTGACAAGTCCAGTTAGGTGCTGCGGTGGTGAGAACCACGAGACCGTGTCAGGCGAGCATCAGCCTGAGCGTGATGAGCATCCCATTTCTGGCAGGGAAGACCTGCTCTGGTGCAGAACTGCTCCAGAGCTTGGTTTGCAAGAGGTCTGAGGCTGCTTCACTGAGATTTCTGATTCATTCTCCTAGTGCAGCTCACACAATTAGATTATTACCCTCCAGAGAGAGGGGCACAAGACACAAGAAAAGCTGAATGCGGTGGAAGGCTTAAGTCATCCTCTTCGTCCATCACTGGTACTTTCTCCAAAAGCTTTAGTTAACACCAGACCAAAACCTTTACACACACAGCACTGGTTCTTCCAAAACCTCAGTCTGGGCTTTCAGAGTCATTCCTGAAGGAACCAAATGGGGTTTGTGCATTTCTGTTCTCATCTGTGGGCAGAGGAGTTCAATATAAAAGGTTATCAGCTCTTCACAGAGACTACATTTTCTTAATTTACTTTGCCAAGAATAGACATTTTCCCAGACAGAAGTGCCATCACTGTCTGCAGGGCTTCCAAGCCATCTCCAGCCTGCTGCAGTACCACCAGTTCCCCGCGTTCCCCCACTGTCTTCCCATCACAGATACCTGTTAGGAGTCCTCTGCAAGCCAGAGATGTTACTACCTGCGATTAGGGTCAGCTTGACCAGTTCTGCAGAGGCACTATTGTGTAAGGAAAGTTACACAATCCACAATAGGATTTTGGCCTTCAGTTCAATGACAGAAACAGATGGAATTTAATTACGGCCCTACTTGTCTAAATTGTAGTGTTGATCCAACTGCCTTGGGTAGAGCAGCCCCATGTCTGGTGTGTGTCTGTCCTTTCCTTAACGTGTCCCTGTATAGATGCCAACACAGTGATAGCATATCGTGCTCTGTAACAAAAACTTCTCTTGAGGAGGAAGGAGGCATTCACTGTTTCACGCAGAAGAGAAGAATCTGTTGCAAGAATTAAGTATAATCTTAAAGGCTGCATCTTGGCTGGAGTACAGGCAAGCCAGACCTCACTTCCAGCAGCATCCCTCACCACAGCCTCTCCTTTCCTCCTGCTGATGGCTGGCTGCATCTGCAGTCCTTCCGGGGAGATAACTTTAAAATCTACTTACGTGCTAAACTGGTGTTTGCCTTTGCAGCTTTGACAGCAATGGACTCCAGCCCTGGGGAGAGGATGATGTTCTCTTCTCGCTTAGCTCTGGCGGCAGTACCTGGAGGAACTCCTACTCTTTGGAGTTTTGCCTTTTTTAAGAACTTAAGTTATTTTTTGGTGCTAATCTCTCCTTGGGTTTGATTAATTTAACCTGAAGTGCTGTGGGTTGCCAGGTGGTTACCTCCAAAATAATAAAACTCACCAAGTATTAGGAATAGCTGTAAAAACCTTCCAAAGGTAATTTGGGTATTTCCTTCAGCTGTTCCTTGAAAGATGAGTTTGCTGTCAAAGAATTCCCAGTGCCATTACAATACTTGTTTTGGCTTTGTTGAGATATATTAGATTGGCTGAAGTAATCAAAGGACAACACTGAAAGATGCTCAAAAACCGCATCCTGAAGCGTTGCCCCCTTCAGGCCTGTTGGCAGCAGGCAGCAGGTGCCAGTGATGGGTCCTGCAGAATGAGTTATCTGGGAGATTCCCGCTAGCAGGGAGGAAGAAAAACATCTGCATAGTCAGGAAGATGAAAGTCTTGCAGATACATATATATATATATATGAAGCAAACAGCTCACAAAAAATCACAGAGTAAGGTTTTTTTGAAGCCAAATGCTTTAAACTAATTAAGGACAGCTGAGAGGTGAATATGAATTAGAACAGAGTCCTGCAGATTTTAACTGGAAAAAAACCCCAAACAACAAAGTTCACTGCATATATCTAGAACAAACCATTTGTCCAGCTTTAAAAATTATAACTATATATTCAGATATTCATATATTCAGGTATCATCTTCACAGTTTTCACAATATCGTTGTCTCATTCTCTGCTTCTGTGCATTTAGAAATTTTGCAACAAAATGCAATTACATTTGCAGAACCTGGTTTGCTGCAGAGGTCGTCCTGATCTATGCAATGCCAAGAGAGATGAAACAAACTCCTTGCCCCCCTGTGACCTGTTGTCACTGTGCACATAGGCAGGAACAGTGTTGCCAGGGTTGACTGAGGCAGCACTGTCTCAGCCTACAGTAACTGTTCAGCAGACTCTTTGGGCTCAGACTGGGTCAATAATGTGACACTCTGGTCAACACCCTGATATACAGAAACTGCTGTATTAACTATTTCCCAGAGATACATTCCTGTGCTGTATATCCTTCAAGGGGCTTGTTTCTGCATGCCACCCCCAAATCACAGGCTGTGCCTGCCCTGTGAGCTACACTGAACCTTCTGCAAGTCCACACCAAGCACTGCTACCACCATAAGACTCAGAGGGCTCATGTGATCGTAATTATATGCTGAGATAGATGGAGAACATGCAAAATGATCTTGCCTTTACTTGGAAAGCAAAAGCAGCTTCGTGGCAGTGTCTTTTTAGAGTAACCCTCAGCTGTAATTCACCTGCTGGCTGCTAGGCACACCCACATGTATGGGCTTTAACACTGCAGAGTTATCCAAAGGACTGTGAAGCAGTGAAGAAAATCTCAAAGCTGGCTAAAATCATCAACAAGCCAAGCTGGGACATGTAGACAATTTTTTACCTAGTGTAGACACACAATGTGGTGCTTAAGGTTAGAAGTCTAATGGAGCCATCACAGAACTGTCAAATGCTGCAAAAGGAAAACAAAACATCCTCCCCATGTGTGCACACACTGATTCAGGAAGACAAGGCCAGATTCTCCGTTAGTTCAACTCTACTGATGTGAGCACAGTTGGCTGGAACATCCAACCACTCTGTCTAGTTACACCACCAAATGCCACTCAGATGCCTCTGCTTCCAATCTGCAAAGTGCTGATAATGTTTGTAAGCTCCTACCTCAGAGGGAGATCATAAGGTGAACACCAGTGCCTGGAAATCTTGAATAAATGATTAATGCCAAGAGAGCATGATCAGAAAAATAGCCTAAGCAATCTCTCACTTCAGTGCTGCTTTGTGTATACTTGATAACCTGGATTCACCTTGATCACCTCTGCTGCATTCAGAATGCAATTAATAACAAAATGCTGACTTTAAATTATTAGAATAATTATGTTTATGCATATGCATGCACATGTATTGTTCAGAGCAGGGCTGGTCAAATGCTGCAGGTGTATTTCTATCTGAAGAGCATTCACACGTCAGTCAATTTACACAGCTTCCACTTCCAAATTCCTCATATTCTAACCAGGGCTACATTTTTACCTTTAGGGTTTTCTTATTATGATACCTTTTAGAATTGGATATTTACCCTGCCTATCATGCAGCCCCTAAGCAAACTCAGACTTCATAGCTAGTCAAGTGAATGATAGAACCACACGTGAAATGAGCCTTGAACCCAGGGGACTGGCGAAGTATTGTACAGAGCAGTGTTGGGGCCATAACTAACAATTACAAATATCCAATATAATAGGCTCTTTTAACGAGGATTGCTTTGAAGTTCCCAGAAGGATTTAATAGGAAGCAAGAGTACGACCTTGACAATTCCCCAGGAGACACTGGGATTTAAAGGAGGATTTTTCTTTAAACAAAAGTCCATTTTGGCTTATCAGGTTTTCAAGTAATAGCTGCTATCAGAAGCGTTTTTTTTAATTCATCAGGGTTATTACAATGCACTTTTTGCCAGAACAGAGAAATGTATCCAATAGGAAGAACAACAAAAGCAGTTCCTGGGTGAGATAATAGCTTAATGATAGAAATCAGTTCAGGTCAAAGTGTCAATGACATGACATTCGTACAGCCTGAGACAGCTTTTTAAGGTGTGAGTACATAAAACGTTTGCTTTGTCATTTTGCAAATGTATTAGGTTGAGACCAATCTGCTGTTGAACAATCTTAGTTGGGCTGAAGAAACTCTGCTCAGATAGCATAGGGACAGCAACTGTGTGAGACAGACACTTGTACTACAGTACAAAGCTAGAAAATTTTGACTTCATTTTAAGTGGAATAGTACCCATTAATTTCAGTGAAGCAGGCTTTCCCAAATGAATCCCAGAAAGGATGGGAAGCTCATCATACCGATCACCCTAATCTGCACAAAACAATGTAAAGATTCTTCTGCAAAGTCAGTATGCACCTTGGACATGGCACTTACCTCTTCAGAAAAGGAAAAGAAAGAATTGCTTATTTGAAACTTGGATATGTTTTCAGGTAGTGCACTAGATAAATAATGAGCTTTAGCTCATGCACTGATTTCAAAGACACACTTCTCTAGCACAAGGGAGAAGAAATACAGCCAGAGGTGGCTGGAAGTTTTGCCTAGTGGCACAGGGTAACTATTACACTTTAGCATTGCTCTGTGGGCAGCAAATTTAAGCTATCTTTGCAAAGACAAGTAAGGAAAAACCCTGTAGAATGCAGCACAAAACATATACTTTCTGTTTGCAACACAGTGTAATGGTGAGCTCCCAGTTAAGCTTTGGCTCTACAGACAAGGCATGCTATAGCACTTCGTGGCTGAAATCCCACTCTTGCTCATGTAGATGGCAAAGCACTTGCTGATTTCAGCAGAGACAATACTGCTTGCCATAAAAACATACGATAAGGTATACTATAAAATAAGGTGGAAAGTTATAGGTTTCTTATGATGCTTCTACAGAGCTTTTCCGCTTGGACACAGGGAGCGCTTTTGTGTTTCCTGTGGTCTTCAAGCACTGTGCCATAAGGAAATGCGTGCCCCACAGCCCTTCTCCCCCACCAACAGCCCACCATAGCTGGAATCCTGGGGCCAGGACCATTCCTGGGGGAAATACGCCACTGAGGAACACCACTGAAGTACAATGGCCTCTGATGGGAGACATGCTTGTGGTAAGGGCGAAACTGAGTGTCAGAGGAAATTCACTCCTCTAAAAAACATCATAAAGGTATGTACCTGTATTAATTCTTACAAGCTCTAAAAATAGGCTGCAAGTGGGATATGTGATACATGTTCCCCCTTTGCAATGCCAAGTTATGACACTCATCATGTATGGGTATTTACAAATGAAAGTGATAGCTCTCTGTAGACAAACAAAAAAAGTGTGTCATTTATTTCTCTGCCTCTGAATTCCTTACACTGTTAACTGTCAGAATCAATAAACCCCTTTTGTTAAGCTGGAATGATGATCTGAACTACCTGCAGTGACAGACGCTACTTTCAGCCTCCTCGGGATGGGGTTAAAAGATAAACTCTATCAGCCACACCTTTGACTATTTTGCAAGGTATTATTAAGGTTGGTGCCTTCAGAGAGAAATTTAGAGGTTGTTGTTAATATTAGATTTCCCATCAGAGCCATTAAAATAAAATGCGACTTTGAGTCAAAGAACAGAGCCAGACCCACACTGTTTATGGCCTGAAAAAACATCATGTTTTTGCTGGAAAGATAACTCTAAGACTGAGATTTTGAGTCAAGTAATAAGATTGCAATAGGAAAGGATTAGTTTTACCCTTCTAAATAAAAGCTAAAATCAACAAAGCATTGTACCAATGAAGAACATCAATCTTGAGCATGTTTGGCCGCATCTTTCTCCTATCTCCTACTTGTCTGCTTTGCAGATAAGAATTTCTGGGTCAGGTGAAGTTTGAAACTATCTGCAATGCTGAGATCAAAGAATGAGCACAAAGTCTTAATGCTTCAAACAAATTAAAGATTTCAGAGGGTCTTAAAGGATACCTGGCACAAGGAGCAGCCATGCAGGATGCACATAGTGGTGGGATAAAGTTAGGGGGCTTAGGTGGGAATCAGAAATCCTGCACTGAGCAGAGGAGGCGTCAAGGAGCTCACAGAGGGAGCAGATTCCCAGCAGAGCTGCTTCATGAACCATCCCATCAGCTAAATCCACAGCACTTCTCTGCAGGCAGGAACACGCAGCAGCCCCATCACAGAGCTGGAAACGTCGACAGGATCTTAAGAAATGTGCTTCAAAATCTTTCTGAGCTTACACAGGGAAGAAACAAAACCAATTCATATTAATTGGAGCCAACAGTACAGAACACATGCTAATTTAAACTACATTCAGAATGTTTCTGTTTGAATGCTGTGGTCTGGAAAGATGACAAATAATAGCAAATTATTTTCACCTGCTTAAACCAAAGTAATTAATAGTGCTTTGGTTATGTTATCTGGGAAGCCAGGCTCTGCTGAGAGCTGAGGGATCATCTGAAACATCCCAGAGGACTCCTGAAGTCAGAGCTACAAGGACAATTCCTCTGTACCCCCTGACTTTGATCCTGAACTGGTCCGTAAACATCCTCCAGGGTCTCATGCTGCTGCTCCTTCCCTTCTTCCCAGGCCCTTCCCTGCTGCTCAGCACAGTGGGAGCTTGGCTGCTGCCCTCCACTGCCCAGCACAGGAGCCATGCTTTCCTGCTGGGTCATGCACATCTCCCCATCCCTTGTGCTGGCACCTGTAAGGTGTTGTTTCCTTCTCTCCAGCCGCCGAGCAACAATACAGAAATAAACACCCAGCCCATTTCTGACACTGCCTAAAGCTTCCTCAGATGGTCTCTATCCTAGCTTTAACCCTGGCACTTCTTCGTGCAAATACCTGGGGTTTAACCCAGCAGGTATACAAGTAAATGTAGCATTATAAAGTAATCACACAAGTAATGTTTTTCTTTCTTACACCCACTTTCAGTAAATACAACTCTGCATGTCTAGCTAGTTTATCCATTCAAAGAATTGAAAATGTTTTTCTAATTAATCATTCTACTTAATCAAAAAAATCAAGTAAATTCTGTGCAATTGCCAAACAACAGGAACATGGGATCGAACAACCACTTTTTTATTTTCTTTTCCCTCCAACTGTATTCAGTTATGGGTTTCAGAGTGAGTTAGATTAACAGGTTAGGTATTTTCTGTTTAGTCATTTAATGAATTACAAACAATTCCATTACCTACTCTCTTTATTTTAAGGGTTTTTTTTTCCTACAAACTAGTGCATTAACCTCCAAACAGCCCGCTGAATGCAGTCGCTGTATCTCTGTGTGGTGCCAAACCAACAGCCTTGGACCTGGGCTAAAACAAATCAAACTGTTCAGCTAAACAACCCAGGCTCTCATAGAGTCAGAACCAGATCAGTATTTCTCGCAATTTGGACATAAAAACTGTTTTCTAATAGAAATCTGAAACCAAGATGACACCTGGAGAGAAAACTTGCAGAATTTGGATTTTGTCTAAGCCAATCTCCCAACCTATAAACTCTCCATTCACCGTCAATCACATTTATGGGCGAACCACAGCTCTGCTCCTGCTGTGCATGACAAGGGAACCAGGCAAGGAGGAGAAAAACATCATCTTGCCGAAGGACTTAATCTGAAGCTATCATCAGATATGAATGACAAGCTTACACTGATTACAACCTCCCTGTGTTAGAGAAACAGGCCATAGTTTTATTTTAAGTAACAATAAGTGTCATTTTTATTGCTCCACTTTTTCTTGCCAGGAAATATAAAGAAACAGAAAAGACTGAACAAACACATCAACATCCCATGGATAGCTGGTTCTTATTGGTACACCCTCTTCTCTAAAGAGATGAATTTCTCTTGACAAACACTGGATACAGCACACAGTGGATTTGTTTGCAAGACTTGGAATCTGCTACCTTTGCCCCCAGGGAGGGATTTGTAGAGCTCTAGCCCTGTGATGCTACTAGCAAGATTAACACTATATAAATGGGAATGAATGTTGTGCAGGGACTTTTGGCTATGGGCAATTTCTGGCAAGACCCACCACTGGGAGGGTGAGACTGTTGTACTGCCCCAAAGGAGAACCACCTTGCACAAAGAAGTCCAGAGGTGGCTGCCCAAGTTCACCAGAGAGCAGTAAATACACTCTTCCTGTGTTAGCCTCTACTGTACATATGAAAACCACTTTAAACTGTATTCCCCTAATGCTTTATATTTTACCACAGCAGCTTAAACCAGAAGCATAATACTACATCAAACCACAGGTCCCTTGGCGTTAAGAAGATGCACAGACTACTGATCCTTCCACAGGGAACATGTGTGTGTATGCATCTGTAACCTATATGGATATTTGGGGTATGTCTGCCCTGGAAAGCAAACAAGGACACATGCATGTGCACAGCAGTCACAGCCTTCATCCTCCTCACGTGGCAAGTCTGAATTACTTCAGTACAGAGCAAACCCAACACTGTCCTCACCTGAAGGCAGCTCCCCTCCTTTTCTTCTCCTTGGCCTGCTCAAACTAATTGGGAAAGAGCTGCAAGTGGCAAACATCTTAACAGAAAAATCAAGAACGTTCATGAAGAGCAAAGAAGCTATGTTAATTGGAAAATTTATTCAAGATATATAACTGTAACACAGTGTCTAACAAAATTACACACTGAGCTCCATGGTTAAACAGAACAATTCTGCTGCAATCAACATTTACCTTTTTTTCTGCAGAAAGTCTGGATTTCAAATACCCTGGAAATGTTTAACAGCTGATATTAATAAGAGTACAGATTAATATAAGGCTCTTTATTCCACAGACATGATAAGCATCATGACAAGTGGTGTAACTATGGCAACTGGGGTGTTTTTTTCTCTTCCTTTTTCCTCTGAAGAGCAAGAACAGGTATCTCACTAGAGGCAGAGCCAGACTCTTCTTCGAGGTAAGACTCAGTGCTCTGAGTTACAGAGGAGTAACTTAGCCAAGCATAGGTCCTGGGACCAGAATGCCTTTCTTTCCTATTACGTGTGTCCATTGTTTCATAGGCATTTACATGTATTTAGCCATCAACCTTATTCTCGACTTTTTTTTTTTCTCATCATGGCTAGAAAATAAGAACATTCTTTTTCCTTGCTGTTACAGTTCAAAACCAACAACCTCATCCCAAAGTCAAAATACCTATTTTAATGAAGGATGCTCTCCTCATTAATGTATTGCCATATGTCACTGAAAGAGGGGCCCGCATTCCCTTTCCTGAAGCCAATAAAGACACCTCACACCCTCCGTGACATTTTCCAGATGCTGGGTGTGAAAGTGGTGCCTATTTGCAATAAGAGAAAAACACTGAGAAAGATCTATTTCTTATGTGCCCTTTATTTGCTGCTGCTTGCTGTCCCCAAAAAAACAAACCAACCCAGGCCCCTGCTGCACAAATACATTCTGCTTGCTGCCTGTGTCAACATAAAATAATATCTATCTCATTTTACGGTACTATTTTATGTCAGTGACAAATGAGTGCTCAGCTGTGCCTCACACTCGTTTTACTCACATGCTCCTCCAGTTCATCAGCACTGTCATTTCCAAGTGCCACACTGAGATTTTCTGGTTTGTTTTTTTCCACAAGGTGACAAAATATATCATGGCTTGGGTAAAATCACCAAAGATACACAACCACACACAAGAACAGGCTGTGTGACATTACAAGACCTGTGCCTGTGTACTGCAGATGCAAAAAGACGTTGACCATCAACATGGCAGCCATCAGATAAATGTGCCTGTCACCAGTGGGCAGCTGCTGGGCTATGCTTGGTTGTGTGACAGCCATCATTTCTTTTATAATCCTGTTGACTGTAGCACACTTGAACACAATGATTTTCTGCCATCAAGGTTTTTTCCTATTCTTATCTACACAATCTTTGCACAGTTTTCTTCATGACTGCAATCATGCACACAGTGCATGGATTCATGTCTTTGAGAACTTCATTTACCTGTAATATTGCTTATTTTCAGCTTTCCTGGTCTCTTTACTCCATTATTACTATGATTAGCCTTTTGAACTTGCTTACCAAATCTTCAGTAGGTCTGTGAACAAATGCTCTTTCAGCCAACCCATTGCCACTGGTTCTACCTGCTGCTGAAAATACTTTGTTTTGTTTGTTCCACTAAAGACTGAACTCCAATGATTTCAAATATCATTAATCTCAGAAAAATACAAAAAGAAAAAAAAAGAAGAAAAAAGTAAAAGATTTTTTGTTCTGAGAAAAAACACAGCAGCAAAGCTACCAGGTCTGACACAGAACTGAAATCCCAATAGCCAAATCCAAGAGGAAGGTGCTCCACTTGCTCTCAGCAAGCCATGGACCCTCTTTCTGCAGGGAAAAAGAGAAAGGGAGTGTTTTCCCATCAGATCTGCTGGTGTGATCTTTTTTGTTGACTGAACTTCACTGCCATGTATGTTCAATCCTGTTACTTCAGGGAGAGCTATGAATAGACCTCCTTTATACCTGAGGGAGGAAAAAAATTAAGTCACTCATTTAATACAGGTTTCACACCTAACCTTATAATCTACATAGATTCCATCACAAATGTAAGCTACTCACTCTAAAGCAGATGTTAGATGTCTCCCTGCAGTATGTGACAGCTGTGATGGTGCTGATGGCTGCAAAACAATTGCATGGGGACTGAAGCAGAACTTCTTCATAGATGTTTTAATTCAGTACAGCATTTTTAAAGGAGTATATACCTTGCTTTGATGAACAGGAAAATAAAATGTATATCTCAGGCATGTGCTACTGGCTGCTGCTGGGTAGGATGATGTGTGCAAGCAAGGACATCCCTCACCACTACCACTGAGCTGAAGAGAATTGTATTACACCAGCAAATAGCTGGTGTAATCAAATTTAAACACAAGCATGGCACTTCACAGTACATTCAAAATATTTTGTTTTCCAGAATACTGCATCTCAAGCATGCACTGAAGGCCTTTCTCTTCTGTTCTGCCTGCATACCAGGTCCTAGTATTTAATCACACTCTGCTCCATGGAGGCAGTGCAGTGAGACTGGGAGTGCTCAGTCTTATACCAGTGTGATGTCTTGGAAGTAGACCTGCAGCATCAGCTGGTGACGGCTCCTTGTCTAACTGTTAAGAATAATACTAGTTTAATAAATTCAATTAGCTGATCATAGTAACCACAGGCAAACTAAAATTGATGCAAAACAATCCTTAACAGTCAAAAACCACCAACTGCAAACAAGATCAAGAAATCTGCAAAGATTCTGAACTGTAAAACCTCAAATCCAGCTTCCATACTCCTTCAGCGGCCAAAACACAGTACAAAATATAGCATATACTTTGTCCCTGCACATGGAAGGCTTTTGGAACTAAATGATCTTAAGTTCCTTTCCAACCCTAACTATTCTGTGATTCTCTATGACTCCTTCAGTCATCGATTTAAAGGCTTTTGGTTGTTCTCTTCTTAGTCTCTTTTCTAGCTAATTCTAGTCAAACTATCCACACTTCTATCCTCAGTGGCCAGACAACTTTGTGCATCTGAGTCCTTTCTTGGGTTTGGAGGATTCCTGATCATATGGAGTCAGGTTTGCACCAGCAGTTATGAGTCATGGCTGCTCTTGGGGACACTGTTGTTAGAATTACAGCAGCAGTAACAATTAAAAGATTATGCATCCTGAAAGCTGCAAGATGCAACTGCAATGCTTCCTACTGTTTGCACAGAGGAGAAAAGAAATATAACTCCAAATACTGCAATATCCTAGTCTGGTGGTTCCAGTGATATCAGTGAAATTAAGCTGAGAATGTCAAGTCTGACTTCATAATCCTACAACTCTTATCTCAGTCACTTCACTAATGCAGATGAGGATGCGAGTGCATGTAAGAGACTACAGCAAGCTACTATGTGAGAACAGCATCAAGTGGTGAGTCCTGTTAAGGTGACATTTACTCTACTCAGTGGAAAGAGAGTCATTATAAACATATGGAAGACAAGAGAGCCAAAAGTCCACGTCTTTTCCCTGATATTACAATTCATGAATTTGAGAAATTCTCCCTGAGAGGATGTAAGGACTGATAAATTAGTCAAAGGGAGAACTCAGTGCTACTAAGAGTTTATTAGCAAAAAAGCCAGAGAGGGACTGGACCATGAGGTATAACAATATATGCTCATTTCTCTTTCAAATTTCATAGAAAAAAAGATCACCTGAAAAGACAAACAATGGAACAAAGGAGGAATACTAATATAATAATTAATACTAATTTGTGTCTCAAAGACATATATCTAACTACCTAGCTTTTAATATTCAAAGCACTTTAATCATTAATAATGTCTTTTAACTAACACTGTTCAAACATCAAACTATAAGGTGGTCATTTAAGAGAATGAAGAATTTCAGCATTTGAAAAAGGAAACAGTCTGTCTAAAGCTTTCCTGCATATTTACAAGCTTTGTATCATGTAAGTCAGGGAAGGTGTGAGACAGTCTGAGAAATAATTAATATGGGAGCATGCAATTATGTGAACTTATTAAACTGCATCATCAGATGCAGGTACTTTGAGAGGTAAAAAGGAAAGTAAGCCAATCCCCAAACATTTAGACAGGAAGGGACCTGGCACAGACTTCAGAAGGAGCCATTCTGCACCCAGAGGCTGCAAAGCCGTCAGGGTCCCATGGCAAAGTCTGGCCTCTTACTGGCACAACTAAGAGTTTTCCCAACAAAATTTCCTTGCCATATAATAAAATTAAAATAAATATTTTAATATTTATTTATAATAAATAAATTCTCCTAAGTAGCTGGACTCCGGCTATGCTTAACAAAGTCAAAAGAACAAAAAATTGGCCTCCCCAGTCGACCTTTAAATCTCATTCAAGAATCAGCTGCAAAAGACTTATTTCTGAGAAGTTTCAAATGAAACTTTCTAACAACACATATTGCTCTCACCCATACAAAGTATTGTTATAGCTTAAAAAATATAGATCCATTGTGATGGATACCCTTCACAGTTCGAAATCTCACGAAAAGAGTCTAACCCTCCATTGCCAAGAAGGATAAACGCAACCCTCCCTGTATCACTCAAGATGGTTAGGGAGAGAGTAATTTCTGGCACAAGTCTGACTGCTGGGCAACAGGATGTTGTCACAGGTACTTAAACCTGAAAGAAAACAATGATTCAAATGGATATTGAGACCTTGAGAAACTGGCAAACATTAAGATGTAAATTGAATATGCAAATGCAAATGGAAGGGGGAGGAGGAATTACATTCTTAGAACAAAAGTCCATCCCTGAAAGAGGATAGATTGAAAATAACTGAAAGAGGACAGGTTTAGATTAGATAAAAGAAATTCTGTACTGTGAAGGTGCCCAGAGAAGCTGCAGCTGCCCTATCTCTGACAGTGTTCAAGGCCAGGTTGGACAGGACTTGAAGCAACCTAGTCTAGTGGGAATTGTCCGGGCCCATGGCAGGGGGCTGGAACTGGATGAGCTTTAAGGTCCCTTCCAACCAAACCATGCTGTGATTGTATGATATTCCCTTTTTCAGAGGAGAAACCTGGAGAAAGTGGCTGCCGTGGGCTCACACTGATAGATGCAGGGATGGGGTGCTGCTCTGCTGCCCTGCAGGGGGGGCTCTGCTCTGGTGGTCAAAAATGGGTCTGAGGACAGCATGGGAATGGGAACACACGAAAACTAATGAATGTGTCAACAACATCAAATAGCACATTCAATTTTCACTCATCATAGCATACTCTTCATAGCATACCAAACTCTTTTCTTTCCAGCATATTGGTCTGCACATCTTCATCTCTTTAGAGGCTGTATCTGCATAAATCTTTTAAAAAGTAAATAAGACAACATCAAACCAGCAAAACTGTATCCATGGAAAACAGGCCTCATTACAGATACCCCGTGGTGTGTACAAAATTAAAGGTTGTTCAGCTGTTCCATCCCATCAAATGTAGCTGGGCTATGGCATGGAAAACGTGCTAATGAATAAGTAATTTCTAGGATAAATACTTACGTGCCAGTTTCCAGCTTAAAACTGCAAATATACTGAAATGCAAAGAGCCTAACGGCACATAGAAGGAACTCGTGTGCATCTCTCTGTCAGTGTTTGCACATTAGAGATGTGACCCCAACAGGGAGTGACCACTCAGGAGAAAGACTGTGTGGTGACAAAGGACTGAAATCAGATAAGAGAAGGGATTAATCCCCTCCCCGCCTTGAACTGTAGAAAAAGGAAAATAAAAAATGCACCTACGGTTCATAGTGTAGCACAACAGAAAATCGTGTTTTATCTGCTTTATCAAACTATATTATGCAAGGTTACATAAAAATGAGTTAATGCTCCTGAGGGGGAGCAATTACAATACAGTCTACTGCAAACACATTTTTTCTGAAGCATTATTAAGTGCTCCCCAGTCAGTTTTGAGCAGCATTTCTGAAGGTGTCCTACCGCAGGCACAGCAAGTCATGCCCTGGTCCTCCTCGTCAGACCACAGGGTGGGGAACCACAGGCAGCAACATGTGGGACTAGCAGGAGGCAAGACCCAGCTTATGGTGCAAGGACAAACACCAGCTACAATGCTGCAGACACTGCACTGCAATAAAATAGATGTTCCCTCGAATTCCCATATACTGCCCAGGCACACAGTGATAGGGCAGTTTGGGTTGGAAGGCATCTTTAAAGGTCATCTCAGCAACCCCCTGCCATGGGCAAGACATGGTCCTTTAAGCCATGTCCAGAGCACGTTAAGTGTAAGAGAAAAGGGAAAATACTCAGGTTCTGCAGTAAAAAGTAGCTGAAAACAAAACTCAAAGCTGAGCTCCTGCAGATCATGGACCAGCCAGCTCCTGACCTGAAATCACATCTTGGTAGTTCAGAACACTCATGTTTTCTAACCTAGAGGACAACAGGGGAAGTCTTTGCTTTTCAAGAACTGAGCCTTCCAGCAGGAGGGTGACAGAAAACCAATTTTAACTGAAAAATTTGCCAAAAAGGGAAGTGAATTTGTTCATGCATTTTATGCTGGAGTGCCCCCACTATGACTGGAAATCTGTTCTGCAGATGAAGTTCTACAGACCGTGGCACAGCGCATGCCACTGAGGTGGATGCACACTGATGCCATCGCTCTCATACCCTGCCTTGTGCAGACCGAGGGCAAGGAGAACAGGCACAGAAAATCTTTGGTACTAGAAGCTAATTCGAACTGTTTATCCCTTTCAACAGAAGCTCAAGATCAATTTAAAACCATGTCATGACCACGTCACAACAGCTTCATTATAGCATAATCTAAGTAATTGCATATATATCTTATGAGAGATAGGACCAAGAAACTTAATGACTTCACACAACATGGTGCTACACATGCCTTATGAATGACTGCAATCACCATGGAATTTCTTCTGCATACTGATCAAGCAAAAAGTGACTTGTAAAACAACTGGAAACTTTTTGGAAGCAGCATACTGTGCCCAAGCCCTGGGAGAAGAGCACTTGCCTTGGATTGTGGCCGAGCAACCCTCACTCCTAATACAACTGTTATTGTACAGCACTTGGCATTTTCAAGTTAATTCAGTTAGTACTGGAGATCTATTCATTGCCCAAAGCAGCGCAGAGGACCACCTTTGGGGAAACCCAACATGAATTCAAGAGGAATGCAGAGTTCAAGGATCTGCCAGCTGCAGTACAAAGTTCAGAAAACATTTCTGCTGAGCAGGTAGCTGCTCCTCTTTGTGTTCTTAACCCTTGGCAGCTGAGCACTGCGGCATGTAGCTGAGGTGGAAAGGTTATCTACTGCTCGAAAATGTGAGGGCAGAGCTACAGCTAATACGAATTGACATTTCTTCTTCAAAGCAAAGGGACCACTGTGGTTTAGACATGCTCGGCATCTGGCCCAGACTGAGATGAAGTTCAGCAAAAAAGACAGAAAAACAATAAGAGGTTGCTGATGAGTTGCAGTGTTTTGCTGTTATCCCTGCTAAAACAGCTTTATGTACTTAAGGACTGACAGTAACATCTCGTTGCATAAAGCAACTAAAATAACAATGCCCAGTAATAATAATCCAACCGAAAATGCAGGGGGATATTCTCCATTTAGTCACTCTTTGAATGTGTTATGACAAACTTCAGAGTACAGCAAGCTCATGGGCATCACTCAGGTCCATCCCAGAGCAAAACAGTAATCCATACCATGGTTTGCTTTGTCCTTATATTGAAGTGAATCCCTGTTAAACAGTGTGTATTACATACATGGCAAAGTGCTCAGTAACTCCAGTGGGCTGAGGGGATACGCCAAAGGAAGGCACAGTCTTTGCACCACCTTAGAAGAAGAATTTACTGACCTTGGCACGACACATCAGACTGCTGCCCTCAAAACATTATAGTTCTCCCCCTCAAGTCTGGAAGGCAGCAGAATGGAGGAGCTGTCTTTCTGGGACTTATATGATCCCATCTGCAATGCACGAGCATCTTACAATCACCATCCGGGGCGGGGGGGGGGGGGGGGAAGGGGGCACGGCACCACTTGCCAGTCATACACCAGGAGGCTCCAAAAGCCCACGGGATGGATCCAGGTCTTTCAGATATCACAATGATTTTATTCACTGGGCTGTCTGCTCCTACTGACCTGTAGACATATTGCTTGGCAATGGTCTGGGAGAAAAGTGCTGCAAGTATTTCTACCCCACCAAATGCGACTCTACAGCCCTACAAAAGCACTTGATGTTTCTTTGCCCTGCCCAGAAGATGGACATTTTTTTTTCCCTGACCCAGATATAAAGTAGAGCTTTTCAAGCCTTGCATTTTCATCAATTCCAATAATAAAGAACTCTTATTTGTTACTCACAGGAAACAATTTAAAAGCATTATAAATGCATCTCTCCCCGCATCACAGAGCAGAAACTGATATAGTCAAGTAACAGCTTAAGCACAGTGTTCATACCCACCCGCAAATATGTTACTAGAAAAACAAGTGTCAATTTACAACTAAGTTGATGTTTTCCTGATATCACTGCTTTGCTTTTAATACAGTATATTGTTTCTTGCTGGTTCTTGTTTTGTATTCCTGGAAGAACAAATCAAAACATAGCAACCAGAGCTACAACAATCAGCCCAGCTGGAACAGAAACACTCATGGGTGAGAAATGGAAAACAAAACCTGATGCAGAAAAGCACTGGCATAAGCAAGACCATCACAAACCCAAACCATCCTCGATTGTAGCATTTGTCATATCTTTGTGTGGCTCAAATTTTACAATCTGCTTAAAGAATCTGAGTGGCCAATCACTTTTTACAGGACTTGGATGACAAAATTATTTGTGTACCTTTGCAGATAGCATTTCCTGACACTGTACAATAATGTTGCACAGAAAAAAAGTAACCTTTAGAAATCTCTGTGAGCTCCTAATTGTTTTAATTTGGACCTTCTTTTTATTTTATATATATATATATAAATGATTTCCCTAAGATTTAGGGTGTCTTTTTCTCTCCTTCTTGAAAGAAAATTATCATCTCTTTCAATTTCTTCTTCACATAGCTGTCCTTTACTCTTTCACATTTGATTTGCAATTATTGAGTGGCCCTTTCTACCCTCCTCTACTTCTCCTACTTTGTTATATTTCCCCACCATCAACCTTTCTGACTGTGGTCCTCCGATTACATTGGTCATCCCGGCATTCCTAGAGATCTTCACACCTTAAATTAGGCTTTCTGCTGGAGCTATGTTAGAATAGTGGGCATGATTCAAATACAATAAAAAACAATTTGAACATTTCACAAGAACTTCACAAGCTGAGTAACAACTGGAGCTGTGGCAATTTACACCAGCATATTAGCATTTTTTTCCCTGTGACTCAGAGACTCAAGTCAAGCAATATCCCTACCTTTGCTGATACAGGTTCTCACCTATTAGGGATCAGCTAAGCATTCTGAAGGCTGTATACAGCAGTTTCTTCTAGCTCTAACTGCACAGCAAGACAGAAACCAGGCCAGCACCCTTCCCACCCAGGCAAAGGCCCTAAAGAGTGGGCAAAGCCATTTGAGCACACATGGAATTGCAGAAATATTTAATGGTTGTTAGTTGTCTCCAGCATGAAATGCTTTCTCATTGCTCTGGTTTCATCAGAAAAGCAATAATTCCTGGCTGATGGAGTCACAGATATGGAATTAGCTCACAAGATCACCACAGAGGCAGTCACAACACCCAGAAAAAGCCAGCCCTCAAAAATTGTTCACTCGTGGTTACACAGGAGTGGTCACTGGGATTGCCCATGGTGAAAAAGAATATTTTGCAAACTCTTTTGGAGCCATTGACAATTTTAGCATAAAGATCACTCACACGTTAGCAAACGTTATTTTTATGCTGCCAGGCAACCCTGCTGGTAAAGCTGCTGGAAATGACTCAGAAAACATTTTGTTAGTTGTAAGATCTGATTGCCATAATTAACTTCTGATCATTGATTTGTTCATTTGTTCCTTTTTTCAAATTGCTATCAAATACCTGCATCTTCAGAGGCTTTATCGGGGTCCACCTCCACTGGTGGGAAGCAGAAGATCACCAGTCTCTTGTTTTGTGGGGGCACAGCTCAGAGATTAAAATTGCCCAAGTCCAGGGTCCCCCTTTTCAAAGCAAAGGGAGGGATGGAAGGGAACCCTCCCCACAGGGAAACCTCCCCACATGGGAGGGAGCTTGCAATAATGGATCCGTGAACAATTTTTAAGTTGGATACTTCTTGAAACAGCTGCACTAATGCACATTCCTCATGTATCTATGTATATAATAATAATAATAATAATAATAATAATAATAATTTGAGAATAAAGAAATAAGAAGCTAGATTTTTCCTTACCTTTTTGGAAAGCAGGCAAAAGCTATACAGTAGGTGGAAGAGTGTACCAAGTAACAGATTTTTGAACACTCTTTCTTACTGGTGGTATGCAGTCTACAGGGAAAGTAAATACATTGGTATGTATAATACGTCTGTTCATAATAAGCTCTTCAAATTTTGCCCTGTCATGAAGGCCATGACATTAATCCAAGTAAAAGGCCCAGATTAGAACAGTAATAGTGGAAAGCTGAGAGGCGCCACTATATGAAATTAACCACAGGTTAGAAATAAATGAACCAGTTCACAGAAGTTCAGGTACCTCTGAACATGGGAGCAGCTGTTCAGGAAAGAGCAAGTCTGGTTGGGTTTTGGGTTTTTTTTTTTCCTCTCCCCTGAACAAACTTTGGAACATTTTGGCTTTAGATTGAGACTTCCCAGTCCTTCCTCCCCTGTGCAGTCACTTTCAGGTTCCTCAGCATCCTCAACAACCATTTTAGCTTTTTTCCTGAGAAAGATGGAATAGGCAACATCATGTCAGTGATGTTAAGGATGAACAGGAATGAATACACAAACACACCAGGGCACAGCACACAAGCATTTGCACAGTGGGCTCTGCATGTCTGTCCTAGTCAGGAAATTCTTGTGTCCCACATACACTATCCACAGTTCATTGATGGGAACCAATGAAGGCAATGTCTATTCTCAAAACATGGAGAAAGGCAAGGATGGGCACATAATGCTGTCCCTGCCATCGTGATAGACAGGACCTGACAGCACACAGGAAAGCATCATTTTAAAATGAAAACATGCAAATGGTGCCTGGTCTGTGTAGGAAAAAGGGGCAGTGATTGCACTTCACTACTGAGAACTGAATCAATGGCAAGTAAGGTCTACCTAATACTAAATAAAGGAGAAAGAAAAAAAAAATATATAAATGTCTTGACTATGTCTGTACAGTTTCCTGAGCTCTCAAAGAACCTGCTAACTTAAAAGTCCACAAAATTATAACAGTACTGAAAATCAGATTGAAAATTCTAAGGTTTTAGACCTTTAAGTTTTCTGGCTAGCCCATGGTGACACTTTTCCTTTGCCACTTTTCAACAACTCCCAGCTAAACTGCTTGGGGAAAGAGGTGTCCTCCCATGAGCTGCTCCATCTTTCCAGGAGTAATTGGTCATTATGATGCACTCTGTCTTTGCCACAGAGATGCTGCATGCCTCCTACTCTCTACCATCTACTACTAAGCAACTCCACATGAGTCATGATCTTGAAGCCATTCTCATAGATGGTGAGATATTCCCCATGAGATTGGAAATGAGGACACTGGAAGACCAATGCTGTCAATTCCTGAAAGAACCTACCCTATTTCTGCAAGAAGCATCTTCCCGGAAAGGCCAGTCCCAGAAAATGGTGTCCCAGGAAGTACGGAGCAGCTTAGCTGCCTTCTCATGGCTGCTTCCAGAGGGAAATGCATGAAAGCAAACACTCTCCCTGTAAGGTCTGCTCGTCCAGCCTGACAGCAATACAACCTTCTCATTATCAAACAACCGAGGTACTGATTTCCCTGTCACTCTGTTTGGCAAAGCCACGAATTAAAACAAGGTGGTAGGAAAAAGGAGTAATTACATGTAAATCTCAATATAAGTTAAGTATGGGTTGGACGTTCAAATGTTTTTGTCACAGTCTGACACTCTGCTCTTGCAGCAGAAACACAAGCAGACAACTGAGCAGAAGCACTCACTATCTGTTCAACTTCAGACTTGGTGAGAAGTATCTTCTCATAAAGTGTGAAATACAACCAAAGGCACATGAGAGCAGAATGAACTTGTTACATGGATGGAAGTTGCTGTGCACTGAATTCTGCTCAACTGAATCTGCTGCAAACATATATCAGCAGGAAAAAGCTGTTTAATGAGTAAAAGCATGCACATGCCAGATGGCAAACTGGAATGATTAAAAGAGTTTTCGTAAGCCACACAGTTGCAGATTGAAAAATTTGACCTTAAGTATATCCTATTCAGCATGAAACCCCTCCCAGGCCATGGCTGGGCAGCTCAGCTTCTGATATTTCTTGCTTCCCATACATCCTAACAAAAAGCTGCAACACAGCAAGTCCTCATTCTTCCTGAGAGTTGGGATATAAGGTCACTGCATTTCAAGTGATTTTCCTCCCACACTAATGCAGTTTCTTCTTTTATACTCATACTAACCCCTCAAATGCTTGATCCCAGCTATCCTGAGTGCTCTGCTCATTTTTTCTGAGCTCAAATTCCTGCAGATCACCTAATTGATGTGCACAGCATTGCCAGACGATGCTCAGCACCACTGCTGAGGACCCCCTGCTCTCAGGCAGCCACTCAGGTAATTTATAGGCCTTCCAGTTTTACATGCACATCTTCAGTTCATTAAACATTCTTTTAAAAGTCTACTAAATCATGGAGATTTTTTGCAAGGCTATTTTTGTGTAAAACCATCCACATTTTGTTTTTGATTTTGACTCTGGCATATAAGTAGGACAGGCCATAAATTTGGGCTTAGTCACCAAATTCCCCAATGTTTGGAGGTACATGAATCCCATGCCGGTGGCTCAGTGTTAATATCTTAGGAGATATGAAATATTTGCATATTTTCAATAGAAATGGCAACTCCAGTCTCCAGTACCCGAGCAAGCCATGAAGAGCAGCATCACCAGGAGATACAGTAGAAAATCAAACTGGAAAACCCAACTGTACTTTTCCACTTATTAGAAAACACTTGGTAGCTAAGCCAGATCAGTACCTAAGTTAGCTTTGTACAGTGTCGATGAGTCTCAGACTCATCCTTTAATACCCATCAATTAATTTACTTTCAGCCTGATACAGCAAGTTCCAGAAGAGCCTGTACAGAGTGAACAACCAAACCTTCCTGTCCCTGTATTCCCCAGGTCACAGCAGGGAGGCTCCTGCAACAGTTGCTGGCTCCCTTCTGCATCCATAAGTAATGGTTAGCCATTGTTAGTGAATTGAAACCAATTTTAATAGGAGATATACTGAAAATATGTTCTTTTGTTTTCTTTTGAAAGCTATTTGACATTTATTAAAATGCTCCTAGCACTGATGGAAGCATCTTGAGCAATTTTCTAAGTCACATTTCCTATGTTCCAATTGGTGCAATTCTGAAAATTTCCCCATCTGATGTATAAAATTGATTTTTTAAAGTTTAATTGCTATGAAAACATCAAAACTTGATTTATTTATGAACATATTCAAAATTTCACTGAAAATGAAGTTTGGGGGTTTTGCTTAGGTAGCATTGCTTTATTGAGCTCACTGATATGGTTTTCTATTTTTCCACCTAAAAGTGGAACTGTTTTTTTCAAACAAAATGTTAGAGTTAAAAAAACGACCCCTTAATCCAGATATTGAATTAATCACTTGTATAGACATACATGCTGTATGTTGTATGTTAGGGGTTGATTGACAGCCTGTTGAACTCCATAGGAAAGCTCCCATTAAATATAGTAGTAGCTTACACTAGGTCTAAATGTACCTGAATACTTTCAGTACAGCAGTAGTTTATTTAATTTGATTTTCTAATAATTTTTATTAACACACATATGCAGGGTACGAAACAGTCATAGTAGGTGCAGCTGATAATATGAACAGATGGCACTATATGTATAAATGATTAAAATAGTTAAAAGGAAATTTATTTCCCAAACCATAAAATATTTAAAAGCCCAGTACTCAGAGAAAGACATATAAATGAATATAAATTAACACTAGTGCACATTTCCTTGCTGGCTGGATTGAACAAAAAAGATAAACAAATGTATATACTTTAGAATCCTACATGAAAGCAAATGGGGTCACAGAACACATTCTCCCCTCATGCACACCAATTTTGAAATTCTGAGGTTTTTGTTCCCAGTGGATTTTGCCCCAGCTTTAACTCAGTCTTAACAAAACTGGGATTGAAGGCTGGATGCTCAAGGCCAAATGTAGTACATCTCAGTGAGCAGGGAGATTCTGTCCCTCAGTACTTCTCCTGCCTCTTAAAAACGTAGTCTAGTATATAGTCCTAGAGGAAAAAATGTTGTATTTCACCAGAAACATGGAGGTTTAAGGAAGCAATATTTCTGTGTGATAAACACATCTCCTTCCCAGGGAAAAATCTGACTGTTCTTTGGCAGGGGGGAAATGTTCTCACAAGTGAAAACTGCAATAAGATGCAGCACAGGAGAATGAGAGCAGAAGTGAAACCCCCAAGCTGTAGTTCCTTCAGAGGTGTACCTCTGTTTCTACACTGAAAATGGCATTGTCAGAACTTTTATAGCTTTGTTGTGGATCAAGTCTTTGAGTGGAAATTTTTAGATTCTGATTTTTCTGGAGGAGGAACTAACTCCAACTTGTTTGACAGTGCAGCAATTAGTGAAATGCAGTTCAGCAACTCACCTGCCCTTCCCAGATGTCTCCTAAAACCCCCTTCTCTCCTCCTCCTCTCTCTCCCTCTTTCCCAAGGGCCTTTCCTAACCCAGCTGCTTCAGCCATTCTCCCACACACCCAGAGGAGGTTGGACTCTGCTCTGGATGGTCAGACAGTGACCATTAGGACTCAGTGGTGGCAGCATCATAGTGAGGGGTGGATTTAGAGCCCAAAGGTAAAGGAAGGGGCTTTTTCGCCATGGCCTGTATCACTAACAGAAACTTGACTTGGCAGAGGACTGCAGCTCACACTCTTGCTGGATAATACCCTTTCTTGCAGTGTGGGCTCTGTTTGGTAGGACTGGAGGAGGCACAATATGGTCCTTAACCTATGAAGAGCATTTCCTTACTGTCATGTCAAAATCATAGTTCAGATAGTTCGATTTCCAAAGACAAATTTTGTTTTTCTACATAGGATGTATTTTGTATATCTGCATGATAAGACATCAGAGAAAAACAGTCAAGAGGCGAATAAAAGGAGGAAAAGTGCTGTGTCAATAATTTGCTGGCTGTTTCCACTTTGCTTTGACAGCAGAGTTTCTGCTTTGAGGCAGGTATTCAGGCAGCAGTTAATAGACAAGAAGTGGCAGGGATTTCAGCAGCAAACGGATGAACGGATCACGGGCAAGGAAAGGGCATTTCTCCACATTCAGATTGGTTTTTCATAAAAACTGCAGACATGTCTAAACCTTTCCAATATGCTACAAAGTTGTGCAGCTGTCTCCTTCCTCAGCTCCTTCCAGATTCAAATGCAAATCAAATTTGATGGCCTCAGTATGTAATTTTGTGCTACAATATACCATGCTATGCACATTAAGGAAACTGGAAGTGTCTTTTCGATCTAGTTTCCTTTTAAATCAGTGGCAAGATTTGCATTAGGGCCGGATGAAATCCTTAAATGGGAATCTTCAAGGACTGTGAGATTTTTGCAAAGGAATTTTGCAAGAAGGAAAATGATAACTCAGGTTAGCAGAGTTATCAATGAGTTTGGTACTTCACCCTCCATCCATCCTTCAAACTGTACCTGCAGGGTTAGGAAGGTTTGGTTTTGACGCAAGCCTAAGGGTCCGGTACTCAGGGATGCTGCTGATCTCTCCCTCACAGAGGAGAGAAAGGAGGAGGATTTACTCACAGCTACTAAAAATTTCACAAGGAGTTGCTGCCAACTGACACAACTCAAAAAAGTGAATTAAAGAAGGGAGAAAAAAATGTGTGTGAGATCAAAAATCTCTGAGAAGACCAAATAACACAAAACCCCTAAACCTCAGATATTGGTCCATGCCTCCAAATCCCCCAGTCAGCCAGCAAACAGAAGATCAGCAGTACTTACTGTTTGGGTCTACGTTCTCACACAGTTCCGTTTTGGCTTCGCCGTTGGGCCTGTCGCTGGGTTTGTGTGAGAGCCGTGATGACATGGTTGCTGCTGTGACCACAGCCTTGAAGCTGCGCTTCCGTTTCTGGACGTTTAGCTCAGGGTGGAAGATGATGATGTACACCTTCGGCATGTAAAGCATTCCCAGGGCCACTGAAGCACTTAAGTTCATGGATATTGTAAGTGTGGTAGTTTGTATGTAGAGCTAGGAGACACAACACATGAGACACTATTACAAATAAAATGGGAAGAAGACTGTAGTATTTCAAATGTTATCTTACCTTTTAAAAGCCAATTTTAATGAGTTTGCAACCAAAGATGCAACACACATTAGCTACCTGATCTATAACAGTCTCTTTGAGGCTCAATGACAGAAACATTCATTGCCCTTAACAATAGGATTTTTACTGCATGCCTATGGTATAGCTTCTGTTTATTTAAAGAGTGAAGATCTGAAATAACACTGGTATAAATTTAAATTCAGGTCTACTGTAAGTTATAGAAGAGGAACTATAATACCACAGATTAGTAAAAAACTTTACTTCTTTAAAAATATGAAAAAGCTGTTTTTTTTGTTATTTTCTATATTTTAATTCTCTACAATTCGTTGAAATAACTTTGCAGAGAATACATGATGATTTATGTGCTCTTGACATTCAGCTATGCTTATTATGAAAATATAGTACATGTGCAAGTCAGAGATCAGGTACTGCCATGAGATCAGTATCCAACGAAGGCACTGGGATCCAAAAACATATGAAAATATACATTGATAGAAAAGCCTTTTCTTTTTTCTTCTTATTATTAACTTTTTATAGATAAAAAACTAGAACAGCTTTTGCGAGTGAAGAGGATTAGGCACATTTAAAAGGCATAGAGACAGAACAGTCCAGGTGCAAGGGAGCCAAAGAGGGAACAGTGCTTCTGCGGATCCCCTTCAAAAATTAAATATACAGCAAATACATATAGATGGGAAAATCATTACACATTGAGGGTGATTTCTTCAGAACACTATTGCCTTTTCTCCACCTATGCGGTGCTAATCAGTCTGAATTTCTGACTAAAAACTCCATGAATAAATATAATGGCAGAGTAAAATGCTGACTCGGCCCAGGTACTTCCAAATTCCCATATTTAGAAAAATATGAATGCCTCCAGACTTGCTAGTTATAGCCACAACACAGTTGCTATTATAATGATTAAGGCCACTACCAGTAGCTATAAAATGCCTTACAGAAAAGATGAAAAGCATGCTGTGTATGGGTGTGTCTCCATACAGATGCAGACAAGCAGAAACTAAAGTGCCTTCTCAGTTGCTATTTACTCATTACCAGGAAGAAATGGCACTGATGTTGTCAGGAACTTTGCCAAAGTCAAGACTCTGGGACATAGCCCACCTCACCTGGTGAAAAGACACCAGGACAAGTTACACCATTTGAGTCTGGGAGGAGGCCAAGGGGTCACCTCATCTAAGTCCCTGCTCAAGAAGCAGCTGTTCACACCAGAACTACTTGGGACAGTTCACCCTTTCTTACCCATACCCTAAACTCACCATCGGACAGAGGTTTCACAGCCTCCTAACCAAACCCTTGCAGAGCACTCAGGACTCCGAAGTATTTAGTTTGTGCCTGAACAAAGCTGCTAAGTGTCCTCTCCAGGGGGCACAGACAGCAGTGGCCACCATGCCCTCTGTCACCTTTTATATTTTTTGTCTTTTGCAGAGCTTCTAAAGATCAGCGTGGTACCAGGCTGCCCCTTGGTCTTTGATAGATAATGGGGTAATTTCTCCCAACTTCAGTCACTGGGAAGATCTCAGGCCTCTCTCTCCCTAACCTGGATACTACTGTTGAGCTGCTGCATCAGTGAGATGCGATGCTCTAAGGCAAGTGTGCTGCTCTACTGAAGGCCTTGCTGGAGGATTATTTTCTGAATTTATCTTACAGCATTGCTGTGAAACATGATGCTTATTTTTTCACAGGCAGGTAGTGTTGTTGCCTGCTGTTCTTTGCTGAGGAGTTACTACCTGGCTGGTTAGCCTTCACCATATACTTTGCAGTTGAATGTTGCTAAACTACAGATATAGAATCATTGAATGGCTTGGGTTGGAAGGGACCTTAGAGTTCATCTAGCTCCAACCCCCCTGCCATGGGCAGGGACAGCTTCCACTAGATCAGGATGTTCAAAACCCCATCCAACTTAGCCTTGAATATATATATTCACATATACACATATATATGTATATATACACGTACACACACGCTATAATAAAGTACTATATAAAGATATATACTATTTACTTTTATTTCCATGTACATAAACACTATGGCTATTTATCTTCTGGAACATTTAAAAGACAAGACAGTTTACAATCCCTTTTCTTCCTTGGAGCTCATCCTCCTTTCAGTTATGTTCACATAAATCAGCTGTAATTCAGTTGGGATCAAATGCATTGCATTGATATAAATAAAAAAGACTTTAATATTTATTAAATAAATTCAATACCTAGAAGTGAAATATATAAAATATAACATTTAAGGGCTGATTGCTAAACAGAAAGATACCTTCCTTAATTTTAAAGTGTTTGTAACTTACTACCAGCTTTTATCTTTGCTAAGTTAGGGAATTATTGTATCTATTTTATTAAAAGCTCCTGCAATTGTTGTAGAAGCTGCAGGTACCAACACCTTTAAAGACCAGTGAGATGCTGTGCACTGCATACTTGACAAATGACATTACACCCAGGCCCATCTGGCTCCCAGCTCTGTATTCAGACCATACACGCTTGCTAATACTTGGGAAGAAAGGTTGCTTAAAGAACACCTGCAGTCCTGGTTTAGTCTGAAAAGGATGCAGCAGAGAATTACCTCTGTTTCTGTATACAAGATATGTAACTAAACCTGACAAGCACTGCTACTAAGCAGTATTCCTGAATGGGATTTACATTTCCGCAAGGTTATAAGAGATCTATGTCAATGAAGAGCTCCATCAGAAATACAGAAGATGTTATCAATACTTCAAAGGGGTGTTTTGTGGAGTAGTTATCTCAGATGACTTGAAGTGACAGAAAGTGTGTTCAAGTAGCTATATAGTGGAAAATGCATGGTGATGGTTTGCAACCAACTCTTGATTCACTTTCCTAGAGAATATAAAGACACCTTCTAGAGTAAGCAGGAATTTGGACCACAAGGCAAAAGTATAAAAGCTAATGGCATAGCATTGCCAGCATGACACATGTAGTCTGTTGCTTATGTTCCACAGATAGAAGTAGCATTGGTTACAAATCTTCTCCACCCAAATCCAACGTCTTCTGCATGGAAAACAGCAGCTCCTCATGACAATTTTGATGAATTTGTCAGTTAAGCAAACTAACTTTATATCACCACTCATAGACACGTCACAGACACACTATGTGTGACAGCAGCTAAAGATCCCAGAAAAGCAGAAGGAAAGACACATTTTGAGTAAGAGACACTTTTAAAAGCACTGTGTAAAAAGAAGCTTTCAAATGGCTCCTCATAGAAGTGTTTGTTACCTATGCATGGTGGTTTCTGAACTTTTTTAACAGCTGATGGGTTGGATATGCAATACCAGCAGTTCTTTTCAGAAATAGAAGAGCAAGGGAAGATGGCAAACACCAAGAGAAAAGGAGGATCCTGTTTGCAGAGCAACTCTGAAACAGGGGACACAACCTGCACAGAGGCCACCTCCTCTTGTGCCAGAGCCAGATAACTGCATGTGATGAGCTTGTGGGTTTGCAGGTACCGTCAGCTACCAGCAAACATCTACTGCTGGAACTGTTTGCTGTCCTCTGAGCCACTGCTCCTAACACGGGTGTTTCAGGAGGGTGGGCACAGGTTTCTGAAGAGCAAGGGGAAGATTTCTGCACCAGTGCTCAAGCATCTCTTGAGCCACATGCTACAGTCATCAGCTTCCCCATGTGGTTTTCCATGGGCTATTCCCAGGGGAATTTGGCCATACTTCGATGTCACTTACCCTGAGATGATTCAACCCAGCATCTTCCCCTTAATCCTGGGCTGCTGTGACTGCAAAAGCTGCAACCATCAGAGCGCCAGTAACTTTTATCTAGATGCACAGAGGTATTATTTTTATTTCCTGCTGCTATTAAGGGGTTGAAGGTTAAATGATGATTTAGTCAACAGGGTCCTTTGCAGCACCACACCAGCCAAGCTTCCTGCTTTGCAAATGCCAACAGGAGATAAAAGGAAAAGGAGAAAAGAGCTTCTGTAGAACAAGGAAGGATGAGTGACACACAATGCTTCTCATGACAACTGGGAGCTTTATAAAGATAAGGAAAACTAATAGATATGCTTATTATGCAGAGCCTTAGTTTTATGTATTTTATCTCTGCTTTGTGGTTTTACCAGTCAAACATAAAAATGCAGTTTACGTGAAACTATTCCATTTCTTATTTCACTTCTCCTGATAAACTCTCTGAAAGCATTTGACATGAATGCAAATGGGTGACTTAAAATACAAAGGATAAGATTTACCCGACAATGGGAGTCTAATAATTCATCCATGCCTTTTACAGCAAGCTGGTGAATCTGAATTCCAAACTTGAGATCAAATTAAGAAATTAAGATGTAGATTTAGTGAGAGATGCTTGAACTTGACATGAATGAGAACTGGGATTGAAGTAACTAATGCCAGTGGAAATCAAAGCTTTCTGAAAACAATACTATATTGGTGTCTGCAAGCCCACTCCCATGGAGGGCTGGAAGCCACATTTGCTGTGACATAAGGACAAAGCCACTCTGGATGGTCATCCTCACACTGCTTTCCTCCTCTCTCCAAGCAGACTCTGAATTTCAACAAATTTTAACTTAACACACTGCTGTTACAAATGCATCAGACTTTGAAGCAGTGCACTGGAGAAAACTCAACCCTAAGGATATAATTCACATGCAAAAGCACCTAGATTTTATCATTCATTTTACATAAATGATTTTCATTTGAATTTTAGATTTCTACATTTTCCAGATTCTTGCTTTATTCATGCAAATGACAAAAATTACCTTCAAAACCTTGAGAGAAAATTAGACTGAAAAATACACACATATAATAACCAGCTATTTTTTAAGAACAAATTATATCAATGGATGATTTTCATGAGCTAGGATTACTCTCAGAAGTAAAACACCGCAGGATCAGGCTTTTTGGTCTTTGCTAACCCAGTGGATAGATTTCCAGCTGCTGGGCTATAATAACTTAACTTATAGCTGCAGAGCTTAGAAAAGTCTCTTTAGGAGTCAGAAATACTTTCTGTAGGCTAATGCTTTGCATTCACAGTCTAATCAGGAGCAACTGCTCCGTTTATCTAATTCAGCTTTCTAATTATGCAGTGAATTGTGTTATTTTGTAATATGGAAATAAAGTGGTAACTTGAGATATTTTTGGACTTGTGTTATTACAAACCAATTTATCTCACTTTTACATGGGAATTAAAACAAATGTTCTTACGTATGAAGTAGGCAGTTTATAAATCTCCCAGAAGACAATTCCAGGGCATCTGAAGATTTTGTTTCGTTTTCTACATTATGTTGTTGAAATATAAGAATGAGAATAATTTTTCTAATAAAAATTAAAAATAGCTTCTGTTGCATTATATGCTTGCAAAAACATGGAAAGCAAAAAGACTTGAATATAAATATGTTCTTGGACATTTTAATGTCTAATGGCCCTACCCACTGAAATTACCATATTATTGTAATAAATAAAAAAAGGAAAATATCTGTTTTCCAGTGAAACCTGTGCTTCTTGCACTTTTACTTTAAATGGGCTTTGCTTAGAAAGCACCACTGCTCTTCTACCTCCAACAAAGGCCTTTTGTTACCCAAACCACTGCAAGTGGCTACATCACATTTTTCATAGGCCAACACCAGTTGTTATTATGGTGGCCTACAGCCAGGACCCCAGGCAGATGTCACTGTAAAAAACATCTCCAGTCCCAAATCACCCCTGAAACTACACTAATTCAAGAGAGGCTGAAGAGTCAGCAAATGGTTACATCCTTCTGCAGATGCTTCCTGCCTTACTGACCAAGACTCTGTTTGGCAGGGGGGACAGGCTGTGGACACAGCCCTGCACAGGTACCTGGGGGGTGATGGTCCTCCAGTGTGACCCCCTCCTTTTTGGCAGCATACCCTCAGCTGAAAAAAACCTCCAAACCAACCCAGCTGTAAAAGCAAACACCATTCTCCTTTCCGTAGACAGCTTGATTTATGGAAGTTTCAGGCAACTTTATGCAGGCAACCGTGTCTTTCCACAAGGGGTGTGCACTTCTCTTGTGTGAGAAATATAAAACGGTATGTGTGAAGCAGTCCTGTCAGCTCACTTTACTGATCTGGCTCAGCAATCCTCTTTTCATGCCCCACTGAGGCTTTCCAGCAGCCCATACACATCCCAGGCTCCTGCCGCTGGCTCCTGCAGATACAGACATACACTTGCTTTCTTCACTTGGATGGTACCAGTTCAACTGCAGATAATACTACACTGCCCTGAAGCTTATCTACTGATGATTTCCAGGACCCCTGCCTCTATCCCTATGCTTTTAAGCGTCATAATCTGCTCAAGCTGTCATTTAGCAGTGCCCTTTGGAAAACAGAGCAGTTTCAAGAAAAAACAAAACTTTTCCTAGATTAGTTTCCAGCAGTGTTAGGGAAGGCAGCTTCCCTTTCTTTTAAGCTAACATTATTTGGGGGAAAAACAAAACAAAACCACACATACCACAAAAAAACCCACTCAAATCTGTGGACACCAGGCTCCAGCATTTTGGACACAAGGGGTAAACATCTGGCAAATGATCCAAAAGAGAGATTTCCAGTTGTAGGTGGCCACTTATTAGATGAAAGTTAGTGACTACACCACTCCCCATGGTTCTAACCTACTGCTCATAATAATATTAACATAATTCACGATGTAGCAGTAGTTCATCATACATTTACAGCATTTGAATATTTTATAGGCAAAAAATACATGCATATGCCAAAACATACACTCTATATTTCCAATAGATACTAAAGGTTGCAGTGTCAAGCAGTCAAATGCTGCAATGTCAAACCAGGGTTCCCTGTGCTACTTTAACTTGGTCTTCTGGTACACAGCCACTACGATACAGCCATCAAATAAACGATCACATTTGTTTGTCTCTCAGAACTCTCTTCATTCATGGATGATTATTTAATATGCTCTTTTCACCATGCTTTTCAACCCGTTAATTCTGCTGCTCACAGTGTACCCCTTGATCCTTGTGGTGAAGATAAAATGCCTACTTACTTTGTAAGGCTTTTACAGATTTTTGCCTATCAATCATCTGTGCTGTTGCTCTGTTCGCTGTGCACTCTTCCCAGCTGTGCAGAGGTGAGCATCAGCAGTGCTTCAGAAACACAACTCAACAGCACCAGGAGACAGGCAACGATATGTAAATTGTGATGCTCACCAGGTTTTACAAATGACAACGGATGCTACCTAAGGGACGTTTGATAAACAAATCATAGTAGTTATGCTGATTGCAGTTATTACTGTACAAAATAGCAAGGCACGCAAATAGCCTTTGTGAAACGTCTGTGGGAATGTCACAGAATCAGTCGTACCATTTAATTATAAATTCTGTGCTTAGTAATTATACGAAAGGTGACACTGAAGGAAATGATGGGATTTTAGTTTCAGAAAATTTCCCTTTAATGGCTGGTTGTTTGCAGGCTGACAGCATCAGGGCAGCTTGTCAAACATGCTGCTCATGAACACACCTATCTGAGCTGAGCCCAGTGCAGTGGCTAGGCTCGGTGGCCAGGGGTGCACATGGCATGTGGGACACATAAATTTTGGGGCACACATGCAGCCCCATGACACTTTCTTATTTATTTCCCCCCCCCCCCCCCCGCCATCTGATTTTGAAGTTAAAAGCCATGTTTGTTCTTTGTGTGTCTGACAGGAATCATCTTCCTAGGTGGTTGCAGCAGATCTGAGGTGGGCTGACTTTCATCAGTGAAAACAATCGTTCTATTAAGCCAGCTATATTCTCTGGAAAATCTTACAATGTTACATCTGGTAGATAAAAAAATAGAGCAGGTTAACTTTGTGAATATGACTTGGTGTAACAGAAAACCAAAAACAGTTCCACGGGGAATAGCAAGTACCCGCAGAGTAACATCACAGTTCCCTCAGAGATATGAGAGTAAAGAAGATTAAAGTTTGGAAAGTAGCTCCCCAAATTACTTTTCTTTTACACCCAGGAATAACCATCACATCTCACTCTTTCAAGAGGTCATCAGCTATTTGCTGGCCCTCACTAAGCAAGTGCTTGTATCAGCACAGTGCTGAATCCCAGCAACAGGAGCCACGATATTCATAGAATCATAGAATAGTTAGGGTTGGAAAGGACCTTAAGATAATCCAGTTCCAACCTCCCTACCATGGGCAGGGACACCTCACACTAAACCACATCACCAAAGGCTTCATCCATCCTGGACTTGAACACCACCAGGGATGGAGCATTCACAACTTCCCTGGGCAACCCATTCCAGTACCTCACCACCCTAACAGTAAAGAACTTCCTCTTTATTTCCAGTCTAAACTTCCCCTGTTTAAGTTTTAACCCATTACCCCTTGTCCTATCACTACAGTCCCTAATGAATAGTCCCTCACCAGCATCTCTTTAGCCCCCTTCAGATACTGGAAGGCTGCTATGAGGTCTCCACGCAGCCTTCTCTTCTCCAGGCTGAACAGCCCCAACTTACTCAGCCTGTCTTCATACAGGAGGTGCTCCAGTCCCCTGATCATCCTCATGGCCTCCTCTGGACTTGTTCCAACAGTTCCATGTCCTTTTTATGTTGAGAATACCAGAACTGCACACAATACTCCAAGTGAGGTCTCACAACATCTTGTGGTGGCACCTCTGAAGTAACAAGAGGGGATGCAGAACCCCAGCCCCCAGCCAGGCATCCTACCACTAGCACAGTGCACCAGCAGTGGGCCAGTGAAGAGTTTGGTAAACCCAGAAGAAAACCTTCTCACACAAGTGAGGAGAAACATTTTGCCTTCAAATTATACTTTCTGTCAGGGCAGATTAAAACAATTCTTTTTTCCAACAGGTTCACATGCCTTTGAAGGCTTGTTTTTTCTTTGATAATAGCAAAATGACTAAATATCACATATTGTTCTGTGCTTTTTTTAGATGAGATCTCTGTTTATCCTTACAAAACATAAATGTAGAGTTTCAGATAAACTACAGAAGCAATAATTAATAGATGATCACAAAACCATCCTGTGTCTGGGCTCACAGGATGCCACACATGCTGTGAACAGCAAAGGTGACCCGCAGGGTAACCATGGCTGCTTTAGAAAGAGGGTTCTCCTCTGCCCATAGAAACTAATGATGCTAAATCAAGCTTTGATGACAGATCTGATACTTATGACCACCTAACGACAGCCTGTGTTGTTCTGAAAAGTTGTCCTATGTCATATTGCCAAATACAGAGGCCTGAGAGAAGAACATGCCCAGAGTTGTGAAATTCCCCAAGTCACACACATGCCAGATGGGGTCTTGTTCCCTCTTTATGGTACGGTAAAACATGACAGACAGTGATGCACAGGTATCACGCTGGGAGAAAGAGCAAGGGTGTGATAATGCTGATAAACCCTCAGAAGTGATTACAAATGTTGTCACGTTTGCTGCTGCTGGTGGTTGCTAGCTTTGCAATGACAACATCATACACCAGAGTTATGCAGGTAATGGGTGTGATGAATTATGTTTCAATACGTTTCTAGCAGCGGGAGGCTTAGCATACCAAAGGGAAAATTGGGGTCATATTCTGAGAGATTACTACCTGCAGAGGCCAAACGCAAAGACAGACAGTAGAGAAATAAACAGGTGTAAAAGGACTAATTTCCAATTCCCTCTGCCTGCACTGTAAAATTGTTCCTTCTTATGTCACACTGCAAAAGCCAACTTAAAATTTCATGTCCTAAGAGCATCTGACACATGTAGTTTTTCAGCTTGCATTTCACAGACAAAGATGCAGATTAAAGATGAATTAAATGATGTATTTACAGTACATTTTATCTATTTGAACTAAGTATTTTATACAGCTTGTTGCCTTACAATAGGGACTTCCTTATGCAAGGAATTTGCATACATCAGATAAAATAAATATTTATGGATTACAACCGTAACTTGTATAATTCAAAATACCAAATGTTAAAGCACTTGCTCTGAGGGTTATGATGCAGATGCAGAAGGAATTTTGTCTCTTCAGCCTGGTAGAGAAACTCTAGCAGCTTATCTAGAAGGAAATTAAATTAGTCAGATAATTGGACAGAGCAGTGATGGAGAAGCATGTTGCTGCTTTCAAAGGGCATCAAATGGCTAAAAGAGAAATTAAAGCAGTATCAAAGAGAATCCCACAAGTCAAATGGTTTATACAGACCATATTCAGCAGATATTCCACATCTGCTGGGGGAAAAGAGCTGTCTTTACTTTCTGTGTCAGCTACAGAAACAATAACAATGCCCGTTGAACTACTGAGGGTCATTTGGGAGTTGATCAGCCAAGAAATGAACAGTGATGGCCCTGGCTTAAGTCAACAAAGGATTAAAGTTGTTTCAAATTGGTGAGTCCCTGGAACTGACTTTACAAGGATTTCTGATTGGTTTTGGCTGGATGGCACACAGGGATGTGCCAGCAAAGCCATCTTTTTGCAGGGACAGTAATGTCTGAAGCAAAGTCCATGCATCTCCACCACTGAAATAAGATGAAGTGCTGTCTCCTTTTGGATTCATCTGCTCTTGTTTTTTGCTTCTGGACATACAGCACTCTTGTGCAATGCTGCTGTCCCTGGCATGGTGATGAGAAACGTGTGTCCTACTGCAGACCAAAGGTGGTGGGGTGGGCAGCCAGAGAAAGTGGCAAGGCTGTGAACCATGTCCAGACCACAGCCAGGATGAGCCCTCCTGGTCCTGTGCCTGCTAACGCTGATAATGGTGACGGAGAGCCAGGAAACAGCCGCATGTATCACTCCTTCCTTTTTTTTTCCCTATGCTAATTACATGTGCACAGGCTGATGGACATAAGAATTTGAAATGATGAAGTTTTCTCACAGGGATCTCAAGTGTGTGCTGTGATCCAGCACAGATGTCCATCCACAACACAGGCATCCTGAGTCCTACAAAATCATTTCACTTGGGTCATTGAAGGGTCTTCCAGGTGATAACATATTACAGTCACAGCCGAGTTTGGCTATATCTGGAGCACAGACAGAAGCGAACAGCTCAAGAAATCCCATTATCAAGCCTCAGAACTGTCTAATATGTCTTGCTTGACATGAATGTTTGTTATAATAGCTATAAAATAAGTTACATATCACTAAGAGACAAACACAAGGTGTAACAGAAGTAAGGTACATCTCTAACTTCTATTATTAAAATAATGGCTTTTCCCTCTCTCACTGGTTGAACATTTGGATTTTTGAAGCTAGAAAAAAAAATTCTTCATTTATCACTTTTTCAAGAAAAAGAAAAAAAAAGAAAAAGAAAAAGAAAGCCTTCATTTCATTCTTGACTGCTGCACTGCTAAATTGACTGACATAGTCTTGGCGTTTTAGGGTATTCAGTGCCAGACTTTAGCTGCTGTTGTAAATCATATTTTGCCACACTTATTGCATTTTATTCATTTTATACATGACCAGAGATTCGAGTTCAAATGAAACAGATTTTGCTATCCTTCTTATATTCCAAGCATCACTACTCTAGAAATCTTTAATTTTACTCACTTCAACTACTGAATAATGCAATGTAAAGGGAGAAAAAATCAAACCCTGCAATACTCAGTTTGAGATTTTGAGCAAAATAAAGTGAGGATCCTGACTGATGTGATCCTATCTAGCTGGTGTGGATGCACTGTAAAGGCCTGGGGACCGCTTCTGTGTCAGGGATATTTCCCAGTGGAGGCAAGACCGCAGGAGAGCTCCCAGGAAGGGGAAATATGGGCTGATGTTAAAAACTGTGCATGCTTAAACACTCATCCTGAATTTCGGGATTTGAGAAAGTACAATCATGAACTCTTTTTTTTCAGGCAAGAGTAACACCAAAATCACTATCTTTTATCCTTGGTTTTCAAGGGAAAATTTGTGGAAGTGTTTCAAAAGCACTGCATTATACAAATGCTGGCCATCTGGTGGGAAGACAGCACAGCATAAATGACCACTGTGAGGCCCCAGATTTGAGAATCAAATATGGCTCATCACACTAAAGACCAGACAGCCTTACCACACTTAGAATTTTTCCTTACCAAATAGTTGCTGAACAAGCAAGAGGCAAAGCTATCTTGTAGTGTTTCTCAAATTATTAATGCATTCTAAAATAGAAAATAAACTCAGGTCAAACTATTTCAAGACAATTCTATTTATGTAAGATGAAGAGGCAAGAGTGAATATTCACTGAAAGGTATTGATTATAAAAGGACAAACAAACTGCAAGCTAATGTGTGTAGAAGTAAACATAGAGGGGGGCAAATAGATGGGGAACTAAAAACATTATGGCACTCACAAATGGTCATGCATAATAAAACATCTAAAGAAACTCACTCAGAGAAGCTGCCTAGCTTTCTAGAGCTTTACTTTGCAGTCATTCAGGATACATGGTGTTAATCATAGAATAGTAGAATAATTAGTGTTGGAAAGGACCTTAAGATCATCCAGTTCCAACCCCCTTGCCATGGGCAGGGACACCTCACGCTAAACCATGGCACCCAAGGCTTCATCCAATCTGGCCTTGAACACCGCCAGGGATGGAGCATTCACAACTTCCCTGGGCAACCCATTCCAGTGCCTCACCACCCTCACAGTAAAGAATTTATTCCTTATATCCAATCTAAACCTCTGCTGTTTAAGTTTCAACCCGTTACCCCTTGCCCTGTTACTACAGTCCCTAATGAATAGTCCCTCACCAGCATCCCTGTATGCCCCCTTCAGATACTGGAAGGCTGCTCTGAGGTCTCCATGTAGCCTTCTCCAGGCTGAACAGCCCCAACTTACTCAGCCTGTCTTCATACGGGAGGTGCTCCAGTCCCCTGATCATCCTCGTGGCCTCCTCTGGACTTGTAACAGTTCCATGTCCTTTTTATGTTGAGGACACCAGAACTGCACACAATGCTCCAAACAGTTCAAGAAAATCTTATTTTTTAAAAATAACTTTAGATGCTGAAACTCGTGCTAATAGGGTGCCAAGGTAAACCTCGCTGATCACCAGTCTAAGAAGTGTTCTTAGAAGGTCTCTGTCAGACCAAATGAGGTGCTGCCGTTTATTACTCACGACAGGAAAACCTGAAGTAACGTTTAGATTCATCTGCCTTCCCATGCTGGAAATGCCTTTTCCTAGAGTAAAACTCTTAAACATGCAGAGAAAATCGCTTGGGAAAGTTTTACCGCAAATTGGCGCTTGCCTATTACCTGATGTACTAAGTGCGAAGACTTCTGACAAACTGAAGTACAGATGTGCAAAGCACCAGTCGCCTGAGGCTACACGACATCCTGCTGAAGCATGTTAATAACACAAGCTAAGTCCTCAAACTCTAACAATTCAATCTGCAGAACAATAATTAGCAATTAAATCTCATTTCACTTCTTCTTAAAAGTTTGTTTTCTCTGAAGCAAAAGTGTTTATTTCCTCAGAACACTGGCTTGGACTAAGGTTGCATAGATGCAGCATCAGCAGAGCAACATCTGTATATAAATAAACTATGCTTATTTTAGCACTTCTGTAATAATATGGCCCTTAGGAGCAACATACTAACTGTTGTTTATGTGTTATCAGAATACAGATGGTGGTTTTTCCCACCTACAGTCAGAGAAGACAGCAATCAGAGCATCAATATGCCCAGTTTCTCCCCTATAGCTAACTGGATTTACCTCCATAGATCATCTTGCACCATTTCTCTATGCTGAAAGCAGAAATAAATGTGGAAAAGGAACTGAATGACTTTTCCATTTATCTAGAAGCAGATCATCTCAGTTGGGAGTAAACTTTCTATCAGCACTGGAGTATGCATTTATTCAGCAAAACTTCTACTGACCTTCTCTTCAGCTGACTTAAATACACAACCTACAGCATCAAAAAAAAGTGAATATCAATCTTGTATTCTGGGGCACACAGCTTAACCTCCCATCCTCACAGGCCATCTGATTTCCAGACAGCACCTGGGCTTTTGGAAAGCCATGGTCCTTCAGAGGTGCTTCATGTTCAGGACTTAGAAGCAGAGAAGGAATAAAAAGCTGCAGGTGCACCTCAGCATGCCCCTTCAAATGGATCTTGTGTGTTTAGGATGAAAACAGACCTGCCAAGGTAAACATATTCTAACCTCATTGCAGCAACATATCAGGATACATGTGCCAGAAGGATCAAACACTTCTCTTCCATCCTTTGCATGAAGCTACATGGAGCCTTTTGGAAGCTGCATGAGAAAGACAAAGTACAAAACTTCTGAAAACATAAATAGTCCTCTAAGGAAAAGCAACATGGAAAGAACAGAGACAGCAAGAGCTTCTAAAACTCCCTTTAGTCTGCAGGTTTGCTCTTTACACTTTTATCAGTGCAAGCAAATGGGATGACATGGCAAGTATTATGCAGGTAGGCTCCTTTGTCAAGACGCAGGCCACAACTGATGATGGGCTCGACAATCAACAGCAGCTCGTGTATCTGCACAAGGTTGTCATGGCAATGAAATGTCTCTGAATGTGGCTGATATGAACCGCTGCTTTGCCTTGACAGAGCTGAAAAATATTGCCAAAATTATTCATAGCCTGGAAATGAGAGACACAAATACCCTAATGGCTTTCTCCCCACTATATGCTGTCAAGCATTTGGGATTTTGCCATTTCCTTTTTTCTTACAGCACAGTAAATCAGTCAGCCTTACATTACGAAGGCAAGCAGCCGTTTCATTTAAAGTACTCGGGTCCTGCAAAATTTAATTTCTAATCCAAAATAAATATAAGCATTTTTACACCTTTATAACCACACACAGTAGCCTAAGTAAGCTCATACTGCAAAAAAAGAAGCAAATGAAAAATGTCATATTCCAAAAGACCCATACAAAAGGGGCGCACCTCTGCAGCGCTGCAGAGAAGCTCTCCGTGAGGCTGCTCCTCCAGGTTTGAATAGGGCTCAGATGGAGCTGGAAAGGACAAGGACAATGTGCACACACAGTGCCCTGCTTATCCTGCTCTGTGAGGTCAGGTTTTCCTGAGCTGTCAATTTAGAGTCTTAACAAGGAAAAAAAAAGAAGGTATTTCAGCCCATGCTATGCTCCTAATGAAAAGCAGGGCTCCATGCAGAAGATTCATTTTACAGAGAGAGCTTCAAATTTTTGTTCTGTCCTTTCACCTCTCATTTGTCTCCCCCGATCCAACCATATGAATGTTTTATTTATACCCAGTCACTTTCACCCGGTTGGAAGGCATTCTCTGAAATAAAATTGCTCTTTTTCTGAGACAGTCGAGTTAACAGATTCCCTTTGCATCCACTCTCTCCAGCAACTGAACCTCCTTGATCTACTGACACGCCACGCTTACAAAAAACCCACCCCAAATCATCCTACCTCTAAAGAAAAAAATCCTCTGGCCCTTCCAGAAGAACAAGACTTACTCTTCTCCACAGCTGGATGCAGTATCTTTAATACTTCTGTAGTTCTGAGCATACACATTGGGAATACTCCTTTTTGATTTGTCACATAGATTTCTATGAGGTTGTAACCAAATCAGATTGAAGTAACATACTGCCATGCCACAAGACCTCCGAATTGTTTTTTCACCTGCATCACCAGGTCTGGGAACAGTTTCTGGAGAATTTACTTTATATCCTCATAATTCTATCAGCTCCAGGATATTCACTTCTGGGAGCATCTATTTCATATACACGCTTGTTCTGCCCTTACTTTACCTTTTACTTCAGAGCAGACTCCACCTGGCTGACAGGGAAGCAGGGCTCCATCTAACACTTTCATTGTCCAAGCAACCAAGTATTCCTTTACACAAGAGCAACTGGTGTGCAAAACCTCAAACCAAACCCAGAGAAAAAATCTTACCCGTCTATCACACCTAAGAGCTGAGCTGTGGCAGCAGCCCTGCCTGCTCCCATGCTGATTATGATCAGCTCATTTCTTCCATCACTGTGACCCTTCTATAAACCCTAGGAAAGTCAATGGGAATCTTTCAATGCCAGTGAAGTTTGATCCAGGCCTATATTAGGAATATATTCCATATATTTGCATACAAAGTAAGATATAATTCTGCTTGGAGACCTTCAGGCGAAGTCAAAGTGCAAGCTGGTATCAGTGGAGGAGTAGGGAAGAAAAAGGCTAATCCTATACATCTTACTTCTGTTTAAAGATCTTTAGAATAGAACAGTGGTTATTAAAAAGCACTGGCAACTATATATATAAAGCAAGCCAGCTTTTCAATGGCTTTTGAAATTATAATGTAATTATTATTTAAAACAGCATTTACATATCGCTTTTGCTGCTTAGAAACAAACTTGTTATGGCTGGAATTGCCCTTTCTGTTTAACAACTCTATCACACGGGGCTGCATGGAGCATGTATGCGACTGTGCAGATTGAATGTGTTTTGGGATCTAAAGGCTGCATCAGGTACAAAGATCAGTCCGCAGTTCTGGCCAATCACTTACTTTACTGGGTTCTGATTTATTTATTAGCATGAAAATTATTTTATTTTCTAAAGTGTAAAGGAGAACAGAGTGTGCTAAAGCTGTTTAAAAGAAAGGTTGGGTTCATATAAGGATAAGGCAGTAAACCTTTGCTCCCAAATAGCCATCATTAGGAATTTAAATCCTTGCAAAATAAAGAAAAACTAATTATAAGAAAAAAGAAGTTGAAAATTAAAAAAAAAGAAAAGGAATAAAAACTTTTAAATGTTCTTTTTCTGTGAGTTTCCTGGGGATACATCACTACTTTGATGGAGACTAATTTCTCAAAAGCATCTATGAGCGGAAAGCAGCACTACAGTACAAAGCTGCCCCGGTGAGCAGTCTGAAAAACATGACCTGGGCTGTTCCCTGTGCAGTACTCAGGAAGCAGCTAAAACCAAACAGGCTCCTTCACATAATCTGTTTCCACAGTCCACAAGAAGAAAAGTTCACACCGTTCCTGAGGACATGAGCACCCATCGTGACATGTAACCCAGCAGAGTTACTCAGGAGCAGACAATTACAGAGGGAGAACAAAATATTTTTGCCTTTATTCTGTTACAATATATTGGTTCTCAAAGTACTGCATTCCTCCAGAACTGTAGAATGGTCAAAGTGTACTGTTCTAACAGGGGCAGCAGTGCACTGAAACCGTCTTATCCTCAAAAAAAACAGCCCCTCAGAACCCCAACACCTTCCCTCCCAACCAAACCAACCCCCCCACCAAAACCACCACCACCAAAATGCAACCAAAAAAACAGTCAAAGAAAGGATTTCACACCTGGGTTGGGGGTAGCAGACAAAGTGCTACCAAGGTTTCATCCACTCACGGTTACTGACAGCAGCTCAAGCCAATTGTGCCTGCAAGAACGATGAACCCAAATGGCTGATCCCCAGCTGCAACCCTTGAATTCCATCAGTAAATCCCGGCATCTTCCTTTCTGAAAACAAGACTGGACTTTCTCTGACGCTCAAATGCACTTGCATGAATACACGAAGGTTTGTGCTAGCCCTTTCTATCACAACCCCTTGTCCCCTTGCCCAGCACACTTCCCTGATCCAGATACCAGGTTTCCCTGGCCCCTCTCACTGCACCTTCCAAGTAAAGCATACTGCATCCCACAGGAAAACACACAAGGCTGGGACAACACGTCCAGAATACAGAAACGCTTTGTGATTTTTTTTCATACAAATTGTTGATGTTTTATAGGTGTGCACTAGTAGGCGTTAATTTTCTCTATTATTCCTTCAGAGCTGTCCAAGTTTGCATTTAATTAACTAAATGACTTGAGCCATCCAATTCTTGTTGCTACTAATGTATCACAATTAGAACAAACTGTTGCCACGGCAACTGCTCAATCTATCATAATTCATAACCTGGAGCGAGCTTGCTTTGTGGTTTACGCAATCCTTGGGTTTCTGTGGCATGCAGATGGGCGTTTATTGTTATGCTAAATTGGGAATGGGTAATCCCAGAATACAAGATGATTTAGGTGCTCATTTAAATGAGATTTAATTACAAAAAGTCTATCATTTTAGGACCTGCCAAATTGCAGTCAGGAGGTATCCATGCATATCAACACTAATCCAGAGCATCGGGAAAGAACTTCCTCTCTTAATTATCAAACATTGTGTATATTTTATTGTCAGAATAAACTGAATCTCCGTTTAAAGTTTGATGCTGCAATACACAAACCATTTTCCAATACAGTCTATCCTGTATCACCCTACAAGAGCTCACAATTCTATGTTACCAGATAACTCTGAAATTAACTCCTACACGTCATTCCTCAGAGATAACATTACAAATCACTATGAATTATTTAGAGCTTCTTATCAGCAGCTTCATTTGAGGTACTTATACAGAAAGCAATCTGGAATATTACAGGATGAGAAAAATCCAGTTTTAAACCAAATGTGCTCACACCAGCATTTAACTAATCCATGACCTGACACAAGTTAGATGACTTCATAGGCTAGGCATAGATGAATATGCCTATTCTAGGGCACAGACCCAATTGTGCACCTATACCTTATTAAATATATTTTTGACAGGTAAAAAAAAAAACCAGACTGTTTATTGCTGTCTTCATAGCTCACAACATACCTGCTTTTAACAGAGATTTATTTACTGTCTTCTATCCCTGATTATGTACCAAGAAATAAATGTTGAGTACCGAGTAGTTCCCTTATCTCTGCATGAGGAAACCACAAGGAAGCTTGTAAATACAAAGCTGAATCTGTGAAAATCTATTCCTTCTGTCAGCACATGCAAGCCCTGGGCCCCAGGGGAGAAAAAGCATCAAAAGGAAGAATTTCTCTGTGTGTGTTGATTGCAATCAAATCAAGCTAGTCCTGGTGCCACAGGGAAGTTTTCTTTAATAAAGGTTGTCTTATACATTACCTTCTTGAGCCAGTGACACAGTGCTGGGCACTGAGCAACTCCCCATGCTCCACAGACACTGCCTGGGCACGCATCCAGAAGATGTGTTTATTTCTTCCCAAGCAGGTCCTTGCTCAGGTCCAAGTTAGACAGAATGTGGTGCTGGTGCTGGGCTCTGCTCAACGCTTGCGAGGCAGCCAGCAGTGCTCAGTACATGGAGCAATTATCAACAGGGATATTTGGAGGCCCTGACCTTTTTTTTTTTGTTGTTATCTTCAGTCATTAATAGATTTCATCTTCCACTCAATGAAATATGCTAAAACTACATTGATTTTGAAGTTCTGGAGACTCAAATCACTTGATCTTTGTACTTAAACTTCCCTGGGCCTCCAATTAAGGTACCAGAATAAATCTTAACTGCTACTTAATATCAGTTCTCACAAGACTTTCTCTCCAACTGTAAGCACCTTGGCTAAACTAATTGATTTTCCTTTCTGTTAGCATCACCTAACACAATCTAGTGTTAAGCTTTTAAATGCATTTTACTCTTCAACTTACTGGTGAATTATTGTTGCTAGTTAAGCTGTTAGCAGGATCTGTTCCACTACTAAAAAGAGCTATCTTGTCTTCAAATTATATTTAATTATCTCCATTAAACATTACAGGCTGCTCTGATGTTGAAAATGTAAATCATAGGGAGCAAGAGGAAGGTGATAGCATATTGTTCATCACATATTTTGTCCTCCTACTCCCTCTGTATTCTTTTAAATAAATGTCTCTAACGGTAAGTCCAACAAAGATCTTGTGATATTCAACTTGCAATATATACAGTATTTTTTAGTTATTAGAAACACATGACCATTAATCGGTGAAACCATATAACTTGGGCAAGGCAGGGGTACACCTTGAGTTTCCCTGTTTTAGTAGAGGCAGTTAATAGCTGAATGGATGGTGTTTAATGTGCAATTAGCAATGTAAAATAAGAAGTTATTATCGGGTTACCTGTCCTTTGTAAATACAGTTTCACCTCATTCCCCCACCCTTGGTTTTGTCATCACAGACACTTCAGACATCTAAAGGCCAAATGCCAAGATAGATTGAACAATCACTTGGTGAAGCACCTGACATCATTAGCTGAAAAGTGCTAAACCTGAAAAACCCTTCAGAAAGCCTTGACAACTAAAGAGGCTCAACGAGGTTCCCCTGCAGCTGACCCCATCAAGAGAGACTTGGCTGGAATAAGGCAGCTTGTCTTGTGAAATACTCTTTGGCACCACCAGAGCTTGGTGGGTATATTTCCACTTGCTGCCTACCTCTTTCTCACCCCCAGTAGTCGGTTTGGGAAAGAAAACACATGGATCCTCAGTTTCTGCTGCTGAGAGAACACAGAGGCATCTGTGTATCACATTAGTGGTAGCGAAGACAATGTTTAAGATGGAACCAACATCAAACCATGAAACTGCAGAAGGAAAAAGTCTTCCTTATTTTTTTCCTCTGTCTGGGCAGTGCATCACACTCACCTGGTAAGACCCTGCAGGGTGGCTCTGGCTCCTACACCCACAAACCCTCTGTGGTGTGACAGATCCAGACTTCAGAGCAGCTCCAGCTCTACTGTGCTACTGCAATTCCCACCTCCTGCAGCTTTGCCCTTGCATGTCAAGCAGAGCCCTTCTCCCTTGAGACCCCTTCCTCAACAGGAAGGAAAACCAGTAAAACCATCATCTCCCTCTGGTCTCTTTCCTTAGGCTCCCCTTTCTCTACCAATTTGTATCCTTGCCCATGCATCAGAGCAGCTCTTGTATGTTTTTAGGCATCTTTGTTTTGGCAGTTGCAGACTAACCTCTTTCTCTTTCAGAGGCTTTTCATATGCCATAAGGTATTGATCTTCTGACAGTACTTCTCAGCTGCTTTGTGCCGTATAAACAACATGACTGATATCTAAAGCTGCCTGGAAGTAAGGGCAGAGTGGGAACTGGTGACAGCTCTGTACCAGGTATTGGAGAGGACTCCAGTTGTGCTCACTGTTGAATGGGGGCCTCCTTGGACCCTCTGCAACCAGGTTAAATAGTGCTGGTGCAGCTCAGCCGCTACAGGGTGGGTTGGCCATGGGCCATGACATGCTGGTGGCTGTGACCTGCTGGCAACTGTGGTCCTTCCCCAGCACCAGCACCCTACAGAGCGGCACACATGTTCTGCGCTGCCACAGCACAACTGGGTCTGCCAGAGCCCTTCAGCTCTGCTGCATGGTAAGGAAGGATCCTTGCTGGCTTCTTTTTGGCTAAATTGTTTCTGCTAAATATGAACACAGATTTTTAAAAAGCCATTATTTTAAAATGCAGAAGTAAACACACACTTTTGATGGGGTACACTTGGGACACAACATCTTTGCTGCAGTCTATGAGAATTTGTCTCTTTTTAACCTTCTGCTAAACTTATGCCTCAAAGACAAACTACAAGGCGGTTCCTTTGTGATACTTTCGTTATTATTACATGCCTGCTTAAACCATTTAAAACAACAAGGAAATGCTTCAGGTTAGTATTTTTGCGTTCATCTCTTATACAGTGAACCCTATTTCTTGCTTTGCATTGAATTCGCCTTGCTAGACTGAAAATGCCCTTTCAAGAATAGTTGTTTACTTCCTCTGCAAATCCAGGTATATTTAGCTCACTGGTACGCACAGAAGACCTGGCATTTCATGTTAGGGATCTTATTCAGAGCAAACTGCACCCATCTCCATGACCAAGGCCAGGTTGGACAGAGGCTTGGGTGACATAATTTAGGGTGAGATGTCCCTGCCCATGGCAGGGGAGTTGGAACTTGATGATCTTAAGGTCCTTTCCAACCCTAACTATTCTACGATTCTTTCAATGGAATTTTTGCTTTGCAATGGGGAGATTCCTTTACCAGGCCCTGAAACTTTGGATTTTTCCCTAATTTTACAGAAAAGTCATCTCAGCCTTACTCTCTCAGGTAAACCACGGAGTTTAGCTTCAAAGTTGCACATTTTCTCTTTCTTCCTTGGTTTGGTGCAATGTGATACAACTGTACTACATTTAGAAAGTCACCGCTCAGTGATGCCCACCTTGCAACATGCTCACTTTGACCAAATCAATAGCAAAACTTCACTTGACTGACTCTCTCTGAGCAGGTTTGTTTTCTCTTTTCATTTTGTTTCTGTTTATTCTAAACAAAACAGAAGAAAATTTTAGCTCTGAGTGTGTGACCCAAGTTTGGGTAATAAAGGATGCTCCTTCTGTGTCGGACTGACAAGGGTACTTGATTTCATGCCCTTCCACAGACTGCTTTCATAAGCCATTCATACACAATGACAAAAGTGCTTAAGGACCCATTCTTTCTGCTGAAATGCTTGATCAAATGAAACCCTGACTCCAGCATACAAGTTCAGCAAGGAAATTGAGAAACATCTGCATAACTCACATTGTATCGAATAAGCCCTTCATGGATTTCTTTTTGTTCCTGGATGAGCTTAGAATCAGCAGCCATTATTTCTTACTCAAAATAACATTATTATGTTTCTACAATACCCATGGGGTTCAGAAACTGGTTGCGATCTGCTCTCACAAAATGCTACTTCAGTTCTTAGCATTTGGCTTACAATGTGAACCATGATCTACAAGATTTTTCTGAAAAGATGATTAACTCTTCCTTAAACAAAGGAGCACTAATGGAAACTAAGGTTTTCTGCAGCAGAAATCAAACTGTGCTATATATTGCCCAGACCCAGCAGAGCACAGTATCCTCCGACCACCTCCCGTGTGAAACTCTCATAGAGGTGAACACAGGGAATGACCTTTCAATAAAGCCTCAAAGCATCCCACCTGAATCCCCAAAACAGGACTCTCCCCAAAAAAGCATGCTAGAAGAGGATCAAGGTTACAGGAATATATCAGTTCCTCTGGGAAACCACATCATTTTTCTAATGTACTTATCATACTCAGAAAATTCAAAATAACCATTAAAATACATTATCATGAACTGAACTATCTGCAAAGACATTCAAACAAATTTACCCTTCCCTATTCTGAGCAAATGAGATAATTTTATGATTCCTTCCTTGCAAACTAACTTTGAAGAGATATTTTATAATTATACTGTTACCCCTTGTTCATATATGTAGCTATCCTGAGGCACGTGTAACTATTCACACTATTCAGATGTGCTATTCATGAAATAGGATTTTGCAAGACTGAGATTTTACTGTTGCTGTCATAGAGATACAGCAAGCTTGAAAAAATCCCCCACTAACACCCAACAGCAGTTGCATGGTCGATGCAACAGCTCTGCTGGAGAAATTATGTTGTCAGTTCAAGAGAGTTTGACATTGCAGAGATTTCAAAATGCAAGCAAAAAGAAAAGTTTCATCAACAAAGTAATTACTCTTCTGGACTCAATGGAACTGCAATTATTTCATGTTGAGGTGTTGTCAGTTTATGCTGCAGATAAAAACTGTTAGGTAACGCTGACAGGGGCCTATGCAGAGACTGCTTTTCAGATGTAAAATTCTCCTGGCAGTTCTACATTTTCCAAAAAAAAAAAAACCAAACCCAAAACCATAAGGAACCAAAAAAGTACATGTCAACACTATGCATTAAACACCCACACTTTCTTCCCTTTAAGAATTACACTGCTTTTTAGCCAGAGGCAGTTAAGTCTGCACTAGAAATCACAGAGGATAAAGATACCCTTCTTCCACACCTTCCTTTGGCATCTTTTTGAAGTTCTGTGCTTGTGTGCACCCAACAAAACTGAGCAGGGACTTTGTGCCCAGAGAGTTAGGGCCAAATGGTTCTGCCACTTCTAGGACTCAGAACAGGAGGTGTGAAAAGGCACAAAAACCATCCCCAACACTCTGATGTCTCAGGCAATACAAGATCATTCATACCTTGTGGATCCTGGTTAACTGGGCACAACTGAAATGCAGCAGAAGGCTGAGGAGGAGCTGAATGACTCCCTGCTTTGCCTACTTGGTGCAGCAGTTTGCCTGCTCTATGCTATAGCAGTAACATGGAAGAACATTTTTCCCTGAATGCCAGTGAAAAATTACTCTTTTACGGTTTTAGCCCAGAACATCTTCCTCCTTCCCCCAGGGTGGTGCCTGGAGTTGTATGCCCTGCCATGATGCATTCTCAGAGATCTGCAGTTCATCTTCAAGGGAAGAATATTTTCAGTTACACACTTTTGGTCTGCTGAAGTGGTTCAGAGAGGAAGACCACAGACCACAGCACGGAATTTGGCTGCCCTGTTGCACTGTATCCTGGTCACTGTGGCACACGGGACAGGGGTGACCCTCTCTGGATCTGGGTAGGGATATTTTCCCCTCTATAATCCATGGTCCTTTCATTTAGTTTTACATCCAAATCAGTTTTTTTCTCTCTGCTCAACACAGAAGGGAAAGGAAAAGGCTAGAATTATCACAGCAAAGAGATCCTTCACTTTCCAGATCAGACATCAAAGCAGCATGCTTGCAGGCTTCAAAGAGTCCCTCGGTAACTGCAGAACAACCGCGGGGTTGCTAACAAAGTAATTTCTGCTTAAATGAATACATCTCTGTTATGAGACAGCCACATACAAATTTAAATGTAGCATTATTACTCCATTATGGAGATACCTGCTTCAATAATTGAAAATTTCACAAAATAAATTGATTGTTAATTATCTTTTAGCTTTCACCTATACATTCCTGTAAGGCTATTACTGTATAAGCGTGAACACAACGACTACACCACTTATACTTGACTAACGGTTGGTGGCATCCCTTCATCGGAAATGCACACCCTCCTCCTTAGGTAATTATGTGGAACACAATTGTGGCCTTGGGCTCTGCCTGCTCAGTGTTTTCAATTAGATTTTACTACAAAAGTACATCTTAACATTAAAGGAGCATTACAATGCAGGAAATGTGATAAAACAGATCAATGTTAGATGCACCTTATGGTTCTGTTGTTTCAAGAATCATAATCACCATTAATTTATGGTCTTCTGAGGAGGATCTAATTACTCTAATCATCTCTTATTTCACCCAGAGTATGCACTTTTGCTGCTACCTAACTTTAAATACCTGCCTTGACAATACAGACAACATAGACCTGCATTTTTAGCAGCGCTACAGCCTTTTATCAGCTTGGCTGAACTTAGGAGGTTCTGAACACAATCAGATGATCAGGTGGGACATCTCCCAGTCAGGATCAAGTGCAGGTGGAAATCCCTCTTCCAGGAGAGTCCTGACTTGGGAATATGATGCAGCACGAGAATGTCTGTATTCTTTCAGTCACTAAAGATGCCTCTTTGGAGTACAGGTGTCAGATCCCATACCGTGGCCGAATCCTGGGTGGTACTTTCCTGCCCAGTTTGCACTGCCCAGTCTTAGCCACTTGATGATGCCATTATTAACATGGTTACCACAATGCTGGAGGGGCCCTCCACATAGCCTGGCAATGAACATAGCCTGGCAATGAACACAGCCTGAGAACATATATAGGATTAATCACATCTCCCCGCCTAAAACTGTATTCCTGAGCTCTGCTAAAATTGCAGCATACCAGCTGATGCAATGCTTTTAACATGTAGTTTTTAAATCCATCTGTAAAATGCATTAGTTTCTTCTGCACGCAAGGAACTGTTTCTATTGTTATTATTCTATTAATTTCTGAAACACTCCAATCTTTGCCTGTGGAACATTTACACAGATTAGTGGTGGATAAAAATCCAGAATCATAGAGTCCCAGAAACAAGTGAAAATCAGAGCTTCTAAACCACATTTAAATATACGGAGATATTTTTCCACCACTCATTGTTTTCTATCCAGTGTATAAATGCAATTACAAGAAATTTCATGGCAGCACACATTAATGCACCCATTTTAGCCTCGCTTCAGAGCAGCAAAACTTTAGGAAATACTTAACACTTTACAAAAGTGACTCTGAAGTGCTTTTGAGATATTGAGTGTCAAATCCAGGGTACAGAAATGAAGCTTCATCAGTGTAAAGGAGGTTGCAATTGGATGACCCAGAACCAGGCTCCATTTCTTACGTGATTGCTCCTTTTTTCTGTGTTGCTTTCTGCAAAGACCCCAGCAGCTTTGCTTGTGCAACACATGATGGTGTTGCTTGTGTAGTCTAAGCAGAAAGAGGGCTTGTTTCCCAGGCTGAGCTCTGCAGCACTGCAACTCTATGCTCCCACCTCTGACCGAAATGAGTGCCCTGGGACAGCAGCAAGTTCTATGCATGGCACCTCTGGCCCACTGCCTCACAGAAACCTGCATTGCGGGCAATGGTTGCTCAGTATGAATGAAATGCTTTTACATCCATCTCCTATTGTTGGAGAAAGCTGTATGGAAGACAGTTCTCAGTCATAGCAGAAGGATTGCACTCAGTGCAACGTAAAGTGGCAGGAAAGCATGCAGGATTTTGCACAGCCGAGGAATTAGTGTCCCCAGTCTGCCCCAAAACCCAGGCAGAACCCAAGCCCCCGCAGTATCTGCACAGAGAACCAACCCCTTTTGCAGCACAGGAGACAGGCTGACTTGTCAGGCACAGGCAGCCATGCAGAAACACAAACCCACGCTCCTCACTTTACATGCACAACTTTCCCATGGCAAGCGGCAAGGTACATTTAAAGCTTGAGATAAGGCAATGAAATTATAAAACAGCCTGTCTCTTCTAGAGATATTGCCTCAGGCACATCCTGCATAGCCACAAAGTAAAGCAGCTTCAAGTTTTCTTAAAAATACAGCCACCACCCCAAAGTAAATCTAGCTTTCATTGCGCATCTCTTCATGAATCTCAGAGCTGAACAGCCTTCATCCGATCCATCTCCTGCTAACAAGTCACACTTGTACTCCACGGGAGCAGGTACAATATCATGTCACAGCGGCCTCTGAATCACCACCCCAAGCGGCCAACATTCCATCATCCCCCAGCCTTGACTACAGAAGGGAGAGTATGGCACTGGAAGTATCAATCTCCCATCCTTTCTGGCATTGAATGGTCTACCAACTTATCCTAGCTAAGCTTTAATTTGTCTCTCTGTTCATGATCCCTAAGCCATTTTCTGTCATGTCAAACAGAAGTGACAAATAACCACATTTCTCTTCGCCATGCCAAAGTGTTAGGGTCTGGTACAACCAGAAATCCCAGGTGCTCAAGTTTAAGGCCACTATAGCTTTGCTTCACTTCTGCATTTCCTCCCCACCCAGCTCCCTTTGCTTCCCCTCATCCCCCGATTTTTTTACAGCAGCTTAGTAAACTGGGGAGATGGGGCAGGTATTCCTGATGACGACATCTACTCTCTAAAGTGGTATGTAAAACCTCCAAAGCAATCCAGTCAGTAATACTGGATTTTTTCTGAGCGATACTTTCCCTTAGGAGTTCTTAAAAGCAGCTGCTAAAAGCCTTCCTTAAGCCAGCTATATTCAATAAGCAGTGGGTCCATGAGTGCCTGTTTGTTTAGGGAAGAAACCTCCCACCAAAGCAGTAGGCAGAGAGAAACAAGCATGTGGCTCCGCAACTCAAAATTCCTGTAGCACTTATTGCTTCAATGATACATATATAAATAGTGACTTTTCATTTTAGGGTTAAACCATTAGTAGCAGTGACACATTAGAAGCTTTTTGTGCTATTTTTGACTAGTAACAGCATCCCTTTCCATCTGGAAGACAAAATGAATGCAAGAAATAATTAAATAGGTCTTATTGAGAACTTTACCAAGAATTATATGTTTAAGAGTTTTGATTAGTTCTACAGACATTAACTTTGAAACTCTATAGACACTCAAAGGTATTCACAAGGTTTTTTATATACTTTTGCAGTAGTGCTGTTATATATCCTGATGAAAATACAAGGCACCAGGAAGGATCATTTCTGTAACAAAGGTTATTACCCCAAAAGATTTATTGATTATTTCATGTCTAGATTTCAAAGAACACTTAATTTTCCCCTCACTTCAAATGAAACGCTATGTACTCACTGTGAATAGCCCAATACTGTACTGAACAGGGCGTTTCTGTATAGTCTGTCCTTGGGGGATGTCCAGACCTCACAGCTCCAGCCTGGAGAGACTTAAATGAAATTAAGTGAAGCTGCTTTTCTATTCAGGCTTGTCTCAGGACAACTGTAATGATAGATCCTTATATTCCAAGGTTTCCTTGGGGATACAGTCTTAAGGCTGGATATAATTAGGAACTTCAGCATGTTCTGAACATGCAGATCCCTAAGATAACAAAGCAATGAGTGAACTGAAATCACATCAACGAAAAAAGTTAGTATTTGTGGTTAGCAAGTTTCATGTAGGTACTATTACTAGAATGCTGCTTTAAATGACAGCTTTAAACTAGAATGCTGCTTTAAATAAGCCCTGAATCATGGAAAATTGAAAGTCACATTCCCTGTGAGCCAAAAAGCCTGATTTTCTCCACAGTTCAACATATAAAACTCCAACAAATGTTGCATTAAAATCCTCATAACTCCAATCCACATATGTAGAGTTGCTATAGCAACTGTCATCTCAAGCCTTCCCAAGGGAGAAAATAAATGTGTGTCCTACCTGGTTAATTGGTATTTGTGTTACAGAGAATTGAAGGGTAACCTAGTTTCACCAGAAAATAGAATATATTCTGAAATGCTACCATCTTAATGTGACATTATTTAATCTGAATAAGAATCCACTTTGCATATGTCTTCAAATAACACTATTTATGTAACATTCCACACAATAGGTAAAAATGTTGCTGCCAAATATGCCTGATTTACCCTGTTTATTGATTTGAATAAAATGGGCATTAGAAAGTACAGACACAAGTAGGAAGGTGGAAGAGTTGATGGGATTAAGGACTTCAAATTTTATCATGGTGGTATTACATTAAAACAAAACCCTGCAACCAAAGGTTCATGCAATCTGGATGCAAAAATAAGCTGACATAAGATGACAAGTGTACGGTCAATTTTGCCCCATTTCTCTTCAATCCAGTATGAATAAAGCTCCCAACCAGGAGGACCACACTGGCTGAGAAACCATCATCACTCACAGTTATGACTATATGATTTTTTCATTTGAAAAATGTCCTGAAAATAATTCAAGAAAAATCCCATTTGGAGAATATATTCAAGAGCACGTTGACAGTTATTACTAGCTTGCAAATGTATCCAGAAATGTATTATTTTAATCTTAGCCATTACTAAATAAAAGTAATCACAGCCTCAAGGCAATAAAATCTCTGTGAAACATAAAAAATATAATGATGGCACATCCCTCTATATTAGTTCAATGACATAGCTCGAGAAAATATCTTAGGGGAATATTCACCATACACAACTATATTTGAACATAGTTAAAGAGTACAGATACGGACTCCAAACCTGCAGAGACAATGATTTCATTTAATCTCCTGGTTATAGCTCTGGTAAGATTCCAAATTGCACTCCTCCTTCAAAAGGGGAAGAGCACACTCATGGGAACCACACACCTGCACGTGCTAACACGTGCTGCCATCAGTCTGAGGAGAACTCCAAATGTACTGCAATGCAAAGCAGTGACAGGTTTTGGGCAATGCCCAAAGGGATTCTGCCATTCCTGCTACATAAAGCAGACTGATGTGCAGGTTTGCCATTAAAAGGACTTAATTTTTCAGGTTGCATTCTAGGGATTCAGGAAATTTAATTTAAGCTACAATGTGTGTGTTTATATATATATATTTAGTATTACCATATATATATATGGTAATAATAACTGTAGGAGAGGAAAATAGCTTGTGAGCTCATAGTCTTTCATAATTAGAGCCAAACACTGTTAGAAGGGAGAATACTCAGACAAGAAAAAAACCTCACACTAACAAGGCTATTTAACACAAACTCACCAGTAATTCCTCCCGCCCCGTTAATCTCTGCATGCCACCAATAATATAGCCAAATTCAACATTTCCATTGTCTCCTACTGCATCCTTCCTGTGCAATTCTTTTTAATAGAAGAGATTATTTCTAAAAGGTCATTTAAATTCAGGATGTGTGTTTTAGCTCAGCTGCTTTCCTAGGAGATTCTCCTGTCAGTGAGAAGAAGGAGAGGGATGGAGCAGCTCCGGGAAGGATAATGTTCTCTATGCTTTGCTACCAGGCTCCAGAGGGATCTGCTGCCTGATTTTGCCGCTTGGCACCAAATGCTGGTGAGCAGGACTCTGGGGGCATGCTGTGCACAACCAGCCTTATGGACAGAGCTGCTTCGTGGTGGCTCCACTAGAGGACAATGAAGGTGAGTTTCTGTCTGTATTGTTGCTGAAAGTACGGCCTGAGGATGCCATGCAAAGCTCTGGGAGGTGTACTTCTATCTACCTGTATCAGCTACATTTCAATATTCACTTAATCATAACTACAGCTATGTCACACAACACAGGTTAGAAAACATGGTAATGAGAAGTGTTGAAAAGTATTAATAATAAATAGACTTTTGTGTATAGAAGAAGTAAACCAGTATTTGAACGGCTCTCCTTGTATCACATTGATTTAACTACAGATGCTTCTTTCCCTTCAGCTCGCTTTTACCATGAAAGTATTGCCTCCGGAAACAATTTAAAAAAATTTACATAACATTTTGAACTAAACTCTTTATAAAATATTTACGTCAGTTTTTAAAATATTTGCATTACAAGAGAGACTAACAGCAAACCAGCAGACTGTTACTGCCACCTGTGAAGTGGTGTTTCCGCAGCGCGTTAGAGCACATCCCATGCTCTGCCATCCTGTTGCCCTTTGCACTGTCTAAAAGGAAAACAATAAAAAAAGCTATGAAATGAAAATGTGACTTCATGAAACCTGGTTAATGTCAAATACATCTGAAACTCATCAGCAGTGCACTGCCAGGGAACAGCCTTCCCATGGAAGGAGCTAATGCAGCATCCCCACCACAGCATCCTTAGGCTGTGTGAGGCACTGCGTAAGGTGGAACATGCAGAGGTCTATGTGCTGCATGCAGGGACAGAGCATGGAGACTTGGCCCCCAAATGCTGGCCCCTACCAGCCCTGGCAATCCCCTACTGCACTGCCCTGTCTCTCGAAATGAGTTAAAAATCAGATAATCAAAGTAAAGGTGAATGAACAACCAGTCAAGAGGCTGCAGGGACTAATCAATCTCCAATGCAGGATAGCGCAGGGCAGGGTGTGAGGCACAGCTTCCCAGGGGCTGCGTTCCCACACCACCTGCATACCTTCCCATCCTTTTACTTCCATACTCTAAAATTTTGACTCAGTGTGGCTTATTGATTTAGCTGTGCTTTGCCTGACCTTACTGAGCAATCTGTTCTGTTTTCAAGTGCCACTTCGTATTGACTCTGCTGTGGAGCTATGACTCCTATAATTGGTTTAACAGCTCTTTGAGGCCACTTTGCTTCTGATAAGATACCCACACATCCACAGAGAATTTAAAATAGTTTTGTTGTCAAAAACAATTACTCCAGGAATTACTCCAGGATCATAAAAGTAGCATTTCATCCCTACAGTCCCCCTACAAACGTTCGGGTTAACAAGCTGAGCAACACCAAAGCAGGAGCTGGACATTGACAGGGATTGACACCATCCCCAGTCCTCAGCCCCCAAAACCCACTGACTTCAGCTGATGATGGTTTTGATAGATAGGAGCTGCTCAGAGCTGAACAGTAAGTGACCCTTTCTTTTCTGCAGGGATTCCTCTATATATTTAGTGGCTTTCTACCAAATACATACCAAAGTTAGGATCTTTCTAAGCAAAGATATGGCAGGATTCCAGTCCCCAGAACTGTGTCCTGGTACTCAAAGGTTACATCAGCATTTTAGAATACACACTAACAGTTACAGGAAAACGCAAAAAACCACCTCACCTCAAAGAAGAACCCCAAACCCTAGACAACAGCAACAATGCCCTTGTGTGGAGCAGTGACTACATGACCACTGCACTAAAGCCAATGAAACTCAAGGAATGGTGAAATGTGGTAAGGACCGTATTGCACTCCCACTAGGAAACAACATGCTGGATTACCAAACCAACCCTATAAATTATAACTGACCATGTGTTTTATGATTTTTTAGATAATGGACAAGGAAACTGGCTGAGTAAATGCAAGCTGTAAGAAGGTTGGGAATCCACTTTTTCCATCTTCCATCTCCCATGCTCCTCATGTTTTATCTCCAATCTGTAGCACAAACTCTGATATCTGGCCTTTGTCAAACCGTACTACTTCCCTCCAGTCTGTTGCAAATGCTACTGCTTGAATTATTTGCTTTTTATGAATTACTTGCAGCATACTTCTTTTTTTTCCTGTTGCTGCTATTTTCTACACTGAACAAGGTAGGTATTTTCAATATGCTTTCTACCAAACAACATTATGCTTGTATTTATTGATAAAATAAATCCATACAATGAAAATCACAAAGTTATATATAACACCATTTCTCAGTTTAAAAGATTGTGTTGCATGAGACTTTCAGCAGGTGCAATTTCCATTTCAGCAACGACCTGGGTGGCTAAGCTTAGCACAATATTTTCCAGAGAAAATACCTGACAGGAAATCACTAGCAATCACAAAAAAGCACAATCGCCTCTCCCCTGCTCAAAAAGGAGAGACAGAGAAGAAAGCAAAGCAGGAAAGCTATTGCAGCTCCATCTCTGTGTAGAGCAGAAGGGGGAAAGAGCCCCAGCGAAGCCATTGATGGAGAGCTCAGTTCTGGCACAGCGCCTGGGTCAAATGTGTTACCCAACATGGGGCAGTGCTGGTCAAAACACAGCAGCTTTCAGTCCCAGGAACTGCAGTCAGTCCCAGCAACACTGGAGGAGCTTGGGCTGTGACAGTCAGCAGGTAGCAGAGTCCCCCCAGCACACCCCTTCTGTGGGCACGCCAAGTGACAGCAGCAGCACAGCAGAGAGAAAAGCTGTTTCTGTTGCCCAGTTTCCTCTTCTGTGCTCTGTGTGAAACCGAATTAATCATCATCTCTTTTGCTGTTCTACACACATTTGTACAAGAATCTTACACTTTCAAAGAAGTATAGGGTAATTCAGTTCTATGACTACATGGAAACCAAAGCTTTTGCTGTGAAATGATCTTGAATGCTGGCAGCAGCCTTTGAAATTCTTTGGGTCTTTCTATCATCTGGTTAAATCTTTGCAGACAACAATTTAAAGCACTTCATCTTGGTCACCTGCAGGCCTAAAGCATACCCAGGCAGGGAGCACAAAAGCTGCACTGTACTCCCTGCTCCAGACCAAAGTTACAAACGGGCCCAACTGTGTTTAAAGCTGCTTATGCTGTTTCTTATCTCTCCCTCAACAGGGAGAACAGAGATGTTTGAAGCAATTGTAAGACTTGGCAGACCTCCTTTTTTCAGTTGAAATTAATTCTCTTTAGGGATGCAGTGGCTGCCTGTAAAGCCCACTGCAGAGGTGAGGTGATACATGAAAACCCCTACAACCTCTGCTTCCACCTGAGTGATCCCCTCTTCCACGGGTGAACTGAGGCCAAAACAATTGCCATTTCTGTACCACCACTTCCTGAATAGCAGACAACAAAGCTCTGGTGCAGGCACCTTCCTATGGAACAGGCTTGTAGCCAAAGCACAGACTTTCCTGAACGATACCGCTGTCCTCCTGCAATTGTACTTCAATAGCCTGTAAGTTTAACACTACAAAATTGGAAATTATACCCCTGGCATAAAATGAGATGTTAGCTGGGATCTGACATTTGCTCACTCATTTAAAACATGCAATAATTTTATCTACAGTGGTGAGTTTGCCCAAGTCTCATGTTAAAGAACAAATATTAAATGAAGACAGAGGTGGAAAAGAGAGAGCAAGAAGTCAAAGCTCTTTCTGACACAGGGAAGCTTGTGCTCAGTAAGTGGGGATAACTGACTGTACAGCACTAAATCCATACAAAATCTGTCAGAGAGCATTTGAGGTGAGGTCAATGATGCCTAAATTCAGCCAGTGTATGCCCCAGGTGAGGAGACATGGAAGTGGTTTCCTCTGGGCTGGGAAAATAGATGGGATGAAGCCTGGGGAGGGTAAAATTATCATCATGATGACAGTTCAGGACAGCCTAAGACTTTAATTTCTCCCTAAAGACTAGGCTTGCAGGTATTTGCCAAACCACTCTTTAATTACAGCTATCTTCAGACAAGATTCAGAAAGAAGTAAGTTCAGAGAGATCCCTATCACTGAGCGTTAGCTGGAGCCACTTGGGCAGCAACAGGAACGGGAAGAAAGGGCCTGAGACCCAGAAGGTAATTGAATTTGTAATGCTCCGTCACTCACAGTGATTTAGCCCTACACATCATAATAGCAGATCCATTTTTCACCTCTTGAATACTGTTCACACAAAACACACAGCACAACAAAGGTTCTCCCCTTTTAAATACTGCAAACTGATTTTTTTTTCTTGCCAACACACCTTCCAACAATGTTTAGGGAAATGAATCACAATGTCATCTTGCTGTTTATTATAGTGTGCTTTCTCCAAGGCCACCACCCCCACCAATAAACATAAAAGGAAGAGAGTGACTTTCTCCTTATTGCTTTGTGCAAGACAAGAGAGACGTTGTTCATATTTGTACCTAAACTATCACAGCACCCACTGCAGCATGCCGGGTTAGGACCCCGGTTAACTGCTGGTCCCTGCAGGGCTGATACGGTATATTTACAAAAAGCACTTTAAACCTGATTTCTGTTGGTGGCAAAGCCCAAAGCTGACCGAGTTTTGCATTTCTTCATATGCACATCTCTGATTGCCAGGGTATATTTTCCTAAGCTGCCCACCTCATTTCCTCAGCTGCCAGTGCTGGAGAAGCTGGGAGCACAGGATAGGATCAATGGCCATTGGAGCCCAGTAACTGACACACCACAGATTCCCCTGCAACATCTGAAGTTTCTCAAAGCCAGTGGAAATCTGTTAACTGAGTCTGACAGCACTTTACAATAATTCATTTTCTTAACAATTTAACTAACAGATTAGAACCTAATGTCTGAATATTTTTTCTTAAGTCATTTATGCGTAACATTTTGGACTGGCTTTTGGTGAAGGAGCGCCATGGGCTTAAGTGGACCTCACTTGTAAACAGAAGTGACCTGGCATTCACTCCAGGACTGGCTACACCCTTGCCATGAGCCATGCAGTAAGTTTACCTGGGTTAGTTTGAAAATAACCTATGTGGAATGCAGTGTCAGTCTGGTCTCAGCAGCTGGAGCTCAGGATCTTGTGGTGTAAATGTGCACGGAGGCTACTGTCCATGAAGCAGAGCGCTCATTCATCAGACTATGCACTGCCCTCAGTGCTGAACTCCAGAAGCACAGGAGTCCACTTGAGTACTTTTTGACACTTTTTTTGCTTACACCTTGTATTCAAAACTATTTAGCTAAGGAATGCTTCTTTCTGGACAATATGACAGCTAATTCTCACCCTACTGAAATGATACAACTGAAACATATGCAACATTAAAACTCATGGCTAATGTGATTGTTATTGATCATTTGCAAGTTTATCAAATGAATAGCCCACCAGCTAACTGGAGAAGAAGAAAAGTGCTCTATATATCTTGTCTCAGTCACAAACTAACTAGATAGCTCATTTTAAAATCTATACAAAGCTGACCATCAGTACGTAGTTTATAACTGTTACCAATCCTCTTGTACCAGATGTATGTTTGTTCATCTTCACCTACCTTTTCAGCTGACTGGGCAGTGCCAAAAAATATTGGAATGAAGGCAAGCCATACTATACAGGTAGTGTACATAGTGAATCCAATGGGTTTAGCTTCATTAAAATTCTCTGGGACACCCCGAGTCTTGATAGCATACACAGTACATGTAACCATTAGAAGAATGCTATAACCCAAGGAACAAATGATTTGTAGATCCGTAATGTCACATTTGAGAACTCCTCTGGCTTGATCAGGGTTCATAGTTTTCTGCTCATCATAATCTATGATGATGTTGGGTGGGTCAACTGCAAACCAAATAAAGACACCTAGAAGCTGAACAGATATCAAACTTGATGTGATCGCCAGCTGCGATGTGGGGCTGATAAGCCGAGGTGCAGTCACAGACTTTTTGCCCTGTTCAAATATGCGGTAGATGCGGTTTGTTTTAGTTAACAGGGCTGCATAGCTGATGCACATCCCCAAGCCCAGGAAGATACGCCGGAAGGAACACACTGCAACGTTTGGTTTGGCAATCATCAGAAATGTGATTATGTAGCACAGAAATATCCCTGTTAACAGGACGTAGCTGAGTTCCCTCCCAGAAGCACGGACAATGGGAGTGTCGTTATATCTGATGAACGTTGCCATGACAAAAATGGTGGCAATAATTCCCAGCATAGCTAAGAAAACAGGTATTACAGCCCAAGGCGAGTGCCACTCCAGCTTGACAATGGGTATTGAACGGCATCCTGTTCGGTTCTCGTTGGGCCGCTCGCTGTATGAGCAGAGCAGACAAGTCACCTCGTCAGCCTGGTACTGATAGCCATCACAGAGCTCACAGTGCCAGCAGCACGGCATCCCCTTCACCATCTTCTTCCTCTCTCCAGGCTTGCAAGGCAGGCTGCAGACTGAGGATGGGACTTCACGCACACCTTTGCCCCACTGCATTTCATCAATCTGCAAGATACGTAAAATAGGAAGAGGCTGATTATTTAGACATTACTGGCAATCAGCTGGGGTGGGAATGGAAAAAGCGAAGACTAAGGGGGAACCTACAACAGAGAAAAGCCAAAAGTATAAACTTTATATGGGGTAGACTCCAAGAAAAACATCAGGAGCCCCACATACAAGTGTCTTCACATGGGACTCTAATGAATGACTGTATTTGGTGCCTTCATTTTCCATTTTTATTAGTAGCTAACTCTGATAGAATGACACACAACATCAGATAATATGCTAGTGTGCTAACCTCTTGTTTCATGAAAACTGTAAGAAAACTGCAGTGGCTTGAGGGAAGGCAGCAGTTACATTCACAGAACTGCTTTCTGTGCATCTAGCGCCCGAGGCTTCTTACCAAGACTACAATAATACATCTCCCTTCTTGGAACTACTACTGATCAGGTTAATATTTTAAACTAGGTGGAAATATGTCTTATATAGGGCATGGAATCAGTGAGAATGTGGCAAGATCTGCAAAACAAGCCATGTAAGAAATATGAAGGACAATAAAAACAGTCATCAATAAAAAACGCAATAATTAAATAATATTTCTCTTCAAAGTCACATTCTGCTTTTGAAAGGCCAGTCATGCCTCTGGGAATGCAAATTATAAACTATTATATTAAACAAATGGCAAGTCTCACTTGTTCTGCAGTCTCAAGAACCCTGAACTCCAAAGTATGTGCACAAAGGCCCCAAATTGTGCAGAAAATTAAACTGAAAAAATTTCTAAATATTTCAATCTAAAGCCAGTTTCCAAGAAGAAACATGGTTTAGCATTGAATTCTCCCAGAAAATGTCAGTAGCTCCAATATAGCTGGTGTTTGTGTGGCTGGTGTTTGTGTGGCTTTTCCAAATACAAAACCTGATGATATCCTGGGATAGATGCAGGTGTTATTAAAAACAAAATTTCAGCTATTACTTTTTTAGGTTACTTAAATGCTTACAAGCTCTGCTATTTTCCCTACAAGTAAAAAAAATCTAAGAAGAGTTTCTTGGATCAGCTGCCTTGATCATCAATGTATCCAGGAAGAGTGAGGTTTGCAAGTCTTAAATTGAAGGATTAAGTTGCACTTTCCTAATTTAATTCAAAACAGATTCGGTATCATCTTCATTTCATAGAATTAAAAAACCCCTAAAGTCACACTCTGCTTAAAAACTATACCACCAGGAGTCTCTGCTGTGAGCGTTATAAAAGTAATCCCTTGATAACAGATATTCTCGCTGTCTGCCACTGCTTGAGAAACTTCATTAACCTTCAATATTCACAACTTATTCTGAAAAAAAAAATTAGAATATCCATGTTCTCTTCTTTCATACTGTGCTGAGCTGAAGCTATGTAGCTTACAGAAAGTGAAGGAATACTGATGATAAAGGAGAGAAAAATGACTTGCTTAATTGCAGTGGTAAATGGTAGTTTGGTCTTACTGGAAGAGCATGCAGAAGAAGCCAGGAAATCCATTTCTATGCCTGACTCTGTCATTGCTCCAACTGAAGGTTAGCAAGCCTTTTACAAAGCTGAAGTTGAATTCCTAGGTTGCGTGTACGCTTCGCAAGAGAGCTGGTGTAAGCTGGCATGTGTCTGAGTCACTTACTTGTTGCAGAGGCACAACAAATGATGTTAGGCAGAGAGAAAACCAAAGAGGTAGTGAGTAAAGAAGACCAGTGCCAAGATTTCTGACCCATAAAACAGGTGCAAAAATTTCATGACAATTGCTTAAGAAACCCACTGACCAACAGTTTGCTGATTCTTTTACTCCATCACTGATTTGTATCTCACCTTCTTATCAGATAGACTGGCACAGGGGAACTATAACTTACCTGGGTTTGCACAGCTAGAAAGCGAGACACATCGATCCAGTCCAGATCATCTATTTTCCATCATAATTATTAAACACAGATGTTACTTGATGCCCTTTTTACAGCATGCATTGAAATGAATTGAGAAAGGCATCTTAACTGTGTGGATTTCAATCCAGTCTGCAAGTGATGAAAGGATTTTCATCAATTTTCTGCAGGCTACTATCTCACAGAACCACAGAATTATTAATGTTATCATTTCCCCACCCCCCTCTTATGGCTACAAAAGGATGAATTTCCATACTCTCAAATGCATTCCATGGCATCGCTGGGTAGTTGGGACACCCTAAAGGTACTTCACTCTGCACAGATACTGTGCATAAAGAGATAAATAGAAGATCAGGCAGAATTATGGAAAGTCCTTTTTCTCGTCTCCTGGGATGATGCCAAGCCAATTCTACATCACTGCCCTCAGAAAGATTTGCAGCATTCTGCTGCTTCTGGAGAGAAAATTAATGATGAGAACTGCCTGTCTGATAATTCACCTGGCACAAGAGCCTGGTGCTCAGAGATGAGAATCAAACCAGAGACTCTTTCTCCACCCAGAAAATAATATTCTTCACAAAAAATTGTCTTTGAAATGAATAATTGTCTCATCACTCCTTTCAGAATGCAAACAAACCTAATAAAATGTTAATCTGTGCATTTGGCTGGTTTAGGATTGAATAATTGTGCCTGTTGTACTTTTTCCTGTCCCTGATTCCCCCTCCATCCTTCTTCCATCTTTTACTGCAGTTTCCTTGAAATAACTTAGCTTTTGAGAACCTGGATCTAACAAAGACTTCTATTGCAGCAAGTAATTGTTATATTCAGCCACTTCTTTCATTTACTTAGATCTAACCCTCCTCAAATTCAATGACTTTTTTAGTCACTATGTCCTGGAAACTGCTTACTTAAAGTTCTTGCTGAGTTCAGAGTTTCAAGATTAAGATCATAAAATTGTGATAATCAGCAAGGATAACTTTTCTTCACTACTACTGTAAGAGGACTTTTGACAGAACTAAAATAGCAGAGCATTTCACTCAGTGGCAGTAACTGCGGCAGTGGTTTGGTTTCTTCTTCCACAGGAAGGTAGCCATAGTACAGCCCACTTTCATGTCCTACCCAAGCTCTCACTGATGTCAAACCAGCAACAGGAACATCTGAGCAGCATATGGAGACAAAAACCACAGGAAAAGGAGCCACAGACTGCCATGACAAGTTTAAATTCCTTGTTTTTAAGGGAGAGACTCAACAGAAGTAAAACTGGTTTTGAGAATGATGATTTCCAAACCTATTGTTTCAAAGCACAAACAGTCTTGCCTGCCAAGATTCACAACTAAACAACATCTATTAAAACCACAGATTAAAAGTTAACGAGAGGAAGGAGGTCCATGCTCTTTTGCTGACCCTGCCCCCAGGCCAGTTTGATCAACTTGGGCAAGGCATTTCACATATGTTTTTAATTCCATTTACTCGCCTATGAGCTGGAGGTACTGTCATTTATGTTTGTAGCAAAGACCTATAAAAATTTCTGAGAGCCACAGAGGAAGAGTGCTATATATTTATAAATCCTACATTTCTATAAGCGAATATAATAAACTCTTAACCCAGAATCAAAAAGTGATTATGAAAATGCTAATAATAATCTAGAAAGCCATAAGTAAACAATTTCATAAATCATGAGACAGTTCCTTTGCAATTAATGCAAAATTTACTTTTATGTAGAACTTTCCATTTCAGTCATATATAGAAATAGCACATAAAGGATAATTGTGCTAACGATAAACTTCAAAGTTGGCCCTGCTTCATGGTACTTGGCTCCACTATGTTTAACCAGTGCACTATGTTTTGCCCTAGCACTATGGTACAGAGGAAAAACTCAAAACTGAACAAATAAACAAAAAAAGAGAAAAGAAAAAGCTCCCTCCCAGATCCAGTGCCTTCCCCACAACCACAGGGCAATGAACTGTCTCAGGGGTTAACTCTAATCCTTATTTTCCTCAAGCTGTCCCAACTCCTACGTATTTCCCAGTTCATAAATGCCTCAAGCTAGAAGGATGGGATCTATTTCCAATATAAACTCTCATTATGTTCACTACAGAACAAACATTAACAAGAAATGCTTAGTCTGTCTCATAAGGCCTATCATAATTGTTCATTTTAATGAATAAAGTAACTCAATATGTGTATATAATTTAAACATTCCCACTTTATTTCTCACCGCCACAAACATTTCTATAATGAGCTATTTGTTCTGAACTAAATTGTTCTGTGCAATGTTTGATTAAAAGAAAAATCAGTACAAAAATAATTACATTAGTGATAATTAACCTACTTGGGGAAAAAAAATGGCCACGTTCCCTGATACGACTTTCATAACTGTGCCATTAATTTCATGGACACATTAGAAAACAATTGTGGAGGATTGTGCTCAGATTTATTGCCACCTTAAAGATTGCTTTTAGACTCTAGTTACTAAGTCAGCAGTTCAAACAGTTTTTGTATGTTCAACTTTACAGATAGCAATATTTGTATGACATAGCTCTTAGGGTTTAGCTATTAATGTTTTGTAATTAGTTTCTAAATCCAGGGCTTTAACATGCTAATGGTTTTAAGCTAAGAATATGTCAATAACACATAGTTAACAGAGCCTTCTGCAAAATATCAACCAAAATCCCTTCAACTGATAATAGCAATGATAAGCCAAAGTACAGATAAGGATGCAAAGCTACTCCACTGGCTTGACCAGGCAATGTAAAGAACGCGTTTCACCTCATACTGTAACTTATTTCAATTTCACTGCCTGCATGGAACTGACAGAACAGCCTTAAGACAAAAGCAGAGCCTACAAGGTGAAGAAGGCAAAAAATCCCAATAGTTTCTGCTTGCCACAAACAAACCACTGCATTCTGAGCAGTGCAGGTATTGTGCATTTTCAGGATATGCAAAAAAAAAATTCCCAGAAACTACAAAAACTCTATTTAAACAGAATGATGGTTTTCACAGTGGTAGCTCTGCTCTGGGTAACAACTGCACCCCTTCCCATGGGAGCCAAAGCTGTGGTTCCAAACCAGCCCCTCCATAGGATCTGGCTCTGCCTGCCCTTATACCCCTGGCTCGGGAGTCATCCTCTTCACTTGGGCACTTGCAGCACAGGTTTGAGCTCAGTTCCACCTCAGCACCCTGGGATGAAGTTAAAACTGAGCTCACTCCTGACTCTTCATTTTCTTACCGTTTTGTGGCTTTAAAATCAAAGTCAAAATCCAGCTACTTCAAAGCAGCTTTTAAAATCTGTGCTGGGTGGAACTAGGGCACCTTAACCAGCAGCCCCCAAACCCCAGAGACAGCAGTGTCTGAACCTGACCTCCAGCTGCTCTCAAAGCATCTCTGCTGGGATGGGGGTCCTATGGCCCCAGCAGCGCCTGGGAACCCCTGCTCCCCACAGAGTATTCAGAATGTGGTCCTGAAGTTCTGCAGCTCACCCCTGCCTCATAACAGCTGCTTTTCCTCCCTACTTTCAGTGCCGCTCCACAGAAACGCTTCATCAGCGAGATGGAGCATCAGCCTGGTACTGCCTTCTCCTGTCACCAGGGACGATGTGGTTTGTGTGAGCAAGCGAGTGTTTTTAGGTACCTTGGGACACTTCAAAGAAAGCTACTTTAGAAGAAAAGCAAAATCTCCTAAGTTGTCCTGCTCTGCTGCATTAATTATCTTAAATCTCTCCAATCTTTCTTCTTTATAAACAGAAGTCAAATGTCCTTATGTACTTTTTGTTCTCGTTTCTCCTACTGCTGCCCTTCGTGTTTCTGCTGTAATGGTATAGCAAACTGCTGTGGGAACAGTGTCCTGTGCATAAACCACAGAACAAGCAAATCACATCTTTCTAATTAAAGGTGATGGAAACTCATCACCTCTCAAAGTCTTCTAGCCAAAACCTTGCAATTTTAAATTGTCAGCACAAAACAGAAACATCAAGAAATCATGACAACATTCCCATAATGCCAGACCCACATCTTCACACCTGCTGGTTCAGATACCTATTAATGAGCAAAACTCCCTCAGGATCAGCCTCACCCAGCTCCAATTTCTTCCTCTCATTAATGCTATGACAGCTCCTGGGAAGCCCTGGCATGGGCAGGGATCCCACAGTGCAAGCTGATGTATGAACACGTGCTGAAAATAACTTTCCTTAAAGCTTTTCGAAGGCACTGGACTGGCTGCCCCATTTACTCCTGTATGAGGAGGAGGGGGCTGCTCCATGCAGGGGGGAAACCTGGTACCCTGTGCAAGGCTGGGAGATGCCTCAGACCTGCCCTGGGGCTGCATCCATCCCTACTGCTGTCCGGTCTGGCATAAGTGTGTTTCACTGCATAAGGGCAGAGGCTTACCCTGCAAGACTGGAGGTCAGACATCTGTCTGCACTTTTTCCTAGTAAGAGAACTCTGATTTCATATTAGCATCTTTAAGCCCTGCAGGTGAATTGGGAGTGGCCTTTTCCCAGTTCAACTCTTCTCATACCAAATGTTCAGCTGTCTGTTACCTATCATGGGTAAAAAGTCCCCCAGCACTGGTTTTTGCTCCCTAGATTAAAGGACAGCTGGTATTCAGGTATGGGTATAAACATCTGCATAGCATCTGTGTCGTATTGTACTTAACACATTACATCAACCATGATTTAAACTTCAACTAAAAACATCGTTTTTTTCCCTACACTGTAACTCCTTTTTTGGTGATCTCATAATAAGCAGTTCTTAAAACTCATATAAACCTCATTTTCCCTTTCCTAATCTTGCTTTCTCTTGCATTTAGTATTTGGCATCATTTTCTACCAATCTTACCTGCTTTATGAACGCCAGAAGCAACTTACACTGAGCACTTATAATGACATCTTTAACAAGATCCAAAGGCTATTTGTTCTACATTAAAGCAAGGACATTTTTAGCACAAACCCTAGAGAAAAATGCTTGATCTACAATTTTTGCAAAAATGCTTATTATCATACATTTCTGTTGACACATAATAAAATTGAAAATTAATTATTTTAATGTTTTTATATCGGACTAGAGCTTCATGCTGTCTTCTCACTAATGGAAGGGCATGGACCACACGTCTTCAGTATTCATCCTGCATCCCCTGTGTAATTTTATTTAATTACAAAAAGAGCATGTTCTTCCAAACATGCATTCATAATACACAATCCTTATCTATTTAAATTGGTAGGTTGGAGCAAATCTATCTTCTGAAAGCAGAGGTAATCTGAGACAATTTTTCATCCTTAACTAAGTGGCTTAGAATGAGAGCAGCTGTAATCAGCCCCAAACCCAGGAGTGAATGGCAGGGTGTTCGGGGCGTTCTGATGCTGCCCTTTATGTTGTGCTTCCCCATTTTTTTCCCAGCACATCTCATTATCAAACTGGTCAAAAGAGAATCCACGCTAATAGTCCTTCTCCATATTTCACAAAACAGACTAAGCTCGTGGTGCTTTTAATATTTCACATGCAGAAAATAACATCTCCCACATGGGGAGCAACACTGCCATTCTTACACGCTGGGCTCATTTCAGAGTATCATCTATTCATCTGAAAATTAATAAGACCAGTCCTCACTGTCTATCGCTGTTCATTCTGCTGCAGCCATTTTTTTACCCTCAACAAACAACAGATATTTTTAGGAGAAAGTTTGGTCTCCAAGTGCTTTCCTTCAACTCCTGCTACAACCCAGCACAGGGCAAAACCTGTGGAGCATAAATTATCTGACTTTTTGTTTTTTTTTGAAGGGTGCTCTAGAGACATCCATTGTCAGGGGAGGAAAGGAAACCCTGTTTCATGGAATTAAATAATTTACATGTCAGGTTTCAGCTTCATATAAGGAAAATGCCAGCTCACTGTGGAACCAGCCTGGAATGCCTTAATCAAGTGACACTCCCACTGATTTCAACCAGAGCTTTCTTTCAGTGAGGAATGATGGACTGGTGTTTAATTGTACTATAAATCACCTTGAAATCACTAGCTGGTTACTTATGAGGCACAGCTATGAGAGGATTTACCCTAAAAATGGTTAACACTGTTAAAACCTTTTTTTTGGTGGTGGTGGGGGAGAAGATCTAAGTGATGTGGTGCTGAGATCATGAAAAATAATAACCTCTTTTCACTCCAACTACTGGCTCATACTGCATAGACCACAGACAGCTAACCTGCCAATGTTGAAGTCTACCAGTGTCAGAAGTCCTGCAAATCCATTTATTAGGTGCTTTACCCCACTCTCAGGAAGAGCCATCATTTTCCTGGCTCAACACCTGCACTTCTTAGCAGCCCCCTTAGCCAGACCCCTGCTCACTAGGATTCTCCATAAGAATCACCAAAGGAACTCTCTGCTCAGTACAGGGCAAATGTGGCTCTTCAGAGTCCTCTGGCTTGGCCTGATAAAGATGCTGTAACAAAAGGCAGTTCCTTGCCATGAAGGTTTGCAGCCATCCTCAATTCAGACAAGCACTTTAGCATTACTCAGAGAAACTATTTTTTCCTAGATTGAATCTCAGAAACAGCTACTTTTTACTTTTGCAAATGTTTCAATAGATATTCTTCTCAGGTATCTGTGGAGAGGAAAGATCAATGATTTAAGATTGGCAGTGACTGACAGAACTGAAAGCATCAGACATCTTTTACCAATAAACAGCACAGTAGCCTTCATGCACGGCAGTGCCTGAAAGCTGATTATACAAGCAAGGTGATAAGCACTTTGCCTCAGCAGCCGTGAGGCACAAAGGATGCACAGCGCTCAAAATAAGAGCTATGCAGAAACACTTTTACACATACCGTCTCGGTTCATCTTTACAAACAAACCTGCTAAGTCAGAAACTCTTTCTTTGATTCCAGCTACAGATCTAACTATTCTAGGAGAAGATCACCCTCCTTCATTTGATATTTATATTAGTTTAAAGGTATCATTTAACTAATAGGCCAAATGAGAATCCCCAACCAAAACCAGAACACATTTAGTCATGCTGCGCAGAAAGCAAGATATTTATGTGTGTGGAGACTGTTCTCACAGAGAATGGGTATTTGGTACATGAGCTCTGAATAACTCTGAAAGATACAGCAAGGCCGTGAGAGGACCAAGGAAGCTTAAGCAAGCAAGATAAGAAGCTGCAATTCACTGAGTGATGAGAACTGTGGACTGTTGGCAAGCGTTTGAGGTCAAGTTCTCACACCTGTGCTTAATCAATTATATGTTAGTCACTAAGGGTCTTCAAGACAAGTATCCAATCATGATATGCCAAATTGCTGTAAGTGTGTGTAAGCAATCGTATATAAGGAGTTAATGCTTTGCAATAAATGGCTTTTTGTCTGATCATATTGGTCTCTGACTGAGTCCATTCCGCGGCATATGTGCTTCACTCAGGAGAACGTAAACCCATGCATTCTCAAGGTTGAGAAAACTCCTGCCATTCCCCTCTCATGTGATATTTCATCCAAAGAATGCCCCTTAGGGCTAGATGCAGCATCTGTCCAGCACTCAGCATCTGTGTATCCAAAAAAGACACCAGGAGGAATGTGCCATAAGCTTACACACCAGCTTGCTGTCCCCTCTGTGAACCAAGCTCCCAGAAACCTCAATCTATAATGCCAGAAAACACCAAACCACCACAAAATGCTGAGACTCATTTAAACTTCTGCAAAGGGACAGTCAGAGACTATTACACTCCTGGCTATGAATAAAGTCCTGGTGCCTGAACTCAGTAAAACATCCTTTTTCAAGCTATTTCTCATGGCACAGCCATGAGCTGACCTTACTTAAATTTTGAGAAAAAGATTAGCCCCTTATGCTTGTTTATCTCTGACTATGAGCTAATAATGTTTGGTGAGGTTTGTTTTTTTTTCCCTGTTGTTTAGGATTGGGAAAAAGGAATACTTCTACCAAATCCAGTGTACGTCCTTCAAAGCGGAAAGGGTAATAACTAGAGATGTACCAAACGGCATGTGTGTAATTTGGATAGCATTTATCTTGAAGTGCCTGCCAACTCAAAATGCTTTAGTTTATTTATCCTCCTAATTCCCAAGCTGATTCAAAGACCAGTATTTTCTAGTCAAATTATTTGGTCCTGGTTTTCCCTTTTTGAAGAATCAGCATCAATGGTACAGTAATTTTCTCATCATGTCTGGTGTGCATGGCATAATGACATGCAGGCTGGGGAAGCAAGATGAAAGAAATACAAAATTCTGAGTGAAACTCAGTACCTAACTCATTTAGGCCCTAATTAGATTGCTGCAGCGTTATTAATACTATTAAATTATCTTGCTCAGGTTTTACTCAGTCAATTGGTCTCTAAAAGAACTGTAGATGGTACACAGAAAATTAAGGTTGGCTGATGGGACTTTAATTATCCCACACTTGGGGCCAGTCTCCCATCACTGTACACACGTCTCCCTGAGAGTGAATGGGAGAGGAAAAGGAGAGTGGTGTGATTGTGGAAGTGGTTTGCTGCAGGGGGAGGTGGCCAAGGGCTGACGATGACATCTACTTCTGCTCCAAAGCTGCAAGGGATGCTGGTTTGGTCTTTGCAGAACTACACAATGCAGCAGGTAAAGACAAAACACAACCCCCCCACAGCCTAGGTTGAACAGGAAGATCATTCAATGGATTTAGACTCTCAGTTAATACTGGCCCTCCAATCACTTCCTACCTGAAATGATGATGATACTGGTCTAGTTGAAATTCCACTGAAATTTTGCAAAAAATATCAGAGCCTTTTATTCTTTTTTTTTAATTAACCTTGCAAACCTGAGGAATTTTGTGCCTCATCACATTTTTTGCACGCTAAGGAATAAGAACACAACAGTTAGCTTCCCCCACACTATCTCTTTCCACCTCTTTGAAAGGTTAAAAAAGGGTATGAACTCGTACCTTATTCCCTCCAGCTGAGCACCTTGAATATTTAACCATTAGACATACTCCCAGCTGTGCACCTTCCAGTGCAGTGAATTTTCCTCCCTACTCCTTCCCACAGACATTGTAATGAATTCAGGAAAATTGTGGAGAGCATCCTGGTGTGCTCCCCTCTCCCAGGGAACATCTGGCAGTAGGTAGATGGATTTACACCCAGCTGAGGGGGAGACCACGTGTAAAACTCCCATGTCCTGAGTGAACTCAAACCTCATGTAACGGCGATCGAGGGGAAAAGCCTCCACCACCTTTTCCAGTTGTATTTTTGAGAGGAAAAGGGATCCAAGATCTGCTTTTACAAAGGGAGGTTTAAATCTGTCCTATCCTTCACCAGCGAGCCTAAAAAACAGACATTGCAAGAATGGAGTAAAATATCTAATTATAGTTACCACGGGGAGCCAGATGCTCAGATGCTACTTTTAATGGTCAAAAAAACACCCTCCACCCCATTAATGGTGCAATTAACAAGTAAACAAGGTTGTTTCATGGGAATCATTTAACACAGCATTTTCATATAAAATGTACATTTTCAGATTAGTGGAAGAAGAAGCAAATAAAAAAGGGAAACAGAGCAAATAAAAGGCTTTCCCTCATGTTTTAAGAGCAGGCTAAAAACCCTTTGCAGCTGTTTATTTGGGGCCATTATTGCCTATCATATGAATGATTAGCTTGAGACACATTAAAATACATGCTATAAATCCAATATGATAGTCTTGCTGCTTGTCAATTTTCTACAGAAATCAGTGTTCAGGAACTTTTAAAAACTGATTACTTGTGACCCACTCAATACATGTTCTCTGCCAGGAACCTTTATGCTTTGCTTAAATGTTGGAAACTCTGAGGACTGTTCACATTAAAAACATTTACATGCAAATTTGGTAAATAAAAAATGGAGATAAATGAGCAAGCTTTTAGCAGCTGTTACTAGTCACTGGACTACTGGTGTGACTGGAGGACCTGGCCCATACCTGTTGAGGATCTAGTGAAATAAAAACTCAGGCAGGTATTGTCCAAGAGCCTGGAATCCTGCTCGATACTCTGACTTCCACGTTTTGCACATGGAAAGCACGCCTCAACCCTCTAAACATGAACATCTTAACAGAAACCAATGTATTTCACTTGTCCTCTGCATACAAGTACAGTAAATGAAACCTTTTTTGCTCTTTGTGTCAGGATGTGCTGTGGATTTGCATTCTCTGGAAGATTTTGCTAGAGGAGCTTAACAACCAGCCCTCAGCATCCCTCACAGTGCAGAGCATGTGCTCTGCCTGTGGTATGCAGGATGGGTTCCCAGTTTCATCCTGACCTCTGGAAGAGTAATTCCAGATACTCACAACTCACAGAGACAGGAGTATTAAGCAACACCTTCTACCACACCAGACAAACTGCAAGAGAGAATATGAATTGAATAAGAAAGGAGATATCAGAAAAAAACATGACAAGGGTCTTGAAGGCTGCTTTGCTGGACTTGCTAGATGTGAACCTCCATGCTGCCCATACACTACCTCCAGGACAAAAGATTGCACTTATTTTGCAAAGAAAAAGACAAAACTTAAATGCATTTGATCTAGAGGCAGAAATGCAATCACTATATTGCTGATACTTCTTAGATTCTCGCTATTTTTCATGCACAGCCTTGGTGTATCCTGCTTTCTACCCTCAGAGCAGTGGAAGAGTAGCTGCTTGGCAAACAGAACAGCTTTGCTGCACTATATGCAGGGTTTTTCTCTGCGTAGCTGAGTGGACTTCTCCAAACACATCAAAGCACATCTGTCATTGAAAAACATCTGTTTTCAGGTAGTAAAAAAAAAAATATTTTGTGCTCAATAACATGTAAACGGACATTATTACTCCTGCCCAAGCCAGCCAAACCTGTTAAAAATGTGTAAAATATTCACCAAATATTTGCTCTTGAATATATTTTCTGACAAAAATACATTAGTCTTGCAAAAAAAGGATTTACAAATTGATGAGCGGGAGCAAAAACATCATCTATTTTAAAAACATAGTGATTTACTTTTTGGCCTTCTATTTCTTATGATACTCTCAGAGCATAAGTCTGCCTGCCTACAGGCTCATGGACATTTAAGAGAACAACACAAGATGAAGCAAATTCTAAAGTCACCAAGCCTTCTACTACGTAATTTTTTTCCATTATGGCTTTTATGAGTTCCTTACATTTCTGTTTTTTTCCTATCTTTGAAAAGACATGTAATAGATCTTAGATATTCTCCCAGCGTGGTTTGTTTTAGCATTTATATCCCTGCAAACATTTTACCTTGTGACACTCTCAGACCTCGAGGAAAATTATACCGATGCTTAGAGCTGCCAAAAGCTGATATAGCTTAATTCACTTTGCTTTGCCTAAGGTAGTACAGCTCACACAGTATACATTACTGCCTTGGCAAAATGGGTCAATAACAAAGAGGAAATGACATTTCAAGTCTTTAAATCCAAGTCTAAGCTAGCTTTCAAAGTGAGGTGTAAGATTTAACTATTGTCTTCTTACTCTTATATAGCTAAAAGCCTATATAGAAAGCCCAACCCACTGAATAACCCTTTTTCTTTTAAAAACCCCACAGTTTTCATGATTTTTAAGTGTGGTAAATAACACAGAGGAAAGGGGCCCACACTGGTCTGTGTCTTCTCTTGTGGATTATTTTCTAGTTCTGCAGAGAGTGGTGACCATGGCCATGTGTACTTGTTCTTCTGATGGCTTTGTCACCGCTATTCACACTCAACCTTAGCAAAGCCTCCTAATGCTATATCAAAATTGCCACCCTGGCAAGATTTCTGGTTCACTTCATACAAGGCCTTGCTGCAGAACAGTTGCACAGGACACCCACCTGGGTACTAGCTGCCATAGCACACATTCCAACTATGTGCCCATGTTACATACTCTTCAGCTTTCTATTTCATCTATGGCAATGTTAATGCAGACAGCATCATGCTGCTCCCAAGATTTTCTGGTTTAATTTGGCAATACAAGCCAAATATTCAGCATGAGTGTAATGAAGGAGACTTGGAGACACACTGAGATTCTCTGGATTATGGCATGCATTACCTAACACTTTTTTGAAAGAAAGCATAAGTACTAGCAGGATTATCTGCATTTATTGATGATTTTGATGAGTTAACTCTCTTCTGTTGTTGTGCTGCTTGATTCACACAGTTACTATCATGTATTCTGAGGTTGTACCCTTATCTGAATAAAAATTATTTACAGCAGCCATTTCTAAACCTAATGTATCAGAACCATCTGTGGTACTACAAACCAAAAAATTGGGTTTATTCCAAGAGCACTTACCAAGTCAGGCTGTAATCACAGCTTGTGAGCAGGACCTGCATGATTTCAGTCCTGCTGCCTGTTAGCATACATTTTAGAGACCTGATGGAGAAGTAAGGAATTAGCATATGGTCATTCAGCGGGCCAGTGGTTTGAAAAATTCCCTTCCAGTTGGCTGAAAGTTAATTCCATAAGTTAAGATAATTAAAGGTGTTCATGCCAGTCACGGCTGACATGAGCAATGAAAGATTGCTGAATCTAATGACAGAACAAAACAAACAACATCTATTATTACAGTATACATTATAGTTATTGACATGTTGGTCATAGTAAGTCACTAGCCAAAACATGTAATTGGGATGTATTTTAGTAACAGCCTGATGTAATTATTCACCTTTACATTATAACTGGACTGCAAACACAATTTGGCTGTGCTCAATAGGGTCTAATGGAGGCTGAGCTCAGAAATGGCCAGCTATGGCAGTGAGCTCTGCAAACAGGCTGCAGACCTTTCTGGAAGGATTTATGCTGTGAAATAAGTCCTGTGAAGCCAGGCACCCACAGCCCCACGAGTGCAACTGTTGCTGTGTGTCTGATGCAGGACTGAAAAGCAGGTGGAGGAACAGTATCAGGGTCAGGGAAGGAGAAGATGCAGTGTCAGTAACAGTGCCACAGGGGAAGTTTAATTCATCTCAGTGGGGTATAAACGCCTGAAGAAGCATCCCAGATCTTTTTTATGTACCATAAAACTAGTTATTTTGGGGAGAATAACACTTCCAGAGTGCCTTGAGAAGATAAGGAATGCCACTGCATAGCAGCTAAAATAACTCATATTTTTGCAGCTATCAGAAATCCTGTTACTTCTGGATGCAGCTACATCTCCATGTAAGCCAATGCACTGTAACATACACCTAATGAAATCTAAGGGTTTAGCCAATTTCATTAAAAATGTAAATAGTGCTAATTTTCAACAAGTGGCTGCAGCAGCTGAAAGCTCTAGGTTCTGCATTGACATACGAAAATAAAACACGTTAATCATGCTTCTTAAAATCTTCATTTAAATTAATACCCTGACCTCATATGCTGAATGAGTTTAATGAGACTAACACCTGAATAATACATTCCTCCTGTCAACCCATCAGTTCACAAGATTCTAGGCTCCAGGTTGTAAGAGAGATGTGTTATCTTTGTTCCAGATACTCATTACAGTCTGTAACAGGAATAGGAAATGACACTACAAGGGCCAATTTATGTGACAATAACTGAAATGAGAAGTGAAATGGATACCAATTTTTATCTATCTTGATGTAATCTTTGAACCATGATTTTGAGCTTACTCAGATGTTGCAAGCCAACCAAATCGTACAGATTATATATTGCAAAGGTCTGTGCATGGATATACATCCATCCACATATACACATGTAAAGGCATGTAATCACACCTTTTTATACATATTTGCAAGTAGAGGGGTTGTGATTATACATTACATGCATAAAGGAGCTGGAACTGATAATGCTATCAATAATCATACTTACACACAACTACACTAAGGTGAAATCAGTTAAGATGAAATTTTCTAGCTTGGCAGATGCCAAATATCTCCTTCTACATCTCAGATAAATACATCAAAATATATTATTTTAAAAGCATCTGAACAACCATATGGTGATTCTGGTGAAATTCTCCCATCCCTTGCGATATGAAGCAGAAACTTATAGTTGGTCAGGTATGTGTCCTTTTGCTTTTCTTCTACAAGAAACTGGGGAAATCCCTGGCAAATTTGTATCTGCTTCAGCATATGCTCTGAACATGCTCTACATTAAAAACAAAAAACCAAAAAACCAAAAAATAACCCACCAAAACAAAGCCAAAACCCAACAACAAAACCAAAACCCAATGAACAGCAATAAATTTTGAGCACATTATTTAGGAAAAATACTGCCTGTTGACAGGATATTCCTAAGCATAAAACTTCACTGAGTAGTTGTTTGGATCTAATTGCCATCCTGAATATTTACTCCCAAAAGTCAGGTACCTGTAGCTCTCTTCCCATAAGGTAAGAGATTTAATTATTCTTTTCATTAACTTGCTATTCATAACATTTATCTCCAAACTCTATAAGAGAGATGTTTATGGCAGGTAAATAGATTAGTCTTAGACCAAACAGTTCCAGTAGGTGTTGAAGTCAGCAGGACCTACGTAAATTGCATAGATAATTACAAACGTACTTCATATCTTTATATTTATGGGGAATTGCAGCATGGAAGTTGCACCATTCTCTTTGCCAATGACTTGCTGTACAGCAGGCCCTGCCTGTGTCAGGGTCAGCAATGGCTCCCTGTCCTCTGTAGTGTGAAAGCTGGCCTCAAGCTATGTGCACTTACTTGCTCCAAGACTAGACTCTGAGGTACAGGAATGTTACTTGCTTTAAAGCAAGACACTTTTTTCCATCCCACTTTTCATGCTTCTCTAAAATACTGGTCCAAACCTACAGTGAAGAAAACAACATAATACCACTATTTCCCCAAGGAGGAGGGAGTTACTAATAAGTACACAGCAATTTCCTTCGCGACATATAACATGAGCCAGGATTTATAAGGGGAGTTAGATCTACATAACTGTGTGTTTCTGGAACCATATTGATAATTATCAATACTATTAATCTTCTAAGCACTTGTTTAGAAAGATTGCAGCAATATATCACTTATTGCTGGAGGAAATTAATAAAAGCTGTAGGAATTACTAAGTAGCCAGCCTTCCCGACACTGCATGCAAAACGCCCCGTTTAACCGGCAGTCATGTTTCAAGCTGTACACTGCCTCATGTGACTAAACAATTTACAATTCAAGGGCACATCTATAAAACAATGCAGAGCTTTGTTTATCTCTGCACACGGTATGTTTAGACACCTTTAATATGTATTTGTTTCTGTTTGCAAACAAATTAATTAGAAATATATTTTATCCGGAGCTTACAGTTAACCCTGTCTGATGCTTTGGAAGTTTAAAGTAAGAGCTACTTGAAATCTCCACAGGGTAATAATGGATGGGACATCATGTTTTCCATCCATAGCATCATGTTTTCCATTCACAGTCAAGAATACACCTTCTTCAACCATCCTGAAAATGTGCTGCAGCATCGGATCTGAATCTGAGTGCCGAGCAGTACCTTTATGAGCCATAACCCTGAGCTGGAAGAGCGCGCTTGACAAGCTGGTGATGCCAATGTAATTAAAGCAACATGATGCACCCTATGCGGACACTAATAGGCTAGAAAATACAGCATTAATTAGACAATCAAACTGAAAAAAACCCTGCACTAGCTTGTATTAGGAAGAGATCCCTCTCTAATGGCAAATAAATGGGTCTCCTGTAACCATTTCACTACCCACAAAGACAAGCCTGAAGGTGAAACAGGGCACCATGTTCACCACCACGCTGCAAGTTGTGGAGGGCTTGTATGAGATGAACACCGCATCTCAGCTGGGTGCTCCACCACGACTGAGGCAATAAGCATGTCTCCCATGGAGAGCTTCCTTTTCGGTATTCAGTCAAGAACTCCAGTCCATCCTGTAGGATCTCAGTACCCCACAATTCACTTGTTACCAATCACAGAAAGCAGCATGAGTCCATTCACAGGAGCCCAGGCAGGTATCTCCAGCCTGCTCACAGCTCTGACATATTCAAATCAGGACTAAGCCACTCAAACTGAAAACCTTAAACAAGCTCAGCCCTTTAATGACCCCTAATAGCTAGTCAATATGAAACAGCAAACAGGGTAGAGATGGAAGAAAAGGCAAAAATTCTGTCTTTTAGTCAAATAAAAGTCTGTCACTCACTTCAATGACAGCTGTATAGCTTGTCCAAATCCAGTACCAGCCCACTTACTGGGCAGCACTTTTGCATAAATCACATTTTTAACAAAAAAATATTAACTGTAAGAGTAACTTTACTTTTCATTCTGCGTAACTGTTGGGAATTTCTAAATTTTGCTGTCACTCTAGAGCAAAATTTGAAGGAAGCAGAACATATGTATGCTCTGCCTCTCTCTCCATCTGTCTGTACCAGCTTCCTTCCTAATAACTTCTGAACTTGCTGGCCAGCTTGAAGCATATTTGCTACAGCAAAGATTTCTGAAGTCTGTGTCTGCAGGATTAGTAAAACTCAGTGGATAGTTAGCAGAAAGGTTCATCCAACACTGAGTATCTCTCTCACCCTTCTGGTTTGGCCAGCCAACCAACCAGTTAGCATAGGTGTAATTCAAAAACAGGCTGTTACTTGCATGGCAAATGATGCAGGGGTGTGGGATGAAGCAGGGAAATTATGGAGACAACTATGGGGAAGCAGTCACAGGGAACATGATGGAGAGTGCTGCTGACATATGAGGAAGACAAATCCTTGGAAAAGTAAGATTCAACAGTTTCACAGGGACTGTTTATTTTTTTGACATTTCAGGGATACTTGCAGGGGTTTGGATGGGAAAACATGACAATAAATCTGGGACCTGCTGAGTTTACTCTGCATACAGAAAGAGAAGCAGTATCACCAAATTTCCCATGAGAACCTGCAGTTCCTCCAGGAGTGATCCATTTGTTTCTCCTTCAGGCACATCAGTTCCTCCAGGAGAGATGTATTTCTGTTTTTGTCAGGCACCTCAAAGCATTAGAAGTTGCACTCATAGAAGCCAGACATGTATCAGAGCTCATCAGCCAGTTCCTTGCCTTCTTCTACAGCCTCCTACTGAGCAACCTCAAAGTGCTTTACAGAGACTAACAAATAATGGCATGCATGTCAAGAAAGGATGTATTGTTACTGGATATATGATGTACATGGGATAAAACAGACCACGGAGATCTAATTACCTGCCTAAAATTCAAAGTGAAACATAAGACATGAAAACAGAAACTGTGTCTCCTGGCCATTCTGCCTTCATGTTTAAGCCACAGCATTATCCTCACTATTTTCTACTGCTTAAACACATACATTAGAGATCTAGTTATTGCTAAAGTAAACAAACAAAGCAAACAAGAACAACCCCAAAAAGCAAGTTACTAATTTGAAAAGTGAAACAACAAAAAAACAGATGGTATATGAAACACCTCCTTTTCCCCATGGTAATTTCCTCATTTTTCCCATTAGCACTTTCGGCTTTTGAATCATATTAAAGACAGTCAAAGTAGCTCTCACAATGATGCAACTGCCTTGTAATACATGAGTGTACCCTCAACACTAGCATAGTAAAATACAATCCTGGTTTCAGATGTTAATATTACTGTGGTCAATGGTTTTAGTGTCTAATTGCACTAGCTGTATCTTTGTTATTCAATAGGCCCTGGGGGCTGTGATACAGGATTTCAGTAAGGATGCAGCTGGCCAAATTTCTGATTCTAACATTTAGGACAAAGCATTTCAAATTGCAGGAGGACATGTACTATAAATATTGTACATGAAATTTGCATGCAGAAGGCTGAAAAGGGGCTGACAGGTCTTGACAAGATCTTCATAAAGAGGTAAAGGCAGGGGGTGCTCATCCATGACCTTGTATGGGAGGTGGGTGGCCATTCTGTAATCATAACTTCACTGCAGGGAAAACAAAGCACTGCAACAGTTTTTCACGGAATACTGGCCAAGCCATTTAAAATAAGACATCTGTTCATTTCATCCTTGTGTAGCAATCTGTGAAATACAGCCAAAACTGTTACTAAATCATGCATTGGGTACTAAGAAAGCTGTGCTACGCTGTTTGACATCAGGCAAGAAAATGTCATGATTATACTGTCCTCATGTAAAAACTACTTTATGTCCCAGGTTCACTGTAGCAAAAAGTCATAAGATATTTTCTTGGTTATCAACCAAATTCTGATCACAGATACAGAAATGTAAATCCAGGGTGAATCAACTGCAGTAAAGAAGACTCTTCCAGATACCAGTGTCCTAAAGGGACAGCAGATCCTGGCTGCTGTGTGTGTAGGGAGCAGACATCTGCCTTTACTTAATACTTCTGCCAGACATAAAAAAGCCAAGGTGATACAAAGATGTAGTAAAGCAATAATGATTAAGAGAAATATGCAGTCTCTGATATTTTAAGAAACAGGTTTGTAAACTCATAGTAACAAAAATAAAACAATCTGATATAGCATGCTTTAAGACTTGCAAGTATGTTAAGGATGTCTTCAGCCTAGCTACTGTCTTATGCAATAAAGAGAAATGTGAAAAGAAGTTATTCTGTAACTCCACATGAAAAAACCTGGTAGAGCCATCAAGATTAATGAGACCTGTGCCTTTCCTACTTCTGCCTCTCACTCCAAAATACTGTGAATGGCAAGGCAACACAGACTGTTGTTGATCAGACCAATGACAGACTGAACAGGAGCACTACTTCCAGGGATATAAAGTGGCAAAATATTCTTGCTCCTTCTTTGAATGAGAACAGTGGAAAAGAAGAAAACATTTACTCACCTGTGATGGTCTTCATCACTTTTTGGCACTTAATTTACCTACCTCATTTGAGATCTGGAGTGTCCCTACCATTAAGGCCTGCATCACAAGGCAGAACAACTTCTCTCATTTGTAACTGAGGAAATGCAGACACACAGATCTAAACAAGACTGCCCAAGATGACAAGTCTCAGAAAACACAGCGTTACTTCAGCATTTTCTAAATCAAAACTAGCGCTCTTGCCAAACATCTTTTGTTTCCCGTCTTGTGTTAGTATTAAAGAAATAAGAATTGGGGAAATGTATCCCAAAGTGTTATCTTCACAATAAGTACTGAAGACAAATTGTAGCCTTTGGTACTTTTTCCTGGGATGTCTTTAATAGCAGCTATTATTCTGGTTGTTTTTTTTTTACGGAATCCTTGACTTTGCTAAACTCAGCAATTATCTTTATTATTGTAAGAAAATACAAACAGGGACCATCATAGCAATACTAATCTATTGTGAGAAACTAGGACCCATTACAAATAGAAGGGAAGCTAGTGAGAGAACCTCAACTACTGATACAACCCTGTAGCCATAAGGACAAAGAGGTGAGGAAAGTGTGCTTTTTATGGAAACAATACAGCAACAGGAATACAAATCAAGCTTCACTAATTTATCTTTAAATTTTAATGAATCAGGATGTGTAGTTTATATAAAGAGGATTTACTTACTAAAACATTTTTACTTAAAAGAACTGTAAATTGCAAGTTAATATAGTTTTCCTTAAATAGAACATCAAAATTTGAAAAACACTGAAGGAGTGTACAGCAAAATAAGCCAAAATTCTAGCAGAGCAAAAAATATTGTGGTCAGTCTCAAAGACTGGACCCTTGGAAATCCAAATTATTACTTCATTTCACAAAAGACATAAAAACATTATTTGCAAAGGAAATCCAGCAGCAGAGGCAAGGAAGGAAACATAAATCACCAAGAATGGACAATGTTGGAAGAGGTATAATCTTGGGTGGAAGCTTTGATTGAGAGAGGAAAAACCTTCTGTAGCGATTGGCATTTCACTTCAGAAATAACTTGATTTTATTCAGGCTTTGTTGCTGAAGAGCAGTCAAACTAAACTGAAAACACTGTCCTTGTGATTTAATAACAATCTATAAGGAGTAAAGTAACTGTAAGGTTAAAGGGGCACCACTTCTCCACAAATATGAAGCTCAGTCAACTTGCACGAATTCAAGCAGGAAGCCTGAACCCAGGTCTCCAAAGACCTGATACAGACCATCCTTGTATGGACAAAGACAACACAAGAGTCTCCAGCTTTCTCAGCCACCAGTTATGTTTTTTTTTCATCTGGGAAACACCTAAGTGTCTTGAAGGTCTTTGACCACCTGCTCTTATGTGCTTGTTTTTCTTTAGGCGTCATTACAAAATAGCCATCTCATATGGATATCTTTGCTATGTGCTTAAAAGTAACACCAAAAAAGTGAGTCACTCAAAAAACGTTTATTTTGTTTCAGCTTTCCTAAAATTAAGAAAACTGAAAAGCATCTGCAAATGAAAGCCCATTGGTTTCAAACTGCAAGGCATTATTGCCTCATTTTCCAAGCTGGCAACTAGGGACTTTAGACACACAAAAGCAATAAAATTTGCATGATCACCTAATGTCTCTATTAGTCTGATGAGCTTTGGTACTCAGGGAACAGAGAAAAGGTTGCAGGACAGAGTAAAAGAAGATAACATACAAAAACCCTCAACACCATTATGTAGCTGTGAAGAAATAGTAAAGCTCCATATTAATTTTGCAGCATTCAGAGACAATATCTGACAAGAGAGAGCAAGCAAAGGATAAAACAAGACTCACGTTGAGCTGGAGGTCATCTGTCCACTGGCCAATGAGGCGGTAGCCCGGGGTACTGGTGTTGGTGGTGTGGTACTGGAAGATGTCGTAGCGCCCTGGGGCATCACCATTTTTGTTGAACATCACTGGAGTGCCAGCACTGCCTAGGTGAAGGAAACAAGACAAAATCCAACCAACACCAACTCTTTACAACATCCGTTTTATTTAGTCACAATTGAGAGCTTACAGACTGGCAATGTGTTTCAGGCAAAGGTAATCCATCACCCGGCCATCTAAAAAGGATACTTCAGAACACAGTGGCATCATCCTAGCCCTCTTCCAGAGATTAATTATCAGTGCCCAAACCTCCCAACTAAAAATAAAACAAAGGAAAGCTAAATCAGCCTTACTTCACTCTTGCTTTGCACAAAGCAAGAAATACCAGTGGGCTTTTCTTCCTGCCCTCCACCCTCCCTCCTGTCTCTCTTTCCCCAGGGAGTTCTTTAGTGAAGATCACTCCTGTGAATGAAGCCTCTAAACGATACCAACCCCCCGCCCCAAAAATATTCCATCTGCTTCTGAGAGATACTGCTGTCAGAAGTCAGCCCAGGTCTAGTGAATCTTGACTAGCATCCAGAAATAGCTTCCTCCTCCACAATATGTTCTTATTCCCATAATCAGCATGCAGTTGGGATGGAAAAGAACAGACTAAACTATAAGAAGACTGATCCTTGTGTACTTCATTATTTAGGTTCTTATGACCCTGACAAAGGCTAAGAAGTATCTCAGTCAGGAACAGTTCACGATCAGGTTCCTAAATTAACTTAATTTGCCATATACTAAGGTGACTAACATAACAAATGAAGCACAGGGCAAGCAACAAGGCAAGGATACCCCCCCAACCCTTCTTTTATTCCTGGTGCTGAGCAAGTCAACCAGCAACCTGAAGGTACACCCGCAGCCGAGCAATGGGACAGATGACTCGATATTCAGGTGAATTCTCACCAGAATGTCTGTATTTTATTACCATGGCATTAGATATGAACCCTTTCTTCGATGAGAATTCAAAACAGTGTTGCATTTCCTTAGATCTCTAGGTGAAAAAATTCAAAGGTGACATTTATTTCAAGACATATTAAAATAGGTTTCAGTGGGGTAGAGTAATATTGTGTCAAGATTGAAGATTATGACAATACTCCAGCATATCTATATTCAAAGCTTCTTCCTGCTGCACAACTTCTTTCTTTTTCCCTAAAGCAATGAAAAAAATCTCTCCTGTTGTACCATTGAACTTTAAGATTATGGTTTTCTTCATGATTCCCATTCTTCATTGAATTCCAGTGAGTGAAAAGAGATTTGAAGGAGTGAATTAGCATAGTTTCCATTCTAGCCCTGGTAAATTGTTTCCTGTCTATTCCTACAATCCTTCGAGATCAGATAAAAATTCAGTTCAAAGGCTGGTACAGAAAATCTTCCACTGAAATCTCCCCTCACTAGTTCCTTTATGAACGCTAGGCAGATACTTAATTGTCATTACAGATTAATGTAGTCAGAATACATTTAGTGAAAACACTTAGGGTGAATAAGAAGAAATGGCTGTAATTCCTAGGCTTTTCTGGAAAGTCAGCACAAATGGTAAAATGGGATTTAGCTAATCACAGCTCTTAAAAGGCTATATATTATTAGTTAAGCTTGGTTTTGTCAGAGCTGACAAAAAAGTACAATTCAAAGAGCAGGAGCTCAAGTGAGGCTCCCAGAATGCAACATAATTTGTGGATTCCCCACATCCTGACAAAACCCTGGCATGGACATGAAAGGTCTGTGTCTGCACATCAGCAGGCAGCCTGAGAGATGATGCCATCATTATAGCCATGCCAAAGTTAACAGTCTTCCATAAACTGAGGATAAGCAGCCATGAGCATGTCTATAGTCACCTTCATGGGCCATCAGCAACATCGCCCAGAACCCTCCCAGTTAAGCCCTGGCCACCCCACCATGTTGAATTGGGTAGAACCAAGCCTCTCCATTCCCTGCCTGGGCACTCAGAGGAGGTTACCCACCTGCCTGCAGATGGTGCTGGCAGGACCCCCATTCCCTTTTGGGGCAGGCAGTAGGCAACAAGGTTAAGCAGAAGGCCAATATGAAGGATAGGTGCTGTTATGGACCTAAAGAGGCCCTAGGGTGACAAAATATATCAGGAACCATCACTCCAAAATACACAATTTCTGTGTTTTGCAGGAACAAGACAGCTTTTTGTAGGTTACAATTAACTGTTGCTTTGTGTAGCTGCATGTAGACAGATTTCAGACACTGACATTTAAAATAACCCTTAAGGTCAGTGGATGCACTTGGATGCTGCAGTGTTTCAGACTCCACAGCAAAATGGCGCAATACAGCATTGTCTGCTGGGTCACCTCCAGAGACCCCCACAGGCACAATCCACTGGGACATTGACCTCCTGCATGGATGCGGATACTCGATAGTCAATAGTAAACACCTGCTGCTGTTTTCAGGTTAAATCACCATTTATGCATTAAAATTATACAGAGAAATGCTGTGAAAAGTCTGGCATCTGTAGGGAAGACGAGTATCTATAGAAACGCAAAGAACTGATAATCTCGGGTCATAAGTCAAGCACAAGTGTCCCATTTTCTGACTTTGAAGTTGGGTTCCCAGCCAAAGATCTGCTTAGTAAGTGCAAGCCTTCCTTAACCTTTGTGTGGGCTCTAGCGTATGCTTTGGAGCCCTTTTTGTACCGTCTCTCCATAGGGACCTGTCAGTCCTGTTTGAAATTGATTTAGTATTTCAGTCTCTACTCACAGTTCATTTGTGCACTTATGAAAATAATAAAAACTCATGTATGAAAGCCTCATTATAGAGAAGAAACAACATTTTCAAGCATGATCCTATTTATTATTTGACTTCTTGATCTTCTAATTATTAAAACACATGGTTGTTTAGTTGTTTTTTGATAATTTAGGATTTATTTTCCTTCTATTAGGATTTACAAGGATTTTGCTTAGCCCCAGAGAGCACTTTAGAAACTATTAGCCTCCAGACTGCAGCTTTTTGCTCATTCAGAGGCTATGACAATTTAATTCATCTTCAGTTCCCTGAAAATAAGCTGCCTTCTCACTACACAGACACAGAGAGTGTATGACACCCTTTCACTGCAGGATGCCTTCAAAAAAAGACATTACTGACTGAATTTGTAGGATTTCAGTCTCTTAATCACCACAAGATGAGAAATGAATTAACAGAAGGACAGGGTACTAGACAGGTGTGAATAGCTAAGGTGTTTCTTTATCATTCAGTTCACGTTTACTGCAGTTTGAGGACCTGAAGAGCTCATGCGAACAGTATTGTAAGTCTGACACTGACAAAAATACAACCACTTTGCATTTTGAGATTATCAGCATCTCACTGCACTTGAGGTTTTAAGTTTTCCTTACTTTGGGCTTTTTTGTTCTCAGTGTGGTGTGATGATATCAAAATGCATACTGAGGTCCTCATACAAATCCTGTCTCTCTTCATTAAAGCATTGCTTGAGCTCTTTCTGCATGAATGTCATTATACTTTTGCAAGGAAGAAAAGACTCTAAAAGCAGGTACAGACAGGATGATTTTAACTGCATGGTGACAAGGAGATCTATTACATGCAAAGAGGATCTTGAGCTCATGGGCTCAAGATGCCTGAAAATGGGCTACATTTTTTCTCTGTGACACACAGTTGGGACAAAGCACTCTCACTGCTCTGCTTTCTGGTTTTACTACAAATTTAGACAGAAGTCTCAGAGAACAGGATTTTAAGCATGGACTACATATTGCTTTTCAAGACCTAGCTTCAAAACCCCTGGAAGTGTTCAAAGTCAGGTTGAATGGAGTTTCAAGCAACTTGGTCTAGTGGAAGGTATCCCTGCCTATAGCATGGGGATTGGAACTGCATGATCTTTTAAGTCCCCTTCCAACCCAAACCATGCTGTGATTCTATGATTTTTATGTTTTCAGAAATGTGAATGTCAGGAAGATCCAAGGCTTATTGATCTGGTTCCACTCCTAGGTGACTTGTCCTTGCACAGCAGCCTGCAGGGAGGAGCACACTCCTCTGACCCTGCTCTCCCAGCCATGACATGATGGACAAGGAACATATAAGCACCAGCACCTGTGTTCCAGGAGCTCACAGATTTTATCAACAAGAATACACTACCCAGACCAACCAAAGCCTCTCTCACTGCTTCTTCCATTGCCTCATCCCTCTGCATTTTTCAGGCTGGCCTAATCCTTTCCATGAGTTTTGATGGCTGCTTATCCTGGGCCAGCAGGAAGACCAAGCTAATCTACAGCAATGCTGGGAACTCACTTTTATAAAATACCAAGAAGAAACTGGTTTCAAAGCATCCTTCCATACACTGAGGAACAAGCCCAAAGAGGGCTGCAGCTGAACACAGAGCCTGGGTGTAGAAACTCATGTGCACTTATGCACTATGAATGTCACAAGAAAAAGCTAAACTCTGCCCCTGGATAACCAACTGTAAAATAAATCGGTTCCTTCCCCACGGAAAATGCCAACACCCAGATAGCCAAGTGAAATTTAAAGGGTTTAAAGCTATCCCAGCTTTGCCACCATTCTCGTTCCCATGCTAAAAAGCAAACAATTACTTCAGTCCCTGTGCTGGACATGAATTACACATATAGAAGCAGAGAAAAACACTATATGGCCATGTAAATAAATCACAAATTGAGGGAAAAAATAATCTTTTAAAAGCCTGACCAAGGAAACTCAAATAAAGGAAACTGCAATTGGTGCAAGCCCGTTCCTGGACCTGGACATAAGGCAGCATTAGCCGGACATCCAGTTTCTCATAAATAATTTCTCAGCTCTATTAGAATGACTAGATGACCATTCAGCATCATTATATGCAAGAACTGTCAGGATGACCATGTGTGAGCTGCTTGTCAGTACTAAAGTGGCCCAAGTGCAATACTGTACATGAATGCTGTACTTTTACAGGAGCTTTGTCCTTTATAATTAACCTTCCAAAGTGAGGAAAGTAGAACTCCAGAACTCCCTCAGATCATCCATCTCAAAATTTGCTCCTGGCTGTAGTTAACACCTTACTTCACCTTTCTTTACTTCAAGGAAAGAAATTAAAATCTCCTCATATTCACCTTGCTGTTCATAAGATGATTTATACGGGAAAGAAAAATATCCTTGGAGCAAATTACCAAGCTTGACCATGAGATACCAGCTGTGTTCCTGCCTTTAAATCTCTCAGGTCCTACTGGCTATGTGTGGGTTTTGTTAAGTTTATCAATAAAAATGTTTATTAGTAGATTGCAGTAGGGAACGCTTCGCTGTGCTGCCCGAGGAGAACGTGAAGCTTATGCAAACCTCTTCCCAGGCAGCGACAGCCCTGGCTGCCTCACCCCATTCAAAAGGATGTTTTGTTCAGGAATTTCCCAAATCTGTTCTAAATATGGATTTGGAGGTCTAACTTCTGGCTCCTGGTTAAATCTCAGATCTCAGCCTTACATAGAGCTAAAGTTAGAGCAGTAAGACCTCCTGGTAAGTACAGCCACAAGGTTTATAAAGGAGAAATAGCACTAAGTTGCTGGAAGCAATCTGCTCTGGTGCCTGACTGCAGGTAAATATTTGTTGCATGAAACAACATTCATATTATGAAACTATATATCATGAAACTAATAAAATTACAGTAAAACATATAAAGGCATGAAAGTTGAGAAAAATTTAGGCCTTATTTATATAGTGCAGTGCAGGGAAAATGCATGAAAGCCAGTTGTACTGTCTGAAACAGTGGGTTGGTATTGCAGCCATCACTGCCACACTTGGGAAGCATAGGTGGATGTGATAAGCAGACAAAAAGATGAAGTGCTCCCACCTTCATTCCCAGGATATTTTGTCTCCTCTGAAGTCTTACTAGAGGAAGGAAGGTTGGAGTAACTACTCTGTCTAAATCACATAGGTCTGGCTCTGCAAGCAGACCTGGCCCTTTAAACTGTCCTCTCTCATCTCTTGAGCATGCATTAAGCTAGGTTCATATCCCCGTAGTTTTCTCTAGGTACAAAACCAACATGAATTAAGAGAAAATGAGATGTGTGATGCTAACAGACTTCTAGAGCTTCAATAGGATTACTTAGTCAGAGACAAGCTTAGGCTTTTACCCAGTTACTTCTCCCATAGGAAATCAGTCTTCTGGAAGGTATCCTAAAATAGCAGCACCAATTTCTGTCTTTGGGCAGTAGTAGCCTGTTTGCCTTGACCAAAAAATGAAAAAACATGGTCTTCTGTCACAAACTAGCATAACAATGAAAAAGTCTTGATCTGCACTAAGTGAAAAAATACATAAAGTGAAATTAAGTGGAAAAAAGTCACATGGGTCACCATGCTACTGAAGCAGTGGTCTCTGCTCACCGTTGAAGTTAACACTGCGGATGTACTTGAGCAGCTTCTTGCCTCCTGCGTGCTCCATCTCAGGGCAGACCCCTGGGTAGTCGGCACAGAGGTCCTTGTTCATGTGGTGCAGAGCATGTGCCATGGCATACACAGCATCGATCACAAACTGGACCTTCCCCTCCTGCTCATAGTGGGAGTCTTTGCCAATTCTCTCCTGTCCTGCATGTTAAAAACAAACACACACACACAGAAGGAAAGTAAGGAACAGCGATTTCCTGATATCAAATACAAATGAATCCTCTTAGAGCACATTTAAGAACTGTATGCTTTAGTCAATATAGTAAAAAAAAAATTAAGTTACAGTTTTACTAATTGAAACAAATCCAAGCTTTTCTTGATAGTAGGATAATCAACACTTCTTGCAAGTTATTCTACCATGGTCCAGAGAAACAAATCCTACCATAATCACAAACTTGAAACTAACCTACAGGGACTACCTTACAGAGAGAAAACACCAGACTCTGTATGCTCCCAAAGTATGTCTTTGAAAGAAGAAAGCATTTAAAATAAAGCACAGCTGGTATTTAAAGTCTGATGTTTTGTTCTGCTGCAAATCCCAGTCTCTAATTGAAAGACGGCCAGATTGAGGGAAGAAAGAATCACTTCAGAGATGCAACCGAAGGGGTGCTCCAGAGAACTGAGTGAAACATGCCTGCTATTAATGCCACCTCGGGTAGCTCAGTCTGTCTGCATTAACTATGCACCCCTCCTCTTTCGAACCTACAGAGACTTAAATGTCCTTCAGAATCCACTGATTGCCTTTAAAATGCTTTAGCAGCCAAGAACTCAAGGAATCCAAATGCTTAATGACATTCCAACCGCAACAGGGGAGAAGCAGTGGTTTTAGAGTCATTCCTTGATCACTGCAGCACCCAGCATGTTAGAAACTACAAATCCTCTGCCTCAGAGATCTTCCCATCCAACAGGCCCAGGCATAAGAAAAAGTTTGAGAGAAAGGAAGCATATTTGCATATGGAAACTTGGAACACAGAAATTAAACCACAAAGAGCCAAAAGAACTCAATGGCAATGACAAAGTATTTCAGGTGTTTGGCTCATGCCTTAACCATTCTCTCCCTCTCAGACTTGATATGGGTATGTAATATGACTGTAAAACCAGGCAAGAAAGTGGTCTTCTTGTTTTTATGGTTGTGTGAACTGCAACTAAGCAAACCAAACAGTATAGTCAGAGCTTGAAGAAGGCACAACAGAGAATCGGGAATCTCTGATTATTTATTTCTTTTTCATGACATTGTCCACTCACTTCTTGTTTTACCTTGTCCAAGTAACACCTTCACAATTCAATCTGTCCAGCTGAAAGATATGTGATTATACTTCCCCATCTCACCAGGGTTTTGTGAAACATAATTACTGCTTGTGAAGTGTTCTGAGCTGCATCGATGAAAGCAGCAGAAGTACAATCTATTCTTTTCCAAGGGTGGCCACACTCCACTTGTTTTACCTGCAGCATCACACTTATTTTTAACCTCACATCGGGCTTGATCACCTTCCTGCAATACCTGCAAGTCTGCCTACTGCCAGGAGCTCTTGCAACTATTTGAGAGACATCCAATCAAAGTAAATGTTCAGTTGGAGGACACAAGTGGGAGAAATTTCTTTGTTAACATCCTTAATTAGAAATAGGGTTGAGTGAATTTAAATCAGCTGATTGATACCAATAAGAAAAAGAAATCAGGTTCTTAATGAATGTGAGAACTAATGGCTTTTAACAGAGGCAAAAAGTCCATTTTCCTGTTGCTGCTCAGCTAAAATGTTTGTGCCAGCTCATGAGACAAAGGCAGTTTCCCACAAACAATCCTTTTTTTCTCTTGAGTGGATAGGAAGTCGATCAGAGCTACAAAAAAGCACAGAGAAATCACCACCTTGTAACAGAAATTCTACCAGCACAAATAATGTCTACATATCCATAAAAATGATTGAAAATAAGCAAAAATGTTAGCCCCCTTATATGAATATCTTTAATTATCCAAATTTTTCCTCCTTCTTTGGTTACCTCTGTAATTATCAAACTGCACCTTTGATGTCTAATCCACTCAACCTGCATACCATGTTTGAGAGACCCCTTATCACAGACCCTCAATTTTAAATCACAGTTACACTGGAAACATTGAAATCCTGCAATTAATTCAGTAGTGTAAGACAGCTTCCAAACTGTGAAGATCAACGTACTGTCCTTTTCATTATTTCACTCCCCTCTCATTGATTACAGAACTTACTACATTTCCAGGCCCTGACAAGGAAAATGCTTTTAAGTGGTTTCAGCTCAGCTAAATAACCAAATTAGCAATGGAACAGAAACGCACGCCAACGGAAGTGAATCTGGGATTGAAATGCTGCACACAAACAATACTGATTAGGCATATTAAGTTCCAGAAGCATGGCTGGCCAAATGCACAGCAGAATGAAAACCTTTAGCAGTGAAATATCTGTGAAAGGAACCTGAGCAAAATCCACTTAAAAAAAACCCCAAGAACAACGTTAGCAGTGTCCCAGTATGAAAATAATAAAGATTTGAAAAACTCGACAGAATTTCCAGCAACAAGAATGCTTTCCTGTAGTAGAAACAGCCATCTAGTTGAGTTTATTATCAAGAATTTGTGCAAAATAAATCCAGATACGTAGTCAAATCTAACTGCCCTCCCAGAAAACATACAGGAACTTATACAATTAGAACAACAGCTTGCTATCCTTCATCTAGAACATAGGTTACCTTTTAAAGTGACTTTATTGTAATTAGAAGTTTACCCCAAATTTCAACTAGAAGAGAACCTGCAAAGCAATTCCAATATTTTACACATGTCAAAAAGCCTCCAAACTTCAACAGTAAAAAATAAAGAAAGAAATTAAAATATCCAGTTGAGCAGTGCTCCTTCTAGCTTATAACAAACTACCACCATATTAATCCAGCGAGCAGCAAATCAGGCCCAAAGTTTGTTCTCAGACAGGAATAAACCTAGGTGATGGGCACAATTTTATTTCCAACTTCAATGTTACTGTGGCAATTATTTCCCCCTCCTTGGTTTAGCTGAAGAAACCAAGCAGAAAATTTTACCACTTGCTTCAGGACTAGTTCCTGCATAAATGGTTGTATAGAAATTCAGTTATTAATTATTCCTGGAATAAAAAACCCAGAAGTCATTAGCTTCTTACGGCCAAACATAGCAATACCAGTGCTGCGTATGCCTCCTGGCAAAGGGGTAGTCCTGAACCCACAGCCCAGCCCTGTTAGGGCAATGTGGACATCTCAAAGAAACAAAACTTGGTGCAAGAGAAAGAGCCAACAGATGAACTCAGGTGTTGGGTGCAGCAAGAAACCATACACCCTCCATGCTCTCAGAAGACACCAAAAACACAGAAGGAGAACATAAACCCCATTTGCACTATGACATGGGAATCTTCTGCTCCTCTTACATGCCCTGCTCTTTACAGGTTGCCTTTTTATCTTTTCCTTTTTAACTCGCCATAACTTGGTGATTTCAGAAGCCATGCGATAACATTATTTTCTTCAGCAATGAAGTAGCTGACACCTGAGACATATGCACACAAAGCAATTTCAAGAGAATGCACTTCTGCTCCATGGATTTGAAATGGAGTACCTTGGGATGTCAGGAGAAGGATGAAACACAAAGGCAATTTATTGACATGAGCAGTTTTTGCTTCCAAAAGATCTATTTGAAGGTGATGACAAATAATTTAACCTCACTTGTTACTAGAGTCTCAAGTGCTCATCATTATGATTCCTATGAGACTGAGCAGTTAGGTCTCTTGGTTCAGGCAAATCTTCACAAGAGAAAAATACTGCAACAAAGAGGAAAAAAAAGCCCCAAACTCAGAGTAGTGACAATACAGAGAGAAAGAGGTCCTCTTGTACTATCTCCTTCAGAAGACAGAAATTAAATGCAAGTTTAAGTACTCTTGGTCACCCTTTCTGCATCTCTACAAGGGTGACGCTTAACACCTCCTTGTATAGAGGAGAAGCTGACAAAATAGTTTTTCATACTGCATTTTCTCAGCATCTCCCCTTCAACTGATTTTTCTGGACTCACCACTGATCATAATGTACGGCATATGATATGATGTATACGTAGTATTGCAAGGACAATTTTTATCACATATAATTGATACAGATAGATATCAAAATCCCACTTCTTTGGTGCTTACATTAGTTGAATTCAGACATTGGTTCAGTTTCTGAAGGATTAAACACATTTTCAAAGGAACTTACATAACTGTGCTGCTAAGAACCCAGTGATAGTCGTCATTAGCAAGAGATTTAATTTAAAGATTGTGGAATGCTCAAAGTCTCAAACAAGCAGCTATTATTTGTACAAGTTAGAATTCAGCAGCTGGTTAAGTGCTGACAGAAAAATGTATACTCTTCATCCATCTCCAGCATATTTAGCATCATTAGAAACCTGATGCCTGTGAGCAAAGAGACATCCATGAAGCAACAGCTACTTACTAGTCTGTAACTGTACAAGTGCCTATACATGCTATTTCATAATGATACTGAAGCTTCCTCCAGCTACACACAGAATGCTCAGCCTGTGCAGCTGCAATGGCTCTTCTTGTAGTACTCCAGAAACATGCACAAGAGCACAAAAAAAAAAATGGATCCATCTTTAACAGACAAGTATCTACATCCAGGGCTCTTCGGAATAAGATCAGAGCTATTACTCCCCTTGGATATTCACTCATGATATAGACATTACTGTACATACAAGGAGGTGTAAAGTCTGAATGCTTCTCTAAACAAGCTCTTTATTTGAAAGTAGCTGAGTACTACAGCTTTAGGAAAACTAACAATATGCTGGAGTAAATATTGTAATTTAAACAAGTAGCGTATGACAATCAGCCCTCTTTGCAATATAATCCATGTATTGTCATTTTACAAAGAAATGCAAGATTCAATAACACAGCTATGTAGTTACAGTCATCTACCCAGCCCATCCTAATTCAAAAGATCTCATTATAGACACAAGCCATTATCTCAAACCCATCAATCCAATCCTTGTGGATTTTCTTTGGGAAAGCAGATGAACTTTCAAGTTTCTACTGCTAACCACACAAGAACATCCTTCTGTGCTAGCACAAAATTTCTGCCTTACTTCTAATGGCTAAAGAGAACTCTTGCCTAATCTCCTTTGCAACCTGCTGTGTCAGCAGAACTCTACAGCCTTCTGTGACTCTGATGAAGAGAGATAAATTCATATTGCACAACAAATTTGGAAGTCAGGCCAACTGCTCTATGCCAGTAACAAGCAGGGAAGCTTTTTTTAACTAGAAAGGTGTTTTTTTTCTAAGTTGATATACACTTGACCCATAGTCAAACATCTGCAGCAGCAGATATACAGAGATACAGCTGTACTCAGTGACTCTATCACTGAAACCCTCAGAAAGCAGACAGAGTCAGCTTTAAGCCCAATACACTCTCTCCAATCAAACTTAGGAAACCAAGCTCTCACAATGCCTTACACTGTATTCCTCATTTAGAAGGACAAAAAAAATATCCCTGTATTGTAACTAGTCTTCACTCGCATTACAGTAAAAACCAAAATGAGCATAGTGCTCATTTGCACAGTGCTCATGAAAGTTCTACTGAAAATCTGTTATTCCAATATGACAAATATCAATATTACATCATAATGACGGTGATAATAATAACAATGATAATTCTTCAGCAGTTTACAGAAAGTTTACACTGATGCATTGAGTTTTATAAAGTTACATCCACTTCCATCTGTCAGACAATGATTTTTTTTTCATTGATTACACTGATTCAAGCCACCTTAATAGTTTCTGTTCTCAGGTGTGCATGTGTACACCAGAGTAGCTTTTAGATCAGAAAACTGACCTAATTTTCTTACTGGAGATGTCTTCTGTGCATTCAACATTCTTATTAAAATATGCAATAAATCTCAACCATATTCCAGTGCTGAAGTATTATACTCATAAATAAAAAAATTAGCACCAGGCTAGCCAGAACCAATGTAACACACAGACACTTTACAGATTTATATTGCTAACCTGTAAATAAAGCAAGATTCCTGTAGCAATAACTGCTGATGAAGATGGTGATCAAGCAAAAGTGTAGAAAAAGCACTTTTTAAAGATTAGAAGGCCTAAATTGGAGCTATCTTTGTATCTGAGCACTTGCAGTTTGCAGATAGAGGAATATGTATGTAAATAGCAAGACGACAGTCATTTGAATCATGGGGATTTGTTGGCAATTCACCTTGGCAATCTAAAAATCAAAGCGATTTTAAGAAATGTATTTATGGAAGATAACAGAGTTTAGAAATACATAAAACTTAAGAATAAACTCTTCAAGGCTGGTTTAATGAACTAACCCTTGCACGATTCTCTCAGGAATTTCAGGTGTACATGTATTTTGACGTCCTAGGATGCTAAATAAGATTCATTTTTTGAAATCAAAGCATAGCAGTCATTAAACTGCAATGCATACTTGGAAAATTCGATATTATATGAAAAATATTTTGCTTAGAAAGAGTTACACATAGGCAGTCAACTTGCAAGCTAGTGCTTAACATGGCTTACTTGCACCTAAACTTGTGCACATCACATTTTTCAGACAAAGAAGTTGTGGTTTTTTTTTTCTCATGGGTGTTAGTACTGGGATGTATTATCAGTCTGAAGATTGTTGAAGGATTTACAAAATAAGATGCAATGCAACCTAGCAAAAGAATAGAGAACTGAAATCCTGGATTTCAAATATAAATCAAAACTATGTATATATGTACGTATGTAAGTCAAAACTCAGATGTATGGTTTGTTAACCATACATGAAAATCTTAGCATCCCCAAGCTGTGGCTACAACTGTGTTGGCTCAGAAAAGTTAAAGGAGTCATGCTGGACTTGGTAACAAGCAGTTTATTGAAGAGCATACTGCTTCATTCATGAGACATGTCTTGAATTTGTTTCCCCCTTTGAGCATTATAATTTAAGAAGCCTGTCTATAACTAAGATCACACACTACTGGAAAGACAGTCATCACCATAAAGAGAGGAAAAAGCAGAGCTGTCAATGGAAAAGTTACAAAAATATAGATCAGCCACTCCTTAGCAAGGAAACATTATGTAGGTGTCCTGGGAAGAAGGGAGGAAGAGTCAGGGTATACTAGCAAAGATGGAAAACAATTACCCAGGTCACTTATTTACCTGCATCAGAGCACAGAATGTAATTGAAAAGATAAATTTCCCCTCCTAGTGTGCCCTTTAACCTTATTCATAGTTTGCAGGGCAAGCAAAAGAAGATAAATTTTAGTCTTTACCCTTCCTGCACTGAAATAATATATACCTTCACACACACACATTAGCACACATTTTGTTCCATACCTTGAAGCCTGGAGGAGAAAATGCACAGAGCATTCTCTGTAACAATAGCTAACCAAAAGCTTTTTTGCTCATCCTATGTCATGAATTACACACCAAAAATCCACCCTGAGATACAGACATGCAAATCCTGCTGTGTCCGGTGGCAGCTGGAAAAGAAATCCAAGGCCAGTATTTGTCCTAAAGGAAATTGTTCTACAATTTTTATACAGGATTGACGACAACCTGCTTTACTTTAAATATTTCTGTATTTCAGTTCCTTGACTAACCACTCCTTAGGACTACAGTACAGTTTAGGACTCCTGCCTAGGCAGGACTGCTTACAGATGATGACAGTAGGTGTTAACAAAAGGACTTGGTCAAGTAGAAAGACCTACTGTCACTGGCCAAGATTTGGGGGAAGAAAAGAGAGGTAAAGATGGGGGAAAAAAAAAAACTAGTAAAAGGGATAAGAGGGATAGCAATGAACTCTGGACCTCCACAGTCTTGGCTGTTCAACCACAGAGCTTACAAATCAGTCAACTTGTCCTTGTGTTGCACATAAATAATAAGATTCCCTCACCTTTATGTAGCTGCAGAAAAGATCATCCTGATGCACAGAAAATTGCCTGCTAACTAAAGGGAGCTGACCAAACTGCTCAGCCCCATCTCGCCTTGGGAAGGCAATTCAAGGCATGCTCATCGTGTTTAGCACACCTGCAACAATGGACATAATGTTTTCTCAAGCTGCAGATTTTTGGACAAAAGAAAAATGTACTGTGGATGGTTTGGATCCTCCCAAACCTGCTTCTTATGAACTTATGAAAAACTCTTGATATTTGCTGTAGGACCCAGATCCAGTGATATCCACAAGACTTACCATGAACAGGAAGAGGGTGCCAAGAAGAGTTGGAAGCAACTGTCAATGCAGCCCTGTGCTGCTCCCTGCTAACACCAGCAGTGTTCTAATGGAGCTTTGGTTTCACCCTTGCATTCTAGTGACAGCAAACATCTGTTTGTATAAACCTGCCATCCTGAACCTTGAGCAGTGCTGGAGATGGAGCACCTTCGGTATTCACAGCCCTTGACACCATCAGTGGGAATCAGTCTAAACTTATCCCCTCTCCCTGACATGATTTTTAGGGCACTGTGAACAGTTTAAGGCTTCTGATACCCTCAAGTCCAATATATATTCATCCTAATGAAGACCATGAAACTGCTCTCATAAAAAGTGAATCATGCACACCATGGCTCCTGGCATTTGTTTAAAAAATGCTTTAGATGTTGGCCACCTGCCAGTAAGTTGCTTGAAACATCTCAGGCAATTTATTTTTTCCCCAAGATGAGGAATTCTGATGGCCTTTTGAGAACCATTTTCCTTTCCATAGTAAATTGCACTTTGCTAATCTATTTGTAGTCTTTGTAGTCAAATTATAAATAATAATTGGATATCCTCAGGCTCTGCTGTTTGCTACATCTTTTTTTTTTTCCATTATTTGTCTTCCCCTAACATATGGCTTCATAGAACAAGCCATCTCGACTGCTGGTGAAATAAAGACAGAATACTGCTATTAGCTTCCTTATCCTCAAAAAAAAAAAAACAACCCCAAAAAAACCCAACAAACCCAAAACCTACCAAATCCCAGCTTTTGGTATAATTTTAAACCAAACTACAGATAATAAAGTGGTTTGCCAAAATTTTCTGTCTTCTCCCATCCCTATTTTTCAATGGCCATGAAACAGAGTACGGTGCCACACTGAGGGTAACATGCCAGGTATCCAGAGTTGGGCTTCCATCATTTTGGGTATATTGATATATTTCTCAGATGCATTTTTTGTTTTGAGAAAACCCAGACCAAGTGCAGCTCTCAGCACTTTGTATTGCTTTTTCCCCTTCAAAGGGTAAACCCACTTATAGAAAAAGCATTTACAGGAAATTCTGACAGATGTATAGTAAATGCCATACAACTTTACAGTAAAGTGTAAACAGCTAACTACTCCTTTTCTACTTTAATCTTTCTCATTACTAAATGGAGATCTGATCCCTTCTTCCCTCAGTAAACAACAGTTGTATCCAAACCAGGCTGACAAGCAAGGCATTTACTGATGCACATTGGCACGAGGTATTCTCTCCCCAGTTTCAGAAGCAAGTGTGTGTGGATATACACATATTCAAATTGCTGCCTTTTTAATTATTATTACTTTTGCCCAAGACACCTGGGTCTTTCAATCCTTCCTTGTAACATTTTCAGATAGAAACTCAATCCTCAAAGCAGCCTTTCATGACTGATGCTCCTTTCATTTGACAGCGATTTGGCCTCTGAGCCACCAAATCTTCACTCAGTAAAATCCTGCTGATGGAGCAAGCCCCCTCCCAGCATCACCCTCCTCCAAAGCCTCCTTCTCTTCCTCTAGCCTTCCATGAGGACCCAATACAGGCCAGGGCTCAGAGATGCCCCAGAATGGGCGGGTTTAGGAGTTTCCTCCATGTGTAGCATGGCCTGTGAATTTGCTCACAACAAGGCTGGGGGAGATGCTGCTCAGTGCACAATGACCAAGAAGATTCAGAGTCCTGATACTGCACCTGCCTACATACGGCCTGGGAAGTTGAATCTGGGTCCATTTGAGGCATTTTCTCTTGTTCCAATTTAAATTCTAAACACAACTGTCCCACTTCTATGAATCCTTTTGCTGAACTTCTGTCACTTCATCTTGCAGGCAGTATTCTCACAGCATTTACTCTAGAGCAAGTCGTTGTCTGAGCCATCATCGGGGCTGTGCCTTTAGACTGATTACGCTTGCAGGTAATTAGAAAAGCTCTCTGAGTAATCTACATTCTGATAAATGACATCCAAGGTGACATCACCCTCATATCACTTCATTAAGTCTCCTTGAGTGTAAAGCTATCTGAATTAAAAGCTATGTTTAATAAGGGAAACTAGTCAAGTGTTGCAATTTCCTCTGCAGGTAGTGGTACCTTCCATTAAAATGCAGGCCCTCTGGGTATAGCAGATGCCTCTGTGTATTCCAAGTGCTTGTATTTCTCTCTGGCATATGCCTCTTTCTGCCACAGGTGCATACAGGTGCTTCTGATGGCAAAGGCAATATTCCACACCCTCAGGTGGAGACATTCCTGTTGGAAGAAGGAGCACCTATCTGGTACCTATGCTGATGGCTGCTGTTAGCAGAGAGACTTGCAGGCACACTGTAGCTGTCTGCACAGAGACGGAACAGTATAATATTATTAAATCGTTAGCACTGTATATTTGATGTCAATAATCACTTTGAAACTTGTCAGCATCCTGGTTCATGACGATATATACACAAAAAGCTTGTTTTGTCATCTGTTAATTCTATATCCCCAAATCTCATGGCACTGGTAATGTTATTACAAAATGTTTTTGTACAGGAAAGTATCTTCAGTTGAGCTCACAAAGCCCAGATCCCATCTCTGCATGTAAAGTAATGTGGGCAGAGCATTCAGCATGGATTCCTTTCCAAAATCACAGCTATTAAACAGAGTGCTGTTTTCTTCGGCAAAGATAGGCGTTTTCTTTTGTTAATCTTTTCCTGTAAAAATATTTTTCCCCAGTTAGGGAAAAATTTTATGCTTAAATAAATACAAATGTCATTAAGGCAGAAGTCGTGCATATAGAGGTATTTCAGAAAGTTGTAATACAAAAAGGTAAGCTGCCTGCAGGGTCCTTCTTGGAGAAGCTTCTCTTCATGGTCGCAGTCTCTGTTCCATGAACACTGAGCTCCCTGTTATGTGCAAGCAAATCGATTTAGAGCAGGAGCTCCCACACCTCATTCCGGTGCTCAGGAGCTCTGCTGCTGTCAGGAACCGATGGCCTGTAGCCTACTACCTTGCTGCATTACAAATTACCAATCAAATTTTAAAATAATGATGATGATCATTCATAATATTATTACATCAGTGAGACATTACGACTCTCATACTAGCAATATAATTCAAAGCTAATGCTTTTTCTGATGCACAATTTACTTCAGTTTGTAGAAGAGGAAAGGAAGATGTCAGGGCATGTCATTTGGTACAATATCGAGCTATAATGCGGCATTTCAGTTCAATAGGGTAAGTTAGCCGTTGAAAACAAATGTTTCTGCCGAGTCTTTGCGGAGGGAAAGCAGAACACCATTTTGTGCTCACATCAGAAAGCATAGGCTGTGAGCAACTGTAATAAAATAATAGCATAAACAATAAAGGTGAGAAGACACTTTTAGAAATTATCCCAAAGATCTTTTAGCAATTTTTAGACCAATTCTAGCCTTTGGAGGAGATTCCAAATGCCAGATTTAACAGCAGTGTATTCCCAGCGGTAACTGCACTGTTTCTATGAACAACACTCCTACTCCCATCCATGAATTGAAACCAAAAGCAGATGATATGAAATATGGAAAGTTTTCATCAATTTTCAAAGTGTAACATATCCTCCCTATGAACTAATTTCCTTTGATCAAAATTCAAGGCAATTATTCAACATAACACATTAAAACTGCTGTCATGAATAATTAAAATGAGAGGGAAGGAAAGGCGAAGGGAAGGCAAAGGCAAGGTGGATGTCAGACAGTGTTATTGGCCTTACCATCTGTATCATAGGATATATGTTCTGGTCAAAGCTTCTCTGCTGCCTTTTAAGCCCTGAGCAAATGCCCAACTCTGCACTACAGTCGTTCACGTCACAAACACCAGCTCATCAAGGACCTGGCAGTCTGAGGGCAAACTCACCACATTATGGAATTTTAGAAGTACTTTTCTAGACAAGTACCCTCAGTATCTTCAATCAGCACAAGATCATTAAACTGGCAATACTGCTGTTATCCTTATGGTAGCACTTGGTCAGTCCTGTATAACTCCAGGAACACATCAGTGCCATTAAGATGGTTGTGCTAAGAATCGTGGAACTCAGTTAAAAATGAAATCACCCTTGGTCATCTCTGTACTAAAAATAAGTCCTTGAGCCTTCATGTGATCAGAAACAGGAATTCCTGGAAAAATATGATCTTACAAATGGTTGCAGTACCTCATACAAGGAAAAAAGCAGTGAATCTGTCAGCCACCAGAAAATGAGAGGCCAAACAAAACACTGCTAAAAGTCATGAGCCTCAGTCACAACTACAGACTGAAATTTACATAACTGAGGTTGCAAAATGAATTATTTAACCCCAATTTCTCAAACAAAATTAGTGAGAACAAGAATCTGAGTAACAATTTTATGCTACCTAAAATGAATATATCTCACCCTGTACTACTACTTTCCTACAGGTGCACTTCCTCCAAAAGTTCAGTTCAAATGCACATGGCTAGTACAGGACTGTGAGCAGACACAGGAGGTGGCCAGTTTGAGATTTGCAAGTGGGTGAGAGGCACAAGCTGTGGAAATATTCTGCCATCTAAAACAAACTAACAAAAAACCCCCTCAAGCCACCTTGTACTCAATCAAAAACATGTCTGGGTCACACAGAAAATACTGATTTTCCTGCTGGATGGACAGTCAGAATAAAGAAGAAACAGAAGAATGTATTTTTTGCTATGTCTCATCTACTTCTTTTGTACTGCAAGGCAGATGCTGCTGTTCTGTTTTCTCTACCTACAAACCACAATTTATTTCTCCAATCTGTCTGCAGCCAAGTTTCCTTACATCAGCCATGCAGCCATTCCACTGCAGCTCACATCCAGCAGCACAAGGAGGGTGAAGTGAATTAAGTTACCTGTGCATTTACGGTCCGTGTCTTCCTTCTTTGACCCACTGATGGTTAACTTGCAGTTGAAGTTCTCCTCCCAGTACTCTGCAAACCACACATTCCTTCTGTTGTTCTCCAAGGTACGGGAGGTGAAATAGGTATCGAACCCTGGAGAAGGAGACAGGTAGAAACCTGAAGTTCAGTTCGTAATGCACAGGAACTACTGCAGGCTGGGAAAGAAGTATTTCTGTTTATATCCTTTTCAACATCCAGCACACATTCACATCTCTATCCACATGGGATGGCCGTGGAAAGAAGTCCATTGCACATTTTACCTAACCAGCTACATCTTGCAAGTAAATTACTCTGCTACTGTGAGTTATAAAGCTAGGTAAGAGATATGTAAAGCAGAGATTAATATAAAAGAGAATTATAATCTGAAAGCATTAATTAGATATATACCAATAAGGAATGAAAATAAGTGATATGGTACAGCTGATATTAGGCTGAGCTCAACACAACTAATTTTGCAATTAACCTCTCCAGACCTCCAGAGAAGGCAGTTTCATCTAAACTGGCCATTATCAGTCCACCTTTTTGGTTTCAGAGCATAAATTTTTCCTTTAATTTCTTTTCAGAAAGGTACAGATAAGCTCAGAGAGCAAAACTTCTAAGAGGCAACTGTGAATCACCACAATTTACTGGCATTGGACATCCTGGGGTGGGTGAGGAGTTTCCTTCCTTAGACCTGTGAGATTCAGTCTACTAGTGAAGTCACAAACAGCTTGCAATGCTGCAAGGGTAAAAATGATACACAACCCCAATATTAAAATATTGAAGAGAAACGTTGCAATTTTAAATACCTGAGCTGAAGGGTAATGAAGATATCTGAAGCCCTCAAGTTGTCTTGTATTGCAGAAACATAGTCCTCTATTCGCCGAAATAAACCGCTTAACTATTGAGCAGCTGTGTAGCAGCAAATAGTACTTAGTTTTCGTATTGCTCTTAACCATATTGTCTCTCTTTCCGTAGCACCTTACCAACTTGCCAGAAGAGAAACATACTTTCCTTTGGCTTTATTTATTTTGTTTGTAGAAACGTATATCACTATATATACATATCTATCTATGGAAACACACACATGCATGGGTATAGTGAGTAAAGAAAAGGTTTATCTAAAGGCTTACAAATCAGGAAAGCTAATTAAAAAAACCAAACTCTACTACAAAATTAAATCCTGAGCCATTTAATTCTGATCACAAATTACATTTGCCATAGTGTAGGGATTTTCTCTATTGAGTTTTCAAACTCTGCAGTTTAAAACTGAGCTAGATATCCTTTCTCAGTTCAGACAATACCCCTTCAAAGATTATCAAAAGAAACATCACATTACTAACTATCCCAGGCACCTTGTTTCACTTGGCTGTATTTAAGCACCCTTCTATCCTTCATTCTTTTCCAAAACTGAGTTAACTCCTGAAAGCCTGAAGAAACCACTGCGCAAGCAAACACAAATCAATAGACACATGTCCTAAGTACTAGCATGATAGCCGAAATCTTCCCTTTGGTGCTGCCATGACTGAGGATCCCACAAGAGCACAGTGGGATGACAGACTCGCAGAGCGGTGGCTCGTGCATCCACACCACTGCATGAACCCACTCCTGATGGACTCCTCAGGAGCATGAGAGCAATGACCAGCGAGGATCATCACCCTCCCATTTTTGTTGTATTGCTATCCCAGTATACTTTTGGTTTTCTTGGCAAACAGATGATCTGCACAAGTATAAATATACAAGTTCACATCTACACCCTCATACACAAAGTCTTTTGTCTTTTTTCTCTTGTCCTTTCTTTTTTTTTTTTCTTATTGCAGCCAACAGAAGCTGTACCCTCTATCTGTTCAGAAGGAAAAGCACACGGAGGGACACAGCCAAGTATTCTTGGCATAGGACATGGAAGAGGTTTATCACCTCTACACCAGAGGTGCCAGGAAAACAAGCAATCGTTCCACTGCTTTTGCCAGTTTACAGGCTCCTGTCAGCCAAAATCCCTCCTTGGTTTTACAGACTTTCCTAAATCTGACAGTCCCTCTGATATAAGGGCACCATGCCCATTCTCTTCAGAGAGTTATATCGGTCTTACAAAAGCATATTTGAAAAGCAGGATATTCACCACTATCAGTAGTGCTGAGTACTTTTCCTAAGTCTTTCTAGTTATCTGGTTTTAGCCTTCAATGAGCAACATCAGAGCTTTTCCTTACAGAGACAGTTAAATTCAGTATTCTTCATGCAACCTTCCAAAACTGTAATCCCAGTCAAGTTCAGTTACAAAAGAGTTTTTCTCTTTTTCTATGAAGGTTGTTGAGGTTTTCAAACTATAGAAATCTAAAACCTGGATAAAGCAGATCAATCAGGGAGAGGACTTGAAAATGCTGGTTGCACACTGAGAAGCTCAGAGCTAAATTATAGTGCAAATCAATTGAAGATGCAAATCTCAGAATATCTACTTTGTCCCTTTACTTGGCTTTACAGCCTGTACTAGCGCTACAGAAGAGGGTGGAAACACAGAAGCAGCAAGCTCTTATAGATACTAAACCATCTCTCTATATTGCATGATCACATGGTTCCTTTTGATTTTGCAGTTAGAAATGACAGTAAATACATATTCCATTGAAAGAGAGAAACAAGTTCCTTGCACCATAGCCAACAATTTCTCTCAGTGAAATAGGTGGGTAAATTGATGCAATCTGGCACTCCACACAATGAAATTGAGTCAGAGGAAAAACATATGGCATCGTTAAATTAGCATAGCAATCCATCCGCTGTGGGATAAAAATAGACAGCATGTAAACAGATGTTTTCAAATAAAAAGGAAGATTAGGAGTGGGGTCAATCTGTCTCCTTGTATTAGCTTTGTGTACCATTGACCCAACTGTAATACATATTCTCCTAATTCTGAACCTACCGTTTGTGACTTGCATCCAAAGCCCACTACTCCATAAGACATCATCTCCAAAAATCAAACCAGAAAAATAAGTATTGGGGTCTTCCAGAAATGAGCTGAAAGCAAATTAAAATTTCACTTCCACCGTCACTAGAAAACATGGGTTGGTTTCTTCTGCAACAAATATCTCAGAGTGCTTCAGGATGGTGACAAACCCTAAGTGACAGGCCAGACCAACTCAGTACCATGCTCTCTAGCTGGTAGCCAGCACCTGAACGACTACAACCAAATAATGGAAGCCTGCAAGCAAAACACCAGAACAGGACAGGAGAAAAGCTCAGTGGTGTATTTAAGTACTACTGAATAGCTAAGTTAACTCCATATACTCACTACAGCTTGTCCTGCCCTTAACGTGCATTTTGCAGCTTGAAATAAAAGCTTCTGTTGAGGTTTAAGCCCAGCCAGCAACCCAAAACCACACAGCCCCTCACTCACTTTCCCCCCCCCCCCCACCTTCCTCTCACTGCTGGAGGGATGGGGAGAAGAATCAAAAGAATGTAACTCCCATGGGTTAAGAACAGTCCAGTAACTAAGGTGTAACACAGATCACTACTGCTACCTTCAATAATAATAATGATAAGGGAAATAACAAGGGGAGAGAATACAACCACTCACCACCCGCCGATCGATACCCAGCTCGACCTGAGCAGTGATCTTGCTCTTCCAGGTAACTGCCCCCAGTTTATATAGTGGGCATGACACGCTGTGGTATGAAATACTTCTCTGGTTAGTTTGGGTCAGGTATCCTGTCTCTGCTTCCTCCCAGCTTTCCCTCCTCCCTGGCAGAGCATGAGACTCAGAAAGTCCTTGGTCAGACTAAACATTACTGAGCAACAACTAAAACCATCGGCATTGTCAGTGCTGTTCCCAGGCTGAAAGTCAAAACCACAGCACTGCACCAGCTACTAACAAGGAGAAAAATGCCAGCTACTGCTGAACCTAGGACAGCTTCCCAGAATAAAACTGCATGAGGCTGCAGGGAAAGAGCAGACCTGTGACGGCAGAGACCCCTCATCTGTTGCATTTATGCTCAAGCAGGGACTTAACCTGGGTTTTCCATGTTTTAGGGAAATAATTTAGTAAAACTCTCCTACCACAACTGTTGCATTCAATGAATAGCAATTCAGTGACTTAGGAATGTTTCTGTGCATGGTCTCTAGAAGGGACTGCACAATTTCTGCACTATTGGCATGAAATTTCCTAAGGAAAATATTCAAGTGGATAGGTGAGAAGAAAATTTAGAAAACACTCTAAGGTTTCAGGTAAATGCAAGCTAAACCTGTTTTCCTGTAAGACTATGTGTATTAGTTTTACTCGTAATTAAAAGAGCATTTCAAAGGGGATATTAAGTCATAAGATCTGAGATACATACATGGTTCAGAAAATTATACCTTACCAATGTGCCAAACTACCCGACCTCTGGGAAAAGTGCTCTACAACTAATAAGATAAAAATCAATGTTTTGAATAAACCTGTAACAGAATTCCATGAGAATTACTCAAAACCTTTACAGATTTAATAACAAATAATAACATTGTCATTGATTTTTTTAATGATCCTTCTGCATTCTCAAGAAGGAATACAGATCCCTATTAAAGTGTGTACATTTTTTACCATTATTTTGTATTGATCAAAACAAGCAGGCAAGTGACCAACTGAGAAATGGAGTTATGCAGCATACCAAACTTCTATTAATTCCTACCAAGTAGAAGTACTGGGCACCCATTTGCTGTTTCAGTTGCACTGTAGATCAGTGCACTACTGCTCCCACATAGCCAAAATCCTGAAGACCTCTAAAGCATCACCTTTCCAAATAGTCTCTTTCCCAGCATACTCAGGACCAAGAAACCTCCTATCTCCATAGCCAGGACAGAGTAGAAAGAGTCCTACATGGCTGCACAGGAGCAAGGCCAGAAGCATGCTCATAGGCACCACTTTCTAATGGTTAAATGTTTCCAGTTTTTACATAAAGTGCTGGTACATGTGCACAGCTGGGGTACAATGCACCACAGAAGAAGATCTAGAATGTTTCATCCTATCAACTGAATGAGTTGAATGGTGACAGGTCACAGTGTATGAGATTTTCATCCAATTTAAGAGTTAGCAAAGAATGCTCAGGGGAATATCACCATTCTTAAACCAGGGTTTTTTTTTTTTCCTGTTCTGTTTTGTTTTTTCTTTTTCTATATCATTCTCAAGAATCCTGTCAGAGCAGTTATTATGACTGCTGAAATACACTGTCTGAACGGAATACACACCACACTTGTTGCTCTGTGATTTGAACAAGCAAATCTCTACCATTTCATTTTTTCCCAACCATTATTTTCAGAAGGGTAATTGTATTCAGTGTGGTTTAAAGCAACTTAAAACCAAGCAAACAAACAAGAAACCTAGAGGAAAAATGCATTTTTCAATTAAGAGAAAATAGGATCAATTTAAAGATCTTACCAGTTTTAAGCTTCATATTAGATGCATGCTAATAAGTAAAGCAAAACCCAAGTATCCAATTCTCAGCAAATACTAATCTTTTGCTAGTGTTATTGCTACCATGCAACTACCTTTGTTAGTGGACTTAAACACTAGGATTCCCATGATGAGTTTCATGATTAAATTCCAATTAAAGAAAACTTTGTAAAGTAGTTACATATCTATGTTATTGTATTTTGAATCTTAACGTTATGATGGATCTATGCAAAGATTATCAGCTAATGCATAAGGATTTAATTCACACAAGTTTAATTCACACAAGCCACAACTACAGTAGCTCTCTAGTTCTCCCAAGCTCCTCCTAAGGCATAAGCATAACTGTGGTAAGCACAAGCCCCTGCTCTTACATGGCCAAGTGCTACACTCAAGTGACAAGAGTTATATTCCTCATATACTTAAGAAAATTACTTTCTTCAGAAAATACTTCTAAGAGATATAGATGGTATTTTTTGAGATGTTACAAATTAAAACAAATCCTTTATTACTTTAAATCACCATCATTTGATTAAATCATTATTCTTACAGATACAGACATGACAGTACCTGAATGGGTTAATCTACTTTTCCACCCCAGGATTACTATATGCAGTAACTACACAGCAATGAAACAGACTTAAAATAAAAAGGGACCCTCTCCCAGGCATGATGGAGGGTTGGTGAAGTCCAGGTGAGGGAAGGCACACTAGAAATTCCAGGGTGAATTCCCGTGTCTCATCCCCAGCTGGCTGGGGTCAAACTCTGCATGTCAGATTTCATCTGACCATTTTATTCTGTGCTGTCTATGGTCAGTCATCCAGATGGAGAGTGCCAGCACAGCACCCAGCCCTGCACCAGGAAACTCTTGCTGCCCTCCAGCTACCCCATCCACTCCCAGAAACCCCTGAAGTCATCCTGGACCAGAGCACCACACCAAGGAAGGATATCACAGAGCTGTAGAACCAGGAGGACTTTTAGCACATCTCAATTTTCAAATGGAAAATGAGGTTGCTGCCTTGTGGTTGCTTTTTACACCCCCCACAAAAAAGCCCCAAACCAAACAAACAAAAACCCAGACCCAAATGATTTATTTTTAACATTAATCTTGCATCTCTCCTATTTGATGTTGCATCTTGCCCATTTTCTGCCTGAAAGCATAATGCTCAGCTTCCCTGGCAGAGATGGCTGAGGGAATTATACGTGCGTTGGAGGATAAACCAGGCTCCAAAAGTAATGATGTGGTTTGCCATGGTCAGCTGCATTATGGAGCAGAATAAAAAAAGGGTAGGCTTGCAGAGGAGGCATTTATCATGGGAGGGCATCAAGCACACATCTACGGGGAAAGGACAGGCTGCAGATAAGAAAGATGCAGGAGGGCAAGGAGGTACCCAAAGAGAGAGAGGAAAAGAAAGAGATTAAAATTATTTTAGAGGATGTTGTGCACCAGTGAAATCACCAGCAGCCAAGTGAAGTTCCCAGTACCTCAGGAGGAGAGCTGTGGGCAGGGGGCTCAGGAAGATCCATGATGATAATGAGCCATTGGCATGGACGAACCAGATATTTATTAAGAGCGCTTCTGTCACTTCTTGTTGACCAAATTGCTAGCACATGCTGTGAAGCATCTATTTCATGTGTCAGCATTGACTTCAAGGGCTCTCTGGTTATTTAATAAGGAAAATAATTAAGCCTAATTAAAACACAAAGTTGTTGACCTACCACATTTTCTCATGTGCCTGAAATGTCTTCTTTCTCAGCCAAAGTGGCTCGGGAGCAAATACAGCACATTGACCCAATTTCATATGAGTAGATTTTATCAGTTTCCAATATTTTTCTTCTTCTCTATTTTGTTCAAAGTATATCCACACTAATGATTCCTAGTTATACAAATTTTATTTATCCAGCTACTAAACCATCACTTACTATAATGACTGATATCAAGTGAGTTGAAAGCAGCTATTCAATTTTCTGATTTTCCTAGCATTCAAGCCAAAATAGTTTGATTTACTGACATTAAATCTGGGATAAGAGCATTAGGTGTGGAATGATAAGATCAATTTTAAGATGGATAGTTGTTTTCTCAGATTTTATTATGTTGCCCAAGCCACACATAAGTGTTATGTATTATAGAGCTATTAAGATACTCTACAGATATTTTCTTGACCTTCTTAGTCAGAAAAAAGGCCATAATATTAAATGTTTTTATTAACTTCCTTTATGCCATAGAAATGCTTTGCAGTTGTTTTCTTTAGTAATAGTTGCTGATTATAACAGTGAAAAAGGGTACTGTAGTTGACGTTATATTTGACTTTTTATAGACATGTCATAAATCACGTATAAAAGAAATTCAACATGCCACACTTAGGGCAAATTTGGGATTTTAAACTATAAAGCTTTTATTATTGAAACAGATATTGGCTAAGCATCCTCACTATTGCTTTTATAAAGTTATACAGCTGCCACAGCACTGAAATCTTGACCTAGGTGGTGTCTAGCCAGTGCTGCAATAGAAAGGTTAATATAGAAATATATTATTCTTCATTATTTGACAATTTATTGCCCTTAGGTGCTTCTTACTTTCACAAAGCTCCTATTTTTATCAATATAAACAGCAGAAACTCCTAAAATTGTTTCTTCTATGTGCTATTTTTATTGTGATACCAGTTAGATGCCTCAGCTGAAGATGAGAGTTTCCCATTGCAGCAGGTACTGGACACACACAACAAATTGCTCAGCCCCATCCTGTTTCCCTTGCTGTCATAGTCTTCTGGATGGCATTGGGATAATCCTCTTGTCCGAGCAGGAAGCTGATGTTCTAACCCAGAGGGACCCACTGTTTTCTTTATGAAGAGCAAAAGATGAAATCCGTGTCTCAAAGCATCAAGAGAGTTGTTACAGGGCAGAAGATGATGACAATTTGCGTTCCTCTTCCCCTGAAGAACTGCAGGCTTCATAAGGCTCTTGCTTTTTCAGCCACAGAGGGACTTTCTAGGTTGATACCTGTATAACACGTAGAGTACTCTCCTTTCAGCTGAATACTCCAATTCTTATTCAAACAACTCCTGCTGCAGGACTGAATAGTTTTTTGTGAATTGCAATATGCAGCGTCCCAGTTAAGGAAGAAGCGCTGCTCACATAAGCCTACTCTTGCAAGTGAGGATATGTATCTGCTATGAAGGTTATCACCAGAGTCAGGACAAACAGAACAGATTTAAGAATACATCCAGAAGCAGAATGTTTCTCCCAGCAATTCAACCTTTTGCACTGCCCAGTTATTGAAAATGGGCCATTTGTCTTGCCAGGACCTTTAGCACTGCTCATATCTGAAGATGAGCAAAAAGCTTTTCTTTTTAATACTTATCACAAGGCGACTTAGCTAACAGCTTACTTTCCCTCTCGCTTGCATACCCAGACTTCCTCAAATTAACTGTTGCTTTTTGCTTTACTGAAAAATAGATCAGCTTCTGCAGCAATCTCATGCAGCAGCAGTGAAACTCAAGCAGTGCTAAGCAGCATCACCCAGGCGCATGAGGCAAAGTGGTAGCAAGCCAGGCCCACAGGTCAGGATACAGATCTTTCCCATTAATAACACCCCCAAATTCTGAGCTCTTATTTTAGTTTTTCATTTGCAATTAACTATTGAACTAAATCCCTTTGCATGCATTGATGTCTCCTTCCTTTCTTTTTCTGAGTTCTTTCTTCCTACCCTTTTGGACTAAACAGGAGAATCTGTTGCACTGATGGCCTGTTTCATTTTAATAATGCAGAGCAGTAAAATCAGAGAGAGATACGGAAGGTCTAAATGCAGAACATGAGAGTAGTTTTCCTCCCTTTGATAGCAGCAACAGACAAAATGCTTAAAAGCATTTAAACTCAAGTCATCTGCTTGCATAATTTAAAGCAAGGATAAAAACGCAGATATCCCTTTACATTGCAATGCAGCAACTGGAGTAACCCCTAAAGATGCTCAACAGGTTAAAATTAGTAATAATAAAAAAATACAAATGAAGATGCCACAGTAAGCTAAGTAGAAAGTCAGAGCTGCCCATAGAGAAGAGGCTGTGGAGGAAAGGCTGAGGCTGGCAATGCAGCACCCCCTCAGAGCACTCTGACCACTCAGCAGATTGCACCCCACACTGCTGTGCTACACATGCTCTAATCCAGCTGACAAGCTTAGGACAGCACCAACAATGATACCACACAAAAGGTAGTTTTCCATCACCCTGTGGTACACGACCTAAATTCTAAGACACAGAGTCATAAATAACCCAGCAGTGGACAATGCACAGCCCCAGCCATGCTGTTCTGGCGCACGTACTTAAAATCAACTTGTAAAAACCAAATCAATGCTCAGTTGCATTGTTATACCTCCCCAGCAAACAATACATGAAAGGAAATCAAAGCCCATCCTCCTCCTGCCTGCAGTGGGAGGATAAATTGAGACACGTACCAATGGAAGCAGAGACGTACCTGGCTTCTGCACACAGAAGGGAGAGCAAGGAGCTCAAGCCCTGGGCTGCAGAACTCACTGTGTTTCAAGTATTATTTCCTTACACTGCATTCAATCCCTTCAATTTACAGAATTAATTTTCTTTCTTTGTGTACATTTGCGTATGCCTTGTTACCATGCCAACAGGAATAATTACAGCATGTGTAAATATATTTGTGTATCCTAAAATCTATAGGCATGCTCACAGACCCATACTTATACACTCACAACCCGCTCCCCCCACACCAATCCAGACACTGGGAGTTGTCCCATATTTTACTGTTGACATGGTAACACTGGATAGATGAAAGTAACAGTGCTCTTCCAAAATGCTGTTTTACACAGTGCTGCTTTTCTGGGGGCACCTTTTCAGCCAGACACATGGCAGCCACTTGGCCAGGGAAGCCTGCACACAAACTGGCATAACAGCAGCCAGTCATATACTGAGCTGAGAGCTAATACCATGGGCTGTGCACAGCTAGGTCATGTCTCAGTTTAAACTACTGTGTATGCTACCAATCTTATCTTCTAATTCTGCTTAAGATAACATCCCTGAAAAATATATTCCCTGAAGACTCAATTGCATCCTTCCTTTCCTTTTCTTTCTTAGTCCTCAGAAAAACAATACTATTTTTTACAATTGACTTTGCAATTGTAAGGCAGCTTTAATAATGCCAGCTATGATGTGAGACAGAGCTGTATAACCACTGTTTCCTCCCTCTTGACAGACTTCTTAGCTGCTAACATAAAGTTTCAGCTTCCATTCCAATGGTGCACATTAATCCCATCAAACCACAAGGTACTATCCAGAACAAGTGCTCAGATTTTTATAGGAAAATGTTAAGACAACATGAATAATTTCTGAGGCTGGGGGATATGGCACAATTGGGCTGGCCTCAAGGCCACGGAGTTCTGCACAGGAACACCCGCATCACGCAGAGTACTTGTCATTGGAATACCTTGTGTCTTTTAAGGAAAGCAAAAAAGCTTTCCAATTTGATTTAAATATTTCAGGAGCAGAATATCCTCTGTGGACACATTCCTCATCCTCTCTATTTTTTTTTCTCTCCATTTGGCAGGGTGTTCAGCCCTGGTTCATCATCCCCTTTGGGATCCTGGTCAGCCTTAGGGACCACCAGGCAAGTGCCCTTGGTCAGCTCTGGCTTCATATCCCCTCACCATTGTTCCGTGCTTCCAATGCACATCCAGAAAGCCAGGCTGCAATCACAGCACACAACAGAGAAACTCAAACCTTGTACCCAGGGAGCAGCACATAGATCTTGAGAAGATAGATAACCAGATTTATCCCCTGGCTGCTGTGCTGAGTCCAAACCCCACACACCTTGCTGCCTAATTGATGAGCACCAGCCAGGCCAAAGGCACTTCCAAACCCAGCAGATTTGAGGGGGACCTCTTTCAGAGATGCCTTAGTCGAGATCAATACAGCAGTCTAAATGTAAGGAAACTTTTAAATGGCTCTCAAGTTACAAGATAATTTGTATTCCCCCTCTCTTCATACCAACACATTAACCAAATACATTATTTCCATAATGAGGAGATGAACATCTGTGTGGCTTCCCAAAATTTCAAGTGGCAATACTCGAGACAAGTGTTCTCTCTTTGGGGATTGACACATCAGCACTTTAAAGAACTGCCAAAGATAAAAACATAATTTAAATTCTAAGGAGGCATTAAGGAAGGAGTTCAGGTGTGATTAAGATTTTTTTTATAAACAAAGCACACCAATTTAATTCCACAAATTAAAGCTGCTGCGGTATTGTATTAAACTTTGTACTTGACCCTGTGAGAGTGAACCGCTTAACACAAACTTTAACAGCATATGAGAAACAAATATCTGATGTAATACTGTTACTGACAATTCACCATAGGTTACAAATATTGCTGACAATTACTATAAGGCACAGTTGGGTCTCTGAAGGGTTCCGGTCCACAAACCCTGTGGTACAGCAGATCAGTCCCCAGCTCTGATGAGCTGGATGCCATCTCACCAGGCAGAAACCCCACACCATCAGCCAGGCACAGAGATGTGCTCCCTTCTAAACTAGCTTCATTTCTTCCTAGCTTTTGTCCAATACATACACTAGCTCTCCAGGAAAAAAAAAAACCAAAACAAACAACACCCCAAAAAACCCAAACACACATTAAAACAGCAACAAAAAGCCCCCTTCACAAAAAGGCTATTTCACTACTTAGTTTCTGACTGAAGTAATTATTTATTGCAGCTGGGAAATCTCAGAATCCATTTCCAGCCACAAACAACATACATCCTTCGCAGGGAGGTTTGGATGCTCCTGAAAGGGGCCAACAGAGTCTGCTTGGAAGCAGCCACCCAGCAGACTTTGTTTCCCTTTACCCCAATGCCTCAGCTGTGTATTACTACTGATACACAACAGAATACCTTCAACATCTTTCTTTCTGCAATACCCCAGTCGTTTTCCTGTTGCCCTCAGCTCCTTTACACAGCAGCAGGCTGTAACCATCACAGAACGATATACACTACAAACCAAGGGATGAAGCCAAATGAAAATATCTTTAGCAACAAAGCCTCGGCACACCTACGCTAGAGAACAGAAGGGATGTCAATAACTTCCAGATGTCATTAGCAGCTCCTTTCATGAGATCCCCAAATATTTTTCTTTGGAAATTTAGGCTATGTGAAGTGGTAATTAAACTGAGAAACACTAAACTTGAAAACAAAGACTAAAGGTATTTCCTCATTGCAAGGATAACTAAAAGCTACTCTTAGCAGGTTAACCACTGGAAGCACCCCAGGAAAGAAATTAGAGAAATAGAAACAAAAGCTTCTTTTCACTTCAAAAATACCTGTGAGAGCTTCCTGGATGGCAGAGGCATACGTGCATGCCATAACTGAAGAACATCAAGAACATCATCTACACTGCTCCATGCAGAGAAGTAAAGATGCTGATACCATCCCTCTTCATGAAGAATATATTGAAGCCTAGGCCCTACAGGTGGCTGTTATCAGTGCAAGAGCAAACCACTGACTCTAATTAGGCTTAATCATTATTCACACGCAATTACACCATTCTCTTTTCAGTAGTAACAATGAATTTGAGGCCACTCACTTGCTTCATACTTACATTTTTAGAAATTCTAGCAAATTACTTTTTGGAAGAAGAGCTACATCAAGACCATTCACAATGAGCTCTTGATGAACCACCAGCAGAGCTGAGCAAGCCATGTGGGAGTTTTTATCTTTTCTTTTTTCCCCTGCATTTGTAAATATTTCATTAGCAGAAACCTTTCATGTGCCTGGCTCTCCTTTATTAAATAGCTTGTATGATTAATCACATTATTAATTGTGTCCTAACTTAGTTAAGAGGGACAAAAGACTACAGGTGTAAAAAGCATTGATTGACTGCAGCTTGATTCTAGCTGTGTATGGGAGCTCTTGGCCCACTCAGGTGTGCAGGCCTGAATTGCAAATGGAGAATAATGTCTTTTAACTCTTCAAAAAGCAGTTGCTGCTGCAAGGGGACAGCAGCCCTGAGGAAGGCAGCTCAGCCAGCTGCAGGACTGGACAAATAGTACCTGAGCTTGGACTGAGTCCACCAACCCTGCTCCTCCACATACCCAGTTTGAAAGTGGTCAGAGGCAGTGTGACAACTTCACAAGAAGCATTTTATCTTATAGCATTGCACAGGAAGCATATTATTGTATAAGTAATGCAATGTGTTTCCCAGGACCTCATCCTTAATCTCCTTTCTGCCCCAGACTCTAAAGCAGAACATCAGGCTCAGAGGCAAACCAGAGTATGTTGCTTGCACTACAGCTATATTAAGAGTAAGTGAATTAACTTCCAGATGGACCATATAATGGAATTGAAACAAAAACTGAATTACTCTTTCAAGACATATCACCTTAAACTGCACAGAGGGATACTCTGACTCGCAAACACCTAGTTCTTCACCATCCTACAATTACATTTTAACTATGAGGCAAAAGGTTTGTGTTTCTCTGTCCTTACCAGGAGATCCAGATCATTGGTCTATTGACTTCTGCTTCACTTTAGTAAAGAGCTAGCATATGTGATTACATTGAGGAGCTGCTTCTAAATTATTTTCCATTTCCTTTGTTGTCATGGAGTCAAGTCAACAAAATAGAAACATATTCCCAAAGCAGATCTGCAAACCCAGAATGAATGAAGTGGGCACTTTAGCATTCACTGTACCATCTTTAAGGAAATTATGTGTATTATTTCCTAAACTATTACTTTCAAAAGCCTATAAACATTCACACATTAACAATGCAAACTAAAAGGAAAACCAAAGCAAACTAACAAGAAAACCCTTTCACATCTGTCCACTTCCTAAAATGACCACATTTATTTATGTGTCTGAACCTCTCTGGCCAAGCAGAGTGAAGTCTGGTTCAGAAACACCCAATTCATGCATTTCTGTGTGAATGGATTCCCTGCAGCAGAACACTGGAACCCCCCAGAGATCTTTCCCGAATGCTCCATATCCCCACAGTGAGAACTAAGACAGTAATCGTTAGCTACTCATGCAGAAAAACAGAGACACTAATAAACATGTAACACAGTGAATACATTTTCAATATATAATGTAGGTATATTAATTTGGTACTTGCAAATGGGGATGCCATGCTTGCAATTCATTAAAAACCTCAAACTTTTTTACTTTTGCTTTGCTTGAGAGATTGTAAAGTAGTATTTCTTTTCTGGCTTGCTAAGAAAGAGAAAGAATGAATAAGTCATAGAGACTTTCAGAGACTAATTTTAAGTGGCCTAGAGGAGAATCTTTTTAGGTCATAGTTACCAAGTCAGAAATGCCATAAGGAAAAGATTTCTTGTGAGAACTTAGGAACTTTTGCTTTCCATTTCTTTCAGTGACAGAGAAAAACTGTCTTGAAAGAGGAAGAGGAATATTAAACAAGTAATACTTCTTAGAATTTGTAAAGAGCTATGGAATAGCTGATAAGACAAATATTGAGATGCATGAATTTAAACAAAGCAGAGTGGAAATAATGTTAATGTAAATATATTAGACTTAAAGTTATCTTCAGAGGGGATTTAATATACATGAATCAATTACACATGAGATTTAATAGATATTTCTGATAAAATACGTGCAGTTTCTCAGAAGAGCAGAAATGAGGAGTGCTAACTCTTGTAGAAAAGACTGATGAGTGAGCCTTTTATTTCCTCCATCACCTTATGGTGCAAGCAGATTGCATTTGTATTCCGTGTTCTGCTGGCCCTAATTTCAGTATCTAAAGCTTCCCAAATTAAACTGCTGTAATAACTGTAAAGGAAAATGGCCACCTAGTATCCATGGACCTAATCACAAAGTCCTTACCAAGAGTTCCCTCTTAAGCCCAATTTAATCACAAACATGAACATTAGAGAGACCATCAGCTGTTCTGCTCAAATGTGCCATTCTTCATTGCCTGTTTCACAATATCTATGTGCAGTCCACCAGGCCATGGACTGGAAATGCTACATACTCTATTAAAGTCTTTCTGTTTTGCCAAGGCATTATATCAGAGATGAAAAATTATCTCTGCCATTATGAACAGTCTGATTCTCAGCCCTCCTGCAGGATGGCATTTCTAAAACCAGATATTTTGCCATTTTAACCTAAATCAGGAACATCTCCTTTCAGAAAGCTCCTGTTTACTTGAAAAATACACGAAACACACATGCAAAACCGATACTCTGCCCCTGAGTTAGAAAAACAAGTGTTAACCTCTTATAACACAGCATAAGATGTATCAGGAGAGATGCAATTCTCACACAAAGAGGAGAGGGAGGGGAGCTCTTCTCCCTTCCTCTCTATCCCCAAAAAAAGCAGCCTCAAATGTGGACCCTGCTGTACTGGCAGACATAGGGTACAATGCTTCAGACGGATCATGGGAACACCTCTCCACCCACTCTTCCTAATTCCCTTCTCCTGCTCCATTGTTTCAGCAATTACACTGCCTGTGTTCTCAGCTCAGTACAGTAACATCCTCCCAAGCTCCCTGCATCAGCTGTGTTAAGGAGGCAAACACAGTGCCACTGCTGTGCTTGGCATGGTGTCGAGTGCTGCTCTCAGGGAGTGGGAGAAGGCGATAAAACCTTTTTTGACTTCTGTTTCTATGCCTAAATGGGATTCCAAACTAAAATATCCCTTTTTCTAATAATTCTCCATGAGCGAGCTCTGCCTCAGTAGCCCCAGAAGGGGCTCTCTCATGCAGGGTCCAGTGAGGTCCCCTGAGCTTCATCACTCCCCAGATCCTGGAAATCATTCCAATTTCATGAGCAGGAAATAAATCCCTTTCAACAAATGAGGCTTGAAACCCTGCACAGAGGCAAAGACTAACAGCACTGGAAAACACCAGGATTTCCTAATCTGGGGGAGGTGGAACTGTATAGGAAACTGTAATTTGCCTTTCTCATGTGCTGTCTGCGTGCTGAACACCCCTTGCAAGGATGGGAAATCTGGTTGCCAGCCCAGGGTGCCCTTGGCTCTGCTGCCTTGCAAAAACACTGTAAAGCAGCATATGGCTGGCTGCTGAGTGGAGGAAGAAACCCTCCCCATGCAGCCTCTCTATTCACAGACACCCAGTAACGCCTTCTTCACAGAGCAAACCTGCAGAGGAGGGCTTGGAGGTTCCTACCGGATCAGAGGCAGATCAGGAGCTGGCACACAAACATAGCAGGCTCTCTAAAAATAAAATTCTTCCCTTCTGGATGGAAACACTCTGCCCAAACGTGTCCAATGACAGCTCAGACAACTTCAGTGTTAGATCACTGAGAGGAAAATCTCATCAGAAGGTGCAATTCCTGGTATCCCAAAACAAAGAACATGGTGATACATCTGAACACTGATCAATAGCCAGATATGGTTCTGTGAATTATCTCTTCTCACAGCATCAGCCATTCTGGTCTGTCTGTGTGTGTGTGTACACATCTCCCTCTCTCAAAACAACCACCCACACAATCTCCAGTGTCCTGAAATAACAGTTAAATATGAACATCAAAGAGAAAATGCCAACATAAGCCCTGGGAGCAATACCTAAAATGCAGAAAGAGAGAGAGAGAGAGATGGAGAGAGAGATACCCACAGAATAAATAACAGCTAGCTCCAATCAGAGAAGTCCCTCAATTTTGAGCAAGCCAGGTCTGTTGCAGGTTGGGCAAGCAGATTATTTCACTTCAAACAGCCATAGAGAAAGCTCCTGAAGTCTCTATTTTACAATGCTTCTTTATGGTCCAGTTAAGAGTTTTCTACCTCATTTCTTTCTTTGCTATGAAGCAACAAAGCCATTTGAAAAGGTACTGGCTCAAGCCTCATCTGAGATAGAACTTCTGTTTAATGCTGCTGTGCTTACAAGCTGTGCTTGCCCTGAGCAGTGGCAGATAACTCTCTTTTACACTCTTAAAGGATCCCACCTTCAAAGTGTCTAAAAAACCCCAAAAGAACTCCAATACCTGAGCACCATAAAACAGGTAAGTGTGTAACTTTAGCAAAGCACTACACTGAAAGGATGTAGAAGTTTACATTTTGAGTTGCAATGGTATGTGTGCTCTCTAAGTGCGCTGCCACATGGGTTTGGAGTGCCATGGGGCACTGCCTTTGAGTCTGCAGCAGCACAGGGATTACAACTGAGAATGTAATTCCCAGCAACCCACACTTCTAGAGAATCTTAAAAAAAAGAAGTATAAATAAAAGAGCATTCAATGATTTTGTTTAAAAAAAAATCTACAAAAATAACATTAATTTGCAGCTTTAAAAAAATTGTACTTTTTAACTTCCCTGTATCTGCATATTAAAAAATAATACTACCCTTAAGCTATTGTTTCTTTGAACTTACTAAACCTCTCCCCAAAGCTTTCACTTCAGCCCTTTAAAGTTAAGCACTGCATTCCTACCACAATGCCACAGTGTATTTACACGTCCTACCTACAGTCAGGAACAGATCCTGTTTGTCTGAACCACCAGCATCATGACATCCGTCAGTTTCAGGAGACCAGCTATTACTATGCAGTGGTATCTCAGCCAGCATTTAACTGCACCACACTTAACATCATGAAGCTTCAAACTGGCAGCCCATGAAAGAGCACCTAAGACAAGTAAGGCATGATGCATTCCAGCTAAACAAAGCTCATGCTGGCCATGGTCAGCCCAGCCCACACCACACGTCTGTCCATCTGTCTGTCTCTGTACACTGCACTCCCATAGCATGAGTTCATACATACACAAGCAAAAGGCAATGAGATTCAGCACTAAGCCAGGAGGAATCAAAGCTGATCTTAACTCCCAGAGTGACTTTCCAACAGGCTGGAATCAATATGCAATAAACTTTTCAAGGCTGTGATTCCCAGGTAACCATGGTATTAATTTAAATTCAATTAACGTCTTCATCAGCATTGGGAAAGATACATTCCCAACAAGTCTGCAGGTAAAGCAACTTCCAACAGTGCATGACTGATACCAGAAGAACAAAAAGGTAAATTCTTCCTTCACTGGCACTTGGCCAACAAATACCCACTTGTCCTCTGGGAATATGAAGTGCCATTTGAAAGCGTCTTTTTGACAAAGTGTATTGGATTCAATAAAAAACTATTTCAATAGATAATACATTTTTTTATTTACTTAATATTATGACTACAGAACTCTCTTAGCATTTTAATTTCAAAGCTGGAAAAAACAATTTACTCATGGGGAAAAAATGCAAATAAACCTTTATCTATCTATCTAGATATAGACAGATATATATATATATATATATAGTCATAGAATCATAGAATCACAGGATGTTTCAGGTTGGAAGGAACCTTAAAGCTCATCTAGTTCCAAACCCCTGCCACAGGCAGGGACCCCTTCCCCTAGGGCAGGTTGCTCCAAGCCCCACCCATCCTGGACTTAAAATGCTGCCAGGGATGGGGCAGTCACAGATTCTCTGGGCACCCTGTGCCAGCACCTAAGCATCCTCATAGGGAAGAACTTATATCTAATCTATATCTTCCCCCTTTCAGTTTAAAGCCATTCCCTCTTGTTCTATTACTCCATGTCCTTGTCAAAAGACCCTCTCCAGCTTTCCTGTCATACCTTTTATGTACTGGAAGCTTCTCTAAGGTCTCCCTGAAGCCTTCTCATCTCCAGGCTGAACTAGCCCAGCTCTCTCAGCCTGTCTGCATAGAAGAGGTGCTCCAACCTTAGGATCATCTTTGTAGCTTCATCTGTTGTCCCTGATGCAAACTTTAGTTCTTAGAGATGTATCCAAAGCCACATCACTGTCAAACTACATAGAGAAACCAGCCTTGGAGTGTACTTTCTGATTGTTGTTGCTTGCAATTGCACTATTTAAAGCCCCAGAAATCAGGGATATGCTTCCTTCCAGGCACTAGAGCACTGCTGGTGGTGTGGAAGGAAAGATGCTGATCTGGTCCCACTGCTCTCAAAAAGCCAAGCTGGAGTCGCCAAGGAAGAACAAATCCACTAGTGCGGGAGTCTTTCCAGCAGTGCAGGAAGTAAAACTGGTCAGTTGGGCAGTGGCAAGGAGATGAGACAAAAATTCAGAGGAGGTAACAGGAAGAATGAGGAAATTTGTAGGTGATGGTACATGCTATTTCTCCTGTGTCTTTTCCCTTATGATTGGTGCCCCTGTGGTATTTGGTGCCCACAGACCCTGCTGCTCTCGCAGTCCCACAGCCCAGGATGAACCACCCCCCCACCCCTGAGCCATATCTTTCCATCCAACTTACTCCCTTACAACCACACATTTGTGCTCCAGGGACACAGAGAAACAGCTTGAGAACAATAGAGCACTGAGAAAGACTCAGAATCAGGCTGTAAACAACAAAAACCCACCCAAACCCACAAAATACAAAACCACAAAACCCCACCAACCCCCTCCTGTCCTCCTCAAACTGATTATTTTGCAAATACTATTATGTGACTAATACAGCCTCCTGTTCTGTTCAGGAAGGAGGTGGTAAGGGTTAGTGCTGCACAATGCACATCGTTCCCTGAGAAACATCCTGGGGTAAATGCAGCCATAGCTAGATGCAGAACAGCATGCCCATACTTATTCATATTGGGTAAAATTCAATACTTACTCTAACAGAGAAAAAAAATTTACCCTGAGCTCCTTTGACTTTTTAGACTGGGGCTGTGAAGGTAAAATACTAGAGAGCCCCTTAAATAGTGAGTTATAATTTTGTTCTCTTTTTTTCTTAAATCACTACTTTTTCATCATTTTTTTCAGGTTTATTACTGCCCAAACAAAAAAGAAGGAAATTGATTCTTCTTGGAAATAAAACCAAAACATTAAAACTATGGTTCACCATCCTTTGGAAGACAAACAACTGAAAAATTCAAGGACAGTCATGTTGGTTTGCAGCACTTGCAACACTTCTATTTTTATTAAATAGCTATGTGTTTCCTTGTGCTGAATTTGAGCCATCCTTTAACCTCACAGCTGAGAGCTTCACGAGATTACAGACCTCGGCCCCAGCCATAGCTTGTTGGAATTGAATCATTAATCTTAAATCTAGTTGAAACCCATTGTTTAGTTGCATCAAATTCTGAACTCAGATCATAAAGAACATTTTTTTTCATTGCTGGTAAAGCATTTTGCCAGACTTTCAAAATAGTTAACATCATATATATGTATATATTAGCCTCTGTATTTCTCTCACAACTGTTCCTCTGCTTGGTTTCCCTTCACTGTGACTGGTGTCCATGAAAACAGATCACACAAAGTAAAGCAAGATAAGGGAGACTATTTTGAAAGAAAAGAAGTTAGAGGAAGCACTAGACATCTGAAAGTGCCAAGTCAGTAGCATAGATGCTAACAACATGAATGCCAGTATAACAACCCAATTTGAAAATATTCACACAGAGAAGAGGCATAGGAACAACAGAAAGCAAGAGGTAAGCAAATAGCTGCTCATCTTCCTTACAGTTGAGGTTAAGAGGAAAGCAGTTTCTAAGATATCCCTGAACAGAGACATTTTCAACTAATGGAAATGATATCTATCTCTTTTTAACTATGTAAGAGCTTCTGGAGGCATTTGGACTCCTTAAAAATATAGCTGTGATTTTCAGAAATCAACTTATCTCTATTCTAGTACTATCTCCATGACTTTATGATCCAGATTTCCTGAAAAAGGTGTTCAGGATTCTCTACAGGTCCTGTGAACCTCAATGTATCAGAGTGGCTAGATTACAAAAGAACATCCAAAATGAATACTGTTGCTTGACAATGCTAGTTTTCACTACTTCATATGTGGGGGTTAACAAGATACTAACAGATATTAACAAGGTCTTACCAGGTGTCAGTTCTTCCTGTGCTAAGCCTCCAATTGGAGGTCTGAGGTTGGAGGGATGCTGCCTTGGGCATCCTCCCCAGGAAGAAAAATGGGAAAAGAAAAAAAAAAAGGGGGGGGGGGCAATAAGAATAAAAAAAAAATATATATCTATATAAAAAAAACCCAAGAGGGAAAAAAACCCTGAAACAAGCAAACAATAAATCAAAACACAAATGGGTAAGAACATCATTCTGAAAACCAAGACCATCTGTCTGACTTCATTCCTTGGACCTGAGTATTTTCTGGGCATGAATTGTCTAACAGCTTTCCATAATGAGTTCATCAGGTACTACAAAAACCTACTCCAAAAGGATAAGGCTTTTCCATCCCTCAAACCACAGGTATTTTCTTATCACTGGCAGAAAGATCTGCTCTTCCTCCAGTGGTAAAATTTAGGAACTTGTGAGTCTGAATCTGCCACCAGGGAGAACTTTAACTGCTGTCTGGACCAATAGTATTATCAGCTTTTATCAGAGGGTCATCCAGGTGACTCTCATATACATCTATATGGTAGAATAAAGAGAGCTACCCCAGGCTGTTAAAACATGCAATTAGATTTGGGTATAGTAGTGATAACAAGAGGAGGAAATACTCTAAAGTTCATTAGATCTACTGAAAAGTGAAGAGATAAAGTGGCAGTGGAATACTTGAAGGTCAGTTTCTGATTTAAGACATTAGTGTGAAAGAAGTTCATCCCCATCTACAAGGTTGCACTTCATCAAGCCATCATCTGCAGAAGTCCACAGCTGGAAATAACCAGAGAGTGATTCCATATTTTATTTCTTGCTGGTTTGGATAGTCTACAAAACTTCTGTGACTTTGAATTAAAAATACAACAAATAAACAACTTTCTCTTGTACTATCACTGCCTAAGGAAAAGACAATCATTTGCTAGTCTGAAGGCAAGTAGCTCAGCTGAGCTGCACGAACTAAAATACCATTTTTTTAAAGTCTCAACCTGTCTTTTTGTTTTCCATCATGTTCCTACTTGAAGCATTTGAAACGTTGGTGACTTGTTCTACTTGTCTCAATATCTCCCATATTTACCATCATCCGTTTAGCACCATTACTCCATAGTAGCCTGCTTTTGCTTATCCAAAATCCTCCTGTAGCTCACGCTTGCTTCTCTTCAAGGCATTTTACCCTCCCTGCAATTAGTAGGCACTCTTCTTGTTCTTCAACACAAAACTGACAACAGGAATCTCCGTGTGCAACGTTTATCTTTCTCTTGAGGTGAATGGAGAAGAAAAAGGAGATTTGGGGAACAGCAGCAGTAGGTTAAAATCCCACCAAATGCATTTCAGAGAAGAAAGACTTTTTGTGGATTTTTTCTACTGTGTTGTTGTTTTAATGGATGTCAGATGTATGCAGAGCCACAGATGTTTATTGTTTCTGTATTACTGTAAAATGAATATAATAGTAATAACAACAATAATAATACATCCCATTCAAACTTTAATTAGCAAATACACCTTCTGTCTGTTGTTTAATCTCTTCAATTTTTCTCATCTTCCAGCACTAATATTCGCTCTGCGGTTGAATTACACCTCTTCATAAAAACGTTACACAGATATACTCTGACTAAAAGACTATTCAAAATAACAAACTCTTACACACATAAGCACAGGCACTTGCAGATGTGTTATACAGCACACTATGCTTATTCTTTTAAGTATACACTGAGTTTCAGGACTGGTTTAGCTGATGTTTTAGCAATCTCTAAGTGTGAGAACATGCCATCACAACCTTTTTTTGGAAGAGTTCCAAGCAACAATAAACAGAACATAATATTCTGCTGTCATAGTTGTTCTAGAAATAAACACATTCTGCTTCCCCCCCACAAAAAAGAACTCACAAAGCCGTTCAGCTTAGTTGATACTTGGTTAAGTTGGCAGTGGAGCTTGTTCTAAACACAACTTTCCATGGAGCAATTACTATTTAGTAAGCACTTCCTCTGGCTCACTGTCTGCTTCAATTATGCAAATACGATGTAACTTTATCCTTTCAGCATAATTACATCAAACACAATCGGTCTATATTAAGACTGACTTAAGATGAATTAATTCAGTTCATGTAATGATTTCCTAAATCACCCCATGGGACTATGGCAAAGAAAATTTTGTCCCAAGAGCAACATGAAGCATCAAGACAAATAATCTGGGGTCTGGTTGTACAAGAAACTGAACACTTCAGAGTCCCTTTGGAGTTGAAGACTGCTAGGGCATTCCAGCTGTTCCCAAAATAAGAACTTCAAATTATATTTATGTAGATAGGTCTAAACACACCAACACACCTGTTTTTCACATTTGTATTTTGAAGTGAGGAGTCATGGCTGGGGGAGAAGAGTCATTTGAAAAATGCCTTTATCTATATAATGACTGTATTAGTTTATGACTTACAGGACTAGCAGCTTTAGGCACATTAAAAAATATGATAATCCAAAGTGTACCAGATACTCTTGAACATTCAGACACATTAATTTTCAATGCAATTTAACATTTCTTGGCTTAACATTTTTCCCCTGAAGCATAAGAAGGGACTGTCAGTGTCACATATTTCAGGTTAAGGTACAGGAGCTGCAGAGCTCTCTTTTTCCAGTGAGGTTTGTTAGGAATCTTTCCTTAACATATTACAAATACTATTTAACACAATGATAAAAGGAAAAAAGAAAAAAAAAAGAGATACTCTTGAGGAGTAAAATAAGGGTAACCCCCTCATTCATGACTAATAAAGACACTCTCACCTAATCCAGTGGCATTTAAGCAGGCGCTTAGATGTCTCCATACCACAGAACAAAAGGAGACTGCTAGGCTGCAATACAGCTCAAAACACAGTCCTCTGGGGGAAACTTAGATCCATTCTGGCAATTTGGTTTGTTTTCATCAATTTATAGGGAAAATCAAGGCTTCTTATTTAATTTATGTCTTCATCAAAAGAAACGCATTGATAAATTTTAGGAAGCAGATGTTCACTGATAGATGATAAAAGAATAACACTAAAATGTCCATTTCCAGTTCTCTTGGATTCATAGTCAAATGAAATTACTACAACAGAAAGAAAAACAAACCAACATACAGCAGTCTAAATGCAAGAAAGGCAGGCAATCCATATGGATAACAGCCTCCCTAAGCAAAGAAATGCTAATACCTAAGGATTACTTACTTCTATACGTAACAGATTTCACCGGATGTTTCTCTTAGTGGATGAAACAGAAATCAGTCTGAAAGGGGAAATGCTGAGTTCTGGAATATTGTTTCAGGAGAAAGGGAATTTACTCTATTCTCTTAACCATCCCTTTACTCTTCCTCCAGACAGGACTATGCAGATGGCAGATACAGATGGCAATTAGGGATGGATGAACGGGACTGAAAAAGGTAAGAACCAGCCTGAACCTTTCTGGGCAGTCACAGAGCAGCCAGGAAACATTTGCTACTGAGAGAGCAGCTGCTATTCTGGGACACTTTGCTCTGCTTCTCCTTTAATACCAAGTACAGAACCTACTCTTGGTTATGTGTTGTTTCCTTTCCATGCAACTCATGGAACTCTACTGCACGGCAGCTGCTCCTAAGAGTGAACACAATTATATACATAGACAAAATGCAGTTTAAGCATCACAAACGAGTAATCATGCAATCTAGAAGTGCAAAATGAAACTAGCCAACTTTCAGGCAATGATCTAATATATTCACTGAATAAGAAGATATTTGCAGGCTTAATGGCCATACTTTTTTTTTTTTTTTGCAGATACACTAAAACCACTGATATTTTTACCTGTTATTTAACCAGTTTTCTATACCTGAACTTTCCATTCTGCTATCATCACTTACTGTGTCTAAAAGCAAACCTTATGTCCTATGTGCTTAATGTGTAATATAGAAGGAAAATATTTTAACAAACAAACTTGGAAAGTTTTTATTTCTGTGTACTGTTGGCAGGCTTTTCATTTCTGTGTCAGAAACCCTCAGGGATAAAAACAGACAGTATGAAAAGATTATTAAAATGTCCTGGTTTTCAGAAAGAAAACACCTCATTGTCTATCAACTGTACATATTTATGGAGAAATAACACGCTAAAATGCCTCTAAGGTTTAAAAACTGTAAAAGGATGGAGCATATTATATACCTGAGAAGAATAACTGATGAGGTGGTAGCGTAGACACAGTGAAAATGAATGTAAATATTTGTCTTTTCAGTGAGTGAGGACAACAGAACCTTTTTTAATGAGGGCAACATGTTCAAGGACTCCTTGGAGACCCCGCCTGATGCAATGCCATGTGCCAGCCAAGGAGTTTCTTTTCTTGACTCAGTATGTCCCTTGTAAAGAGCTTTTTTTGTTACATTATAGAGAAAACAGAGTCTAACTGACAAGTTTGGTTTGCCCAGAGGAAGCCATTTGGATAGTTAAGCATCTGTACAATTAAAATGGATAATAAATGGAAGTAAGATCTGACCATAAACACTTCAGAACACAAAGAACTGTTGAGAAACAAAGGGACTATGTAAAAATTTTCTCACAATTTTTATATACACATATATATGTACATGTATTTGTAGAACGCACAAGCAATATGTATAAATACAGTGCTTGATCTGAATGAAATAGAAGTTAAACTAAGTTCTAATTGAAACTGCCAATCTAAAACTCATTTTTACCTCTTCAGTAGAAAACTTATCCACTGCTTCAGAAATGATACATAAATTGCAAAAGATTTTTTTCTTCCTATATATACATGATGTGTTAAGATCATTTTGGTTTACTTTCAAGTGATAAAAGCTCTGTCATATCACCACAGCTTAATATAAGCTCTGAAATTGTGCCTTTAATAACTGTTGGTAGCTTCTCAACTGTGGAAATAATGTATAGGTTTTGCATGAGGAACACAGGCATTTAGGAAAATTTCAGGAGATGAAGACTTACTTAATGTACTTTATATTCTTTGTATCATACCACGTCTGTAGACATTTACTCATAAAACACATGAAAGAAAGAATTACGGGCGATCAGTTTTGTACCAGCAGCATTTCAGGAAGCAGAAGGGAGTGAAGCATAAGAGAGCTCTTACCCTCTATGGTCGCTCGCTTGGGCAGGATGGTGATGGCTCCCTCAGCAACATCCTCCTGATGAAGCAACGGGCTCACCTTGGAGCCCCACGTGTCTGAGCCCACCCACAGGAAATGACCAACTTGATCTGCCCTCTTCGCAGCGGCAAGGATCTGCCTGCAGAAAAGAACATTATGTTCACAAATTAATTTCATTTAAACACATAACTGCTTGGGGAAAATGGCATGTTGCAACTGCGGAATGAACAGAAATAGCATATTCCTGTAACCAACAGAGCTCAGGAATTTCACAACACACCAGACCATGATCCACACAGCACAGATTGGACCCCTCTTTTAATTCATCCTATTCCCATGACTGACATACTGATTCCAGTAAAACTTACTATTTTACCATCGACTTTACTGAAACGTTATCCTAGCTTGGTGTCTCGTTTTGTGGAACTGAGCCTCTCACCAATCAACAATGCCAACACAATTTTCAGGAGAGAGAATATGGAACACAGGCAAGTGAGAAATGAGAGTCACACTTTCAGAATATTCTTTATACTATCTTATGAGCAAGTTGTATGTGGTCAAACCTTGAGCACCTTATGTGGCTTAAACTTGTGCATCCATTTTATCACTAGTAACAATTAATTGTCATAAAATAGACTCTGAATTAAGGAATACTACATCATAGTATAAGCTTGGAGAGAGGAGCATCTTCTTAATGCCTCTTTGAGAGGTAAGGGCACGTCTGCCATCCATTGCATGAGTAACCCTATGCCAGGCAAAGCTTCCAGGCCTTGATTGACATTCCCATCCCCCCACTACTGTGATGCACAACATGAGCAGGGACAGCAACAGCAGAACTCAGTGCCTGACACTACCCTACACAGTGTGAACTCCACATCCCCACATTGCTCTTACCAACAGGCTTTTCCACTTCATTATTCATAGCTCTATTTGCTTTCTCTTTTCTGCATAGCTATCAAGCAAAAATGAATTAATTCCCTCAGTCATCCTTACTTTATGTCCTCATCATTGGCAAAAATAACGATGGCCCTGGCATTGGGAGTTTCTAGGAGCTGCTTGATAATTTTATCAAAGTCGATGGTCTTGTCCTTGCGATCCTGGGGGATTTTCAGGGACTGAGCAATGCAGAGCCCACCTGTTTCAGAAAGAAGAAAGGAGAAAGAAGAAAAGGACTATGTCAGAGGAAAGCATAGGAAAGGCAGTGGGAAATACATATGGCTGGAAGGGGAGCCTGGGAGGAAGAGAAACTCTCCGATCGAATCGCTGCCCTTACGGAGCACTTAATCTTCTTGTCATGTTTCCTGAGGGATTTGTACGATTATTTTTTTGCACAGAGCACTCGTTGCGACACAGTCTGCATGCCTGGGTAGGGTCAGGGATTAAACAGATGGGAAAAACCAATATCATAGAATAGCAGAATAAACAAATAAACCAGTCAGTGGAGGGATTCAAATAAACCCCAAACAACAACAACCTGAGCACAGTTAAACTGATTTTAAAAAGAACAACAATATGCTGAAAGGCAAGTGATGCTGGTGAAGAGCTAAGATTCTTTTTAATTTGGCAAGTTTAAGGATATTGAGGGAAAATGTTTCCACTGAAGCAACTTATCTGGAGCTGCCTGGAACATCACAGTTCCTCTCCTTGCACCCAGAAACTTTGACAATGTAATAGACAAGCTTTATCTTGGTAAAAAGCTGAGATTCTTTTTCATTTTGCAAGTTGAAGGATATTGAGAGAAAATGTTTCCATTGAAGCAGCTTATCTAGCACAGGAACAGCAAAAGAATTGAGATACTGGCAAAGCAAATTGGGAATTTGCTCAAGAAAATCCTTGCTCAAATGCCCGTCACAAATGGGATGGAGTAGCCCAAGCAACTGAAGCCTCAAAAGAACGTTCTTGGCTGTGAACTGGACTTCTCATAAATACACAAGTAACATAGTATCAACACAGTAACAGTGATAAATACATCCATGCCAAATAAATACGCACTTTTAGCACAGTTCACATATTTTAGTTACATAGCTTGTCTTTAGGGGGAAAAAAGCCCTGAAAAAAAATCACATCTCCAGTGACACTCTGCTTATCGTTGGCAGATGAAAACACAACTTCTGCCTTCATTATTTTGTTTCTCAGGGATAAATACTTTCATCTTTTATGGCATCTTACCTACCAACTTCCTCGGTATACTGCACACTGTGTTAATTAATAAAGTATCAGAGATGCATAATAAGAAAGAGCAGCGGGGATGGGTTAATTAAAAGCAGGACAAAGGAGATATTCACAGATAAGCTTTAAAATATAGATTTAAAAGTACTGTTAAATGAAGTAATAGATAAGGTGTTCTCAGTGATAGAACAAGGAGGAGGCAGCTTATCCCCCATGAGCATACACTGTCTGCTGCAGTCTATGAAGGCTAATGCAGTCACCCGACACCGTGGCACAGCAGACATGCAAACACTGGCAGGAAAACCACTGAACAGCCATGCAGACCAAATGCATGGCTTTAAAATTGTAAAACGTGGCACTTCTGCAGAGCTCCAAGCACTTTAGGTCACTGTTGTTAGGTAGGACAAGGAAGGGGTGATGGATTTAAACTAAAAGAGGGGAAATTCAGCCTGGATGTGAGGAAGAAATTCATTACAATGAGATGGTATTGGCACAGGTTGCCCAGAGAGGTGGTAGATCCCTGGAGACATTCAAGACCCGGCTGGATGTGATTCTGGGCAACCTGATCTAGTTGAAGATGTTCCTGCCCACTGAAGCAGGGTTGGAGTAGATGACCCTTGAAGGTCCCGTCCAACACAAACTATTCCACGATTCTATGATTCTATACTATGATAATTTTTTCCTTATTTTAGACATATAGAAAAAGATAGGCTTCAATAGAAAGAAATAAAATAGTGAAAAGGAAAGTCTGAGAAAGAACAGAATAGTAACCCCCAAGTTTTTTGCTGACTAACACAGAATATTTAATTTTGTTTTGCAATTATTACAACCTGAAATTACGGCAACCTGAGTTTTTTTCTTTAAAAGAAAACAATACTGATTTTTAAAAGGAAAATTAATTTTTAAATGAGGAAAGTCTCACCCCTAGTAGGTTCAAAAAGCTTAAACATTTTAATATGCTCAGTCAAAATTAGACAGAATCAACCCAAATCCATAAGCAGAGTTATTTTGGCAGATTATGTGCTGGTGAAAAGCACAGCTCTGCTTCTGAGTCCACGAGCAGGGCCACAGCACTTCTAAAGCATAGGGCACTGCAGACCAGTGGGAAACTGAGGATGAGCCATCCACACATCACCATCAGGGAAGAATTTCTCAATTCTGGCATCACGCCACAGGACAGTTTGAAGTTATTAGCTACTCCTGTTCTCCCTGGCACTCCATGATGCCAAGCCAAGCTACTTTGAGTCTCCCAGGAGAGACTCCAATTTCTCTTGTTAAATAAGGACATGGAAACTTTGGAGAATTCACTGAGAGAGAAAATAAAACCCAAAACAAACCAACCCACAGACTGTTACAAAGCTCCAAGATTTGTCACTTGAAAATTTGTGCATTCCTTCCACTGCATCCTTTCAAGAGGTTCCCACTTTGACACAGCAGAGCAGGGCAGGATATATTTTCTAGTGTCAAGACCAAAGGACTTTCGCATGCTAATGGAGCCATTATTTAGACACATCTAAAGCTGCTGTGAAGGTCCTTTGCAATCCTTCATAGCTCTCCCTTGCTTTCATTCAGAAAAAGCAGGCTCTCTCAGGAGAGGGTTGGCAATACAGTCGCAAAGAGCAGATACCAGCAGACAGGTACACAGAGCAGCATTCCTTAGCACCTTCTGATTTCTAATTACTGCACCAGTAAGTAGATTTAAGAGTCTTTTAAATGAGGAGCATAGAACACTTACACCTGCTTATACCTGGATACCATGGCTCCACCACAAGAACAAACACCCCACCAGGCATTTGGAGAGAAACAGAAGCAAAAAGATCTCAGACCTGGCACCCATAATAGTAATATTTCTGTATTTGAGAGTCTATCTATATTATAGAATCCTTTTATCCCCAGGGAAATAAAGAACACACATACATGCAGATCAGGTGATACATTGCTGTTGTAAAACTACTATTAAAAAACCCACAGTATTTAATATTAAGTAATTGTGACCTACATGATTCAAGCTCTTGGAAAAAAGGCTAAAATTGCTGGGAAGGCTGCTAGCTCGGCAACTGACCCTGGCCATAATTACACCTATTGTGTGGGTCATGCAATCTCTATTGCCTGGATGGAGAAGCCAAAAATCTTATTATAGTCGATAATGATTACAGCTGAACTGAGCATCTTTGGACAGAGAGGCAGCTGTGGCCAGGCTCTCAATAGTGAGGAAAAAAAAAAGCCTCTAATGCAATGTACAGCTTCAAAGTCTGTAATTTCCATGCAGTTTTTTGAAGAAAAGAGGTGCCATGGTGGAGAAAGGAAACAGTTTGGAATTTGGGAGGGCAGATTTCAGGTCATTTTTGTGACACCCTTTTCTACCTCCTTCAGAGGGTCAGCCCTTAGTTTCTCTGTTGTCCACTGGTGAAGGGAAGCAACTTTTTTAATGTGCTGGTCATGGTAAGTATGTACTGGTCACACACTGTGCATTTAGTCCAAGCTATTTGGAGAGCGGATCTTACAGCCAGGATGGTGGAAGAGCTTTCCCAAATAAAGCAGATGATGTTATACCCTGTTATTCTTTGTGCCATCTCTGGCACAAGGGTATTATGGATAAATGGTAAATATCAATGATTAAACCCAAAAATATTTTTATCTGCAGAAAAGTGGCTATGATGCTTTCAATATATCAAGCAGCAGGAGACACCAGCATTCAAAAGCACTCTCTGGAGCAGTTAGGAACAGAAACAGCTAGAGGCAGATCAAGGGCAAATAAAAAAAGGAGAGAAGTAAGATGCGAGAGAACCAAGATCCAGATAATACAATTCAGACACATTGATGGATATTCTGATTTTAAACTGCTAGTGTCTCTTCTAAGAAAGTGATGCTATTACAAATGGACTAATATGTCACCAAAATGGGTCAACGTGTATTATTTTCTTATTTGCTTTGTTTTGCTCAAGTCCGCACCGAGCATTATCTGACATCAGAGTATAAGCTCTTACTGCAGCAGCAGGGTGATCCATTCCAGCCACCTGACCATACTAGTCACATCAGCTTCTGGTTACAGCTAAGCTTATGAGCTTGAACAAAAGTGCTTCGATCTCTCTGGAGGACTTCATAGTAGGCAGAGGCATGTCTCATTTTTCATTCCTCAGCAATAAAAGATGCCCAAGGAATTGGGTGTATATTGTCACATACAGAATAAGTTTAACTTTCATATTCCCACCCTGCATTCTTATTACAATAGGAAACATGTGCACAGTTATTTAAACGGTCAGGTTAATTCACAGTGCTCCTGAGGTAAAAACCTCCAAGGGAATTATGTGGCAAAAATGTGAAAGCTGCAAATTAAAGATTTTGTCATAGGATTTCTGCAATAATAAATTACCTCTGACAGACTGGAGACATGGCAAACGCTCTAACTAGCTACAAATTGCTACTGCAATTAATAGAAGTCTGGGAGTGGAACCCATGATGCACCCTGTGTCCGAGATGGAACTACTTCACACACATCCAGCAGTGGCATGGTGCTGGGAGTTTCCCAGCCATCCAGGACTGCTCCCACCCAGCTGCACCATGCTTCAAAACAGCTGCCTAAAGAGGGTTCTCCTTGTCTGCTAGGGTTATTTCTGCCCAGTGAGGGAATAGAACAGGTAACTAATTCTGCAATCAAGTGCAAAGGCCATTATGAAGGTAATGGATACTGGAGATGAATAAAAGAGATGTGAACTGTAATATACCTAAAATACACCATTCAAGCAATTCTGTGAGCAAATGTTTAACTCCTTTAACAATGGGATTTCATAAATTCACGGGAATCAGCACATGAAAAGTGGTCAAAACAATGATGGTGAAGCAGTCAGTTCTGTACCACTTTAGCCTTAAAAAATATCCTTTCTCTTCTAGGCTATGAATAGCTGTTTAACAATGACATCTTTATCATCCTTCTCTCCCACCAGCAAATATTTTTGTAACAACATCAAATCTGGACGGGAACACCAGGAGCAGACCTGGTAGGTTCAGCCTTTCCAGATGCGCCTTTGTCCAACAGGCAAGCATGAAAATCACAGTCACCTATGAAAAGGATAATACAACAAGGCAAACCATTTCCTCAAACAATAACTTGAAAATTATTTGGTTTTACAGCTTCTAGTTTTCCAGTGGTTTGTGCCACGTTGGCAAACTGACCTGAATGTTTGGGATTGTTCCCGGCATTAAAATTCTTGACACTGCACCCCTGGCAGCACTTTGAGAACACACAGAAATACTGACATTTCCACCAAAATTAACAGCACCTCCAGACTTTTTTTTGGCAAATGAGCAAAATGCAAAATGAAGTCAGGTCCTTTCTCTCAGGGTGGTGGAAAACTGGTTTTCCCCCAGATTTTATTTCTAGAAGAGCCCCCTGAACTTCATTAAGTCACTGACAAGACGCATTTTAGTGAAGTTTCTGTCCCTAGAAATGCCATTCCTAGTTAATCTTTGCACAGAGAACCTGCTTCAGCTTCACTTTAGATCCTGATAATGGCCCCTGCCTACTCACATGCTTCTGAAGGAGTTTTATTTAAGTGTTGCTGGAGATGGAAGAAATCTATCTTAAGGTATTGCTCAGGATGCTGGCAATTACAGATGTACAAATAACCTGATTCTTTTATTTGGCTGCCAGACTGAAAAAGAAAATTTATAGATCAGACTTTTTTTTTGTTGCTAGAATTTCAGTTTTTGTTCATTAAAACAAAAACTATGCAAATAATTTTACCTACACCAAAACCTATCCATTTAATTTGAATTCGAAACAATCATTGTTAGGGACCTGTAGGAGGAAAAAAAATTAGGAGCTACACAGGAGATTCTGGTGTCTCCCTCCTAACCAATGATTAAAACAGTCATCCTGTTTTCTTCCTTTCCCAGAGAGGTGTTGAATTTGTATCTCAGACTTGGTGTCCTGACCACATCATTGACTACATATACAGGGGGGCCACAGTCCCTGCACCCATCTTCTGGAACAGAAGATGACATGGATTTGCAGTCAAACAGCCTCAAAAATGACATGAAAGCCACCACCACGCAAACTGGTGGCAAACTGGTACCTCAGGGGCCTCCTGCTCTCCTGCATGAGGCTGCTGAGAGCAGTGGGATGAGCCAGCGACATTCATCCCTCTCTCCATGTTCCTCCCCACTCTCTTCAACCAAAGCTGAAGACTGAAATTAGTCTCAGTTTACAAATAGATTTAGGAAGCATGAAATCACATTTTCCCCAAAAAATTACTATTTGCCAGAAATTTTTGTCTTTTTTTGCAGACCATCATCTATTAAGTTGGGAACAGAAGAAAACAGTACTGAAGGTCAGTGAAGGAATGAGCAGTAAGGGTGCTCAGCAAAGAAACCAAGATGAGCAGGATAGCAAAGGTAGACTGAAAACGACTAGCTGTGCAACAAGTGAGATGATGCGACTTCCATTTTCTGGCTTATTGCTTTTAATTTTAGCAAAACAGCTTATAGGAGGGATTCAGTTTGTTCAATTACTGTCAGGAACAGTAGACTAATCTATTCTTTCCCTAACTACATAGAATGCCAGCTTTCTTGTTCTGCCTCACAAGTATACTCAAAAAAATGTTTTGCTTTGAAAACTTTGTATTGAGACATGCAAGGAAGCTGCTTTTGAACTCGTATAAAAGACACTTTGTAAATAAAAAAAAGACAGAAAAAATAAAAAATAAAATAAAATAACAACCAGTAATCTTTAGAAAAAAATGAAAAGTTGCTGCTCACACTTCTCCCATTTTCAACCTTTTGCATCACATGGTATTTCCATGCTACAAAACACCCAGAACTGCATGAATGGTCAAAGGCAGACACCAAGCCCAGCCTCACCACAGAACTGGAGCAGAAGCAAGCACCAAAATACCCTCATTGTGCTGCCTGTGTGCACATGAAGAAGGTGCCATCACTATAAAATCATGGTTAAGCAATAATTTTTCCAAAGCTCGTTATCAAAGCGCTTTTAAAATGCCCATTTTACTTCTTCTTTTCTACACTTCATTTTCTCACACAAGGGAAGAGGAGTGGATCCTTCCATGCAATGAAAGCAAAAAGCCGAACTGGTGGCAGCAGACCCTGCTCAGACCACACAAGTAAGAGCCCATTAGGCACCTCTCCTGAGCTGCCCTTGGGACCCCCGTCACAGCTGCTGTCCCTAGGAGGCTTCTTCCCAGTGTTCCCATTCCTGCTCTGCAAAACAAATGGAGAAGTCAAAACTCTGGTGGGGAAACTACAGCATCAACTTCATGATGGATCCTGTGCTGTGTAATAACCAACATGCTCATTGTGCCATGATAAAAGATCTGGTGTTACAGAGACACAACACTGAGCCCATGCATTTGCTGTAGAGTGAGCCCCAACAGCACAAGCAGTGCAGAAGATTAGCAAATGACTTTTCATCATAGGAATCCCACCTATATGCCATAGATGTGGGATAAAGATTGGGCCACATCACATAATGCTCCAGTTCACAGGCAGCTCGGTGGGCGAATTAAGCCATCTGGGTGGCAGCAGTTGCAAAGCACACAGAAGCTTGGAAGACAGTCTTAAAAATATCATAACTGCCTCCCTTTCGCCTGCTGACATATTCTGTGCTGTGCCTCTGAAAGGCAAAACCTCAGGAGAATTCTCTGTGCAAGTTCAAGCAGTCATGCATTAAATTGTTCGGGGCATTAAACACCTAACTCTGGTATTTAAGGGTAATGGATGTATCCAGTAATCAAAGTGTTGCTTCAGTATCCATGGATACCCATGATTATGTGGTATTTTGATTCTGGTACAAGACTAAGTACATTATTCTGCTTCCCTGAAATCCTCCAAGAGCTATTTTTCTTATCACCACTTAATTGGATTATCAGGTAGCAAAAGAGACAATTTAACACTTTTTCAGATGATTTATCTACAGAGATACTCTTTTTTGGGGGAATCACTCTTAGCAATACTGAAAACACTGCTTCACAAAGTTATGTTTGCTGTTGCTAATTATTAAAAGGAACTCTCAATTAATTTGATTAATATGTTACTTTAAAATTAGCAGCTGCCAAAAGCTGCCTCCTGGATGTTTATTACAACTACAGGAACAACACGCAAAGCAATGGGCTCGCACGGCTTCCTTCTGAAAGAAAGCAGCTGATTACTTTGAAGGATCTCCTTCCCCCATGGATTTATCACACTCATGAGGCTGCTTTCAGGATAATTACAAGGTTTGTCATTCGTTAGGTTTTGTACCAAAGAAAAGCTGAGCCTGCAGCTAACTGCAATCCCCCTCTCTGTAGTTTGGCCAGGGGGGCTCTAGGCTTCTCCTCCAATACTCTTCTTCCTGCCCCTCTGGAGGGCAGTCCCCCTGTAGAGGCGGCCCGGTTCAGCATGGTACAGCTTGGCTGCTCCTCCACTGGCAAGGAATTGAATACAGATCTCACTGCACACCAGCACAGAAAACACCCTAAACTTGGGATTTTAAGGAAAGCTTATTGGGAAGGGCAACAAAAAGTCAGGTTAAGTGCAGATGATACCTAATTTTTTTTTATCTCAACCACAAAAATAGCAAGAGCTGGTGATGAGGAGTTCTGATCCCCCCTGATAGAAACACACCAGGGAGCCAAAGGAGTTCACTGTGCCCCTGTCAAGGGATGCAGGGTGCTCAGTGAAGCCCTACACTTGAAAGATCAGCAAAAAGAACACAATGAGCAGGAAACCCCACATTTCTCTGGGGGAAATAAATCAGTTTGACCTAAGTCTGGGATAGCCCAAAGGAGAGGAATTAATTGGGAGAGAAATAAAATAAACATCAAAGGCACATGGCATTTTTTTCATTTCGTTGTACATTTATATGTCACTGCTGGGTTTTGGCATATATTTATATATCCTGCATATACAATTTATTAGCTGCAATGCATTTGACTTCTAAACATCATATATTCTGTAGAACAAAAAGAAACCAGTAACATTGAAGACTGAGTTTATAGAAGTCAGTATTCTCCCCATGTGAAAACTCTGATATCACAATTATGGATATTTCCCTGATAAAGCAGAATTACATCCTAAAGGAACTGAAATGATTAAAGATTATTCTATATTCTTGAAACAGCGCTGGGCTTGCCAGCTTGCTTGCCATCAAACTCCTCACCAGTAGAAAAGTTATTCAAACTGACACAAAAGCCACAAAGTCTTCAAAGAACAATCACTGGGGAGTCAATACATGACTCACAAGTTTTAGGTAAGAGCAAACATTATGCAGCAGACACCTGTGTGTCAGGCAGGAGTTTTAAGGTGATTCTTTGTTATATGTCGAAACTCACTTTATTGTTTTAAATTAAAACCAGAATAACACCCCCCTCCACCCTCCCACAGCACCCTCCCCCCCCCAATGTCTACTTTATAAGACTTGTCATCAGCCTCTTGCAAGAACTAGTAAGGTTTTCTGTAAGTTAATCTAGTGCAGGAAAATTCCCAGGCCCATTCCCGAACCTGTAATATCACATCAAACCAAGCTAGCTAAATAAATCCTCACCACTTTACCAAACATCTCATATTCCCCTGTCCCATCAAGGAACAAGGTGCCACAAGTGCGGAGTTCACCATGACCTGATCTGAGAGCATCAGTGCACTTCATATATAAGCTCTCAAGCACTTGTCCAAGAGCAAAGTTCGGATTCAGAACTGATCCATCTCCTCCTGAAAGCAGTGACACACAGCCCAGAGGAGATGCCCCTGGGTGACCTGCTCCAGCACCAGCTCTGGCAGATGCCGTTCAAAGAAACATTAATCTATGGAAATTAGTTCAATGCTAGAAAGGTTCCTGCCATTCCACCCAGCCAGAAATGACCCCAAAATGAAAAGAGACCCAGGCATACCCAGACTAAGTAAATTATTAAAACTGTTTGGACTTCTGCTTGCATCTGCTGCCTTTGCTAACACAGTCACAGCTCCACCCAGAACAAACACAGACCTAGAAAAATGGAAAATTCAGAAGCATGGGGTTACCACATTCCAAGGAAAAAAAACCACCACCACCACCAAAAAAAAACCCAAACACCCAAAAACAATAACAAAAAACCCAAACAAAACCAGGAGGCTTAATCAGCATAGAGGATACAGAATCCTTGAGAAAAAAAGAACTTTAAGTAACTTCTTTACTAGAAGTTGTCAATATCCTACTTACCAAGAGTTATGAAGTTTTTGCATATGCCAGTAAAGGAAGTTTACAATTGCACTGGTGTGCAGATGGCCTAGAATTTAAATTATGTCCCCATAGTATTGTAATTCAATTGTAAAAATAAAATGTACATCAATATTTACATTACATTAAAACATGAAACTGCAACAATTTACCCAAGGGAAAGCATCCTTGTGGATATATCACATCTTTAACTTGGAAACTTCCTATACTGTAAGACTGGAGTGAATCATATAAAAAATCTATTTCTGTTAAGTATGCTTATTGTCTCATTTTTTTACATTAGACCTCATCATAACCAAAGAACAGAAGACCTAAACTGATACAGAATACTGATATCTCTAGTATGTTATTCATTAATGCTTAATTCTATTGTGTCGTAGCTTTGCTGCATATCTAATGACATTCTTAGTGCATTTTATCATCTCAAAATTGTCCTTTATTATGGCAGTTAACTCCAGCAATCTACAAAAAAATAAGAGTCTCTCTGGAACACTAAATTAAATTAAATTAAGAATAGTATAATAATATAATTTTCAAAGATTTAGAAAAGCTCTGTTTGCTAGATAGAAAATAAATTAGGATATCCTGTTTGATCAGCAGCCACCTCTGCTCCAGAGCTCACATGTGCTCAACACTGCAATGCTCCAACATGTCTGCGAACAGACTTAGTGCAGGTATTTGCAGTAGAAGGGATCTGAGATTTATTGGTTTCCTAAAATCTGTGCTGCAAAACGTACACTGGAGCCCTACAGTGTAACCATGTAGAAAAAAGGACAATATAGCACAAAAGTTCCTCTTCTGCTCCAAACATTTAAAACGCTGTTGTTGTTACAACCTCATATCAGTTGTGCTGAAATGACCCAGTCCAGATCAGGACTGTAAAGCCTCTTGAGAGGTGATAACCACTGCTTTGGAGAACTAGAGGAAGACCCAGGGCTGGAGTCTGAACAAGCAGATTGTCAGCTAAATGTTATTTATCTATTATAGATAGATATATCTATTTCTAACAAAAAGTGCCTGTTATCAAATAGAAAAGAGAGATTCCAAATCCAGACACCAGAATTAAGTTGGGAGGACTATAATTAGAGGTCTGTAAGGAAGCCCAGACACATCTGCGGGATGAACAGCCACAGGGATGCAAAATGCTCTGTATAATCTCGTATGGCACAAACCCAAAAATAATGCAAACCTCCCCCTGTCTTTTAAGAGTCTGATTTAGTCAGACTAAGACCAGCTCTAGTGCACTGTGCATAAAAATAGCAAAGGCAAAGTTCTCAGAAACAGTCAGAACACTTCATAAAAACACAGTTTCTTTAGGAACAACTGTAGGCGGTAAAGTCTCTGGCTGAGGGTAGAGACAGCAACAAAGCATCAAAAATACCATGTTTAAAAGCAGAGCATACAGCCAAGCAGTGATACAAATTAGAACTATGCTCAACACAAAACACTAGCTAAGCAGCTGGTATAGAAATCCTCAAAACTGGCAAATTTGAAGTCCTGAAATTTGCAAGAACCACACAATGATCTTCCTTCTACAGCTGTGGAGGAAGCCCCTGACCCACTGACCAGTGGTGGTACCAAGGTTTCCTTGAGCATCACCAGTGGCACATGATGCCAGAACCCCAAGAGAGGGTAACCTGGCAATGTTACCTCCTGGAAATGAAAAGTAACCACTTTGAAAGGAGACTGGATTCCAGGGGATCAAGAAAGAAAGAAACAAACTGCTAAAACATTGCTTGTTTTCCTGTAAATAAGGGTTGGATTAAGATACATACAGTTAACCCAGGGTTTCTCCAGCTGAGCCTCTGAGCCATTAAAGCAATTTAAAATCAGACCTGTTACCTGTCATGGAAACTTTCTGGCTGGCCACATCTTGCCTCCCAAGCACACAGTCAATAGAGGCAGTGGGCATCTAAGCTCACCCCCTTCTCATCTCCAGCTGCTTGTTTGCTTCCCAAAATACCTGAATGCAAGACTTCTCACAAACAATACCTTGTGAGGTTGGTTTGGCTCCCTTGCAAAAAGCAATTTCCTGCAACCTTCACACACACTAAAGAATCCTGTGCTCTATGATGTGGCTTTATTTGTCTGAACTGCCTCTTGGAGCTCCACACTATAATTTAGGAGACTGCTTGGTGCTGTGCTGTTCTTGCAGGGATATTTCCCCCCTAGTAATAATGATGCCACCTCTGGATAGTGAATCATTATAAACTGCAAGCACAAAATGATCTCTAATGATGAAGCTTTTATAAGTACAATTTGGAGCGTTCCCATATTTCTAGCAACTTTTTTCTTGGAGAGGTAACATAACATTTTAGCCTTCTTTCAGTTAATGGTATTTTTTTGGGTTGTTATATATCTGTTAGGGCAAGTAAAGACTTGCCAGCTCTTCAAAGAATGAAAACTTCGAAGAACAGCAATGACAAATCTCAGTGGGAATGGAGGATTAGACATCATTTCAGTATACTTTTGGGAGGAAATTTGTTTCCTAATTTTTCCACCCAAGAAGAAACCAGCATTAACAACATGAAAAATATTATTCTGTGAACCCAGTATCAGGCTTGCAAAGGCTCCACAGTAGAGAAGGTACATGAAAAGAGGTTGGTAGGAGCTCCTGGGCTTTGATTTATTGAGGGAAAAAACGTGAGATATGGGGCCAGAGCACAGAGCTACTAAGGTAAGCACCCAAAAGCAAACAGCATTTGGCATTCATTTAGAATTCACGTAGCTAGAAAGACCAACTCAGGTTTTGAGCAGGAAACAGGAGAAAACAGGACATCATGCTGGAGCACATGGAAGGTCAGAAGAAAAGAAGATGGGTTCCATAACATTTGGTTTCACCTCCAGTTCCTTCTGTCTCATAAAAAGGAAGGCAGAAGAGATCTGCTTATTACTCCCCATCTAGCAGGATGAAGGTCTCTCTGCATGCTTCAGCAACCACCCCCAACCCTCCTCTGGGGAACTGCTCTCTAATTAGCACACACTAATTTGCTCACTGTTTCCCAAGTTTAACTGAAACTCTAAGTGATGCTTCTCATACAGTCCTAACCCTCAGCTCTACAGAGCTGCTGGTCCCTTTCACATGGGAGATCATAGCAAAAGTAAACTATATGGGGTCTAATTTTACTGAGAGAAAAATTCATTAACTATCATTAGCAAACTGGCATTTTGGAAAAAGCTGAATAAAGCTCTGATTCACATACATATTTGCTAAAAGCAAGTGTAAGTATAGCATTCTGCAGAGTCTGAAAAGCAAATAATCTCTAGATCAGATTTGAGGACGACAGTTCGGATGGCAGCCATATCAAAAGATAAGTTTTTCTGTTAGGTCCTACCTGGGTTTCTGATCAGTCCTCAGTCTTGCTGCAGAATGTGTCCTCAAAAGATTTACATACAAGGTCATTACTGCAAGCTTGTACCCTGACCACTACCTTCTGGGACTCAAAATGTGTAAATTCAGCAAAATTACAAATTATTTAAATAGGCTGTGTTTCAAGCTCCTGGATGAGGAAACTGAAAAATAGAAACAAAGCTCTTTAAACTCCTTGGTCTTTTCGTATCTTTCTCATAAGCCTTATCTCCTTCACATTGGAGTAATGTTCTTAACGCACAATACTGTGCTTTAATAACCCTCTCTCAAACGAGTACTAAAAATGCAATATAGCTCAATAAAATCACTATCCCAGCATTGCAAAACCCACCACCCATACACTGCCTGTGGATGAGCAGTTCAATTTAATGGAGCGCTGCAACAAAACACGGCAAAAGACACAAAAGTTTGGAGCAAGGTCTTGGAAGGCAGTCCAGGTTTCATCCCAGGGAAGCCTTATCTCATGTAAAACAAATGCTGTTGTATTGCAGATACAGACCAAGCCTCAGCCAGGTGCTCTGGGGACGATGACTTAGAGAGGGATCTCAAGAGCGTGGTGAAAAGTCAGCTTTATATTCAGGAAGTCTCTGGGGCCACATACACTGAGAGCAGCTTAGAATATGAACCCAGCAGAAAAAAGTCAAGGGCAGGGGGTACCTGGAGAAAGAGACTGCTGGCCAAGGGATGCTCCTGGTCCCCAGGAGCAGTCTCAACTGGAAATGACATGGCTGAAGAGATGAAAGACCTAGCGGTGTTGGTCAATGAGAAGCTCAAAATGACATACACAATATACATTATACAATATACATTTGCAGCTGAGAAAGCCAACCTTATGGTGGGCTGCATCAAGAGAAGCAGGTTTAGATTAGGTATAAGGAAGAAGTTCTTCCCTGTGAGGGAGGTGAGGCACTGGCACAGGTTGCCCGGGGAAGCTGAGGCTGCTTCATCCCTGGCAGTGCTCATTGCCAGATTGAATGGGGCTTTGAGCAACCTGCTCTAGTGGGAAGTGTCCTTGCCTGTGGCAGGGGATTGGAACTGGATGAGCTTTAAGGTCCCTTCCAACACAAACTATTCTGTGATTCTGTGAGGAGATGCAGCTGGCTGTTAAGTCATGGTTGGCATGCAGAGGTGAATGGGGAACACCTGCTTATTTCCTTCCTAAAACATAAAATTTAGTAACTTAGACTCCAAAAGCAGTTACATAAAATAATGCAGGGTGGGGGCCTGGATGCACATGTACATCCTGACACCTTCACACTCAGGCTGGGCTTTCTTTACTGGCCCTGACTGGTGTGGTGTAGGATGCTGAGCTACATACACCTGCTGCAGCAGCTCCTTTGAACACTGTGAATTGAAGAGGTGCAAATATCACTGTGAAGTAAACACAAAAGACAAAATGCATCACCCTCTGTCTTGGAAAGCCAAGCTTCGCTCTGGAGGCTTGGAACCTCAGTTATGGTCTGGTTCCTGACATGTCTGAATATCTCCTATAGCCACCTTAATACAGTTTGTAACAGACTCAAGACCTGGCCTCTGCCCAACAAGAGCATTTCATGTCTGCAATTTGCCTGTAATCCCACCCAGGCAAGCCAAATATGGGTGTATGGGTTTAGAAGCATGAAAACCTTAATAAACAAAAAATGTGCTTGACCCAGCAATTGGGACCATCATCCGTCTATGACCATTTGCATTCACTTCGCATGGGAACCTCAGGAGATGGATTCAAAATAGTTATACCTGAGTTATTTCAGCATAAAGCTCTTCATTGACTGTTTTCTAAAGAGGCTTTTCAATGAAGAGCCCATTAAAGACAATGTGATTCTCTTAATTTGATGCTGAATTCAAGAGCAGTATGAAATATTTGCCAATATTTGGACTGCTTAATGTGTTTAACTGAAAGAAAAGTGATTGCTTCAGAAATCATCCCTCCAGTAAAGCCCATACTGCCCTACAAAGCAGCCAAAAATATTGTGAATCGTTAAAGTCCCCATTTTCCTTTCAACAAATGGAGTTACGGCAATTGTATTCTGTATCTTTGGCAAGCTAATTTTTAAGAAAACATCCTTTTCCTTTACAGGAGGAAGAACAAAAGAAAAATAGACTTTGTTTTCCTTTTTGCTGCATACAATAAAAAGCCTCAACCCAAGTGTTAGGACTTACGGGAATCAAACACACAGATCAAAATCTTTCAGGCTGCAGCAAAGGGATCCTGAGATGCTGAAACTACCAAAGCAAAAATATCACTGGGGAGAAGGACAGAACGGACTTTACAGTGTGTGTTTTTGTAACTTCTTACTTGCTGACTCAAAATGAGAGTTATTAAAATGAGTGAAATCAAGTGAAAATGTATGCAAAAGTATCAGCAAATACATCAGATGAAGTTTTCAGGGTCCTGCAGTTACAATTCATTGCCAGAGAAAATTAAAGCACCAGTAGCAAGCAACGGAGAAAAGCTCATATTTTCCCCAAATTGCATGAACAGGGAAGAATACCACCACCAATTTGTCAAAATTCACTCCTCATCCTGTACATTTTAAAGACCCCAGTAAGGCTGCACTAATACAGTGAATATCCCACAGATGGAGGGCTGAACCAGTGCATCAGGCACTTAATGTCATTAATAACTTTCATGCTCTTATAGAGATTGTCTTTGCACTGATGCAAACCTACAGACTCCAACAGATATTTTTTCACTGTGTGAGCAGGAGAAGGATTGAGTGTCAGGTTTGTCTGAGATCTGTCTTCTGTAGTCCCAGTTCAATGAACTGTGCATCCAGGTCTGTTACATGCTGTACCAGTTTACTGCGCTACTCCAAGAGAGAATAAAAGCAAGGAAATTCACTTTAAAACACGAACTTTGGAGTGTCAAAATATGTTTATCTTCTGACCTTTGGTACTTAAGGTAGCAAGAAATGAGGTCAGACCCTCAAATCAGTATAGAAATATTTAAACAATCTTTATGCTGCAAAATGTTTTATTGCTAGACCTTCTGTGGAAACTTGGTGTATGTCAAGGCAACAGTAGCAAATCTGGAATGCAAAAGACCAAAGAGACACAGAAAGAAAAAATTAAGAAAAAATTATTATGCTGAATATATCCCCTTCCCTTACTGTTGGGGCACTCATCATATTAGCCTAAATTCAATTAAATTTTCTTATATTATTTGCAGATCAAATTCTGCACTCTTCCACCTACACCTACACCGCTGAGCAGCCCATTATTTCAATTGTCATTTATTACATCTCACTGGCATTTAAGAGAGAAAAATCTCAACTTGATAACTGAAAACGTACACGTGTAACTAATTACTATGAAGAGGAATTTTTGCTTGTATTTTAAATCCCTGTGCTTCAGGATGTGACCATACCACTGAATTCTCCCACACAAAACCACACCAGCTTCATCACCCTTTGCTGTCTCAATCAGCCTGAGGACCATCTAGGACCATCTAAAATTCAGACTTTCAATCTGGAATGAGCAGTAAGGGGCAATATATTTTCTCTGGAAGTTGTTAGGCCTGCTACATGTATGAAGGAATTTAAATTATTTACTGCACAAATGAAAAATCAGTAAATAATGATAGTTTCTAAGGAAAGAGAGGTTAACTTTTACTTCACATCCAATGCCCACTTTCAGTTTAATTCATTCTGTGACCAGAAAGAAGACAAAAGTTTTCTTCATTTGGCATAAATTACTGCGGTATGTGCAGGAGAAATTAACACTGAAAAATTAATTTCAAATAATCCTCTCAGTTTCAAAGGTTTTACGTTAATCATTCTTCCCAATATTTTGGCATGTTGGAAGAACTTGGTTAGAGTGCTTCCAAAACAACCACTGAACAGACAGCTCACCAATTTTATTAAATTACTCTCCGGCATTTCATGCCTACCTACTCAAAGCTTGTGCTAGCACCACAGAAAGCTGTTTTACTATCCTATCTATTTGAATAGCAAGCACTGAATTTCCTATTTAAAATGCTATTTCTCTAAGCTGACACACACATCAGTTCATTTCATGGCTCATATCTCTGCGTTATAACATTTACAGATATTTTTCAAACTTTGTACATCAAAGTCAAGATAAGCCATTACAGCCCTTTGCTAACCATATAACCAATCTCTCCATCACTCATGCAGGAATGTATAACCCTGTATGGACTTGGATAAAGGGCTCTTGTATTTCCAGTGAGGCAGCTCCCTGGTGCGTGTAAAGAGCAGATATAAGGGGAAGTGGGGAGGCTGGGACTGTCCAGACAAGAACAGCACTATCAAAAGGGATAAATCCAAGATAATGGGTGCTAGCTCAGCAAAGCACAGGTCACTGCTGAATACATTACATCAGATTGCTTTGCAGATAATTTTATCAATTTCTCGGATAAAATGTACAAGGCACCAGCTCTTACAGTTATTAGAGATACCATGGCCTCAACAGCCTCAGGGCTGGGAACTTGCCCAACTGCTCATCAGCAGCACTCTCCTGTCTTTCATCCTCATTTATTCTCTGCTCCTTTTAAAACTTCCATAAGAATCTTACTTGGATGCTCTGACCCCAGCAAGGACACAATGCATGCATCAGCAGCGTGGCCACAGCAGCTTGTGTCTGTGCAAGGCCAGGCACAGGCACCCGATTGTTTCAGAATACCCTTCTTTCTGCAAGTATCATTGAGCAGTGTTCAACTACTGACAGGTTTTAAACATATTTCTACAAAAGCATCAGGATTTGGCACACACAACACAGCAGTGATGATGACTGTGAGGCACTGTCCTCAAAGCAGCTTTGCTGCTTGCCTGTAACCAAAGCAGAGGATCAAGAGCAGTCTGAGTCTTAATTTTGCTCTTTCTGCCACTCATCCAACACTGTTCCAGGCCAGGAATGGACCCTGCATCCAGGAGGGGAATTTCCTGATGAAGTAGCCCCTTTTAAAAGTCAATAAGCTTACTTTTGTATGCCCTTCTCATAATGCGACAATGTTCTCTGCATAAAAAAAGGATAAAAGAATACACATGATTCCAGCAAGCCTTGTTTAATCAGCTTGGTTTCATTTGTTCTACAAAATTCTTATTTGGAGAAAATAAATGTTTTTAATTAAGTTGACTCCATAGTTATTAAGCAATAGCTGACTGTCAAATATTTTGAACAGTTCCACTTTACTCAAGCTGCATATCCACACCAATAAGTTTAATTTATTGTGATAAAGCTATTTCTTAAGTCATGCTCTTTTTTCCCTTCTACATCCAATTTTGATTCCCCAGACTGTGTCAGTTTTCCATTTGTTAATCCATATTTAATTTTTAAATCACAAAACATCATGGTTTTAAAGATAAGCTTTTAAAATGCCCTCCTACATAGTCTTTCGTGCTGTCTCCTGGGATATTGCTGATAACAAGCAAAAATCTTATGCTTCAAATATTAATGAAGAAGCTGCTACTGAAAACTGGGAAGTTAAAGGCCAGGTGATTATTGCGTGGAGATGTGATGTAAAATCAAACCTGGAAAGAAACAAGACTAAGGAAGAGTTCTAAAGGCATGACAGCACTTGCAAGTGTCAGATAAAGATCTATAAAAATATCACTTCAGACCCAGGGAGCAGGGGAAGGAGCTCTGCTCTTGTGGGTGGGTAGGGGAACACTATGGCATGAGAGATGAAAGGTCCCAAATTTCCTCCATTTTTGGGAACACAGAAAATGCAGAAATAACCACCAAGATGTTGTTTTTTCTTGCTCAGAGAGTCCTTGGGACACACAAGCAATTTACATGAGACAAACCCTTTCATCAGGAAGCTGCCTTGCTGAAATCCAGGCACTTATTAAAAACCCTTGAAAAATATTTACCAGGGAGCTGTTTGTCTCCTGTTGTTTTCAGTGAAATATCATTTGTATGGTAATTTCCTGACCACCTCAAACTGAGCCTGAAAGCTCCCATCACCTGCAGTGATTGCAGCTCCAGGTCTGTGCTGGCAGCTCCTGGTCCCAGCCTCTGGCTGGGGGATGCTGGTGGGGGCTGGTGTGCTGGGATCTGCTGGCACTGGGGCTGCAAGGTGGCTGTACAGCACCTAGGCATCATTTGTAACACCCCTTAAATTCACAGAGAATAATACAGTCCTTTCTGTATGCAAGACAACTCTTCTTTATATCTTTTCAAAAGTGGCAGAGGTGAGATGGGCACAAACATCCCACCAAAGGTCTCATCTTTGCGTAACATTATCAAAGAGATTGCCAGGGCATTGCTGGAAATCCACCCTCTTCAGTTGTGTGACCAGCTTAAACCCCACTTTCTGCAGGTTAGAAGAAAGAAACCATCCAACAGCTCTGAATTCACTTGAAAACACCTGGCCGAGAGGTACAAAAACACTTCACTCGTGTTTTTCAGAGGAAGGCCCATGAGCTGTATGTAGTAAACAGAGGTTTAAATGCAAACTTAGTTTCTCTTACACTGGAAAAGGATTTCTGTTAAAACTAAAATTACTTTGATGATAAACTTTAATTACCAGTACTGTTCATAAAATCCTAAAGTAATCTGATGGATAAGGAGAATTCCAGGTGGAACAGAAAAATATGTAAATCCTCCGCCTGATTTGCAGATCTTGGAAACAAATCTGGAGTAGTTCCTTCAGCCTTTCTTTCAGTATTTTTTATTTCTCTCTAAAAAAGTTCCACTGCCTCAGATACCTCTTATTTGTAGGTCTTTTTTATTTACTAGCACAGACTGATGTGCATGCACTTTTTATTAGGGTTAAGATCACTGTCACTAGACACCTTTGTCTTTCAAATATCAAAACAGTAATATCTAATTCTGAGCTCCTTGATGAAAAATGCTATATTCATTTTCTACAAGGAAAAAAAGTATTCCAAGTTTTCAGCTGCTTATTTATATGTCTACTAAGACATCTGTATTTGTCCATATCACGTACTCATCCTTCAGTCATCTCTGGAAAGCAGGAATGCACTTACATCTCTCTACTTACAGTAATAAGGCAGCAAAACTTGCAGAAGATCTGCAAGGCATTTTGATGCTCTCACACTTTGCAACTGGGTGGCTGGAACCACCATTACAGCAATATTTTTATCCAGAGTCAGACTGCTGGTACTGCCACCCCTACCCCAGTCAGATGGACTGGGCATCTTCACTGTACAACTGAGTGCCTGCATCACTGGTTAGGCCAGGGTGATGGTCTGGAGGTAACCACTTTTTCCTTTGAGGTAAGGGATAAAAAGTGAGGTTACTGAAACTTCCTGGATGGGTCCCCTGTGAATCTCCAGCTACTGCTGCCTTAGCATCTGAAAAACAATGACTCTGATCTCCCTTTAACAACCATGTTCATGGTCACAAAAGCGGCCCAGGAGCAAAGCTAAATTCAGACCTTGAGTCTAAGGTGACTCCTGAATTACTGTATACATCACATACATTAACTACTCCATCTGTCTTCCCCATATATTGCTCAGAAAAGTGCAAAATCATTCAGGTAACGATTCCCTCTGCCTTCCACCCTTCACATATATGTCCCTGAAGACCTTCTCCAGAAGGATGCTAGAACAGCAGGAAAATTGAGGGAATAAGACAATGACCGAATGAAAAGCAGATCATCCCACCATACCTCACTGTAGAGCTTGGTGGCATTATCAGATGATGCAAGATCATCTCCTTAACAAAGTCAAGGAAATAATTCCCAAATCTACAACTTTAAAGAAGTGAATTACTCCAGATCTTTGACATTCTAGCCTTTCCCTCCCCACAGAAGCTTTGAAAAAACATCCGTTTCATTCTATTATCATTATTTTAACTTCACTCAGTATTCAGAAACATGATTTACTGTTTGCTTTGCCCAGCAAATGCAGAGTTCAAAGATTTTTGTTTCCTCTGACTGGGTTTAGAGAATACTGATGCAATCTCTGTGTCGAGGCACTGGGGTTTGTATAGCAGAGGATGGTGCAGAAATGTTTTTTTTTTGCCACATTTCAACTACATAACAAATGTTTCCAGGTTTTTTTTAGGTAGGGGCTTTTTTTTAAGACAATTCTTGTGAGCTGGGATCGCAGCATGGAATATTTTTAAAGTATGCTTTCATTCCTGAAAAAGCACATGGATGCTGCTGAAAACAAAGAAAAACTATCATTCAGAATCCCATTTCTGAACCCGCACATGATTATCTCCCTATCACACTGTAAAGTATGAGGTACACTCATTAACTTGATGTAGTGTCGTGTCAAGATGAGGAAAGGACGTGAGAGGTTTAATCCTCTATGCTGGATTATGCCCCATTCCGCTTTGTCTCCAGAGAGATAACTTCTACTAAAGTGTGAGCTCCCATCCACCCCGCAATGGGAATGTGCTTCAAATGTTTACTTCTTTTTAAATAAATAAATATATTCTTAAAATGATGGATCAAATGACTCCCTTTAAGTCAGTAAAATGGAACATCAGAAAAAGGATATTAAGTGCAAAACTCAATCTCATATTTCTTAATATCCCCTGATAAAAACATATTTTAAAGCGTCATCAAAACTCACTTATCAGATGTCCTCAATAATTTCATTCAAGTTCATTACAAAACTGTTGCAGTTCATGACAGCATTTGAATTCAAAACACAAGCTACTTAAACCCTCTTATATGTACACTGACAGAATTGGAAATGCACTTTGAGAAGATAAACAAGTGTATATTCATCCACTATTTATAACGCTATTGCTATTGGCACCACTATGGCTATGGCGTGTCAGCATTTAAACCATAAAACCCTTTAAATCTCAGCTACTAACACTCTACTCCAGATAAAATGTTTCAGATGGCAGGAGCCCCCCCACAGACACACACACACTCCCTCTTAATAATTGAAGGACAAAGCAGCAGAGTAATGGGAGGACTTTCTGGTTTAAATAGAAGACATGTTGATGTGAACAAGAAACTCTTGTGTGCAGCCTAAAGGGAAGGGATTCAACATAAATCATTTGCATGCATCTCTTTTTGATCAATAAAGTGATTTTTTTGCCTAAAAGCCAAGAGTGTGTGTGTCTACCAATTTATAGGGTAAGTGATATTTAGTAAGCTTTTGAAAATAAAAATTGGACTCTGTTATAACTCCTATATTGGACTTTAGAAAACTGCCTATAAAATCCTGTGATAATAAGAAACACACAAAATGTATCGTGGTGACGTGCTCCATGATACAGCATTGACACAGAATTCAGGAAAAGTGGGAAGGATCCAGTGTCAGATACTGTGACACCAGCTGAGAAGACATTTTCATGGTAGCTTCATTCTGCCCCTCTCTGAACCCCACAAAGGAGAACAAGAACAAAACAGGGAAAAGCTAAATGCACATGGAGTTCATTGCTCAAAATTTCACATTAGCTGCAATTCCCTTGTCTATCTGACTACAAATAATATATGAGGGAGGATAAGCCCAATATACCATATGATCCTGCCTCAAAACCTCTAAGTTTTACCCAATACATGATTTCATCAGGGTGAAAAGATGATTTTTAAAAATTTAATTTCCTAAGAAACCTTTTCAAATGTAAGACATTTAAACAGAAAAAAATTGTCTTCACTCTCCAGGAATGTTATTTATTAGGATTATCTTTATTAGGGAAATAATCACTGACAGGTGAACGTTTCTATCTCACATTGCCTCATCAGGGAGCTGCTCCAACTGGGCTTCCTGGCTTCCTCCCCTTCATGCCCCCACCATCACTTCTCCACTATCAGCTTGGCAACTTCAGCCTAGTATCCTCAAGTCTTCAGTCCCTTAAGAAACATCTAAAACATCAGGATAAGATGTGGCTAAAATCACTGGGCAATGATTTCGGCCAGAGGATACACTAAAAAGTTAATACTAAAGTGAGGGATGGATGAATTAAAGGAAGAATTGCAGGAAATTATTTTCAATTATGGAGCAAAATTGTTTGAACAGATTTTTTTCTTCCTTGTGTACCTGGAGTTTTTTCTGATTTTTTTTTTTGCTTCTCTGCTTAATAGGAAGGGAGCTCAAATGGCTTGAAAAGAGATAAACTAAAAAAGAATAATTGGAAACTGAAAGGGAGGACGAGACGGGTATGGCAATGTAACCATGAAGGACTGATGTAATTGAAGTCCTCACAGCACCTCTGTGCCATGCCAGGAAAGGTGCAGTTCAGTCACACTGAGACTCACAGAACCCACAGCCCTACAGGATGGAAAGGCCTCAGTGGTCTGACGGTTTGGGGAATTAAAACCTTTTCTGATATGTGGCATCAGGAAGAAGGTCTTTCCCCTGAGCATCACTTAGAGTCAGCATAGTCATTGTTTTGTTGTTGGGTGGGAATTTTGGGGGGTTGTTTGTTTGTTTCTGAAGAAGATATAATGCCTTCTGCACTTCAAAAAATAATTATTTTAAATATGCAATAATTACTTCCTGGTAATAGAGTTACTCTCTCTGAATAAAAGCAGCCCTCTTTCACAGAAAACTTGACATAAAACAGACCAGGAGAGCAAACAAAACACCTTCATCAAGACCTCTGAGACCTAACTAAAAGAGTTTCTGGAGTAATGCTGTGTTGCCCTTTTTTGTTATCTTTATTAACACCCCCTTTACCTCTGACGTGTGAAAGCTCTTCTACTTCAGGAGAATTACATTTTTATGCTAACTAGGACTGTAAATCTTTCTGCTTCACACTCTAAGAGAGCCTTGGCTTGGGACAGATGTCTCACCATGGGGTAGTTCTGAATAGCCAAGAGCTGATGTGGGGTAAGAGCTATTTCTCCTTCCCTCAAAACACTTGGTACCCAGCACTGGGGCAAAGTTGCTCCCTCTTACTCTAGAAAAAGTCAATACATTAAATTCTAATTTTCACCTATGTAATTTAGAATTTATAACTGTCCATTGCATTAACAGAATAGAATTAGACATTGCAATTAGACCTTGTTTGGCATGAGTTCCTCTGCCCATGCAGAAAAATCACAGGTTGCACTTCAGCAGCTTCAGGAGAGCTTTTGGGCCCCATCAGTGAGCATCCAGCCCCATGAAATCTGGCCAGGCTCTCCTGCTTCAGCCCCATTTCCTTTCCTGCATCTAGAGATGGGAGGTACTCATTCACATAACAAGCTGGATTGCTACACCAGCCTTTCTCCCTGTCTCTAATCTAGCACACCCACTTCCCTTAATGCAACCTAAGATCCTTCTTATACTGGGTGTATTGCTAAAAGTCCTGGTGAGGTACCTGCAACCCCTCGTGCCAAGGCAAACATCACATGCATCTTTGTAATCCCTGCCACAATTGCTTCTCCCTTGCAGATGAGCTGCATGCACAGCTGACATCAGATAAAATCAATCAACAAACAGCAACAAGATTTCCATAACTGCATGTTAGATGGACTGCCACTGGAAACATTAGACAGTCCAGAGACCTCTGAATGAATTCAGCAAGTAGTTGAATCATCCACCCACAAACAGAAGTAAAAAAAAGAAACCAACAAAATCAACAACTCAAAAAAAGAAGTTTCTAACTGCAAGGGAAGGGGAAAATGATATTTTACCTATCAGAGAGCTTTTTTTCTTTTCTCTGTTTTTTTCTTTCAGTTCACAATGGCCACATGGACCTGACCTACATCCCATGGACCTGACCTACATCCCATACACAGACGAACTTTGGTTATACAACTTCAGCATCTCTCATCCAAAACCCAACCAGCTTTAGGGTAGAAACTGAATCCTGTCCCCAGACCAGAGCCAAGTTCAAGACAGCTGTGCAAATAGGTGCCATTTGCTGTCTGCGTTCTGCCCAGTTGTGGTAACACTGCTAAACGCCACTAAACCCTGGGGGAAACCTGAGATCACTGAAATGTTTTAGGAGCACATCTTCATGCCGAAGATTATTTTTCCCATTCTCCCTCTTAGCACATGCAGGTCTCCTCACGCTGCTATAGAGCAACAAGCCAAAAAGACAAATTTATAGACAGCAATGTACAGCATGCTGTACTCTTATTTCACATACACTATATGAGTATTTACCATATAAATATATATGGGTGGGGGTGTGGGTTACTTAATCTTAATAATAGAATTTCACCAATGGTTGAAGGAGAAATAGAAACACTTTTTAGCTACCAACACGTGGAGTTCAATGTTCTGTGTTTCCCCTGCCACAGCTGAAGACGTCACTAACACTTAAAGCAGAGCAAAGAGATGCATTTTCATATTAAATGACTAATGACAAGGTGCTCTCTTTCATGGCATGTATACTAAAACAAGCATAAAACTTAGACTCAAAGAAAATATCTGTTTTCCATACTTACTAAATAAATGCGGGGCAAAGATTATTTTATAATAAGCATTTCATGGGGAGAAGTGAAGCAAAGCACCCAGTTCAGCCAGCATAGAGTTGCAGAACTGTTTGGGATGGATGGGACCTTAAAGCTCTTCCAGTTCCAACACCCTGCTATGGACAGGGACATATTACACTAGACCAGGCTGCTCCAAGCCTCATCCAACCTGGCTTTGAACGCTGCCAGGGATGGGGCAGCCACAGCTTCTCTGGGCACCCTGTGCCAGCCCCTCACCACTCTCATAGAGAAGAGCTTATTCCTTAAATCTAAACTGAATCTCTCCTCTGTCAATTTAAAGCCATTCCCTTTTGTCTTATCACTCTATACCCTTGTAAACAGTCCTTCTCCACATTTCTTAAATTTTTCAGCTCTTTAAGACACTGGAAGCTGCTGGACAAATTTAAAGCTGTTCATCAGGAGTTGAAATATAACTTCACATAAAATCACCAGGTGAGCCTGAGACGTCAGAGGTCAGCTGCTCCCCAGACCCAGCTGGAGAAGTGGCTGCAATACAACCTCACCTGCTCCATACCCATCTCCAAGGTGATGCTTGGAGCACGGGTAAGCCGCCTGTACCAGCAGAACCTGTTACCCCCCCAAAAAACACTGTCATTGATAATGCAGGCACTTCACCTTCTCCATCATGTGAAGTGCACGGTTAACTCTACAAAGATTCCTCATGTATTTCAGTGAATATGTTGGCACAAGTCATAGGAAGAGACTCAGGAACAAAAACAAACAAGGAGAAACGCAGAAGTGGAAGGAGAAAAACAACAAAACATTTCTTTTTGTGCAGATTAGCTGCTAATGCTGGCAGCTGCTGGTAACCAGTAAACAACAGTCGTCGCTGTTGAAACGTATGCTGCCTGCGACTTCATTGAACAAATGGATCACAGCTTTTTTGCATGCTTAATAATTTTGCTTTGTCAGTTCTACCTTCTGAGTTGTTTTGACATTTGCTCATATAATCAGATTTCAAAAACAGATGATACAATATCTGCTTTAAACCAACAGATTGTTTGATACTTTTTTCCTTTTTTTTCAACCAGACACTTACATTAGCTTGAAATTTCTCTTAAAACTGGACAGGAAAGCAAATTAAGAGAGATAACAACATTCAGGAGACAGAAGTACAAACAAGGTTTGTTTGGGGCTATAGCTTTGCTCTGAAATTGGCTACGCAAAAAATATGTACAGACTGATAATTTTTGAGATGGGTTCTATCTTGTTAAGATCTCCTGGTTCATTTGCTGCATTTTACACCATTCCTCCCAACAACTCATAATCCTTTGCAAATGAAAGTTCATAGAATCATAGAATAGTTAGGGTTGGAAAGGACCTTAAGATCATCCAGTTCCAACCCCTCTGCCATGGGCAGGGACACCTCACACTAAACCATATCACCCAAGTTGCCTTTGGTAAGAATAATGCTCAAAGAATATTCCTAGTATTCAGACAGAAGCCAGATGCAATGAAGCACTGCTGCAGACTGCAGCAAAACGCTGTTTCCTCCATTGCCTTCAGAGTGTAAGAAGCCCCACAGCAGTTCGCTGGCATTGACAACTTCTGCCCCTGGCATTGCTCCACTTCTGCCATGTGTCAGCTGGAAAGCAGCGATGCATGAGTTGCAATGCTAAAGAAGTAAGAAACTAATCATAAACAGAGCCATTCCCTCTGTGCTTGATTTTCATTTAGCCGCACCTGCACATAAAAGAGCTATCAAAGAAAGCTATCTATTACCTGCCAATTCAAAATGACTTCGGAAAGCAGTCCCCAAGCTTCCAATGATAGATGTCCAACAAAACAACCTTCTAATCTCTGCAAATCGTTGGTAAGAGCTACATTAAACCAGCCTGCCATCAATCTTTGTTCTCTTTGCTGTAACTCAACTGGATGTACTCCCTATAAGTACTTAGAAGAAACAACTGCACTAAGCTGCTAAGTTAAAAGTAAAACTAGCACCACAAATGAGAGCTTTATGTTCAGAAATCCAGCACCTGCATTCCACTGCTGCTATACCATGGGAAATGTAAGGAAGGAAAGACAATACTGTCAGTAGTTTCTTCTTGTCATCATTTCAAAATCCACTGCTAGGCAACATTTTCCCCCTTCTTATATCCAGCAAAAATAATTTCTTTGGATAAAATTGTAAAAGTTTGTGTTTTTTGGTTTTGTTTTTTTTTAATGATATATCAATTAAAACACATTATAAGTAAAACCCCACCTACTGCAGCTCCCTGGCTCCAGGCTAGCTTGGTGCCTGAATGATTAGTGTTGAATCTCATTCAATTTATCATGAGTTCATCAGAGGTGAAAAGGTTAAAGAAGTCAGTGGCACCGATCATAGCTTCCAAATTCTAGTGAATGCATTTGGATTTTTGCCTGCCAGCTGGAATATGAGCCAAAGTGAAATTATAGCCCTCCTTCTAACAGCTAGAAATGACTCCGACTCCCAGGAGTGTGTCCAGTGATACTGGAATGGTTTGATAGGTTAACTTCACTAAGTTTTTACTTTGGCCCATTTATTTCATGGGGGGATTTCATCTTTACTGTGTTTTCTACAGTCAAAATTTTCTATCCAGCCTTTTCTTCCTTTCTGTGGCAGAAATAGAATTCAAAATTAAATAGCAAAATATCCAGAATTTTGCATCTCCAATAATCTTAAAAGTGGTGGTTGATCTGTCCAGTTCAAAGTCTGTCAGGCAGTTTGGTCAGAAGATGTGCTAGTGTTGTGGTTTAAACCAAGTCCCCCAACTCCTGTCCTGCTGTGGTATAGAATACCTCCCCGACCAGCCCAGACCCCTCTCCCTCCTCCCTGGCAGAGCATGAGCTACTGCTGAACCCATGACAGCTAGAGATATAATTCAGAGATCTCTTGTTTCCATGGTAAATCAGGATGAATAACACTGAAGTCAAGTGAGTTAAATCCATGGAAGAAAACATTATGGAGAGGATTAGGTTCATTAAGCTATGAGTGAGTACAAAAATAATCAAATCTCTGTAGCTATGACTGAATGCACAGGGGACACTGGGAAGAGTGGCCTGGCTGGCTTCATCTCTTCAGTGTCCCTGGAAGAAACCCTGACCCTGAGCAGATGCATGTGTTCCCTGGGAGCACTGTGAGCAGGTACTTGCATATGAACAGTGCTCCTCAATATCTTCTTAGAAATTGCTGAATTTCTGCAACTCTGAACTTCTGTATCAGTGAAACTCATCCTCTAAACCAGTGCTCTGGTACAACGACTCACCTAGGGTCTGAAATTAACTGAGGACACAGCAAAGAACACTGTGTAATAGTTTAGCTGATCATACAGGTCCAAGCTCAGTTTTCAAGTAGAAAACACCTCCTTCATCTCAGACAACTCACGGAGAAGTCTGCCAAGTGTGAGCAAGAGAAGAAAACGTTCTTAATCAAGGCCATGAATAATCCCTTTGCACAAGTTTATTCTGCCTTTTTACACACAGTTATTCAGCTGCTTTGATAGGAACTGTCTTCATTTAGAGATAATTTTTAACTGTGTATGAGATTACAATAATCAGGCTCTCATCAGTACATCTGCTCCACAATTAAGTATTTAGGGATGTGGTCAGTGGAGTCAAACCCATCTGCACATGGGTGAAGGTTATGGGATGTACATTGAGGGAAGGGTGCTGAGGGCATCCTGAAGACAACGAAAGCTCTTTACCACGTTATCCTGTTAGAACTCAAGAGGGGACTTTTTAAAGTAGAATACTTCAAACATTTAGGCTGTCATTATGTTTGTTATTAATTTTCTAATTACCAGTCACCATAAAAAGTTAGTTAGTTGGGTTTTCCAGCAAGGCAAGTACAGCTTCATGAGTCACCATATACTGGAGCTAACAGTGTCTGGAGGATTGTGCGCCGCCAGTGCTGAGGCCAGCTGCAGCTAACATACAAGCAGGGTAATCACTTCAGCTTTACAACACTGGCACCAGCAGACCCCACAAGAGACAAATAAAAGGCTTACACTACTCCACAGGAACTTAGTACTTATTAGAAACCCCTTCCTTAAGTCCTGCCATATAATGATAACACACAGTAAAACTTCTTAATTAGGAGTCTTGACCAGAATGTTTTAGCCCCTGAAAGAGTTTAAAAGCCCTTAGATAGGACTGACTCTATCATGGACGGACAGTTAATACAAACCTATATTTACAATAAGCAGAATGGGCCATACTATACAAACTGACATTTGACGGAAGTTTTCATCTACCCTAAGAGCTGTTTTTTTCCCCCAAAACTAAAGAGAACACAAAAATGATATTCAGGAAAAACGACTATGAAGCCACAGGCAGCTTTCAAATTTGGTTAAATCCAAATGCAAGGGATCTGTTCATTAACACAAAAGCTGCCTAGTGAAAATTTACCGTAATTGTCCCAACAGTACATTCCCCAAAAGGAAAAGAATAGGATCATACAGAACAGGTATGTGAAATCAGGTATTTCTGCTGATTCATTAGAGATCTCCTTGAAGTGGCAGCTTGATTGCATGTCGGGTATCTTGCATGTTGAAAAAAAAAACCTAGAAAATCTTTTAGAAATGGTCTGAATTACAAATATCAAGGAGGCTCCACTTGTGTCTTTGAAGCCAAGACCTGGCATTAGCAGGGAATGCAAATGAACAGAAACAAGTTTGTTTCCTAGTAGGGTTAAAACCTAATCTGCGTTGAATACTCTTGGTATTTGCAGCTGAATCCAGTTCTAGAAACATGCTATTGGTGTGCCTAGGTCTACCTGAGGCACTACCCCTGAGCAATTCTCCAAATGCCCAAATCCCAGCAAAGGACAGGACAAGACAGACCCTCTTTTCCTGTCTCAGGAACAGGCTATGCAGGCAAAACACAGCGGCACTAAAACATGCAAGCACTCACTGAATTCAAAACACAATATGCTGAAAGATTCACGAATTTTTGATGATTAATGTTTCAATAATTTTCTTAGTTACTTTTTCTTCAAATAACTGATTTTATTAGATGCTAGCATATCGTATATGGCAAACTAGATGCTCCATTTTTTCCATGTAGAACCCAACGAATGGTCCCCATTGTCCTCACAGCATCCTCTAAGATTGCCTCTCATCAGCTTTGTCCCCTGACTCAAAGCGGAGCAGGTACCAGGCCCTTTCAGAGCTCAATCACTTCTCCAATTTCTTGTTCGGTTTAAGAAAAGACAGATAGTTTTCCAAAGTCTACAAAGGACTTCCAAGCCCAACTACTCAGGCAAAATGAGAGCTAATCTAAAAAAATCACCCTGAATTTCCTGTAAAGTATCAGCATTATAGTAGTTATCTACTTTTATACTATTTTAACACATCTATTTGTTTCAGGTGAACAACAATCGGTATTTTTACCATCATTATTTGGTAGAGAGTCTGGGGGATGATGCAAGAAAAATATAGTGCTGAACAGTGCGTAAAGAATTGCTTCTGGATTAAACACAAAGCTGGTACCTATGATATTTTTATTCAAAGCTTCTTGTATTTTCTGTTGATTTTTCTTTAGCAAGATTCTAGTTGACCTACATAATACTACTTCTGGTACAGAAGGTGCACATTGCCTTCCACTATTTTTGTAAAATATACATGTAAATATATATAGTTTGGGTATTACACCTCTTTTGAGCTATAAGAATCAAATTTGAACAAATGTCTCTGTTTTGTTCAATTTGCAAGCCAAATTCACAGTTCCAGTATTTTTTCAACAGAAGGATGCAACAAGGAAAAAGTAGTATTATTTCATATTAAGTCATAAACCTTACTGCTTCTACATATGCATGATATTGAAGAACTTTAGTACATAGAAGCAGCCATCACTGCTGTACAGGAAGGAGACAGAACTTCTTCAGTCCTTGTCAATGTTTATCAATTTAGCAGAAACACAAAACATGGTAAGATATGAAGACAGATGCATCAAAATAATTTTCCCATTATTCTGTTACCCTCTAATTGTCATAAGTTAATCCTGTAAAATGACAGATGTATTGTTTTCCATTCTGGCTGTCTTGCTGTCTCCTGCCTTACAATTCAACAGCAGCCTCACCTTCCTGCCATTTCCCAACAGCCCATAGCCCTGGTTTTATGGGGTCCATGCTTTAAATCAGTGTGTCATAAGTACATAAAAACCCTGGTTATTTGGTTGAAAAATATCTGATTTGAAAAAAAGGTACAAAAGATGTACATGTAACTCAGCTGGCAATCCTAGAACACGCTATTTGCAAAACAGTCATTTTCACAGCTTTATTTTGCAACATCCTTCCCACAGCCCCCCATTTCCATAGTGATACATGACATGTGTTGCATCATGTTGAGAAGGACATGAAGAAGGTGAAATCTCCTCTTTGGCCAGAAAAGGCCGGATAAACAAAGCACGTTCCTGCAGTGCTAGTTGCACATGCAGGGGCACTGGTGGAGCAAAGCCAGGGCAAATGGGATTCTGCTGCCCCAGTAGGAGAGCAATGTACTACTGAGAAATTATTCCAAATTGCAGGTGTAAAGACTAGTGAGAGCCTGGCAATGAGCCCATCTTGTACAGCTTGCTGCCTACACTTGTTATTTGTACCCATTTTAAGCCTTGCAACTGTGACCTCGAGCATATAATCTCTCAAGCACCAGGCATCATCTCCTCACATTAGCTCAGCGCAGCTTTGAACAAGCCATCCTCTAACGACCCACAGGTACGAAGATGAGCTGTCCTCATACACCAGCCCCAGAATGGTCTCACTCTTTTGAGAGTGGGAAAAAGCAGAGATCTGCAGCAGTACCACAGCAGAGGGGCAGTTCGGGGCTACAGGAGCTGTTGGAAATAACAAGACACATCACAAAGAAGGTAATCTCCCTGTGGATGCTCCACAGGGTGTCCCCCAAAGTCTGTTCCAGTCACCTGTATCACTTTCACTGTCCATGCTCCAAGCGCAGAAAAGAGATTAAAATGTCACAGGAGATAAAGCTACAGACTTAAAACTTGAGATCTGAATGACGAGCCTGGAGCTCATTCCTGGCTTCCAGCACTCTGTCTCTTTCCGAGTTATTGATATTCTGCTCATAAATTCTGAAGCTTACATGTTTATAGGCATTAAGGAAAAGGCTTTTCTCAAGCAGACCAAAACCTAAAAACTGGCCATGCAACTAACTACTGGAAAGGTAAAACACCACAGCAAAACAAATCTTGAAAAATAAATTACTGAAGAGCTTAAATTCAGCATATGTTCTCATTTGTTACAAATCCCAAGGCTGTAGCCAAAAAATGTGCTTTATCACTGGGGGAGCAAGCAATGGCACCAGATACCAAAACTGCAGAGTTGGAGAATTAAGAAAACAGGAGAAAATATTACCTGCCATTACCCAACTGCTCTGCTGGTTGGGAAGAGAAAAGCCAAAGGGGATAAAACAATTTAGAAACAAACATCAAAAAAAGGACACGCTTGCCAAAATAACAAGTCTACCTATTACAATGCAGAAACTTTAATCCATCTCTGCTCATGTTTGCTTACCTTGGCATTTCCCATCCTTCCTTTTAATACTTACAGAGAAAACGTTTCTCCATGTCACTAATCTTGTTTATTTTAATAAAAAAGCCATTAACTTAAAACAAAATCCTGTGAATTGATCATTGACTCAAAACTGCAGAGAAATTCCCATAGGCAAATCTTTTTAGTATTCTATAAGCATGTCTAATTCAATTAACACCAGCCAGGAGAAGATTATGTAAAGCTACAAATTATACATATCTATAGGTATACAATAAATAAAAATTAGATGTTAGGGAACAGATTTGTTTCAGGTAAAAACTGTATGTTTTGTACTTTGGATTTCAACTAGTACAAAAATCTGGCTATGCCCAGAGATCTTTTCCAAACACATCAAAGTTTCACAAACCCCAAGATATGCACACTCCTCAGGTACAACTTTACCTGAAAAAAAGTTCATGTTTTTACTCAAATTCCAGATACTGACTGAAACACGGCTGTTTCCATCAGCCCATGTTTCCAGCACAACCCACTGCAGCTGCACCAACTGACAGCAGCTTTGGGGTAAGGAGCTGGAAAAAAACCTATTACTCTAGTTTTGGGAGAAAACACACACTTGTGATGTAAAACATTATGAGAGCTCAAGACAACAACAAAGCTAATAGCATCTTAATGTTTGCACTTTACCTATAGAACTGATTGGGTCAAAAATCTCATAGCCAGTAAGTATATAGCATATACTGCATGGAGCACAGCTTGGAAAATGAAGCGTGAGAGTGGTGCACTCTGATTGATTTCTCCCAGAGGTATAGGCAGTACTGTAGAGAGAAAGGTGTCAATACTAAGGCCCAAGACAGCAAAACACCAAAGCCTGCACATTACACTAAATAGGCTAGCAGGCCCACCAAAGTTAATAGCCCTATTTGGTGCTTATATGCTTTATGAGTTTGGGTTGATGAGTTCAGTGTCTCCTAGGACCACTCCTTCGATTTCCCTGCACTTCTGTTTTTATTGCCAGTTTGACTCCAGAAAGAGCTTACAAACTTTGAGATAAATGTGAAAACAATTTTGTTTTCTTTATTTAAGTCATCATCAGCTGTTGTTATGGCAGGGCTATCTTTGTCTGTTAATTAGTAACTTCACACACATGAGCAGAAAAGCCCTTTACCCTTCTTTTTCTTCCATACTGATTCAAACTCTTCAAAAAGCTCATGAAAAGGAAAACACTAGAAAAGCATGGAAGCAGAAAGAAGTCTGTAGATCACCCATGCAAGGAGAGAATTCAGGATTGTCCTTGAAAGAACTTTTACAAAGACTACACAAGCCCAGAGCACAATTAAACCAACTACAGAGTCTGAAAGCTCTTGTGCCAGCTCTTGTCTGTTTCCTTTTTCCTTAGTGCAAAAGAGAGTTGAAGGTTAGAAAACCCACCAACTAAATCACCAAAGAAAATAACTGGCCATTCAGACATGAATTAGAAGTAGAAAATGAGGACTGGAATTAAATTAATGTGAATTCTGGGGTTAGCCAGTCCAGCTAATCTGGCTGGTTTTGTTTCAGAACCCAAACACCTTGTGACAACCTGGGCACCAGAAGCAACATGGCTTTACCTAACTGGTTAGGGTCTAAGAATATGGAAAGTTTTCAGAACAAGTCTCAGTCTGGGGTTCTTTCTTCCCCCCTGTAAAAAGCATATTTTTTTTCTGCCTTGATTATTCCTTCAGCTAATTTAAAATTCCAGAGCAATGTGAAACTTCTTCATCAACATGCATTGAGACAAGATGAAGTTCCACATACACATCATTTTTGCCTGAAAAGTGAACCTACAGTAAAAATTATCTACTTTTTATAAATGTGTGAATTAGGGCTAAAACTTAAAACTCAAAATAAAATGCTAGTTAAACAGCCATATGGAGACATCCTGAAATACAAGGCAAGGCGAGGACCAGCGCTTCTTGCAGCGCTGTGATTTTGCACAGACCTGCTATATTTGACTGCATCTTGTGTCTAACAGTCCCATCTAACAACAAGACCTTTACTTCCAGGAAGATCTCAAAGCTGTTAACTGGAAACATCTAGAAGCTTAAACCTGAGGCAAACTTACATCACTCTGGTGTTGCCCTCGGGAAAGCTGAAACAGCATGGTGAAAAATTTCCCTGACTTCCTTTGACCACAACCAGCCTTGGAATATTCTACAAAAACATTGGCCAAAACCCTGAACCTAACCCATAGCAGAGCTGCAGATTCAGCTCCAGCTCTTCCCAGTGTCAAATGTTTGACCAGATGCTGCTGCTGGTTGAAGGGAGCAAGCCCAGAGATGCTCTGAGCAGCACACGCATGTCATTTGAAAAATAACAAAGCAGAGCTTGGGGGAGTTGCCTCTTAGTTTTGATTTTCTTTTTTTCCTAGGCTTTTAACTATCATTTTAAATATTAGGAGAACATCTGTTCCAGGCAGCAGACTGAACCCACTGAGTGGTCTCCACATGGGCTAGGTCAGTGGGTGTGTAATTTTGATAGAGTAATGGCATATTCTCACTGCTCGTGTACATCTTTACTCAGCAGCTCAGTTCTAAAGGTTTTGCGCACCAAACTGGTTATGCCAGCATAGGAACAAGCATCTACTCAACTCGCTCCCTTCCATGTCCACAGGCCCTCAGCTGCTCAGCATTGCTTGTTGTATCTCATCAGTTTTGCTTCAAAACTCAGTTTGTGACACCTCCCCTCGCCTCAATGGTGCCTCTGCCACACTGACCCCTCCTCAGTGAGAGGACAAGCCAGCTGAACTCAGCACCACACATTATTCACACAGAAAAATCCTGGTTTGAAGATGTTTGCACATGCAACTGAAGGAACACGACAGTGGTCACCCCTTGCCTCTGCCATCCTCCTTTCATGAGAGGATCCTAGCAAGGGCCAGATAATAGCACTGGATTTCCCAGCACAGTGCAGCAAACTTGGCTCACCAAGCATTCCCAGCTGGCTCTTCCACCCTGCTGCCCCACTGCCCAACTCGCAAGATAACAACCTTCATCCTTGGCCTCCCTTCTGGGATGAGGCAGAAGTCTGGTGCCATAATGGCATTAATCTGTGAGGTTAAGAAAACTGGACTAGCAGTGATCAAGCTGAAGATGCTGATCTTTAAGATACATCATATAGCTATATATATATATATGGAGAGAGAGATACATATGTACACTCTTATGTATAAACACACACACTTAGAGGCAAAGCAGCAGATTGGAAGTCACTGCACATCATCACCATACAGACTGTCTTTGTAGTGTTTTTACCTCAATCTGAGGATCATCCCTGCCCCAGTGATGTTGTTTATGTCTGGGTTCAGCTAGAGCAGAGGTGAATTTCTGGAGTTTGAGTTTTTTAAATGTATCCTTGAAGGAATAATGACTACATAAATCTGCAGAGGGGAACAGCAATCTGTACAGCCTAACATAAGTGTTAGAGTGTCTTATGTAACAGACAGTAATAAAAGAGCTTACAGAAAAATAGCATTTTCAGTTCCTTGAGATAAAAGTTGTTCACTACTGTGCAACATCCTTGCACAATATCCAAGGCAACACAAGGATTCACTGCATAGACTCACTACACAAAGGCACAAGCTGTTGCAGAGAAAGCTGGAGACCTTATGGCAGGTCTGAGCTTCATCTGGTTCTTTTTCAGTTGCTGCTTCCTTCCATCATGATGCAAATCTCCATGGCCACTCTGCTCTTTGTCTTTCCAATGCTTATTCGATTTGTTTTAGGGTAAATCATTTATGGTAGATTTAATTTCTTGGAACTGATAATGAGTGTAGGTAGATATGGATCCTTTCATTTAAAACTCGCCTTTGCAATTTAATCAGTCTCCTCAGCCTCAGCACCAGCTTGAAAGCAATGTGGGATGATTGTAATGGTGACTAAAGAATGAAAAAAAATTAGACAAAAAGTAGATTAATGATTTTTTCAGAAATATTGAGCTGCTCTCTCTAATCAAGTTTAACTGTAATGCGCTTTCCCAACACACTCGTACTTCCCTAGGAAGGATTACATCTTCGTAAGCAACCTCAGGGTTTTTTTTCTGTGCTGAATAATTAGATCCCAGCTCTCCCCGAGGAGGCTTGCTTCCATCCCACAGCACAGGAGCGCCTATCCATATGCAGGAATTCAGGATCCATACGCAGGAAATCAGGAGAGAAACACCACTATTTGCATTGATTTTTCCATTCTTAAGCTTCTTAAGAAACATTCCTATGAATGATGTGAGATGACATCCACAGCTACTCTGCTGATCATCGGGCAGCCTGGTGGGATTCACCCTCCCTGTCACCTTGCATCTGCCACCACACCACAGATTTCCATGCCCCATGGCAAGGGTCCTTATCCCCATCCACACTGCTTTGCAACTCCCCTTCCTCAGAGCTGATAGGCATCCAGCAACCTGGCTTTCCAGCCCAAACTGTAACTCAGAGGTCCTGTATAGGCAGTCTGTATTTATGTCTAGTATGCCTGTGACAGCCAAACACAAAAATGTTTATAAATAGAACAAACAAAAAAGCCGTTCTATATCAAGAGCAACCACACACCTATCTTTCCATCAGCAGATGTTGGAATGCCAGTGTTGGAATCTTTCTTCCCCTGACTGGAGCTTTTTGACAGATACAGAAGATTTGGATCAATGGAGATGAAAGATTAGTTATAACAAAGGAGAGACTACCTACAGGAACTGTGGAGAAATACCAAAGGGGACCTGAAAAACCTAAAAGTCAGATTTCAATCTTGTCTCTTTTCCTGTTAGTATTTCCACATTTGACCAAGTTCCTTTTTGCTGCTAGTGTATTTCCTTATTTTATCTTCATAGAAAACATGAGTCCTTGAATGTTTACATAAAAATTACTGAAAAGAATGCACCAGTGCAAAGGAGAATCATATAATAATGTTTTAAGTAGTATAGGACTGACTAATGTATCTGAACCAATGACCAAACAGCTTCCCTAAAAATGTATTTGATTTGGGGCTGGAAGCTCAGAAGAACTGATGAAATCCAACAGCTTCTCTCACAGAAAGTATGTCATTTTTATAGAAGAGTTAATTTTTCAAGGAAAACATCAGCTGCCAAAGCAATGACACATTTACTCTTGATAAGGATGCTTAAAGATTCACAAAGAAAACTTTCATCATTCCACTATAATAGGATCAGAAATCTCCCGAAAGCTCCAAAAGCTGGAATTTTGCCCCGAAAAAAAAACAACCCCAAAGATACAGCCCCAGACCAAGTGAAGAGAAACTGGGTTAAATTTCCACAGCTGAGTTAGATCAGTATGTAAGAACCATTTAAAAATTGCTAGGATCAGAGAGCTGAAGCATGCAGCGCTCTGTTCTCACTGTGCCAGGGGATTCAGGGCATCATCTGCAATGGAACAGCCCAGGTATTGCACACCAAACAGCAGCTGCCAGCTCACAGAATCACAGACTGGTTTGGGTTGGGAAGGGCCTTAAAGATCATCTAGTTCCAACCCCTTGCCTCACCTGAGTCCTGGAAATGCAAGTCAACACTTGGGGTTTTGTCTGTGCCATGTGGTGCTGAGCAGAAATACTCAAACATCATCATAAGCACCTTTGGGTGCTTCCCAGCAACAAGGCTCCTGGTGCCACTGGCTCAGCCAGGCTGTAAGGAGCATCTGCCATTGCGCCACATCAAAACCTGCACAACACTGGCTCCTGCCACTGCAACTCAAACCCATCTTCCCCTGCTGATTAACCTGGCATGGGATTTTGCAGTTGTTTTTTTTTTTTTTACAATACATTTCATCATAAGAGATTTCTTGTCTAACACAAGCCATAAGCTTTCCCAGCTCATGCTACTGCCATTTAGAAAAGATATGGGAATAGCTATATTCAAATTCTTTATCAGCCAAATGCTCCTAGTGACATTCTGAGAAGATCATCCGGCTCCTCTTTTTCTCCATCTTATTTCTCCATCTGTAATACAGCTACACTAGCACACATTCACAGAGGAAGTGATGTGTTAAGTCATGAATGAGGTCAGATATACACATATATGCATATACATATATACATAGACGCCTACACAGTTTTTAGGCTGTGTGATGCTGGAGCCTGAGAAGCAAGATGAGAAACCCCAAGTCTGACACTGCAAACTGAGGACATTGCAAATGGTACACTGATGACTCAAATGGTGGGGGAAGAAGAATCACTTTGACTTAAATGGTATGAATTTTATCCTCCTTAGACTTAAAAAGATATTAAAAAAAATAAAATACATGTGACTGGAGGAGAAGAAACTGCTGTTTCTTCCAAATGGGTTTATATAAAAACAGTAAGACACTTCTAAAATAGAGATCTGAACTCAGATGTTTGTTTTTAACTGCCATAGCTCCTCACAAATGTGCAAATAAAATTACTGTTCTCGGGTGTCACTAATGAGGCCTTATGAATTGTTATCTAAAATCTCAGCGGAATTCTTTACTTGAATCCACTACGAGAAGCACTTGGTCTTCCTTAAGGATAGTCAGCATTTAAATATAAGTATATATGTCTCCACTGACTGAAGAGCTAATGCTAAAATGGAATGAATTATATTCACAGCAAACAATCCAAATTAAAATGATCACAAGATCAATGACTGTGCTGTAGGTTCAAGCAGGAATAAGAAGAAAAAATGAACCACGGAGTGACAAACGCCTATTAATGATGATCTGGAAAGGATGCAGAAGTGGGGCCATTACCACTGGCGTCAGCATTACTCCTTGCTCAGCCTCCTCCACTTAAATTGAAAGGCCATCATGAAATAACCTGCCTCACTAACTAAATCAGTCTGTTCAGTTGCTTCGTTTCCAATTTACTTTAGCTTGAAGCTCTCTTTCCTTTTAAATGGCTCCATCACTTCCCTGATAAAGAAGGGAAACCTCAAATCGCACCTACTTTTCTTCCACAAGCATCTCTGTATTACCCCCCCTGCTTTTGGAAAGAACGATCCTTTCCAACGATGTTTCCTCTCTTCCTAAAACTCTCTTTATACTATTTTAAGAAACTGTGTCTGGCAAGAGCGATGGGAGGTAAAACCATGCACTGCTCTGCGTAAAATCCAATCAGACTCAGGGCTTTGTACATCCCTGTCTATCATCTCCTCCTTCATCCCCCTGACTAACATATCTCCTTTTTGTCTAGTTTGCCACAATCAGTTGATGTTCTGCAGTGCTGGTGGTATGCCAAGTTACATGCCTATGGGATACAGACTTATTAACAAGGCAGGACAGATTTATTACGAGTGATCTCCAGACCAGCCGCTGGCCTTTCTTTGCTGCATGCTAGCGCGCATGCGTACCCCCCACGCATAAGCAGGAAGATGACCCTAGGCATACACAACCTGCAGCACGAAGAGCTATGAGCTGGCCTGGAGCACATCCAGTCTTCCCTTCTGCACCTACCCTTCAAAATATCCTTAACACTAACACGTAGGGTAACAATACTTGTCTCTTTCTTCCTTTCAACTGCATTGCATGAAGGTGTATCACAAATATCTGTATCCACAGCACAGAACATTTGCTGAGTTTGCTCTTCCTTTTACATTTTGTGTGCTTCTGCAGGTGTTCCTGGGCAGCATCAGACACTCTCTTTCCATGGAAGAGGCTAAATTTTACAATCTAATTAATTTGCCTTAATTAACTAAGAGGTAAGACTAAAAAAGAGGTAAGACTAAAACGCTACATATTTGTAAGAGAAGTTACAAGTTACTTTTCTGTTTTCTGTTAATCTCTGAAACAACATAAGATACTACCTTTATTTACTTGGTGCCAGCTGCTGCAATTTGCAAATGGAAACATATTATTTCAAAGACCCACCATATCCTTTATTCATAAAGCTATATTTAATGAAGTTCAAAGGTTGTTCACAGAACTGAAAGATGTTTTCCCCAAGTATGATATATGCGTTGACAATCACAGACCTCCTTATGTGCTAGAATGCCAATGACCACATCTAAGAGCACTTACTGCCAATTACTCTTCATGTTTTTTCCTCTAATTAATTTAGCCTGGCCAGCCACAGTGCCCAACACTTTACAATAAGTCATACTGATGTAACAACAGTGCTGATCTTTGCTCTAAAACCATTTCACTAAGTCCATACACTGGATCATGAAAAGCAGAAGCTTAGAGGGTAATTAATTTTTCTCACTTAGGCAGAGTTAGCTACCCAGAAAATGTTCTCCTGGGCTGTTCTAAATATGGCTCTTAGTTAAAATAATGTGACTCTGTCTGATCATGTCATTGTCATATACTTTGCCTTTGAATATTTAAGATCTTGCACTTTTTTGATCCTGTCTCCAAATCTTTGATTTCCTTTATATGACTTTATTTGCATATTTGGAGCTATCAACCACTTTTGCTAGATTAATTCCCGAGAAAAGCTCTTCCCTGTAATTTAGAGCACAAAGAACTTCCGTACCACAGTAAACAAATCTACAGACAAAGCATAACTGTTCATCTTGAAAAATAAATTGGTAACCATCTGTGTTCCACTAATAAGCATACCTAGGAAAAAGCATGTATTATTGTCTTTTCCCACCTATTTCATGCAACTCATTTTACAGACTTCGTCTGCAATGTGCATCATCTCTGAATCACAGCTCTCCTCTCTGTCCCACACAAGCACATTTAGGGGTCTCCTGCAGGAGCACAAAGGCATATGTCATACATATTACACTGCAGAGATGCTCTTGAAGTACAGGATAACGCAATTCATTCCAGATGTCTTTACATCTGGGGTGGAGAGGAAGAGAAGCTTTAAATCTATATAATTGTACATTATCCACTTAAAATTGAAAGCTAAATTGGAAGCAAATCCCTTAAAGAGACTCTGAAGACCATGGCCAGTATCACTAAGGCAGCCTCTGACCTCTTCAAGCAATGATTTACACCCACTGGTGCCTGAAGAATCACACACCTTTATGGGGTCCCCAGGCAGCTCCTGCACTCTCAGCCAGTTTGTTCCTCACCTTGCATCTGAGAGCCCATGATGCAGCCCTCTATGTGCACCCTTGTCCATAGCAGGACCAAGACCTAGCTTTTCTCATGTGGATTTGCCATCACAAGCAACATTATATATATAGATTGTGTGGTTAAAAGAGAGAAAGAGAGCACTCCTCTTGGATGGAGATCAATTCATTACACAACTGCTTAGATGAGCAAAGGACATATCTGCAAATAAGCTTTCAGTACCAGACATTTTTCAAACACTTTTGATATAGGATGAAGCAGGAAAAGTCCTATATTCAAACCCAGCTGCTAATACACCTGTGCACATTCATGTACTGAAGAGAAAAGCAGCTTAAGTACTAATGACATCCAAATTACGTCTTTCCTATCTTTAATGTTTATGATTCTCGGCTCCTTTTTAAGTAAAAGATGTCATTAGAGCTTAATCAATAGCATTCTACTTTAAGAAAAGCTTTCTGAAGCTGAAAAAAACTACATAGGTTTTGCTTTGAAACCTGCTTGAATTTGAAAAACGATAAAAAGGATGCGCTTGATTTTCCATGCTAAGGAGGTTGTTGAAATTTCTCAGGAAAATCAAACACTGACTACAAAACATGATATTATCCTGCTCTGTTTACGTGCAAAGCAGGGCTGAAAACAGGAAGAAGGGCTGCATATGCCAGCATGCAGCCGAGTGCTTGCTGAGAAGCCAGAGATCAATAAAATATAATAAAATCTATTCCACTCAAAATGGGGAAGATTATTATCTTTGGATTCAGTCATTACTTTATGCAGGGCCACACTCTGCTCCCGCTCACCAACATGAAGCAGACGCCCTATAGCATCAAATGCTGCCTTGTTCAGCATTAATAAAGTGGCAAAATCCAGGTCTGAAGTTCTGGTGGGAAGTGCCAGTGGCTGCTTGGGGATACCAAGGCCACGTTAGCAGCTGTCTCATACTGGCAGAGGCAAGCGGTGACCAACAGGTTACTTGTGGAAGCCATAAATATTAGTGATGTGATTCATAAGCCAACTGAGCACTGCACATGCATTCTGAGGCATTCATTTTGCTCCTGGTCAGCTCATGTGACGCTCAGCTCTGGGCACTTCAACTCAGCATCACCAAGCGTCTTGCACAAATAAAAAGGCCTTTCAGTGGATGGTCAGCCCTTGAGTAAAAATAAATGAAAAATAAAATAATTGCACTTCTCCAAACAAACTTTCTATAAAGGCAGGTTTTGGCACAGTCCCAGGCTACAGTAATTGTACACTCTCTCCCACTGCAAGCAACTGTTTCTTTGTGTGACTGGTTTTGTTTTTTGTATTTTTAAATCCTAGAGTGCCAATGATTTTTTTCAACTTCACAGTAAAGTTAGAAGGAACAGCTAAGATGGCCTAGAAGATGTGCTTGTTCTCAAGTTAAATGAAAGACTTTCTCAGACATCAAAGTTCCTCCTTCACTTAATCCAGAATTTCAGAGGCAGTAACACAGATGCAAAAAAGGAAGAAGAGGGAAGCAGAGAAAGAACATGGTGTTGCTTTAAAAAGAGGTGGTGCTTTTAATCATAGAATCATAGAATAGTTAGGGTTGGAAAGGAACTTAAGATCATCCAGTTCCAACCCCCCTGAAGTTCTCAAAAGTAGGATTGTAAATTGCTATACAGATTGCACAGTAACTCCATCTCTTGCATTTGTTCTTGGAAAAGAATGAGGGCGGAAAAAAGTGCATCAAAGAAACCTCAAGTGAAACAGCACTATCTGCCAGAGCCTCAAGAGGCAGAAGACTAATAAAATTTTGCAAAGCACTCCAAAGTGCTAATTGCTTTTTTAGTGCATCTTACAGAGTGGTGGCACTGTAGGGCATCTAAGTGTGAAGAGCCTAGAGAGGGGCCATACTGTCTTAGAGCTTCTGTAGATTTTTCAAAAGATGTTTATTTGAAGGAGGAGTTTGTGTACTCTAGACTTTGGCTGCAATTTTGTGATGCTGTTTCCCTCTTGATGTTAATAAATAAAAGTTATTTGATTACAGAAATTGGAGGTTTGAGATCAGCTCTAGCTGTAATGAATAAGCTGTGCTCTGCTAAGAATTCAGAACAAAAGAAATAAACCGGTTCAGGGAATTTCTAAGAGGTAAAAACTTGAACCTGGCAATATCCAAGCTCAAATTCATCCTGGCTTGGGGTTAATGGGACAATGCTCTTATCACACAGTCTGAGCTGGCAAAACAAAACCAGTTTTGATAGACAAGCAACCAAAGAAAACATGCTTCATCCCAGCTCCCAAATAAGCACACTTTATTGATAAACCAGCCAGTGCAGATTGGAGAGGAGTTATCTGTCTAAGCAAAGACCATTACCCTGGGTAGCACAACTCCTTCTGGGATTCTGCCTCTGATAAGTCACGTCACCAGGTTACTGCACCACAGTGCCAGAGCTGCATTTTTCAGGGTTGCCAGCCTCCCCCCTTACACGAATGTCAAGGCCACAGCACTGAGACACAGCTATTTAAGGCTGGATTGATTCCTGTACGTACAGAGCAACTGCATCTCCAATCAATTTCAATGGAAACCACAAATGCTCAAGACAGTTTTTGGAGGAAAAAAAATAAATCAAGGCATTCAGGCTCCTTTATATAGATTCAGATGGTGAAACATAAGACTTCAAGTGGCATTTGGTTTTGACATTGAAATAGTCAGATATGAAAAAAGCCCTCCCAAGGAATAACAGAAGAGAGCTTGGAGAAAGACACAAGCTGCAAAAAATGAAGGCCATTTCTTAACAAGAGTCCACATGCTACCCAGCAGTGATATACCAGCAGTATAATCTTAATTAGCCAATAAAAGTTCTTAGACAATCTGTCTAGACTTTCTTTTGCCTGAATATAAAATTGGCTTTAAAAGAAATATATGAACAGCAATGAAAAGTCAATGAAAAGCTGTCAAAAAAAGCTTCCTGCTGTTTCACATCTGCACCCTGCACTCTTCTTAAAACATGATCATTTAAGTGAAATCCTTCATTTTCTAAGCAGAACTGCTGCTATATTTGAGATTACTTCATTGCAAGCTCACAGTCAGCTTCCCAACTTGCCAATGTAGAGCTCAAGCAGAGGACATCTCTCCTAGAAAGGTGTAATAAACACAGTCCAACACAGACCTTCATCTTGAGGAAAAGGAGTCATTAGAAATCATCTTATCTGAGTATAGTCATGTTTTGAAAGTACACTGAGCTTGCCTTAGAATGGTCTTTTCATTGATGCAGTAATACCACCAATGCCACAATATAGCAGTTAACATAGAGAATACCCCACTTTACAAGAGAGCCAGAATTTCAGCAGCTGAAGAGAACTACCATTGCCCAGCCTCGGAGTGACAGAGGCAGGGAGAGCAGACCTGCTTCTTCTAAAGTGGGTGCAGCAGCAGAGAGGGCAGGAGCACTGCTTCCTCTGCTCTGGATAAGTCTTCCATTGTAAAGCATCTACCTGAAACACTGCTGCTTATTTTTTTTTGTAGGAAGCCATTTTCCCATATCCCAGAGCTGGTACCCAGAGAACTGTCTGACCTCGCACCATCACCATCAGCATGTGGCACTTGCTTGCACTAAGCAGCATCAGGATGCACCAACACGTCAGAGCTCAAGCACAGCAGTGAGGGAACGATCGCAACAGCTCCCATCCTTAGGCAAGTGAGCAAGCCTGAGCGACAAGCTGCTCATCCTCATCTCTGTTAAATCCTACGTCGGGCTGTGTTTGCTTAAAGGCAGGCAGCCAGCTCACGGAGAAGAACTGGAGCCTGGAGGGACCCACACCACAACACTGCTTCCTGCAGTGACACATTTCATGGGCAGCCAAGACAATGTCCGTATCTAACCTTAAGCAGAATATCTTATTTTAAAACCAAATCTGGACTACGGATGCCTGCTCTCTTTGTCATACTGGGGCTATCCCAAACAAAACAGCAACCTAGTGAAGCATTGACATTTATCATGAGTAAGGAGACAGCTTCAGTACATATTGCAGCATCCAGTATCAGCATAAAACCCAATTCAAATTTCAAATGAACATCTGCATATTTGAGCTGCCTTTCCATTACCCAAAGTTTAATCTGTTTCATCTCCATATTTACACAATGTAATACATGTCAAGTCTTTTTCGGTTAACAAAACAGTTGAATAATTTGCTTTATTAACCAACTTTTTGTTATTATCAGGCCAAAAATTATGTGAACAGGAAACACTGAAAGCACTGTGATTTGCATCAAACTGTTTGCTGCTGGCATGTCAGGTTTCATGTACTGATGCAAATGCCTGCAGCACTGCATGACACAGGACCAGCCAAGGTACCTTCCTGGCAAGAGAGAGGGGCATTGTCACCATGAAGTTTTCTTTAAACAATGAACATCAGTAAGGTGTTAAAATAATGCCAATAGTCTCCATTACAAGAGCAAGCTAGATGGCTTCCTAATGCCTTATGGATTGAAAATATATGAATCTGAAATACCAAAGGGAAAGGAAACAGAACAGCCTGCAGTATAAACTGTGTATATATATCTTCCCAACATCCTGGATATATGTATAAATCTCTTAAAATGCTGTACTGCAGTTCTTATTTTCAGCTCAGATATCTTGTTGAATATACTAGAGCAAATAGTCCAGGTATTTCAAACACTGCCTTGATAAATAACTTTCCTAAGAACATGTAAGGAAAGCATATAAACTCCATTGATCGTAATTTACTATCTGCTATGATTTTGCAAAGTGGGGTACATATACCCAGTTACAGTGACATCCTCCTCTCATTGATCTTTTTTTCTACACAAGGAGGCTGGTCTGAGGAAAGCTTATATAGCTTCAGAGATAAACACAGGAATATATTTCACATGCCCGGAAGATCACTAGCAATGCATGAAAACCATCTTCCAAGAGTGTGAAGGGATCAGGACATTTATCATCCTCTGTTGTCTGAGGAAGGATAAGGAATGAAGAAGGCAAGGGAGGGCACATGATGGAAGAAGCATCTTAGAATTATTTATGTGCTGCTACTCCCCCATGGCTATGAAAGCTGTTCCTTGCATTAGCACAAAGTGAAAAGGGACTGTGAAGTATGGAAGGTACAAGATGAGGCAATACTTTGTATTTCCTCCTGGGATGCAGGATTTCAGGGACAGAAACTGGAATAACTTACTGCATTTGATTATATATTACCCTTCAGATGCAGAAATGCATTTAGAGCTGGTCCCAAATGAAGTTCCAAAAAATTCATCCTACTTTGCAAACCAGACATATCCCATGGGAAAACCTCACTGTAATCACAATATTTCTATTTTCCATGGGGAAAGTCAAATGACAGCAGGGGCTTCCTCTGCAGAAGGTTTTTGTGAAATTCATTTTATTCCTTCAGGAAAACTGACAAGACGCTTTGCACCACACACTGGAATAGGCACTGTAGGCGTCAGCGAAATGGGAGCCAGGATTCACAGGCTCCACTTCTCCCCCTGAGTAGGCTGGGAGGCAGGAATAAAATATAGAGAAGAGCAAAGGCTTTCAGATGCAATAGTCTAGGAAGTCTGGTTTCAATGTCCCCAGCAATAAAAAGGGACTTTGGGGCAGAATTTTTATCTCATCTTCCAGAAGTTTTTAAGTTTTCACAACCAAAGTCAATTCTGTTTCTGAAATCATTATTCTTTTTTTTGTGAAACAAATGTGATTTTCTAGCCTCTACAGCAACTATCTTCTCTATTCATAGATGCATTTTTCCCTGCCATGGCTCAGTGTTGGCAACCCCAATCACTTCTTTCAAACTTCATCTTACAGCTTTTCATCTTTCCTTCTCCTAATCGTCACACTTGTCTTCCTGTTTCCACAGACCCGTTCCTTTTATTGCTCAGTAAATCTGGACTCTCTTCTCCTATTCCTCTCCAAATCGTTTTTTGTACTCAATAGAACATTCTCCTCAACCTGTTGAATGCATATTAACATACTTTTTGTTCATTTGTCTATTCCCTAATACGTCCTCTGCTGGACTTTTGGTTTAATTTCTATTCTTCCCAGCAGAAGATGGATGCAGAACACTCAGTTCTTGCTTCTCTGATTTTGTTCTATTCTGCTCTATACTGCTATCTTTACCAGGAGGAACACATTACTCTTGAGATGCAGAAAACCTGCCAAAGAACAAGTGAAAGCAAAACCTAAACAAACCAACCAACCAAAAAAAACATAACCACACCAGGAAAAAAAACCCACAAGCAAACAAACCAACCAACCAACAAAAACCTCCCCAAACCAGATTGGAATGAATACCTCAACAGAACCTGCATCAAGCCAACTACTTCACTTCTGCATCATGGCACACACACATTGCAAAATCCAGGAGCACACCCCCAGGATTTGCAACTTGTCTTATAAAAATAAAGGTTCAACAATATATTCTTCTGCTTTGAAATAGCAAGGACTTCACCAGTCAGTTCTTGCCAGCTGATCCACCTGACACATTTCACATAACCACAAAAACAATGTTTTATTAAATTTGGGGTAACATTTTAAAGGGTGCTGGCAGTTATTTGTTTAGTAACAGGAATTGCCTAATTCAGTTTTATTCTGTCCTTGAAATGCTCCCAATATCCCAATGTTCAACAAATGCCATAAAAAAACAGATTCATCATTAAAGTGAGTTATGCTATAACTGCAAGAGCAGTCTGCTACAGCTATCGAAGAACACTTCACCAAGAACACCCTGTGTGCAATCTTTCTGGAGGACAGAGTGCAAGTTTCTGCATGTATCAGCATGGAACTGGTCTTGGATTTCACACAAGCAGACGTGAAGGTAATCATGCCATATCTTTACCTCTTTCCTTCTTCCCTAACTCTATCTTACTGATTTTTCATTAATCTATTTGAGAAAGAGGAATTACTCCAGCCCCTGTTAGTTCCATCACAGAACTGTATCACTGTTTGGGTAGGCAGGCATCTGATGATGCCATGCCATCAGGTAGGTAACCAGTCCATGTATTCAAAAGCCCGTCAGCTTCACTGCTTTCCTGAACAAGATTGTAACAACCCTACAAATCTCCACCAGGTCATTATCTTCCAATGACAACAAAAAGATAGGAAAATACACATATCACATACATACCAATGATTGGAATTTTTTTTATTCAAACTCTTTAGTGACATGCCTGTATTTGGTGCCTACACTCCCCGTGTAGTCGAGAGAGAAATAGACGTTTCAAAAGGGCAACTCCGATCTCATCACTCTTGGTTACTGCACAGGGAACAGAGCCAACTAACTTAGGACATCTGTTGTGTCTTAGGTAGGAAGATGACTTGCTAAAGAGATGAAGATTGCATTCACAATGTTTCAATAACCTAAAAATACAGGCAGGCACCTAAAGGGATTCTCAGCATCTAAGCCAGGCACCTAATGAGTTTCATCCAATATCACAGGCAGGTCAGAATTGCAACCATCACCTAAAGACATCATGACCCATTCCCTCCTCTGAATGACATTACTTCTTACAGGTTATTAAAAAAAGTTGCAGCTGCATAGACCATGCACACAGAGTAACAGATTTACTTTGCAGAGACATGCTTTGCCCTTTCTTTTCCGTGATCAGACGTATACAACTGAACTCCAAATGCAATCCAAAATACCCTCGAGGAACAAGCCCAGTGGATCTTCTACTAGATCAGTTACAATTAAAAGGAAATACTATTAAACCTGACAGACTGCAGCATACAACACAAGTTGGTTCACTTTAGAAAGCTATTTTTCTTGACTTCTTTCCTGAAATGGCAAAACATTTGTTATCTGACAAAACATAGGAATGACAATAATAAATTTCCTAACATTGCTATGTAAAATAACATCACTGTACACCAAAAAAGAGAGATGCAAGAATATTTGAGAAAAACAGAAAAAAAATGGAAACCACTTGAATTGCTTGGATATAAATGGCTTGGTTTCATTAGTGGTTTATATGTTTCTTTTTGCTGCATTTGATCCAGAAAACAGGCTCTCAAGAAAATGAACAAAGGACATTCCGATTGGAAAGTATAATCATTTAATACAACCAATACAACCAAAGATGAAGGAACAGTACTAGACTGCAGCTTCTCCATCCCCCAGAGACCTCCATCTACCCCTGCAGACTGAGCTGCCCACCAGGCAGGAAAGCACCAGGAGGGATCTGCAGGGCCAGCAATTCCCTGGGAAAACTCTGTAAGACTTGGACCACACTTTATACCCTCAAAATCCATAAAAGCACTAGGGTGTGAGAGCCTCCCAAGAGCCAAGATACATGACAAACATCACTTTGACAATACCTGGGACTTTCTACAGCTGGCTTTTGGAATGTGCTTCAAAATCATACTTATAGATCTACTTTGTCATCCTGTAAGCTCAGCTGTTTGTTCTAACTGAAATGCTTCAGTTAGAACAAACTGAAGTGACTTCTGCCCCTTGGGTTACAGAAGAGAGAGATGCAATGAACACAGTTTGCAAAACACAGTTCCTTCAGCAACATAAACAGTTATTATGGTGCACAGTACAACACCTTAGCCCGTCTTCTTCCAAAACAGTGACTCATTCAAATCATATTTGAACAGGGATTTCGTTAGAAGTTGGGTTCTGTGATCTGCCATAACAGAAATCACAGACCATAACTTCTGGCCATCACTGGATGATGCATGGGTGGTATCACCTGTTGCCAGTATGTTGTGCAAAGCTTCACTAATAAACCACAAATATTTGTTAACAAATAATATAGTCGATGCAATCTTTGCGCACCACAGTGCATCACGGTGGCTTCACTAACTTTTTTCACCTTCCTTTCTCATTTTTGGGATTCTTTTCACCTTGGCTTATGTTGTAAAGTGACTCTTTTGTAATGAGCACTCTAAGCCCATTCAAGTAGGGCTTTAGTGGATCAAGCAAAAAAGATGTTTCATTAACATCAGAATGTAAGAAAAAAAGAAAACAAATCAAGATTTTCTACTTGGCAATAGGAGTCAGTATTTCATTTGAGACTACAGACAAATTAGTCTTCTCTCCCTTCTTAAAACACAGACAGTAGTACAATTCCCACGTAGCAATGATTTAACTCTCTCATGTTATCTAGCACTAATTTGTGCTAATGGAATTCCCAACAGACAGCATAAAATGAAGTTCTTTTACAAAAATGCAGATTCGGGATCATAGCAGGCAGTTGAACAGACCTACAGGAACCTACAAAAGTGTCGTGTGAATCACTGAGGGATGACAGAGCAGCTCTTTGCTTTTAACAGTGTCAGCTTCCACAGAAGATATGTACTAAATTAGGGCATCATATTACGATATGCCACACTGAAGATTTCATAGGAAGAATCATGAGATGATGCAGATCACCAAGAATCCAAACTGAAAGACTCAGATTTTTAGAAACATATCAAGTTAGGAAACAGATTTCAAACCTTTAGGAAAAGCTGACATATTTTCATATTTAGGTTGATAAAGGAATTTAAAACAGTCTTTGCTACAGGTAACAAACCCACCAAGAATAATTTCTGTAGGAGGTACTTCATTGTATGAAGCCAGTTTGTAAAGAAACCAATGGTTTAGGAGATTATGCCATTTAATGAACAGATTTCAACCACAAGCAGAAAAGTGGTTCATCTGATTGTGTTAGAGTGATACTTGTTAGATACAGGAGCAGTGTGTCTCTCAGGTATGTCAGTGGGTGTACACATACGGTTTTTACTAACAAATATGAAGCTGGGAAACGCAGGATAAAGAAGAAATTTGAAATTATATTGAGGGAGAGTACAGAAATAGTATTCAGTATCACTGCTGGGGAAAAAAAAATCTACTTATGAGGATAAGGAGAAGGATTCACAACTTCAAGGGCCTCATCTTTGCCCTAACAATGAATGGTTTTTGATGTTTCTTCCATTTCTGATCGAATTCAGCTCCCGCAGCGTGTGCATCTAGGCCGTCCCTGCTGCATGCAGATGTTCCCAACCTTATGTAACAGATGTCTGTGCAGCACTCATGGATCACGGAGACAGAGAAGTAAAGAAAAATATCTTTAAAATCCTTCAGCAGGAAAAATGAAGAGAAAAGACGATAAAGAGACTGTCGCAAATGTTGTGCTTCCTATGCTGAAGTTTACTCTGCTTTTTGTTCTGTCAAGGTGATGATAGTCCTTTAACAAATACAACACTGCAACTAAAAGTCTTCAGAAGAAACTTCGGTATATGTAATCGTATCAACATGCTGGTACGCAAGCTTTAATCTCGTTTTACCGTATCTTTAGTACACAGGGAAAGAAGGCACACTTTTCCAGCAGTTTTCTTCCCCAGTCCTTTCCAATGTTTGAGAACTTTGTCATCAAAACTAACACTTGGTTTGTAGATTGAGATACTCTGTTACTGATATGATGCTTTGCAAAACAGCAGGTCTAGTTCAAGCAGAACTGTGCTCAAAATAAACCTTCTTGAAAGGAAATACTTATTTCTGAGATTAAGTTGGACAAGAGAGCTATAGCAAAGCAGAAGAAAGAGGTAAAGACAGCAGGTATATGGGATTGCAGATCCGGAATCCTTTTCTTTACACCGTTTGTGCTGCAGCCTGTGGAGTGAGCATCAAAGTCTCCACAAGCAAAGCAGCTAGTGTACTCATCTGTGAAAATTGGCAATTTTTGGAGAGAAAAAGATTAATAAATGCATATTAGAGCTTTCATTTATCTGTTAGGAGGCATTCAAGTGGTCTTTTGCTAATGACTTCAATATATATATTTCTTACAGATAGCAATTAACCTTCTGGTACAGATTAATCTTAAAAAAAAAATCAAAGATGAATTAATCTTTGAAATTCAAGTATTCAGTTGTTTCATTAATAATCTGAAATTGTCCTTTAGATTTTCCATAATTAGACCATTCCCCTAATTTATTAATCCCAAAGACTGCAGAGCATGTTTCAAATCTTCATCTCCTGCCACAAAGACATATTCAAACTTGCTTGAAGTACTCATAATAAAAGTCACTTTGTGGAGAATTATTAACTCAAAGGATCCAGCAAAGTCTTTATACGCTAAAGCATATTTGAAAACTAAGCAGGGATAGCACTTCCTGATTCAACCAAGATCTTACAAATTATGAGGGTGAGTAGAAACAAGTTTGGATAAAACACTGAATTTAGAATAATTAACTTGCTACAGATTCAAGGCCAAAGATTATAAATGTGTTGTTACCTATAGACTAAACTTTCCTTTCTGCCAAAACACATGGATTATGAGGTACAAGGCAATTGTCTGACATCTCATTATGACTGCTTATTGCTGGTGCGTCTCAAACTTTGACTAATTACCTTTGCTCAGGGGCTGTTCCCACTCTTCGCAGATGTACTTGGTCCTAAGGGCCACATTATCACAGGGAGATAAGGACCTCTGCTCTGACACCTCTCCCAGCTCTATCGTTCGGATCACTCAAAGATGGGGGGAGGATTCATACCACTTCAGTGACCTCCACAGCCAGCAAAGGTCTCAAAGAGTAAACCAGCCAGCACTGCATCATCTTGTCGCAATCCAGGCAGCATGGGGAAGCCAGGACTTTTAGGAGCTTGGAGTTGTATATGCACCTCTTGCATTTCCTCATTTGCACCAGGCTACAGAGCTCATCCTGCTACTACTTTGGTTATGTATTTACTCTCATGCTGAGCTCCCATATTTGAGAGCAGGGGAGAAGCAAGTCTGCTTGCACACAGACGCGGTGTTTCTGCAAAGTCTCATTGCAGCCTTGCTGGGTTTTGATGTCTGCTTTGGCCTGGGGCAATCCACCCAGCATCCAAACCCTGAGCAAGACCAAAGCCTATACACAAATCAAGCAGACAATGCTGTAAGCATAGTGTAGCTCCTCCTGATGAACATTGCTAACAGCTAACTGGGAAATGAGGTAAATCATGCCTAACCCCTCTCCCACCCTCCGTCCTCCCCACATCACTGCAGGGTACACCAAATATGCCCTCTGAGATGGGAAGAATCCACTGCCTCACTGATTTCCAGAACTGGATATTTTGACTACACAAAAAAAACTTCCTCCCACCAGTGCTGGATTTTTGTTGCTTCTGGCATGAGTTTTCCAATTAGTGAATGTTGATTGGCACCCCAAGCACCACATTAATCTACTCACATGGCAGCAACAGGATCACCACCCCATCCCTTTTGCAATCCCTGCAGTTATAACAGCATGGTATGCATTGCCATGCTTGACTGTGTATCTTTTGCAAAGATACTGTATAATTACACACCTCAGTCAGGCCACATGTACTTGAACCCATCTAAATATATTTATACTCAAAGTGCAACTGATCTTGGTAATATTTCTCTACCTTGTGAAGCCTCCTGTCCCTTCTGTTCCTCATTAGAGCAGACTGCTCACTTCATGCATTCAGACACATGGCTCTGTACTATTCAAATGGGTTTACATAGACAGATCAAGCAGCTACCAACTATACCACAGCCGTGAGTCAGTGAAATTATTGCCGCTTATTGCTTCATCAGGAGGCTCTTTCCAAACCCTGATACTGCAGCAATCACCTGACAGCCTGCTTAATTATTTCTTTTGCGTAAAATATCCCCAAGGAGACACAGACACATCAGGCAGCAGGAAAGCAACCCCAAACCACTGCACCCTCAACACCATCTCCCCCAGAGCACAGGCAAATCCCACTGCAACAGGACTCCCCAGAACAGCACCTGAGAAATGGTCACAATCACCCCTGAAGCTGGGGGACACAGTGCCATTTCCTCATAGGGGATCAAGGTCAGGGGATCAACCTGTCTCTCCAGACAGCGCGGCTCCATTAAACATCTAAACAACAAGATCTTCCTATACTTCCCAAGCTTTGAAAACCCAGGGAATTTGTTGACAGGTATTAAGTCCCTTCGGAACTTCACCTAAGCTTCATCTGTGTAACATAAAAACATCAGTGTAGCCCTAAGGAGAAAAAGCTGCTGCACTGAGGACTGGATTATTCCAGTGTCCAGACAAGGCAGGCTGTGTACAGGAAAGAAAGTTTATGCACTATCCCTGTTATTGTCTTAATCTTGCAGGTGTGACCTATATCACCTGCACGCAAGGCTAGTTTAAGCAGGATATTCTTTTGGTTTTATGCTTTATATTTCATGAAGGACACCGAATTACATGTTGACTACATGAACAGCTCCCGTCATTAATTTAATTCTACAGAAGATCTATAAAATGATTCAGTATTATTCAACTAGAGTTCGTCCTTGACTTAGAGAGAACATTTCTGATATGATTTTGCAACAGTGGATATTTGCAAATAAAGTCAATTTTAAATTATAATGAACACTGGTATTTGTTACTTTTTGTGGTATTAAACCAAGAACCATTTTCTTTAATACCGCATAAATATGCATTCAAACGAACAGACAAATTTATGCAAATATAGGTTCTTTCTGTGATATCAATATAATGAAATAATTCCGTATTCGCCTCTCTAAACCCCTTTCTTTCAAAAAGTGTGGTTGTCTTCTCTGCTCAGTCCTTAGATAATGCTGCCAAAAGTGATCCATCAGCTACACCCTGGCAATTTGGGAGCACACAGATGCTCCACCTCACTGATAGCACAGGGTATTTGCAAAAGCAGAGTGCATGCTGTGGAACCAGCTTTGCAGCAACCAAGGAGATGGAAACCTCTGATGGCTGCTTCAGAATGACACCTGGCCTGTCCTAGTCCTTTACTTTCATGCAGTCACTGATCTGGCTGGTGATTTACAATTCCAGTAAGGGAATTGCGGATTCTGTTGTGCTGTTTGTATTTAACACAACACCAGGGTAGTTACTGGTGGGAAACCTGCGAGTTCATTTTAGGAATACAATAGAAATTTTTGTACAGTGATGATGGGTTCCCGATCAAGATATATCATTGAAGGCTTCTGGAGATGGGCCTTGCATGTATTACCAGTAACAAAGGACATCATCTGCTTATTTTTCCACACCAGAAGAGGAATCAACTCTAAACAATTCAATTTCCAAACATTTATGATTCAGGATAGCAAATCAGCTTCCCAGGGATTTACACCTCTATTACCTGAAGTGCCGTCTAAAGTCCTCCTATGCTCTGGCATCTCTGGAGAAACTTAGAACTATTTATCTTGAAGAAAAAGTTATGGGATAAGGGGATGAGCACACTGACAAAGCAGTCACACCTTCAGGACAGGTCTCCTCTATGTTTTGCACTGGAACAGGAAAGCAAGCTGGAGGATTGGAAATTCCTGTCAACAAAATTATGAAGGCTCAACTTAATACCATAAGCCTGGCCCAGGGCAAGACACAGCATTTCCTTATCCTCAAGGAACATCTCTAACTGGCACGTGACATTATCCAACAGTTTGGCCTCCTTGGGACACCATCAAATGAAACCAGTAACAAGAAAAATGTGATGCATCACACCAAATGTCTGATGTGCCTCATACCACACCACTGAGTTTGTTGCCTCCATATGCCAGGCCAGTAATCTTTGAGCCTTCAAGTGAAAGATTATGAATTTTCTCAACTGAAATGGTCAAGCAAAATGCTAAAGAAAAGCAATACAAACCAGGCAGCAATCTGAAAGGTGAACAGCAATAGTATGACACAAGTCAGTATCAGGTCAGAAGCAGTCTTCACAGAATTTCTAGCTGTGGAGAGATAAAAGCTCAGCACTTTACAATCTGTCTTCTACCCATGTAAACATAATATAATGCCATACAGTGTAATAGTTGGAGCTTGATAAGACTCAAGGTTTTCTATTTTCTCCAGAAATGACTGAAAACTACTAAGATTTCAAACTCTCTGAAACTCCAAGGCAATTTTGGAATGAAAGCATCTAGGAGCCACTAAAGAGGATTGCAAAGAACTGGAGCAACTTTAGAGTCAAATATATGTTCTAAAAAAATAATATAACATTTAGTACAAAATAACATTCATTACTTCTATAGCATTTTCTGGAGGGAGGATGGGCGTTGCCTACCTGCCTCTCTGGAAATTTGCATGAAGGACTCGACTCCTTTTTCTCCATAATTCCCTTCAGATGCCAAAGTGGACACATAATTCCATCCCAAAGCTTTCACAATGTCCACCATTGCTTGTGCTTGGAAGGAATCTGGAGGAACCACACGTGAGAAGAAATCATAGCGCCTGTCATCACTCAACTCTGGTGCAGTTGAGGCATAACTGATTTGTGGGATCTGTAGAAAAAAATAATTTCTGATAAATATACATATTCATATACTTCTTGCATTTCTTGCAGCAGTTTGCTGAAGCAGTTAGCTTCAGCTAAGCCTGAGTTCGCCTTCACTGTCTCCATCTACATTTCTCCACCATGTTCCTTTATAGGGTACAAGAAAAAGAAACAACTTTTTCATTGCCTTAAAGTTACACCAAAAAAAAAATAAGAATCATTGATCAATTGAAAACAACTGAATATATGCACATCCACAGTTTCTTCCTTTCAGGCAACATTAGTCAAATACAACACACACAAACCATTTTTCTCACTGCATCCTTTTTATTGGTGGTCTGGTTTCCAGAATATCAGGTTATTTGGGATCCTGAATGTAACCCAGTTTAAATCTATATCTGCATATCAGCTGAAAGCCAGAAGGATCGTGCATCCATTTTTGGAGCAAGGAGAAGCTCTTCAACATTAAATGCAACTCCAGATTAAAAAAAAAAAATGTTTACTTTTTTTTCTTTCTGATGAAGATTGGTGAGCACAGACATCTCTGTTCCACAAAGACAACCTGGTCATGTTTCAGCACTGTCCTATAACTCTGCCTACACGTGACAAACAAGCCATTGTTCTTCCTTCTCACAGAAGAGGATGAAAGAGACTGACACATTTTATAACCAGAGAGACCAGATTACTTTTCAGGGCTATCTTCTCCTTGATAACAAAGGTCCCTAGGCAGTAACCAAGCTGACAGTATGTTAATCCCCAAACCCATTATGCAATTGTTTGAATAACAGTCTGAGACTGCACTTTACATCCAGGAACTTGCCATTATTCTCACTTGAGATGCCAAGGAGGAAAAAAAACAAGATTTGCAGTATAAACAAACATGATCATATATAATGATTTGAGACTTCTAGGCCGCAGAAAGGTCAGTATTTCATGCCTCAGTACAAGCATCTTCTGTATTCTCATATTCTGTCTCTGCACAGCATTCCTGCAGGTATTTATTAGCTCTCCTAGCTTCTCAGAAGAATAAACATATTTCCCCAGGCTCAGTGTTACAAAGGGTTCACCACCTTCAGTTCCCACAGAGTTCAGCAACAGATGAGAGCAAATGCAACACTGCCGCAGAATACACACTATATCTGTACATCTGTATGCGCAACTATTACACCAGAGTAAAAGCAGACCTGGAAAATTAAATTGCTGCTGAAAACCCAGCATGTAAGTGAACTTACCTAAACCACCCAAAATTATTAAATACCCCAACATTTGTTGAGACACGTTCCTGTTTCTAAAGGTACTGTTTTATTATAAACCACATCAATCAGGACATAAGACCTGCTTAGCTTTGTTCTGCATCAGCCTAGAGAGAGTCATGTCTTGTAGCATTGCTCAAAACCCTTCACTGGCGGGATCCCTGTGCTTGCTGAATCAGGCCCCTGGCATAGCGTCACTCTTACTTGCTATGAATTATTAAATCCAAACACTAAAACTTCAAGTGGGTGCTCCGGCTGTCACCATGGATGTTGGAGAACTGAATCCCTGTCACTTGGCATGGTCTTTCCTTAGGATGTGTCATGTTACTCCTTTGCAGGCCACTGCTTTTACAGCCATAAAGGTGGCTAATCAAGCTGAAAGCTGGGACACTCTAGGTTTTTAATGCAAGACAGCAGTAGTCTAAAAAGCCTTGCCAGACTTATTTTAGATCTGTGGCTTGCAGACAGCATGTTGCCAGCAAGACCTCCCAGTGCTGGAGTCAGAGAAAATTGAAAAAGTTAAAATTGAGGCTGCCGGAAAGAACACAGCATGGTGTTGACCACTGGTACATGATTTACTTGCTCAGTATTTCGCCTAGAGGCCAGCAAAGCTTGGGGACCACTCTCAAAGACAAAGAGATCGATTACATCAGGGTCCTCTAGTTTTAATCTACCTTAGGGATGACTTTCATGTAACACTAACTACTGCAGTTGCAGTCAGAAAATGCTGAGCACCCTGACCATCAAAAATAAGCTTAATTCTTAATTTGTCTGTGCCTACAATTTTTGATGTAATAAATAATTGATGACATTTTAGGATCACACTCTTCTCATTTGTACAAAGCAGTCAGCACAGCTTCCTCAGCTGCTTATCACCTTAATTCATCTATTCATTGGATGGTATTATATTAAGTGGAACAGTTCACCAGGCTGACTTTCTGGGTGCTGTTTACCTAATCTTAATTAGACAAGCATCCAGTAAATGACATACAGTCCCACACACAGAACCATACAGAGATAGTCAAGTGCTGGGGTTTTTTTAATTATAAATAAAAGAAAGGATGGAATATGATTAATTTTTTTATCTATGGTGACTATGTTTGTATTCCAACTTGCCAACAACTGTTTTTTCAACTCAAAATCAAAAGGAACATATTCAGCCCTTTTACAAAAAGCAAAGCTTCTACAGAATGTACTCTACTGCTTATATTACTTAGGGGATCTTTTGGGGTTTTTTAGTCTTTTCTCTCTGTCAATAAAACATTAACCACTTCTGGCTGTTTTGATCACTTGCAGTATAAAAAGCATACATTTACTGTTTCTTTACTGATATTCCTTACAGCTTAAGTAACATAAAGTTATATATATAAGGAGTAGACTTAGCATAAGATTTTGTTTGACTATGGGGAGAAAAGTTCTTAGCTAGGTTCAATATAGACTGGAGCTATGAGACTTTAACTTTGTCCAGTATGCTGTGTTCAACTTTGTCCATCATGCTGCAGACACCTACAAAAGACATTTTTCCTTCCCACATGTTTTCCTGTGCACACAGGCAGCATCCCAGATGTCCAAACAGAACATCTGTTTGCATCAGCTAAAACCTAATAATTCAGCATTTTTTCTTCTCTTCCGTTTTTTAACATTCACATCCGATTGGATGTGGACAAACCTCCCACAGACTCAGCTGGAAACCTTTCTCCCGCACTTCACACCATATGCTCCTCCACATCACTGTTTTGTATCTACTAAGAGTGACTTTAGTTTGAAAAACACATAATCATGTTAATCCCAGGCAAATCCCAATGGTCAGACATCCCCTCCTCCCTGAGATCCCTTCATGGGGCTTATGCACATCAAATCATAGCCAGAAGACAGCACACACCACTGCTGCTTACCAGGTAAACTCACAGCCATGCACCTTCAGCTCCTATGAACATTGAAGCAGACTTCAAAATAAAAATGGATTGATCCAGCTCAAGCCCCAACCCCAAGCTTGGCCAAACATCACCATTCTCTGATCCCAAAGACGACACAGATGGGCTCACCATGCAAGAAGCTTGAGCGGGGACCAAGAAACAACAAGCATTCGATTCTCACCGATGATGGAATTTATTCCCTTTGTCCACCTCTCTCAAACATGAGCTAGTGCTTCTAGAGGCCAGTCAGGCCTCTCCATCAGGGCAGCAGGCTGGAGCCTTCCCTGCCTGCCACCATGCAAATTGTCCTCCTATCCCAGGTCCAGGAGGGCAGTGGCTGGACGCACACAGACTAGATTTCAGATTCAAAGGCACAGAAAAAGCCTTAGCAAAGCTATCCGCATAAAGCTAGAGTTAAATAGATGCACATTTAATAACCAACTCTTCTCCACCCTGATCAGTGTGTAAAACCTTTAGCACTGCTGCAAGGTGCTGAATGATCAGCCCTGGAACGAGCAGTCTCTCGTTCACATAAAGACACAAGATGAATGAAAGGCAGAACAAGCCACAGTACAACATCAAGGAAGCCTGAGCAGTAGAAAATCTTAAATGTAGTCCTAACTGCTACCTATTGCATCCCATAAATGTCCTCTCAAGATTTGCCAAACACTGCCCGTTTTGGTTTTGAAAGCAGTTGCTATGGCTCAGGCTTGTGAACAAAAAAGCCCTCTGACAGTACTGACTATCCTGCACCATGCTCAAACACAAAAAAAACTGGAAGTTTAGCCACTTCACCCAACTTACACACTAAACAGCACCTAAATGAAAAGGTTTGCATTACCTTTTCCCAATAGCTTTCCCTATTTTTATAAGTTTTTAAACATATGGTTCCTCTTAAGCCATACTTAATTATCTTTTTTGTCCTGCAAGGGTCCAGTTTGAGACATCCCATCCTGCTGCCATGGGAAGAAATGGAACATCAACAATCCCAGCAAGCATTACAGTGACTTAATGTCAGGATCACAGCACAGAGGATTTTAAATGAGGTTCCTGTTTGGTTTTTGGGGTTTTGCTTTTTGTTTTTAATTAACCAGATAAATATTTTTAATCTCTCCACTGGTTTTTCTTCCATTTTGGTAAAATCTGTTATTTGTCATCACCATCTCACATTCAAAACTTTAAAGAAGCAAGCTCTCTCTTCAATCACATTTTTCCTATTTTCTGTTCTGAAACATGCCTGAAACATCAAGAAGCTCTAGGGAATTACTGTCTGCTTTCCAAATGGCTCTAACACCTTGCAGAAGAGTTGTATTCTGTAAAGCACAGGAATAAAAGTCCCCCTGGCCTTTACAAAGCGAGACTGTGAGTGAGAAAAGCCTGTGGTCCTCCTTTGTGACCTGCACAGCAGCCAGAGCCTTCACCACCATAAAAAGACACAGTTGTAGCTGGAGCTTTCAGAAGGGCACACAGGTGTTGGCAGATGAGTAAGCAGATCACTGCTATGGGAGGCAGATCCTCCTGAAGACAGTCCTCTTGTTTACAGGACTATGGCAAACATCACACTCAGGAGTTTTACATATCATCTGCCTGGCTGATGATCTTATTACAGTAAGAGTGAATGATTAATGCTGGGAACATTGCGTTATTCAGTGATTAATTAATGTTAATTTATTTTTACAACTGAACATTATTCTTCATTTACTTCATTTTCTTCTGTCAATGGAAAGGTCTCTCTGGATCACACTTCGTTGCCTCGCTTGGAAAGCAGGGCTTGTTTGTGAGCAGCTGCAACAAAAGCCATGGCAGAAAACACATCAACAATCATCTCCCAAGTCACTATTTGCAGCATCAAATATCAAATATAAGAAGTTGGAACTGCTCATTTCAGAGTAAAAAGCAACTAAAATACAAACTTGTTCCACTTCTTCATTTCAAACTTTTTTTGTATTATTGTCTCATCCTGTATCCTTCTTGTCCCACTCTCCAATAGATCCTTCTTTTCAAGCAAAAAAGAAAGTGGTGAGCTCCTTGCTAATAGACAAGTGTCTCAACTGGGAACATGCAAAAGACCCAGTGCCAGAAGACAAACTAACTCTCTAAAGCTTCAATAACTGCCAGAAGCATTGGGCTTCCTGCCCACACCCTCATCACCTCTGCCTCACTCTGCCTGCAAATTCACTTGCACAGCCAAGAACCTCACAGATCAGCACAACCATAAAAATAATTACTGCTACTACGCTACTTCAAATGTGATTGAGTTCGGCTGCATCTCCTCAGTAACTTATTGAAAGATTAATAAAACGGGGCACCTGAACCCAACTCACACCAAATGACAGTAGTTTTCTAACTTCAGAAAAGGCAATTTCCCTAAGGACCATGTGCAATTAAGATAATGCATGAGTATACCTATTGAGATATTAATGAGCTCTCACTAGGGTAATATTCAAGATCACAGTTTGCTGCATTTTTAACTTCCATTTCCTATTAAGTTTTATTGATATGATTTCCTGACAATAGAAAAAAACCCACCCCACTTTGATAAAGCCTCTTGAACTCATTTACCAGTGCAATGTCAGTCTACACAAACTGCAGAATCCTGCTGTCCTGGGTTCAGCAGTACAGTTATTTTTCTGCTTCTTAGTAGCTGGTGCAACACTGTGGTTTTGACTTTCGGCCTGGGAACAGCACTGATAACACCAATGTTTTTAGTCACTGCTCAAATGTTTAGCCTGACCAAGGACTTTCTGAGCCTCATGCTCTGCCAGGGAGGAGGGGAAGCCAGGAGGAAGCAGAGACAGGACACCTGACCCAAACTGACCAAAGAAATATTCCATACCACAGCACATCATGCCCAGGGCATAACTGGGAGCTACCAAGAAGGGCTAGAACACTGCGGAGTTGGACTAAGTATAGGTTGGTGCTCAGTCGGGTGGAGTGGGGCGAGTTACCGGCCAGAGGGTGGTAAGCGGTTGTATTCTCTTCCCTTGTTATTTCCTTTAATCATTATTATTATTATTGGTGGTAGCAGTAGTAATTTGTGTTATACCTTAGTTACTAATCTGTTCTTAACTCAACCCATGGGAGTTGCATTCTTTTGATTCTCCTCCCCATCCCTCCAGGAGCAGGGGAAGGTCAAGAAAGAGGGGGGAGTGAGAGAACGACTGTGTGATTTATGGCTGACAGGTTTTAAACCACAACACCTGTCAATATACTAACTTTACAAAACTAAGATGTCTGAAGACTTTTCACTTGGCTGCAAAGCTCTTTGGTGTGAACTGATAGATGACTAAAATCTCAAATCTGTTTAGGTCTTGGATTTTATTCATGTAGAAACTTATGTCAGGACTTAATCATCAGTTAGTACAACTACTCTTTGTTCACCATTTACATCTCAAATTGCATAACAAACAGCTTCAGAATCCAGTGAACTGCATAAAATTGTTTTCATTGCCTTGAATTAAATTATTTGAAGCTCCTAACTAGCTGTTTTCTATGGGCAAACCTCCTCTTCACTTGCTTCGTTTTCACTTTCTTCCAAAGAGGAAGAAAATTTTACCTGATAGACAAAATAAAATCAGATTATGACTAAAAGCTTGTGAAGATAATAGGAATGAATCTTCCTGCTGATTTCCACTAGGCTGGAGGGGGAATTAGAGTTCACTCTGTTTCGTCAAGGAGATGACATCTGTGGGAGGTGCAATGGCCTCAGGTCTCGCCAGCCCAGCAGCAGCCAGTGCCCTCGTGGCACACGAACTACCTACTAGACATGGGGGTATATGTAACAAACATCATCTCTGCCTTTTGTTCTCCCACTTGCCAGCCCTTCCAAAAACTAAACACTGCTAAATCCCTAGCTTTGGGTTGATTTTCTCAAGATGTCAATCCAGCAGCATGTGCCCTATTTCTGTCCCAAAAGGTGCATGTGAAAACAAATATTACTGCCACTCTTGCTCTAGGGCTCTAAAAAGACTAGAAAATAACATTCCCAGCAGTCTTAGGTAACGGTGAGAACAAATCCTTCTCAAGTGCTTTGATAATCCCTCCTTATTGTGTTTTATGATGAAATTTTAGGAGTACACTTCAAGCTGGTTTTTATACTCAATAATCAAATGTTGCCAATAAGAAAATGAGACAAAACAATTAACAAAATTGTGCTTGTAGAAATCAGTTTTAAGAGCAATAAAAATATTCCTGTACAGCTCTGTCATAGTTCTATAAGGTACTTACATACAGCAGACCTGCTGCTACATGCAAAAGTTACATGACAAGAGTAAATTCCTTTGAGCAGTGAACAAAAGCAGCACATCTAAAGAAAGGCATTTGTATAACAGATTTTCAAAACCATTAAGCTATTTACAGTTCACCTCTGTTTTCTCACTGTTTACCATTTACTAAAGCCACCAGCGTTCAAACATGGTCCTGTTTGCTCACTTCACCACCTCTCTTTATTCCCCAGTGAATCCCTAATGACGTATTAGGGATCAACACAGTCACCTACAAAGGAATTGGATGGATATTTCATAAGGTACAGGAATACAAATATAAACAACATAAAATACAAATGAGAGTCTGAGCCTGGAGAAGGAGAAAGCATTTAATAGGACAGAAATACCTTCAAGAGCAGCAAAAAGAAACCAAATAAATATTCATGTACACACATTTTGCCAGTATCCAAATTGGCCCATGTCACCAAACTGTACCACATTGTGCTGTGTGAGCTCCATCTCATGCTTCCTGCCAGTATCATGACTTCAACTTGACCATAATGACTATTAACGTGTCACTTAAAGGGAGTAAATACCGCTTTAAGGAGAGATTGTCAAAGTGCACAGCATCTGCCGTCAAGGGCCTATGTCAGAGCTCCCAAGCCTTGTGTAAGTTCCTTTTTTTTCTTTCAAGTAGGATAACAAAATTCCATACTCAGGAAGAGCTATAGATGCTCGTGACAAATCATCAGTGAAAAACTGGATGAGGTCACTGCTTTGTGGACCTCTCAGTATCAGTTAATTCAAGAGTGACAGTGATAGGAGAATAAAGTAATGTCAGGAAGGGTAATGGATGGACAAAGCACAGGGAACTGCAGGGAGAAGTTATCTGTAATTTCATTTCACTGAATTGTCTTGCTGTGCAGCATAGACTCAGGTTCAACACATAATGAATGCACATTAGAAGCTCCATGCAGATTATTGGATGGAAATTAAGAAGGAAGGCCAGTCCTATTAAAAGACATACTGTAACTGAACAGTTAGGTAACAGACCTTAACAAAGCTGTTCTGACAGCGATGCACCACTGCTCTGACATCCTGACAATATGGAACAATATAGTGTACTCTTGTCCTTCCAGAGTGATGGTTTTGGTTAAGAAGACCTTCTAAAATTCACAGCTCCTTGATTACCAATATTAGAATGGATGCAACCCATTGCTGAAACAAACACCTCCAATGCTAGTTTGATTTTCTCAAATAACTGGCCTTCTAATTTAATGCCTTTTTTTAAAATTCATTTCAAACCTGACAAGAGCTTATGGAAGAGCCCATTTACAGGTATACCTTTGTCACCAGCGTAATTGTCACAGCACTAAAGTTGAAAGGCATCCTGAATAATATTAGCAAGTTGGGAGTATTTTCTGTACCTGCAAGGTCTCTTACTTCCTCTTCTAGGAGAAGAAAGTACTCCTGAAGAAAATAATTGCAGCAATTAAGAGAACAATAATTACAGCAATTAGTACTGTCCACATGGCTCATGGGAGCACTTTATCAATTCAGAAAGCAAGAAGGAAAACATTATAAACACATAGTAAAATGAGATGTGTCCATAAATATGAAATATCCCTATATTTCTTCTTGATGACCTGTGCCTAGAACTAGGTCTATGTGTGACAAGAATGCTTATGGCATAGCTTGGATTTAAATATATATATATTAATATAAATAGCTGCAGAATAGGAGGTGATCTCTGAGCTTTTAAAGGCTAAAAGGTACTTGGATAGATGACTTGCAACCAAGATCCACAACTTTAATGAAATCTAGTTATAGCATGAAAATAAGCATCTCATCTCCTTGTGAGGCTGTAAGTAACACTGTCCTTCTGATAAATAAGGACATAGCACCTGTCTCAAGTTTAGATATAGTGGAATAAAGGTTGACCATTTATAGTTTCATCATTAATACTTTCATTTGCCTAATCTGTGCATTAGGGTGTTCAGGCACACAAAGACAGATACCCAGGTTTCACTAAATGTATTCCAAGTGGCTTAGATCTACAAATGCTTGTACTGAGTCAATTTATAATGAACCTACAGGCTCCCTTGTCTTCCTACAAAGGCACAAATAAAATTTTATAAACACCTCTTCCATGACACTGCCTCCCTCTCAGAGCAAGGTTCTCCCATTCACTGTGCCTGTAGGTGCTTTAACCTGCTCTCACCTGACCAGAGTTAATTCCTGGCTCTCCTACATCACCAGAAGACAGTTGAATCAAACTAAAGAAAAAAAAAAGTTATTATCAGTCATGCTTATCTATTACCCAGTAGGAGGAGGTACATCAACAAAGTGGGTAGCATAAAACATGGATGCAATTCCAAGTTTTTGTCCCTTCATTTGTGCCTATGCTTACCTTCATATCAAACATGTAACCACAGAAGACCTCCTCAAAGACCTACTGCAAATGGAGAAGCCAACAAAGTCACTAAAGCAGCAGTATAGATATAACTTAGCTTGCTGAATGCTTTGAGATTTACAGCTCCAGGCTGTCCACATTCAGTAGACCAGGGCTCTCTGAGCAGCCTGGTTTAGTGAAAGTGTCCCTGCCTGTGGCAGTGGGGTTGGATACAGATGAGCTTTAAGATCCCTTCTAACCCAAACCATACCATGTTTCTATGATTCTTTTCCATGATAAAAGAGCATTCTTTATAATCAAGCTCCTTTGAGCAATGAAACAATTTAAAACATTTCTTTCACTTAAAAATAATTCATTCAAATCTTTGGACCAAGCTGTACCAGAAAGAATGGTTACCACAGTACTGCTAGTACAAAAATAGAACACCTTTGAGGAAAGCAGAACAGCATTTCAACACCAGTGTCAATATTGCACATTGTTTTAAATAGGTGAGGCCCACATGGAATTCAACTGTTCTTTCACCTAGTACCCTTTAGAGAATTACTTAAAAGTATCAGAATATGCTGTAGCTTGGACACAAAAGCTTCCTACATAGAATCATAGAATAGTTAGGGTTGGAAAGGACCATATTTAAGGTTGCTCCTTTAAGAGACAAAAAACTGTTCCCCTGTGTATCAAAAGACATCATGCTCTTTAACACTTCTTAGTTGTTGTGTTACAGCAGACCTGCAACAATGAAAAATAGGTTCTTTGTGTTTGCAGGTATTATTTGTGTTTGCAAGACCAACTGTTACCATCTGAATTGTTAACGTTTCCAGTAAATTGTCATACTTAGGAACTTCTTTCATTTTCAAATTTTCCTTTAAAAAATAATCACAAAATATCACAAGAAATCAATATCTGAATTTACATTGCAATGGAAAAAGATTTTTAGACACACGCTCAATTTGTGTTTGCAAATTCCTCTTTGGGCATAAAGTTGGGTTTGCGTAATCATGAAAAAGATCATTGCTAAGTTATCACCTCTCAGAAGAAGATTAATTTTTATTACTTACATTTGAATTTCTCTTGGTTTATTTGTATTTTGATTCAGTAATATTAAATTCAAAATTTAATTTATAGCTTTTTATTCTTATTTCTTGTCCTAGATACATGAAGATCCTTCTTTATCTTGAGGGAAGACTGTCTTGAAGCCATCAGTTCCTACGGCAGCTGATGAGCTATGCAGCCTGGGATGTGCTGCCAGCCCCTAGCATCACACAGTGGTGGACTGCATGTCACAGAGATACATTTGCACACCCGTGATGTAGGCAGGCAGAGGCACAGGCTCCTTCCCCCATGCAGGCTGGGTCCTTTCTCCCTGACATACAGGTGTGTGCAAGACAGACGCCTAAGGTTTTCCCTGGTTGACACAATGAACACAGGTGATAGGAACCTCCTACAGCTCCTGCCTGCAAACAGAAATATTTATCCACTGAACCATAGAGATGATATTGATAATAAAGACAAAGGAACCTGTACTATTATGAAACTTCAGTACTTAATGTTTTTAAGTGAAATATTTAACTTAAGAATTTTAGCTGGCTTGCTCATAAACTGGCAAGGCGATAAAGCTTTACTGGTTTGCAGATCTCGTGGATGAGATATGACCAGCACAGCACATTTGATTTTACAATACTAACTAGAATATTCCTCCTAGAATACATCAGTTAAAATATCAGTGGTGATTGCACATCCATTGTAATGCAAGAATGCACAGCTCTTCATATTTTATCTCCAGCTCTGATAGAATGAAAGCTGGAGAACAGCATTAAAATAATAGATGTTACTCTGCTAGAGGTAATTTGAAATCTTAACAAAGCATCAAAGGATCTTGCCTATTATGAGCTAATACTTCAAGCCAATTTTTAGCTGAACTCATGTCAGGTGATGGGAGTACGGGGACCCTATAACCTTTCTAAAGGCCACATTTTTGTAATCATTTGGTAAAACAAAGCTGCTTATGTAGCAATAGTCTTTCAACCTCAAGCTGTGATTCAGATTCAGCCTACAAATAACACATGGATATTCCACCACAACTTAATCCCATGACATACTACAATGTCTAAAACTTAATTACAAAGATATTGTATGAAAGAGAGAGAAACAACAACTTTATAAGAGGCATATTCTGTATTCTTTGTGTTTGTGCTAAGGTTGAATCTACTTTTGAGGCTGCTTACTTCTACCACAGCCTAAGAAAGCGTAAGTGTTATCTCTAGCAGATAAAACAGGCAGTGGTATCTCAAAGGGGAGAAACCAAGGTCTGTCCATTAAATGCTACAGATTGCAAAATGACTTGTGTCAAAAATGCTGTATTCGTATCACATTGTTAAGAATAAGATTAATGGTTGTCTAACCCATTAGACGCTTGAGAATGGGAAAGGGTAGGGGAAGGCTCACATTTCAGAAAAGCTGACATCAAGACTTTCCAAGTATTGCACAACAAAGCAGAGGGAGAGAGAGGGCATGGCTGACTCTTACATGGTCTGAACATGCATTTTGAGATCTTCTAGATGACGAAAAGTCATTTGAGTACTGGAGCCTATTTCCTACAGCATGCAGATTTACCTCCAGCAAGGCATTCTCAGAAGGATCGTTTCAATTATTCAAAGAAGTGCTGAGCAGAGAACCAGGGTCTGTACGTCCCCTACACTCACATACGGAACCCAATAGCACTAGTCAGATTTGTTTTCCTTTCCTTTTACATATATCATTCCTATACACACTCTGCATTTCCAAAAACTGAGAACTCACTGTGAACAGACAGAGAAGTCACATATGTACACCAGGTGTATATATACAGAAGCATAAATATGTTTGCAGTGATAGCAACTCAGACATCCCAATACGGACTCACAAATTCTAATTATTTTCAAAATAAATCAGAACCATTAGATAAACAGAGCAAAGCAGCTTTTATGTTTTATTTATGTGTACACATTGCTCCACTCATCGCAAACATATAATTGAACCTTATATTGTCTATGCATATTTTAAAACGTTTTTAATCTGCAAGTATAAATCTCATTGATTTTGAAAGTAGACACCAACAGTAAAGACTTGTTCAGCAGACAGGCTGAAATATAGAAAAGCTCAATAGCATAACATAGCTTTCTGAAAGTAATACGCAAACACAGACACACACAAACACAGTGCAGCAGAAACAAACTGCAATGTGGTACAATGAGAAACAATCATCCTTCAAAGCTTAGTTATTAGCCTAAATGAAAGCTGTTGAGTTAGTATTTGAGCATATCTCATAATTGCATTTCTAGATGAGCATCCCTGTTTATGTTCTGGAAAATAAGGCTGTGATTTGAATATTTATTCCTAAATTTTCAATATAGCAAAGATTCTTATCATCAAGGAGAATAAAGCCTATGGGCTTTTGTCTTGACAGAGTAACACATCTAAAATCTGTCAATACAGCTTTATCTATAGTAAGTGCTTATTTACCACATCATTGTAAAGTTAAACTTTCAGTAAGCAGCTGAATCTCATGATGAGCAAAACTGACTTCCTGTGAATGACTGATCAGATACTGCAAAATTAAGAATCTATACTCATAAAAATGTCTCCAAGCGGTCTTTATTTTAATGGAGATTCTTGCAGAATGAGACTTCCTCCCGCATCCCTCCCCTAGATCCTCTGCAAACAAAACCCACAAGGATATCACAGCTGCATTTCAAGTAGTAAAATGGTGTTTCAAAGTGGATTTCTGGAGCTCACTTCTGCCCTTATTCACTTCCACATGATATTGGAAGTATTCTTTCATTTTAAAGTGTGTCAAATAATACATAAGGGGTATGTTTTTACAATGCTCACACACTGTGGTTGTCTGAATGGTTTTGTTTAAGCTGAAACGATTTTGTTTTGTCTTTGCCCATCATTAAAAGGTTGACACCACGGAAAAACTCTGGGTTAAAAAGAATATGTGTAAACTCTTCTTCAAATCTCTTACTTAAGGTCTAGTCATTCATACCTACATGCTTCAACAGGTTTTTCCACTTTTTCCTTCTGTCCTGGAAATAGCCCTTTGCACTGAGTACAGATGATGCCCAGGGTGAAACTATGGTTAAATACAACTGGGAATGATGACTCCAGAGCTAGAAAATGCACCTTCGTTTATGATCAAAGTGACAGATCTTCCCATACCAAAATATTAGCCTGCATTATGAGAACAGCATCACCTCTGCAAGCATTTCCAGTGGTATCAAGTAGCATGAATTCCCTTTAAGCCAAAGGGCATCCCAATGAACTTGCGACATTTCAGCACACTGCCAGGGAGCATGGGAGCCCTAGTACCCACACATAGCACTGCATGGAGGGATAAGAGAAACACAGAAACATGTCACAGCTACTGTTTAACATTTTGAATATTATACTCATGTCTAATACTCAGTGGTAGCTACCAGGATGAGACTGAATGTATAGAGCAGATTATCCCATGTCTGACTGCAGTGTTAGTTTTCCTTCCTGTCATAAATTAATTCTGACTGCTAGAGACAATTATGGACTGTAAGAACTCAAGGATAAAATCTAAGTTGTCAGCTTTGGATTTTCTTTTTTAGACAAAACACTTGCCTTCATTTACACTGTGAAATTCAGAAGAGCATTTCAGAGCATTCAAAATGCATTGAATTTCAGTGGCAGCCAGTACATAGAGCAAAGACCTGTTGCCCTCAGTAAGTGAAAAATACTGTGTGTGGGGAAGAGTACACCTACATATTTTTATCTCATATTCCTTACAAATAGTGTGGTGAAGAGGAAATTCCTATATACAATTTTATTACAGATATGAAAAAAGGTGCTCTCAATTTCAGATATCTGGAGGAAAGTCTCAATTTAAGAACATCACTTGCAGGCCTTTTGTTCAGATGCATTCATTAGTACTAAAGCAGTAGTCCAGGAAATTAGAATTTGCCTTTCTAATAAAATCCTTGATAAATTATTTCTATCTCTCTATTAAAAGTTATCACCTGCTGCAGCGATGACAACTCTACCAGAGGAAAAATATGGCTGTTAACACATAGCAAAAGCAATTTCATGTAAAATGGTTTACTGTAAAAAGATGAGCTACATAAACTACAGCCAGGACTAACTTTGGAACTACAGGTTGCATGAGAACAATACAAGTATAGGGCTGGTCATTCCCTGGAAGCATTAAGGTCAGGATTCCCATAGGATATTCTCTTGGTGAAATACAGCCTTTCAGCACCAGCTGACACAGACTGTATCAGGTAGGGAATCAGATCTGGTTGTAAGGATCATAATCCTTTCTTTGGGAATCTGTTATCTCTCAATATCTGTGATCATATCCCACCTGGTTTTCCTCCTCCATGGCCCGGAGAGCTTTACCCTTAGCTCCCTGGAAATGCTCTCTAGACTATTAACCTTTGCAGTCAATGCCTTCTCCTGAGAGCTTCTCTTTGGTGCAAGACCCCATGTTTCCCCACAACTGGTGGTGCCCAGTTCCCCTGCCTGACCGACATCTGCCACTGTTTCTCCTTGGCTTTACACCCAAGGCATTGCCTGCTCATCTCCCATGGATGGGCACCATGGCAGAGGCATATGCAGCCACTGTCGAGATGAGCACTTGGACATGACAAAATGCTTCGCTTCATTGCCAACAAGGGCAAAACTTTATTCCTTTGAAATATGACAGTCATGGGCAGCATTTCATATTCCTTTGGAAAGTTTAAGAGGCAATTCTGTAGGGACACTGCGCTGACCCTGGGTGTGAGGATGGGTTTCACCAGGGAGACTGTGATTATATTTAGGCTGTCTTTGAGTTCATATTTTCTTTAATCCAAAATAAACATTATCATGAGTAAAAAGGCCTGTTATGTGCTCTGAGCCTAAGAAATCGAACAAGGTCCTTTAGGACACAGGCTTTAGGCATAAAGAAGAGCAAGGAAATGCAGCGAGAAGAGATGTAAGTAAGAATGGATTATAATTATGGGAGAAATCTGCATTTGACATTTCTTCAAGTACATATACAAGAATTATAGGGCATAATGAAGTTTCAATGAATATCTATACCTTTTATTTCCTTATATTTCATCTCTGGCCTTTTAAGAAGTGCATCATCACCATGTAATTCTACGTATATAAATATTTATGTATTATTACAGGAAAAATACAAGGTAATCACACTTTTACCTTCACAAGTTTTCTTCACCTCAACATTAAGCTTGCCAGCTAAATAATTACATTTCATCTTATCTAGCTTGTGGGAAAACAAATTTAATAACAGAAATACAGCTAGAAAGACAAATACTTAGGGGAGAATAATTTTCAGACTTAAACTTCACAAGCTTGATAGATTATTCTGGACACTGGATAATTACTCGACATGTCTTTATCACAAAAGTACCCAGACATTCTAATTAATCCAAATTACTTTCTAAGGGCCCTGTTATTAGACATATGCAGAAGCAACCTATAGATGTAGAAATGTAGTATGGTTTTTTAAAGGTCTCTAACAGCTGTGTCTTTCAGCACCCTGATGAAACTTGCACTAAAGAGGGCATCAACTTCTTCCTTCACACTGCAACAAGCCCAGAGCAAGGGAGGAGAAAGGAACCTACAGAGAGCTCTGTGCAACAAGGAACACTGAAAAAGCTTCATTCTAAAATATTAAGAATATTGCCAAAATAGCGAGAGGGGAACAGATCTGTTCAACCCCAGCCCTTTGGTACAGTGAAGCTGCTGGCCTGTTCCACTGACACCTCAACCCTCAATCCACAGAGACACCAAAACTTCCCTGGGTCACCAGCACCAGCTGGGCTGCAGGAAAACCCTCTTGCTATCAAGGCAGCTCCTTGCAGCAACCATGCTGCTGTTTTGCTGTCATAACCCAAGAGAATACTTCTACTTCCTCAGTGGCCTCTTATTTATTTCTCTTTTTATCTATTTTACATTCCTTCTCATAGAAACTATAAATTTTCAGCTCCTGTTTCACCTCCATGTGAAAATCATTCTGAAACATTCTCATATGCAATGTAACTCCACACAGGGCTTCTTTCTGAACTTCGGCTGGTGTTTCAGCTTGATGTCCTCACTCCGACTGCTGTGAACCAGAACCAGTGTAGCTGGTGAAATACTGGGTAATGGAATGGACGCAACTCTCTTTCTTATCTCTCATATGGTAACACGTGACAGACAAGAACTAATCCCTCGAGTAAAAGGAGTGCTGGTAAACTGAGTCGCTTAAAGGATTATGGAAAGCTGCAGAAATGTCCTGTGTTCTTCATGCAATTATTTTTATCATTATTAGCCTTTAATAGCCTTGTTAAGTAAGACTTTCCTTGAACCAAATACAAACTCTCAATTACTTCAAGCTTCTCTTTAAAAGCAGGCAACACATACAGTTCGGGACAGTTTACCAGAACAGAAACATTTCTTCCCCAAGCAGTTTTAGGCATTCCTATAAAATCATACAGATGAGAAACATTTATAGGTGCATGGACCAACAAAATGGTACAGAAAATTTCTCATCCTTCAAGAAAAATGTGTGTATGCATCTATAATGAAACTAACCCTAAGTAATACGGAACAATGGACATTTTCAATGGATAAAACAACTTTTCCTAGTCCTCATCAGGCTTTCTTTAAACTTTACGGAACCAGGCAATATTAGTCCATCATTAACATAATTTTTGGTAATTAAAAAAGGATCACAATTCTCTAACAAGTGTCTTTTGAAGTTTCAAGTGTGCAAATCTGGTGTAAATTACTGTCAGTATTTAATATACCAGATACTGCATTCAATTGTTGATCAAAGACAACATCTGTGCAAAGTTCCTGCCGAAAGTAAAGTAGGTCTAGTTTGTTATAATAGGCTTGACCTCCTGTATTGCTGTCATAGCTGCATAGAGCTGGGGTGTTTGTATTTTGAAATGAAAGAACAAGTGCAAATAAAACCACATTTACACAGATATTAAAACAGTTTCAAACTAAACTTGACAGTTTTGTTCTTGCAATTCCTTTAGCAGGAAGGATACAGGTACTCTGGAACTTTGAACAGTACCTGGAGGACCCACATGTCAAAATCTGGAACACCTTTTTCTTCAACAAGCTGACAGCTTGGGCTTTCTCTGACACTGAACGGGCTCCTTGACTGGTTCATTGCTGCACCTACAAGCTGGCTTTAAGCTCTCCGAGATCAAACTAATGGGCTCCCTGGGCAGTTTTGTATTTTGTAACCTTTCCTTCCATGTTTGACTCTTTCAGCTGTGGGAATTCTGCTCACAGTTATGTCTTATGTTTTGCATAGGATTTTTTAGCTGATCCATGCACAGGGCAAGTGAGCTTTGTGAAGATGAAAGACACCACTCTGACCCTGAAAAGGTCCAAAGATAAAAGGTTCAGAGCCCATTTCTGAAAAACTCTAAATATGTCAAGATCTCTATGTAACAGGCTGCTACCGCTGGAAGTCGGTGTGCTCATCATTATTTAGGGTTTGATCCTGCAAGGTATTCATGCACCAACCCAACAGAGCAGAGCAACCTGTTTACTTTCAGGAAGCACATGAAGCAAGTGAACTATGGAGGCAAAGCAGAAGAAAACCTGCAGGCAAGAAGGAACGATACAAGATCATATATTTTCCCTTTTATGAAATAAAAATCATATGTAGAGCATCAAATCCTCAGCTGGTGAAAATTGGCATTGGCTTCAATGGAGCTCAACCACATTACACAGCTTGAAGCTCTGATGCACAAAATTAACACCGCAATGAATGGTGCTCTGCAAATAATTGTGCATCTGTATTTATCATATTAAAATGAGCATCATGATTTTGGAGATCACCTCATGTTTATGCATGTGCAGTTAATGCCCTAAATCTCTCTAATTTTTTTCACTTCTCATTGAATGAATATTTCTAGAAGAAAGTTTATGCAAAATGTCGGGTGTCAGATCGTTTTGAACAACTGAATATAGCAGGTCTTCAGCAGCTCTCACCAGAATAAATTAAGCAGTGCCGGAAGGTCCATAGAAAGAAGAGCTCATTTTGATGGTGGTGATGAGATGTGATTTTCCCTATTAGTCCCTGACCAGCAGGGCAATGCTCGGCACATCATCCTCACTGACAGAAATTAGACAAGCTCCATGACCCATGTTTACAGAAGCCTAAAGCCATCTCAGTGGTTGAGCTCAATGCAAGAATGGATTGGCCCTTCCAGCTCCAATTCCACAAAACAAGGAGAGAAGAGAGAGGAAGAAAGGAGGGGGGAAAGGAGGGGAAGAGACAGGGAAAAGGGTAGGGAGGGGAATGTGAAGGGATCTTAACTCTCCACTTGAAAATACTTTGAGTATTTTTAATGAAAGAAGTATCTACATGAACACTAAATACCAGCGTTCACAATGTGAACCTCCCCAGAAAGAAGGAAACTGGCACTGTCTTATTTCTGTGTGATAAGCCATAATAAAACACAAGTGACAAACGAGATTCCAGACATTTTTTCAAACTCTCAGCACATGACTCCTGTTCCTTTCCTGAACCTCCTGCTCTGACACCATGGCACAACAGGATTTTTATCAGGATGCTGGTGGCTTTTTAATGCCACCTCTTTACACTTAGATCTTGCAAGTGTCTATCAGATTCCGGGTGTCAGCTTTTGAAAGGAGCACAGGAGTTTTATTTCCTACTTCATTGCTTTTTTTTTTTTTTCAATTCCCTTCTCTCCAGTTATTTATTCCTCTGGAGGGTAAAAGCACTGTGCAAAGGAACAAGCCCCTTGTGCATACTTCATCAAGATCTGTAGACTTGCTACTAATTACTGCAGTCACAGTTATCAACCTTACAAGCAGTTCTAAAGGATCAAGGCAGCCTTTCGTCACCGAAGCTCAGCAGGTTATGCTAACCCTGCAGTTTACTCAGGCTCTGCATCACGCCACATTTTTGGAGCCAAGAAGCACGGGAATTTTTGAAATGCTGTGTTCTGCAAGCAACCAACAGGAAAATTAGCATTGTAAAATGGCAACCTAATTTAGATAAGCACTATGTGAAGCCATCTAATTTGTATACAGAGTCATTATATGGTCACAACTGAATGACTCAAGCCTCTTTCTTTTCTTCTATTCCTCCTCTCCCCCCTAAATAACAGTGCTCTGGGAGTATCCTTAGTTAGTTATGCATTGCTGCTAGTTGACAGATCACTGGCAGGCATTAAATGGCAGGAACATTATTGTTAATAGCTCAGGAATGACAGCTGTCAGAGCAGAGGAGGAGAGCAGCAGCAGCTCTGTCCTAAGCTGGGGGGACCCTCCAACAGCCAGCTCCCCCTGAGCAGCCCCCTCAAAGCCAGCCCTGCTCCCCTTGAGGATGCTGGCTACCTCTCTGGGCTTGGGAACTTCAGTAATCTCGCAAAACTTCTCTCTGCATTGCTTACCAAGTTGCTCACTGTTTTTTGCTGTGATTTCCTAGGGCCGCTGAGGCGCTACCCAGATGGTTGTCAGCCACTCTTCACTAACTCAATACCTACTGCTTAGACGGCCTCATTACTACACATTTGGGAATGGAGCAAGACCTCACTGTAGCCAGCCCAAGTGCCACAAAGTCCTCGGCTGCACAGATTGCAGCCAGCAGATTCCCCCTGCTTCAACCTTCAGTATCCCTCATTCTCTGGGGCTGCTAGGCGAGCACTCGGCACTCCCTGCATGTGGGGATACGTGCGTGGGAGCTGCTTGATTTGCGGGCTTTGTTTTCCTGTGGTTTGTTTCATAGCCAGCAATGCCAGAAGATTTTAACATCCATGCTGACAGCTTGGAAATCACCATGTTTAATAACAGAAAGCTGACAGGAAACCAGATAAACAGAAATACGTTTCACTTGCCTACTGTCCTGGTCCATTTACATTAGTCCACACAAGCAGGAGATTTGCATCTATCTAGGTGCTTACACCAATTCCATCACCATGGTATCCCAGCAGCTCTCAAGTCTTTAAAAATAGAACAAATAGCATTTGCTCCTTATTTTTTCCTTTCAAGCCTTCGAGAGAATGCTCGAATCATTTATGGCTTTATTTTATTTATTCATTTGTTTGTGAAAAAGGATGATGGAAGCACATATCTACCCCTTTGTGTCAAGGGAAAAAGGAATTTAAAATAACTGTTATGTAGTTGTTATGTAGTTGCATTCCTAGTGCCTGTGGGTGCTTGTATGCCCTTGGGTACTCTGTTCCCCAGCCTGATCCTGGCTCCTGTGGAAGCCCTGACTGCTGCACCTTAACTCATATGGGATGGCAAAGTGGGGAGATAGAGGAAGGAGAGAGCAATACTATACAGAGCTTAAGTAGTGCAGAGATCCAGACGCAAGAAAACAGTCAGTACAACAGCAGTACTGCATTTTTTAGTCACCTGCAAACTCAGGACAGCATGTCTGGCACAGTGCGCAACAGGTACAGATGAAAGGGCTTTCTGCTACTCCAAGTATCCAAACCACAGGGAAATGGCAAATCAATTTAACACTCTAAGACAGCGTGCTTGCACAGCACGGTGTATCACAGAAGAGACAAATGGCCTTTGAATCAGTTCCTTCCCCCACTCCACTCCTATCTTCTATTTTCTCCCAGGCTGGAGAAGCAGACTGGGGTGTTACCTGTATTTACTCGTTTAACAACCCTCTCAACAATTTTCTTTTTAATTAGTGAGATGGCCAGAGCCTTGCAGATATCTCAATGAGTTTCTCTTCATCCCTACAGACCCCTACCCTCGTGAAGGTATTCCAGCTACCAACCATCGGGAATCTGAATGTGGCAGGTGGAAGCACAGCCAGCCTGTGCTGCAGGGCTGTCCTGGGCTCGAGGGACCAGCACTCCCACCTGCCTAGGGGAATATAGCACAGATACTTTGGGCTTCAGTATTAGGAGATGACACACTATTGTATGGTTTCCTCAAGCTGGGGGATATCTGAACCTCCCTTGGGAACCTACAGCTTTCATGTACAACATGCCACTCTTCCCCAGCAATGTGTTCCCAATCCCTCTGATTTAGAGCTCCTTCCTTGCAAACAGATTACAAAGTACAGCAGAACAAAGCAGCAGAATAAGAAGTGATGCAGAAAGGGATGACTGCATCCCCTTTCTGTTGTCCCCTGATGGAAGCAACTTGACTATGTTCATTTTATTGCTCTCAGTGAGAAGAAGAAAAAAAGAAATACAGCAAAACTCATTAAATGAGGCAGGAAAAATTCAGCTTCTCCATTGGTATCTTCTTGGACCATGGAAATTAGAGACAGAAAAAGAGTCTTTCAGACCACCTATTCCATATCTAGGCCAGTGCGGAGGAGTATTCCCCACAGATTCCTGGCGGCTCTCTCCTGCTTATTGCGGCATAATTACAGTGAACAACATCACTTCAATTTTCCCCAGAAGCAAACTTCCACATCCTTCTCATATGCACAATCTTGTAGGTCTCCTATGGATACCCTCACTTGGGCTTGGATGGATCTGTAGCCCTCATTTCCAGCAATGATGTGGCTTCAGCGCATGCTGACAGACACATTTTGTATCTCAGGCTTCTGACCACATTCAGCCCAGAAATTAACCTCCGAGATTTATTCTGTTCCATTTTGCCACCGTAACAGAGAAGGAAGAGATCCTAATTAGCTCAGTGCTGTTGCAGGAATGCATGAATATTAATGTAACCATCCAAACTAATTTCACCAATTACTACTGTTACAGCAGCTCTATTACAATTCATAAACTGAGGATTGATATGAAGATCACTCTTATTAAGAGAGCGAGAACAGCTATGAGTAGAACTCTATCATGCCTCAAATGACCCTACCAAGGTTAGAAACTTTCTTTCCCTATATCAAATAAAATAAAAATCTGTAAATATTTTAAGAACATAAAAATGTCTTAATCATTCACTAAGAAAAAAAAAAAAACAACCATCCAGTGTTCAGAAATGCTTTTATAGCCAATATCAGAATGATAGGATCTATGACCTGATATTTTATTCCAGTTTAAACAGCAAGGGTCATTGCCTTTCTACTTCTGCCAATCAGTTATGCTGGCTCCTCACCCAAAACATTAATGTAGACTGCCTTTTTGCTATAAAATATACAGAGCTTCCTTCATCACAGATTAAGCACAAAGAAGTTTGTCATCTCCTGTTCCTAAATTTCTCTAGCACGGAGCATTTAACAACGAGAAAGACAGAAAGACCCATTAAACCAATGGACTGATTCCTGATTTGGGATCTTTATTCTCTTTCTGGATTTCACACTGATACTCCCCTTTACAGTGTTTGAGCTCAGGAACACATCAGTATATGAAATGGCTGACTGATTATGGGACATGTAAAAGCTTAAATGCACTTTTATTATGCACAGAGCATTGCATTTTTGTATTTATTTCCTTTTGTAATGTTCCCCCCTCCCCTCTGCAAAGAGTGCCAATACTTGGAAAGTATAAAGCTAAAATGTATTGCAATTACAATGAAATTAAACCATTTCCTGGGGAAAAAGAAGCATGATATACATTTAGATTTTATTATCAACTTGCACTGATTCAGAACAAAAGTATCACTTCCATTTCCAAACTGAAGATGACCATTGCTTTACCACCGTCCACCATGATTTAAATGAGTGCCTACACATATGCGTAATTTATGAGATTCACAGCACTAGGAGACATCTCCAAGTATCTGACATACAAATCAGAGCATTAAAAATTGAACTCTCAACAAAGAACAAAAAAACAAGTTATGTGACAGCAGCACAGTTTATAGAGATGAATTTCCAGCTCTGACTGACCACACACCATGACCATGACTCAAAGCCCAACTCAGCCCCAGCAACCACAGCCAAATTCCCAGAGCGCTCCGGGAGCCTCACCATGAGCAGGGCTCTCCCATGCAAAGCTCCATTTGCATGCCCAGAAGCCCGAGGCAGGTCTTGACCCCAAGTAGCCATCGGTGGTGCTTCCCTGCTGGTGCAGATGCCTGTGCCTACAAACCTGGAGGCTCATGCAGTTCCCTCTGCAAATGCTCTCACTATACCATACCCAGGGCCGCGCACCAATGCCGGTATTCATCATCTTCATCTGCTTACAAGAGGAGATGGGGAGGAGTGGACAGAAGGCAACAGCACTTTCTAGTAGATGAGTACTGATTTACTAAAAGCATAGCTTTAAGAGAGGTATCACAGGACCTTAAACACCTAACCTTTATCTTGATACTGCCAACTTTTTTACCACAGTAGACTTGACTGAATATTGAACCTACGTACTTAACATCATGCCTGATACTTAACAAACACCTTTTATATTTCAGGGAAACAGCAAGTCAACTGAATAAATAGCAACACAAAACATAGGGTCTAGGCACAAATTTGCTTTCCTGTTGCTCATGATGCATAAAAGTAGGGAAAAACGAAAACAAAGAAAAAACCCCACTGGTAGCAAACAACAGAGGAAGCTGTTTTAAAAATCACACAGATCAGGCTGTTAGGGCCAGATGCAAGACTCACCGAAATTATATAGTATTTAATATCCAATAATGGTTTGCAATTTTAGAAGAAAACAGCTTCTTTGTAAACAGCACAGAAGCAGGCAGAAGCCTTTGAGAGGTTTTTTTTCTCTGCTTCCACCTGCTGGTGAGACCATGAGAATTTTCGATTGAGATGAGCACTGTGGATGGAGCTCAAAACACTTGGGGACTGATTACCGATGGATCGTGCCTGTGGTCAAAGCCCAGTCGCTCCACTGAAGCCCTGCTGACATCCCCAGAGCCGTTGCTCTTTACTTTCTGTAAATGCAGCCACAATACCAAGTTTTACAGTTATTGTCTGAATCACAATACATCTATTCCCTTGGTGGTATTAACAATTCATGTGCAAATACTGGACACAGTATTACATGCAATACAAAAAGAAAGTAAAAATGAAATCATAGTCTTTCTGACAGCACCATGATTTCCATGGTAATACCAAAAGAAGATGAATGTAGCAAATAATAATTATTTGGGTGAAAAACAATCTCAATATATTTCAGAAGGAGTTTTTTTCCAGAAGGGATGTTCACTGAATATTGGAATAGGCTCATGAAAATTCTTCCTAACGATAATTACTATTAATGATTTTCATCCAGGATGAATACCGAATTAAAGCCAAATTCTGTTGTGATGAGCACTCAAGTATGTAATTCAGATTTTCCATGCAAATCTACTGCACTTGCTAAAAATCAGGTTTATCTACTGCAGTAACCATCATCGTAAACATTTCTATGCAGTATTCTTCTACTTTTGGATAACAACCTCTGTGGATGCTGCCCAAAATGTACGTATGGAGGCAATGCTGATGAGATGAAACCATCTTGTTCATCTCAAATACATGCAAACCTTATTTCTGGAGTATTCAGTACTATTCTGAATGGTGTTTGCTCTATTACATAGAATAAACATGAAGAATATCCTAAAATATAACTGAAGTTCAGTATCTGAAAAGAACAGGGAAATCTCTTCAACACTGGAAACCCAAGAAAGAAGCACCTGAGCACACAGCAGCTCTCTGCTGGGGTATCTGTCCATGGCCACACAGTCACTTTTTGACCTGCCTCTGGTGCAGCAGGAAGAAGTACAAGTCGAAAACTGCTGGAAACCTGACCATCCTTTCAGATTCTGAAGTATTTCCAACCCCCTGCCACAGGCAGGGACACCTTCCACTAGACCAGATTGCTCAAAGCCGCATCCAACCTGGCCTAGAACACTGCCAGGGATGGGGGCATATCCACAACTTCTCTTGACAACCTGTACCACCACCCTCACAGTAAAGAACTTCTTCGTAATGCCCAATCTAAATCTCCTCTCTTTCAGTTTGATATAAATAGGTGTCTTCAAACTGCCAGCTACCATGCTAGTTATGTGCCAAGTCATCTCTCTCTCATAGCAAAAGCCATTGCACCATGGACATTTGGCTATGCCTTCGGACAACCAGTGCAGAAACATTCATGGTGCTTTGATACCAAGTGACTGACTTCACTGAGTTATGAACTATTTATACAGGTCTCTTGCCAAATGTGTTTCGGTACAAGATTGGAAAGCATCAAAAACAAGTAAGTGATGCACTTCAGCTATTCACACAAGCCTTTCTCATCCTCTGCGTTAATAATTTAGTGAAATTGTGGCATGCCACATACATATACAGTCAAAAATGAGCAAAAAAAAACCTGCAAAAAGGGTTATTTCAAAACAAAGTAAGTGCGGTAATATGAGAAGACCACTTCAGAATGAGCAGCAGCTTTCATTTGATTCCTTCTTTTTACTTTTTTTTTTTTTTAAATAAAGTGTCTCTCATATATTGGTTATTTAGCCCCAGATACAAAGGATATCAGTTCCAGCAGAAATTACATTATGCAGAAGCATCGTAGGAGGTGGCATCAGTGGTAGCCAAGGATAAGATGGAGCTGGAGCTTCTCTTGGTTTGGTGAGCCCTACCAACTAAGCAGATCTCCAAGAGGCAGCTACTTTTAAATACAATATCATCAACTGTCCTCATCTTAGGGTGGCAACGCACATAACCCCAGCTATGACATGCATTTGCAGGTCTGATCTACAGTAGCTAACAAAGAACAACAATCGTCTTTCACAGAAATCACAATTTTCTTGTCATCCAACAAGACAAAATCATCTGCATCTTCTCTAAGGAATTATATCCAAATACCAGTTTTCAAACAGAAACTGCCAGCCCAGCAGCTGGAACAGTAGGTGAAGCATTGGAGAGATGCTCGCCTCCCTAAGCTGCCTGACTTGGAACAAGCAGGGAGGAGCAGCTCATGGTACATGAAGGGGAGAGGATGAGGAGCAGAACTTCCCAGGCCAGGGCCGAGGCGAAAAATGAATTTGTTTCTCACTCATGTTATTCATCAAAGCCACGATAGTACTAATAGGATAAAAGAGAACAAGAGTGTTCAACAACAGGAAATCAGCCATATTTAAACCAAAAAACAGTACTGAAAGTGTCCTGACCTTTATAGCTAACTGTATTCTTTGTCATGACTCCTTTTACGTCCCTCTTTCCCACCAAGGACCAAGTCATTGGTTTCTTCCCCTCAAGGCCTGTTAAGCTTTTCTTTTTCTAAGTTTATCTTTAAAGATATTGCCTGTATTTCTAAGCCTTTCATATTTCTCTGTTACATATCCCTGCTCCATCTGGCACTTGCAACACCTTCCAATTTAGATTCATCTGGAATGAATCCAGCAACAGCTTCAGAAATACTGAAGCAGATGCTTTAAACAATGTCTCTTCCCCCTTCCACACTGATGGAAAAAACGGGAGCTGTCAGACCTTCCTGCCCTCTCCTCCATAGTTCACCAAGACTACTGAAGGAAAGAGCACTTGCCTTTCAGGCTGTTGTGGCTATTTGGTGGCCAGGGGCACAAGCATCGAGAGAGCATCCCAGGTCCTGGACATTTCCTGGTTTCCTCCATGCATCCTCACTCCAACACCACTCCACATCCTCACTCCCCTGCAAACAAAATCCCATCCACTCTCCAATTATCTGCTGCCACCACCTTGCTCTCCATCTCTGCCAGCTGCTTGTAGCTGTTCCCTTTTCCTTCACCACAGCCATTGCCAAATAGCACAAGTGCTACCAGATGTGTGTTCCATCCCTGAGCTACCTCCAGAGCTCTGCTGTCTTGGGAACTGCAGGCAGAGCAGGGGACAGTAGAAAGGTGTCACCACAACTCTTCTTGATATTCAATAATTCCTGAAGTACTGGAAGCAAAGCAGTGGCTCCCTTTGGGCGTCCTGCACCCAGAACCATGGGGAGGCTGAGGGCAGCAGGGGGATGTATTGCTGCCTTTTGCAATTTTTTCCAATTTGCTCAGCACAAACAGAGAGCAAGCCTTGTACAGTCTGCTGGTACTTGCAGGTTTTGTTTCTACATCCTTAGCACCCACCTGCCTCCAGTCCTGTCCTGACTCTTCCCAGTGAGGCTGCCTTACGCCTGAGAAGCTCCTCAACCACCTCTAGAGCTGCTGACACAACATGTATATATGTATACTATGGATATTTAATTGTGAGAGCCATGGGTCACACAGACTTCAGCTCCATGTTTACAAGTTCACACTCAGTATACACACCACATTCACTTAACTGACTCCTTTTTCTTCTTTGTTTTCTTCCTGTTTCCATGATTATTGCTTATCATTCAGTAGGAAGTTACATCTATAACTCAAAACAGAGCTTCAAAACTGGCTCCTGTTTATAATGAGGGTGTGCTGTAGCACTGATTTAGCTTCTTGCATGCTGTAATAAATACAAATCAGACTTGTAATCCTTTCTCTTTTTAAATGCAAACCTATCACCAAACAGCCAACCTTAAGATTTTTTCAAGTGTTGCCAATTTTTCCATTTCAAGGACACATATAAACTGATTATTTATTCCCCGTCCAAGCTTAAACACAAACTGAACTTAATCTGTAAGCAGTTTCAGACTGCACCTTGGATGCTGAAGAGGATGAAATTATCCACCTTCCCACAGAACACCTTCAGCAGTGGGACTGCTTCAAATTGGAGTGATTTGGTGCAAATTGCAACACACAGGCTGTGCAAGTGCCTGGCTGGGTGAGATTTCACAGACAATTAGGAACCCCTGCAAGTTTTTCCATAAATATGCCACTCTATGAGGACTTCTATAGCAACCAGCCCTCGTAGGGAGCTCTTAGAGCAGATACGCCACCTGAGAATATTAAAGATCTGGGACCAGTTTCTCTTCAGATAATAGAGTGATTTTAATTGCTGAAACTATTAAAAAGCATTTGCTCTTTTTTTAAAGGACCACAAAGAAAGCTAGAGCATAAGATAAGCAGGAAAATTAACCGATGAAAGATTCCCTTCCTGCGGTGTTCCTGTGCCTCTGCAGACCAGCCTGTGCCTTGATGCCAGAATAGATGCAGGACATGGATCTCCTCATTGGGATGCTCTGGAGCACCAGAAGGTCAAACCCTTATTCCCCTCAGACTTGCAAAATCATCCTCACGCTTGACTGCAAGCCCATCACAGCCACTGGAGTAATTCTCATTAACTATTATTTAGTAGCCACAGGATCCCCAGAGCACTCATTAGCTGTAGGAGCCGTGCTACCCTGGTCCCAGCCAGTCTGGGGGCTGATGCTGGCACCAGCCCCTGTCCTCAAAAGAGCTTAGTGACAACCAGCAAGTCACACTGGACACTGGCCCCTTTACAGGGCATTGTCAGGTACACTTTGTAAATTTATTCCTTCTGTTGCATGGGCTTACCAGAGACATCAATTTCCCACCTTTCCTGGTCACTAACATGAGCTTCTTCAGCAAACAGAGTGAAATATGGCATCAGTAACAAAAACCCGTCATTTCAGTGTCAAGAGGGACGCATGGCTAATCTGTCTTGTGGACATCTGCACCCGGTGCTGTGAAGAGGAAGCCTGGAATAGAAAACAGTCTCTTATCTGAGCAGCATCAACACGCCTGAAGGTACACGGATGCTTATCTTATAAAATCAGAGCTGCATGCAGCAGCTAATTGTGCAAGATGCGAGTTAGACATTGTGCATTTAAATGCTGAATTAAGCGTTGAGAAGAGAAAATTATATTTCGTTTACAGTACAAGACAAAGCTGCTGTAAAAACCCTCCTTCACTAAAGTTCTATTGGAAAATGCTTTACATGTAATTAAACAATACAGTTAAAAAGTATCAAATGGAAGGGAAAATAAAGGTTTGAAGGCAAGGAAAAAGATGTTTTCAGAGCTCAATTCAGATTTCAAAATAATATTCCTTAATGAGAAAACAGATTTAATGATATTATTATACTCTATCATTAAGAGGAAATGAGAACAATTTACTTAACACTAAACTGCACTTTTTTAACAAAAAAAAACCCACTTAAAATGAAATATGTGTTTGCTATAAAGCCAGTATAAACTGGGTTATTCACAACAAACCAGACTGAAAGGTTTCAACTAAGATGTCCCTTTTTTCAGAACTGCCTGTTGTCCCACATGAGGGCAGGAATGGGGAGACAGGCACAAGGAGCACATGAGACTCCCAATACAGAAAGGGAAGGAAGCCTCCCCACTTCTGTACCAAGCAAAGCACAGAGGCCACTACAGGCAGAGAGTTTATCCCTTGGTCAGAGGTGTAAATCCCATTGGGAGCTTGCTGAGCAGCAGCATCCCCACAGTGCCACTACAGCACCAGGTTAAACCCAGTCACAGGGTCTGGGACACCCCAGGGCAGGCTCAGATCTCACCTGGCATCTCACACACTTCAGTGAGCTGATACTCATCATAAAATTTTATGGTTTCAATATCAAGAATGTGCAAGTCAGCTTTTGCTATCCACTAACTTGCGTCATGACTGTGATCTGCACCTTAATATAACAAACTGTCTCACAGGAAACAAACAAATTGCATAAGTTAAAGTGCTTTTTTCTCCTCAGGCTCTAAGTGCATGGCTCCCTCAGTAGACTTGTGAATTGAGGACAGTCTGTCCCCTAAACTCTCACTGCAGGATAAGAAATTAAATGAATTTGGAAACACATAATTTGTTCTTGTACAAACAAAGGAGTAAAAAAAGTTAGCAAGGTGAGTTGCCAAAAATCTCCATTTGGTACCAATTCTCTCTGCTCAATAAATTTTATAAGCCAATAAACCTCTTTTATTACAATCTCACACTATAGTCTCCCTTAAAAGGCAGCGAGGTATGAGGTTCCTCTTGCTCTATAAGCACCACTAGACACCAGTTTCAGATTCTGTCATTTCCAGCCCAGATTAGATTAAGTACAAATTTAAAAATAATTCCCAGTTATAAAAATTATTAAGTCATAAAAATTATTCTGCTCCTATGGTGGCTGAATTATTCTGTCAAGATTTACCGTTACCACTGACGTGCCAGAAACACAACTAATACCCAAAGTACTTCAGTATACCTGAAGCACCTTGAGAAATCAGGGTATGAACACGTAAGAGTCACACTAAAGATCACTGCAATGAATCACACAAAAATTAAAGATGTGCTCAGCTACTCAACTGAACCAAATCCATTGCTATGATTATCTCAAGTATTTGGTTACTCCATTCTATGGGATTTAAAGAAAATCACCGGCTGTCCCTGGGTGAGATTCTGTTGTACGCAGGGGAAAGCTAAATGAAAATAGAAATGCGATTTGAAAAGTGAACAGCACACACAGCCCAGGACAATACTATCCCATTATTCCTGAGGGAAAATAGGGGTATTCCTAGGGGAGAAATAGGAGATCAGTGAGCAGTCAGTTAGTCCAGGAACAGATACAGAGCTCCCCGGGCTAGCAGTACCCAAGGCCAGCAGCCAGTCTCTCTTTTCTCTCTATCCATCAATCTCCTTCACCTGATTCATTCCAGTGACAGATCCCACACACTCCACAGGAGCAGGGCTGCAGCTGTCATGCCTAAGCCACCCTTCACCCTCCTCACCTCTTAACTCTTCTGTGCAGAACTGGTCACCAATGTTGAAAAATGCAGACAATGCTTTCCCTGCTGCAGAGCATTCATAATGTAAAGCATGCAAAGCCAGCTACTGAACTGGTTTACAAAACCAGCGGCTTAACTCTACCAGCCACGCCAGGGAATGCAGGAATGCTTGAACACACAAGCTTTAAGAAATGTCAGAATAAGAAGAGCCTTTTGATATATATTTAATTGCAAAACTCAAAGAAAATCCAAAAGCAACCCAAGGTGAATAACCAAGATGTGAGATTCAGCTAGGAGAGCTCAGAGAAATGCAGAGAATCACATATTTCCCCCCAGCTGAATCCTTTCGACAAGGCTTCAGACAGTACAGAAAGCTAGAGTGGAAGTGGCTGCTCAGCACTCTGACAGTCCTGGGCAAGGTGTGCAGCCTGGAAAACCCAATGCCTTAACAACTGGAAAAAAGGTAGTATGTATTACCATGTATATTTGCAAAGGAGACCATGATGAAAAGGAAAAACAAACAGGAAAGAAAAGCAGCGCAACAAAGCTCTAAGGTGGTAATGCTTTTCCCAGGTCTAACCGAGGGAATGCTCTCTTACTTTTAGCCTCCAGCCAACAGACAGGTAGTCTCTCGTAGCCACAGCCAGTGGCAGTAAAATCAGTAAAAAACCCTCAAACATATAATGCTACAGATTCCCACACCAGTGAATGGGCTGGATGGATTCATAAATCTGGGAGGCATTTCTCATGGACTTTTCCCTGCAAATTGTGGCGCTTTTGGTTTTTGGTTGGTAGGTTGATTTTTAATCTGTAACACAGTAAAGGAGGAATTTTTATTTTTTTTTTCCCCTCAACCAGACAAACTTGATAGAGGTCATCTCTGCATTAAAACTGCCAGAACAATACCATCATGGGTGATACACCCCGAAATGGCCAGCTGAAAACAGAGCCACCACCTCCACATGCATCTGATTACTTCAGAGCTGTAAAACATTCAGTAATTATTTTTCTCCCTTGAAGCAGCAACCCCATTGTGACCTCTAGTTTATCAACAAGGATGCTGCGCAATGGAAAAGCAAAGGCACTAGTTATGCAATTGCTTCTGCGATTTTACACTTGTGTGATGCGTTTTCCACTGATGCTTATTGGGACCGGCACTGTCGCACTCATTCGTGCTCAAGAGATCACCCCGCAGAGCGGCTCACTCCAGTCCTGCTGCAGCTCCTAATAAATAATGCCTAATTCCTCTACAGCATACAGAAGGAACCGTGAAAATCATAGAATCCTAGAATAGTTGGAAAGGACCTCAAGATCATCTAGTTCCAACCCCCCTGCCATGGGCAGGGACACCTCACACTAAACCATATCACCCAAGGCTTCATCCAACCTGGTCTTGAACACTGCCAGGGATGGAGCATTCACTACCGTCCTGGGCAACCCATTCCAGTACCTCACCACCCTAACAGTAAAGAATTTCTTCCTTAGATCCAGTCTAAACCTCTGCTGTTTAAGTTTCAACCCGTTACATCTTGTCTTATCACTACAGTCCCTAATGAATAGTCCCTCCCCAGCATCCCTGTAGGCCCCCTTCAGATACTGGAAGGCTGCTATGAGGTCTCCACGCAGCCTTCTCCAGGCTGAACAGCCCCAACTTTCTCAGCCTGTCTTCATATGGGAGGTGCTCCAGTCCCCTGATCATCCTCGTGGCCTCCTCTGGACTTGTTCTAACAGTACCATGTCCTTTTTATGCTGAGAACACCAGAACTGAACACAATACTCCAAGTGAGGTCTCATGAGAGCAGAGTAGAGGGGCAGGATCACCTCCTTTGACCTGCTGGTCACGCTCCTCTTGATGCAGCCCAGGATATGGTTGGCTTTCTGGGCTGTGAGTGCACACTGAAGCTGGCTCATGTTCATTTTCTCATCGACCAACACCTCCAAGTCCTTCTCCTTGGGCTGCTCTGAATCTCTTCTCTGCCCAACCTGTAACAGTGACTGAGATTGCTCTGACCCAGGTGTAGGAGCTTGCACTTGGCATGGTTAAACTTCATGAGGTTGGCATCAGCCCACCTCAAAAGTGTGTCAAGGTCCCTCTGAATGGCATTCCTTCCCTCTAGCGTATCAACTGAACCACACAGCTTAGTGTCATTGGCAAACTTGCCGAGGGTACACTCAATTCCATTGTCCATGTCAGCGACAAAAATATTAAACAAGACCAGTCCCAACACCGATCCCTGAGGGACACCACTTGTTACTCGTCTCCAGCCGAACATTGAACCATTGACCACAACTCTTCGAGTGCGACTATCCAGCCAGTTCTTTATCCACCGAGTTGTCCACCTATCAAATTGATGACACTCCAATTTAGAGACAAGGATGTCATGTGGGACAGTGTCGAATGCTTTGCACAAAATGCTGAGGTTGAATAGTTGAAGTAAATGGAAAACTGGGAAAAGTCTGTCTTGTCTTAAAACAGCGGGCATGCCAGATGTGTTTCTGCACTCAAGCCAGTCCACAGCTCTCAACGAGAGATAACCCTCAGCAGAGGGTGCCAAATAAAAAGATTTATAGTAAAAGATGGGGACAACCATCTGTCTTGTCCTTTAGCACATTATACCCAAGCTGTGTTTTTAAATCACCTTGAAAGATACAGGGCGTATGTTATGATTACCTATGCACAGCCTTTCCCTTGGGCGCCATTACTTACAAGGTTCCCATTCTCATGGCATCACTACATGCATAGATCTTTCCAAAAGTTTATCCCATATTTCTACCAACTGTATGGGAAATGGAGAACCAAAGAAAAGACACAATGAGCCACTTGCCATGAGAACAGGGAACTGCAGTTGAACAGCATCATTTGCTCATTTTGCACTTCACCTCCAGATGCCAGGAGCAGCTGGTCTCTGTGCTGAGGCCAAATCCAAGCTCCCTTTTTAACTTCTCTGTTAAGCAGAGGTTTGTTAAGCTGTCCCTCTCAGCCCAGCCTGGCTCTTTAAAGGCACCTGCTAGGGGAAAACACAGCCCAAGAGGTGACAACTGCTGCTTGCAGCTCTCTTAAGAAAATTGATCCAAACCAAAAGCAATGCACTGAACGATCTCTGGCTGAGGTGCTGCTCTATGGCAATAAGCAGAAACAGGGAGTTTCTACAGCACATACATGGGTGGCTCACCCAACTCTGGAACAATGTGCATTCAGGAAAACAAATAAAGAATAAGAAACCATTTAGAAAGAGGCTCTCACACTGTATTTTCAAGACATGAAATGCAATTTCATTTGCAAAGGCAGCAAGAAAGGACTGTGCCTGGTGTTGGGCAAATATAACAAATAACAGACTTCAGTACCTGTGAGAGCTGTGCTGCTGTGCTGGGTTTTACACAGGCTGCTGTGATCCCCAAAAGTAAAATGTAGAAAATACATGGGCACCTAATGTGGCTGAGATCTTGGCTATCTGCTCACCGGTTCAGTACAAACCCACTCCTGCTCCTGATAAGTTACGTCACACTTGAGAACAGATGCTTGAATGTACAGTGACAAAAACTATAAATACATTATGTCGGCATATTATATAAACACACGAACTTGCAAGCACTATTCACTGCAAGACAGAGCTCAAACTGTCACCACAGAGAAAATAAGGGACTAATGACTCGGAGGGCTCAGAAAAAACACCCAGCTCAGAAAGCACCTCAGCATTGTGCTTTCCCCATCCCTCTGAGCACCTTGATTGTGCAGAGCTGGTCAGAGTCTGTCAGAACAGCATCTCCCATAGTATTTTATACACCTTCCTCTAATTTACCTTGCTGTGGTGAGGGATTAGGTGCTCAACTGTGATTCTCTGAAGGCTCTCAAGCCTCAGAAAGGAGAGACTAAGCAACTTAATGCTCCGTAAGAGAGGAAAACTCATGGCTCTTCCGAGAAAGACAGGATCTGCTGATGCTTTCCAGTCCTTCCCCTCATGTCAACACTTGAGAGGACAGACAAGAAAGCAGCCAAGTGACCTATACTGTCCTTGCCCCACTCTCCTCTCCTTACTTATCTGCAATGCCTGCACCCAAAAGGAAAAGCTCATTCTGAAACAGTGGGATCTTTGCTTGACAAACTGTGTTTTATAGTAAAAATTTAAGTGCATCAATCAATGTAGCCTCTTTTTTTTATTTTGGCTAATGAAGCTTTCCCTCTGAAACTTAGACAATAAAGTAATTCTGTTGTTGAGCAATGTTTCTCATTTACAGATCTTGAAGCACTGAAGGAATTCATTACAGTATTTTCCCACAGTGAAAAAGTGTTTGAATAAACACCCACAAATCCAAAACAAGCAGAGTCAAACAGGAACACAAATTCATGCGTAAGAGTGAATGACAAAGGAACTAAAACAAAACAGGCTCAAGGGGCTGGTTTTCTCCTCCAGTCTCAACTCACAGAGGCTGCAAAGCCTGCCCCACTGTGGTAAAGTGATGCTCTGATCCCTGCAGCCAAGGTTCAGCAGTGGGGGACCATGCCAGGCACCTAAGGCCAGGTATGGGCACATGGGTTGGGAGATGCCCATGGAGCAGCCATGTGCCCTGTTTGGTAAGTGCTGCCCCATATTCAGCAGCTGCTCCAGGCTTGAAAGGCTGAGAGGTGAGAGGTAAGACAGATAAGGAAACCCCTTGTTCTGCAGCTGAGCTTGATCATAGAATCACAGAATCACAGAATAGCTCAGGTTGGAAAGGACCTTAAGATCATTCAGTTCAAATCCCCCTGCCATGGGCAGGGACACCTCACACTAAATCATATCACCAGGGCTCTGTCCAGCCTGGCCTTGAACACTGCCAGGGATGGAGCATTCCCAACTTTCATGGGCAACCCATTCCAGTGCCTCACCACCCTTACAGTAAAGAACTTCCTTATAGCTAACTTAAACTTCCCCTGCTTAAGTTTTAACCCACTGCCCCTTGTCCTATCACTATAGTCCCTAGTGAGGAGTCTGTGGCAAACCTCACCAAAGCTTTCATGCAACATGTTACTGAGATACATAAGGAAATGCTTAAAACCTCTGCTTCTTAAACTTCTGGTGCTTCAGCTCCCTGTCTGCAAAGCCAGGGAGAGAGACCCTGCACTGTGCCACTGAAGACAGAAGCTCACTGAAAGAGTTTAGGGATGGGCAAAACCAGAAGACAGCTACAAGTGCATGTAAGAAAGAAGATGCATACAGTACAATATATTTTCCCAAAGGTTCAGGATCTCTGATTTAGAATAAAAGAATCCTAAACTGTCCTCCTGAGAACCACGTAATGTTAAGGTGGAGAGGAGAGCTGGAACCAGAGAGTCTTCTCACAAAACCACTCCTCCAGTCTGTTCTTCAATCCCCAAAAAAATTATTTTCAAGCTGGGGGGCAGACCAACAGGAAATGCAATCTTTGAGAGAAGCTTTAACTTGCCTTGGGGAAATACACATTAAAATTGACATCTCAAATATCTTTTACATCTTACAGAGTTAACTAGATTGAATACATTTAGATTTCAAGCCATTACATAAAGTTTTCCACTGATGTAGAGATTATAGGTTGATATATCACAGCAAAGCTCCTTCCTGCTTTATTATCCCAGCAGAATCTTTTTTTAAAAGTATTATTCAGTCTGAAATAAATAGCTACCCTTGCAAAGAGAAACAAAATAAATATATAAATAAGAAATGCAAGCTTTAAACATGTGAGTGAATCTTACCCAAAGCACTAAGCTAAGTTTTGATACCACCCAAGTACAAGGAAGAGATATGCTGCCTTCCCCAAGGCCCAGGGTTCTACCAGTGGGATGGAGACCCTCATGAGGGGAGCAGGAAGTGGAGGAGCAAAGGGCTTTGACATGCCACCAATGTCTCAGCAGAATGAACACCCACAGCTATATTCATGAAAACAGGACAGACAGACCAAAATATCTCTTAATTTGCACTCCCTTCTAATTTCATTTCCCAAAATAACTTGTTTTCAATACAAAAAAAAGATGATAAATAGCTGCAAGCCTTTTCAAGTTACAAACTGGAATGCACCTAAGATATTTGGTCACCAGTTTTTGTATCATTTTGGTGGTATTTTTATATGCTTTTCAAAAAAGAATGGATGAGTTCAGAAAGGCATGACATTTTCTACAGCAACTGGAAAATATTGCAAACATGATAATTATGTGGTAAAGAATGCATTTTAAAAATCATTCCCCAACAAGCACATTTTTTCCCAAAGCTTTAACCAGTTTGACAGCTGATGAGTCAGTCTACTTGAAGGTGTTCAAGAATGACTAATTTGAATTTTAAAAGTAAAAATACGAGGGTTACATACTTCGAGATGCAGGCCACATTAATCTCTAAGGAGGTCTCTTAGATGACAGTGAAATAGGAACACAATCTCTGCTACAGATTAGTCAGCAGGTATTTTTCCTCACTCCTGTCCTTGGGCTGTACATCCTAGCCCTCCTGTGCTCCAGCCCTTCTCTTCCAAGCTCATCCATGTGTGCTTTAATCCTGTTGCAGCACACAGCAATCGATAAGCAGATTGCTGAGAAAATTACAGCATTTTGCATTGGTGCTTTTATGGATTAATCCATGAAGACAGACAGGCAGCACTACCAGCCTTTGCACATGAACAGCGGCTTAACAGAGGACAAGTACTCTTCAACAAGTGGTAAGTGCATCCCACATCTGCACGTGATGCTGGGAGTCAGGGGCACAAGGAGGCAGTGAAGACATGATCACGGGGTTAGCACAGAGAGATCTGTCAGTTAAAAAACACATGTTTTCTCCATCATTCAGGAAAAAGTTAGTCAATAAAATCAGTGGGTCAGTTATTAGGTTCAGTTCCAGTCAGTCTGTGTCCGAGCAGTGATACACCTACTGGGTGTATGCAGGGTGAAGGGAATAAATAAATAGCTGATTTTCACCCACTTAGCTCCCATACCTGGCAATGTCTGCCTAGCAAGTCAGAGAAGACTGAAACATATGAACCCATGGCAGAGCTAATATGCCCAGAGATGAGCTGAGGAGATCTCCTCTTCCTGGGGTGAAGGATTCATCATAGGTAACAAAATGCAATTTAAATACTTCCATGGCAGAAAAGTCATACATTATAACTTCTGTATTTCAGATCTACCCTTTCTTAATCACGTTTTTTATAGCTGTGAAAAAAAAGGAAAGTTTGTGTTATTATTTTAACTCTCAAAAACCAAGACAAGCCATGGGTATAACTGACAATCCATATTAGAGGAGGACCACTTTGCTAGAGCCTTGTGGGCCCCCTGCTTCTTCCCTCCTAGCAGGGTCCTATGCCCTCATCCACCCGTAGTAAATCACTTTCCTTCATCTCTTTTATGCTATTTTTCATAGCAACTGCCTCCAACCTTTGTTATAGTAATGTAGGACTGGCTGGAATTGCTTAACTCCATAGGAAGATATCAGTGATGAGGGACCTGATTCATGAAAAAACCCTACATATAAATACACATTTTAAGATTAAACTGAAAAAAAATGTTGTCCCTGGTGAGTTAGCTGTACACACTGCCAGTTACCAGGAGTATTTATTTAGGGTGTCAGCACCTTGCTCCTTGTAACTTGCCACAATATGCCATTTCATCACCTCAGTGGCACCAGCCTTAAAATTATCCCTGCCTTATCCAGGTTTTACACTGCTTGCTCACGTGTAAAACTGATACAGTTCTCCTAAGCCAGACTGGGTGCTCAGCGCACCTGCATAAATTGCTTAGTATAGTGCAGTATATGCTGCACTGGCAGATATGCTCCTAAACCACTGTCTCTCACTGGCCTGGAAGGTCCTGTTTATTGGCACACTCTTGTCTTGCAGGAGATGAACTCATTACCATGGGTTTTGTCAGCCTCCTCCATGTTTTACACTTGTCTATCGCTGGTGACGCTCAGCAGCTCAGCTGCACCCACCATGTCGTGATCTTTACTGTTTGCCGTTAATTATTGTTTCCTATATTCTACAGCAGTATTTGCAGGGTTTACATACTACTTTTATGTGCCTGCTTTTATTTAAACAAGTCTAAAATTGTCTGTCCTGCTTTTCCCCAAAATGTATGCCAGTGAGCCCTTTTTTCCCTGCATGGGAGCTGCCTGTTTCATCTTTTCATTTACCTTACTGCTTTTGCTTTGCTGGTTCCATCCAACTTCAGAGCCCTTCATCACTCCTTTTCGCACGGTGCCTAATACATTTAATCCCATCTCTCTTTTTACTGTCGTCTTCTCTCACAAACACTTTGATCATAAGTTTCTTCTGGCTGATTCTGTTTCGGCAAATGGATGCACTTCAGAGAAAGCATCTCCAAAAGACCTTTTTTCTCCTACATTTATCTTCCAGGATGGTTTTCTGTCCCACTTTGCCTCATCAGTGTCAGCACTTAAAATGCTGCCTCTCTACAGTAGCCACCATTGCCTCACGTAAGCAAATCACTTATGCATCACATCTGGATTTCTGATCATGAGCATAGAAGTCCCATCATCACAATTAAAGGGAAAGATTATTTTCATGTAAGAAAAAAATAACTTTAACTTTTCCAATCGAGTGTTCAGTATCACTGTGGTCAGAATAGGAAACACACAACCAGTGACAGCCTCCAAGAACAGGCACGCTATGGGGTGAAGGATAGAGGGAAGGCTGTGGTCACTACCTCTCTAGAAGATTATTATTACTACTACTACTATTTTAACCTAAGAGTTTTTCTGCATGCAGCAGCTGGAAATAAAGCCAAGAAAGAAATAGAGCCAGTAAAGCTCTCCCCTCTCAGCTGCCCATGAGTTCCCCAAATAGCACTGGTGGGAAGCAGCTGTGATTCAGCGGTGTTTGCTACCCATTTGCAGCATAAAGCAGCCCAGTGCAGAGGAGACGGTCGTCTCTTTCTTACTCCTTGTACCAGCACATGAAACAGGTCAGAGTACTTTTAGTAATGAATGCATTTGGAATTACAGATCCCTTACTGCATTCTGTAACTTGCACAAAGCAAAATGATAGTATAAATAGTAAAATATCTTATTTTCCCCACCTAGTGAAGTCATTCCTATGCAGCAGTATCATTATACACTTCATCTCAGCTCAGCCCAACTTAAAGAGGAAAAGATATTGCTAACTCACATGACAATGAAGGCTTTTCTTTACTTGAATCCACTTTAGAAAGAATAGAATCAGATACGGCACTTTTCATCTAAACAGTGTTTTCCCAGAAAATGTATACCTAAAAACCCTACAAAAAAGCTCACTTAAAATTAAATCAGTTTGCTTTCTACTGTACGCCTTGCCTGAGGCATTAATTTGTTTAAAAAAAGACAGATAACAGGATACCCCTTCCATGGGTACCGCAGGACATAGCAGCTCACAAGGCGTGTGCTCTCACAATACATCCAGTTGGTTCCTTTGAAAATCGCTCTTGCAGAGGCCCCCCACCAACCCCTCATCATTACCTAAAGTACTTTTCATGCTTCTAAATACCAGATACAACCTCAAAGCCCCTTGAAACAAGCTTTTCAGCTACAAACCGTGCTCCAAGGTTTCACTGAGTGAAGGTACAGCACTAATAGCTTCTCCACTCCAATTAGGGTAACGGAGGGCAAGGGTGCAGCCTAAACACTGACAGAGAACCAGCAGCTTTTCAGCTGCTGTCACAGGTCCCATGTGCAGCCTCCCATGGATCACAACATCCCAGGAAGAGAGCCATCTCTAATACTTTACCCAACTGCCATAGGGACCATATCAGCAGATGCTTGCAAAGCTCTGCTGAAAGAAGCAGTTACATGGTGGGGCAGGGAAGAAGAGTCACTGACTTTCCTTCATTGTAGTGAGCTGGGTTCTGTCTCTGGTTATTGTTTCCACCAGCGAGAAACATGCCGTAAGAGGCTAATAAATCCTGTTTCCCTGCCTGTATGCACTGCTGGTGAAAAAGGCAACCCAAGATGAAATTCACTGCAAAAGTGTGGGGGGTTAGAAATTAACTTCAATGTTCATAAATACACAATATGAATATGTAATACGCAAAGATTAGGGGATACACCCAAGATAAGCTGCATTGCTCACACTTCCCATAGAAAATACTGGTGTCGGTGCAAGGACCTGAAAATGTTACTGTGGGTACACAGATTTGCGTGCAATTCTATACAGTTATAGCCCACAACAGAGAAAACAACAATGGATAATATAATACATATCTACCTCAACAGCATCCTGGAGGGGAAGAAGTTTATAACTTCACCATCTAAGAGACTCTTAGAAATTTCCTACTCAATCATTTCCCTCTGAAGTTTCTACAGCTACTCTTCCTTTGGCTGTGGTATTTCAAAGCAGACATTATACTTTTATTTCAATTATTCTTCTCACCCCCATTTCTTAGGGAATGTCAACTTTCTACTCAGAATTGTTTATTTTATATTTTCAGATAAGCATTTAAAGAGAGATTATACAGATGCTAGCCTGTAAGCAAGCTCATCACACTATCTCCAGTGTTTGATGCTGTCCTACTTCAGTGATGCTTCGCATGATGCTGTGTTACGCAGAGACTATATTAAGCACACACATGCATAAATGATCTCTATAATGCCTGTGTGCCTTTGAATTGAATGAGTGATAAAACAATGCAAAACAGGGCACACATCTCAGACTGACAAAATTATCTACACCAACTGGGGCAAGAAACCTCAAATTATCTCATTGATTAAAATCATATCCTTCATGCTGAGCAAACAGATAATGCACTTTATTTATTATTTTAAAACAACTATGCTAAGTTGTACCTGCTAAAATTGAGGTTATGTGATGAAATGAATGCCATTTGCTGTCTGAAATGGGAGGAAGGTGCTCGTGAAATATCTGCCTGTGGTACAACCTAAATAGACTAATCAGACCAAGACTGCATGCCTGAAAATCCTTTCAGCTGCTGCCTAACACTGGAGGCACATATGTGGGTTGACTATGAAGTCCCCTGAGCTGCTTGAGCCAGAGCCCTCCCAAGCAATGGAGCACTGGCTGGAGCACCCAGGTTGAAGGCAAGAGCCCTCATCCATTCCCAAGCTGTTTGTGCATTCAGTGTGCCAGCCTCTTCTACATCTGCGTTAAGCTTGTGGCATTCACCTGCAGTAACTACACACATGCTGAAAACAGAAAAAGCAAAAGGCAGCAGGACATTAAGACTGGAAAACAGTATGCTCACCTTGCTGGAGAAAGACCAGGTCCTATTCTTTGCAAACAAGCCCCTTTTGTATTGAGCAATCACCACATAACAATGAGCCACCTTTGGTGGGTGGCATGCCAGCAGCAGGAGCCGTGTGTTCAGAATAGCTATGTGCCCTGTCCTGTTATGGACCAAATTCCTGACAGGAGCACAGCCCAGCCACTGAGGATTTCAGCCTCAAGTCTAAGCATTAGTTGTGTGAAACTGATTTCATAAATGCCTGGATCCTTTCTTCAATCTGCACTCAGAGGAAAGCAGCTCTCACATTGAGCATCCTGATGGATTGCAGCCAAAGCAACGTCCCTGTTGAGCCACAGCTCACTAAGAAGAGTGATGATGGTTTTATACACTTCAGGCAGTTGTAAACTGGATTATTTTTCTCCTCATGAAGTCAGAATCTCTAAGTAAAACTATAATCAACGTTAGCATTTTTTCCATCATTTATAAATTTTAATACCTGCTCCCACCATTAGTAAAAACAGATGATCCAGGAAGAGATCCCTGTCTACTGACAGGCCAAGACCAATATTTCTTCCCTTGAGCAGAGCAGCCTAAATGACATAAACCAACTTCACCTCATCTTCAGAAAAACTAATACTTATCTAGACTTGCCTGTTAAAGTAGACCTACACACAACATTTAAGTCTCCCTCCCAAGCTCAAGTGTAAAAGCAGAAAGATTTTGCTCTCTAGTCACTCTAAAAGTTAAGAACACCAAAAGTTTCTAAGAAAGAAGCAATTCCGTATACCAGTTTAATGAAGGAAATGGGGGAAAAAAGGAAAACCAATGACTGGTAGCCATAAAATTCTGTAGCTCAAATGTCAAAGAGTAATTAAAAAGGAAGCAGGATTTCTATGGACCTGAATGTGTAATTAGAAAGGGAGCTACTGTTGAAGTGACACTGCTTAACAATCTCATTGTAAAAACTGACAAAAGTTGCATTCAGGGGAATTATTTTTTAATTATTTAGATTTGGTAGTTTGAAAATGAAATGAAAACGGGTGCTTGTACTGTTAAATGCTGCTAATGTACAAGTTTCCCGAACAAAAAAGCTTCTCAATTAAAATACTTGCAATATGGTGTCATTACTTATCAGCTGAAATGCATTTTGTACTGCTATTGTCTTCAGGAACGCAGTTGTTCACTGATTTGGGAAATTAACAGCCAAATCCAGTGAAGTGCCACACTCTTCCGTTAGAAAGCAAACTCCCAATGTACAGCATTTGCGTAATGCTCCAGAGACAGAGTTTTAATCTGGACCATGGGCAGCTCTCAGTGTTGATTTTCTTTCCTTGATCTGGCACCTAAATACACAACACATGCAAACACACTTCATCTTACTTAACACTGTAGGGCAAAAGGTCAGATGCTCCTCCTGAGTAACCAGGAGAGCATCTCAAAGAGTTGGTGAGCACAGTCACTTCCATTAACTTCCAGGGAGCTGCTCACACGCAGCCCAGGGAAAATCAGCTCAGCCCTGATTTCCTCAGGAGACTGCACACCTGAAATCCAGAACTAAGCCTCAGCTCACTGTCAGATGTATTTCTTCCCCTTGCACTGAGTTATAGATGTTAGATGATTCTGAGGTAGGAGTGTTAATTATTAATAGGAATTATCTGAATTGATTTTCAATTACAGAATATTATTTTCTATTACATTGCAATAAGACTGCAGGAATTCCATTAAAATCAAAATGAGGATCATCAATTTCCATTAAGACACATGTAAACCAAATACATTATATCTTTGTTGAAGCCAATGATTTCCATTATCCCTTCCCATTAATTTCCATTCATTTGAAGTGACTCCTTTTGAAATGGGTTTTAGCGACTTGATGGCTTATCAGTATATTCTTGGCTCTCTGATTTGACAGGGACATAACCTAGCTGCCGTCACCTGCTCCTGCACATCCACAAGTTGAAAACCTCCACTGAACTCCACGACTGATTGCAGCAGGCAGCCAACTTCTTCAGACAGTTGTCCACAGACAACTGTGGTTTCTGCCCCTGCATTGAATCTCTCCTCTAAAACCTGATGCATTAAAAATGTCTAGTGGGTTCCTTTCTTCTGATTAAAAATGAGGGGAAAAAAGAATGCCCCTTTTTTCCAAAGCTTTTGACCACCTTTGAGGTTGATCTAAACCCTCTGATATCAGCCCTATTCCACTGCTAGCTAGAAATAATTCAAAAGCAAGGAGAGAAATTCCCTTGAAGTTTGCATATCATAATGTATGTTTGTAATACTACTGAAAGAGAAGTACAACACAGGGAACCAATTTGCTGGCAGCCAAATGATTCTGTACCTTCCTAATAATATGACATGGAAAGGTAAAAAACAGAGTCTGCCTTTAAAAAGGAAGAAATATCTTCTATGCATACCATTTTGTAAATTGCATTATTTCTCTACAAATCTGCTCTCACTTGTACCTTTAGAAAAGCATGGCTGCAAGTGTAATGCCATTTTAATATAAGCATCATTTTAATTTCCAAGTATTTCTCATAAGTACCCACCAGTAAACAGATAAGACATCTCCCTTGTGAAAGATTCCTGCAATAACAAGGTTTCTGGTAAGTCTTAATCACACTTCATTAATACTAGAGAAAATCACAGGCTGGACTTGAGGCTGGTGCCAAGTCCCATCATGGTGGTTATATATTCTTGTCAGCCTAAATGAAAATACTTTTGGAATAGGTCAGATAAAGAAGGATATCAAAGTCTGAGGAGATGAAAATGTGGTGGTTTGCTTTATTTGTAACTTTCACTTTAATTATGTGCTTTTAAATGTAGAGTATATAGCCTGACTTGTGGCCCATCCCCAGACGAGAGTACAAATCCTGAAACTTGACAAGAGATGCTTTAAATCTTGGCTTTCCCTTTCCTTCCTAGCTCAGGAAGAAAAGCATGACTTTTATTTTACCTCATTTTTAGTCTATACTTTGATCACCCTCAAGCTGCAAGAGTGAGGACGAGCCATTTGCCACATTCTTCTCAAAAATCACAAGAGGTCTGCACTGGACTCCTGGCTCCCACAGCATATCAAGCCTGGGGTCATGCTCACCAACAATGATCCAGCACCAGGGATCCCTGTTGTGCTACGACTTCTACACCAAACACATCTGATTTTGTCAGCTTATCACATAGCAGCCCATGCTGGGATGACCTATTTACACCTTTCTATTCAGAGGTGAGATGAGTTATGAAATGAGGAAACCTGGGAGTACAACAGGGACATTTGGAGGTGCTGATGGCTTTTGGTGCTCAGAAAAACCCTGAAACACAGACTAGCAGCTGCAGAGACCAAGAAGAACAGCACACTGACTGTGGAACAAGCAAGTTATGCCCACAGGTCATAGACAGGTAGCAAACAGGTGACTGCTCCATAGGGCTGCACACCTTGGGATGTGCTTTCATAGCCATTCTGGAGAACAGATCCTAGAATTATAGAGGGGGTGGGGTTGGGAAGACCTTAAAAATCACCTTGTTCCAACCCCCTTGCCATGGGCAGGGACACCTTCCACTGGACCAGGTTGCTCCAAGTCCTGTCCAACCTTGACTTGAACACTGCCAGGGATGGGGTAGCAACAGTTTCTCTGGGCAACCTGTGCCAGTGCCTCAGCACCCTCAGCATCTTCCTAACATCTAAGCTCTTTCATAGTGTAAAACCACAGCAATAACAAGAGGAAAAAACCCACAGCCTGTATGCTCAATGGGGCCCGCTTCAGAGCCCAAATCCATCCTCCTGCTCATGCTGCTCTGTCGAAACCCCCCCAGGCACTTCACTTCCCAGTCTCCTGAGCTCACCACCTCTCTCTTAACAGGGCACTTTGTTTTCCATGCTTTCCACTTTCTGCAGCTCCACTATTCCCCTTTCGCTACCTCAGACCCAGTCTAGCATTATCTTTTCAACCCGTCTCCTATATTCCTTTCTCCTCCTCTTCACCATGCAATCGCAGAGAGCAAAAATATGCACTGAGATTTTTTTTTATTGAAAACATGACCTATCTAGTGCATTTCCATATGCTTTTCACATCAGAGACGCTCTAACAGATGCTCAGTACAACTCAGCCATTCCCCTACATGGATATTTCTTTCTCTGAGATTACAAGATACATAGCATTTTACGCACAAACACTAAAATAGTGATTTATTTCTAAACTTTGAGCAGTAAAATAAGCATTGCATTTAAACAGGATTTTTTACCATCACCTTGAAGAGGGAAAAGACAAGAAGCAGGGTCCTTCCCTAACAAATACCCCATATAAACCATACACAGGTGGTAGAGCAGAAACATCCAGATGGCTTTTTTCTCGTTACAGTCATTCTTTTTTCTGTTTCTGACACTCATTTTTTAAATGTTATTCTATTTTTTAAATGGCTCGTTCAATATAAAATGAATATACAGGCCAGCGTTCTAAAGACAGAATCAATAGATTAAAGCCCAAATATATTAAAAATTCTCTCCCCAAAATGTAGTGGAAGTACTCTCCAGTTTGGCTACAGAAGGCAGCTTTTCAGTAAGCAAACAACACTATTATGGCTGATAAAAATACAATGGTATCTACAGCTCAGCGAGTCCCCACTACATTAGATACTCTGAGAACATCAATAAAAGTCACAATTCATACACCAGGGGATTGACTAGCTAAAAACACTCCCAAACCAATGAGGCAGAAAGATCACTGACATTAATTATGCTTGCATCAGAGTAAAATAAATAAGTCTGAGAGACATTTGCTTACAGGCTGCATTAGGTACAGTACTTGGAAGACTGCAATAGGAGTATGCAAAGCGCAAAACCTACCAAGCAGCCAGCTTTGGCCATCATTAAATTACTGATTGCAGTACCAGTTCAGCTGTTGTTAAGCCTCCCTTTGACAGTGATTCTTAAAGGCCCATGGAATAACAGGGTGTGATGAGAGCCTGGTACGAGCATTGCACCCACAGGTTATCGTATATATCCCTATGTTATCTGCTGCAGGGAAGTGACAAAAGCATTGCTTTGCCTCAGCTCAAACTGTATGGGGGAACTACTTAATTTTGCAGCTGTTTTCCAAAGTGCTGATTTGTCCTTTTCCTCATAGAGGCTCAACTTATGACCAGTGTGAGAACTGCTCTTCTGGTGCTGTGTCTACAGGTGAGACAAGTACCACAGTCACTGATCTGCTGCAGAGCCCTCGCCCTCAGGGCTTTTTTCCTTCCCGTGTCCTTTATCTTGTTTTTCCCCTCTCACTGTGTAGGAGGAAGAGTTTTATAATGGCTTGGAGCAGATGGATAGGATCTGTGTGTCCTATTCAGAGCTCCGCTCCACTCCACAGTATTTGTGCAGATGGGTAGAAAACAGGCAGATATTATAAGAAATGGAAAGCTTTATGCTGACCTGCACGTTATTCCCATGCTCTCATTGTTGCCTCGTTTTCTCTTATCACCCTGTTGTACCACAGGAGAAAGCAGTTTCCTGTAGAAGCACTTCAAGCTGTGATTTAATGCACTTTTTGTGACTTTTGATAATTACTGATCATTTTGGATAGCGGTTTGCCGAACTTGAAAATCTTGACTTGTACATCCTTCAATGTGACATCACTTAGCAGGATCATAGTAGGGGTGGGAGGAGGAGAAAACTGGAGGGAACAGAGACACTCTTAAATGTGCCATTGGAGGGAAGAGAGGAAAATAGAAAACTAAAAGGAGCCAAGAAGCCACAGTTAAATTGAGAAGCATCTTGAAGGCAAAAAATAATGTAAAGATAACATAGGAAATAAATAAAGGTCGTTGAATGGCTTTCAGGAGGGGACAGGCAGTTGGATTTGTTGAAGCAACTGGTTTTGGATGTTTAGCTTTTGTTCTGTTAAATCTGGCGGATTATTCACAATGAAAGCTGGCGGGGCCAATGAAGATGTAAGACTGAATAATCACCAAGAGGTCAAAGCTCAACACAGAGTCAAGACCCCTCCCCAAGGAGAAGTTACAAACACTAAAACGTAATGAAATTGCTCATTTATATCAAGAAGTAATAAACTTGGAGTGGCCCAAGGACAAAGCTTTAGTGACAGATGCAGAGGAAGACACCAGGGGAGCTGGCCCCAAGAGGAACATTGCTATTCAGTGCAAAACCTGAAAATTTAAAGGGATTTAGTTGATAAAAACCCTCACCACCATTCAATGTATTATCCTAAAAGCCTACAGATTTAGAATTCTTCAGAGAGAGTGGGAACTATGCACAGGTTAGAAGATTCACTTACAGATTTAAGTTCCCTACTTGATTTTACAGAAATTCATTAGATTTCCCTACAATGCATTAAATACAGTAACTTTTAAAATCCCTTAGGAAAAAATCATTTATTGCTATAAAAAGCTTAAGTCAAGTTAGGCCTTAATGATGGCCTAGCCTTTAGAAATTGCATCTTTTTCTTTTGGATGGACTGTAATGACTTCTGACTGACATATCTGATCCTCACAAATATCTGGGAATTAATCAGGCATCAGTAGGCCAAGCATCAGAGTCCAATTGATTTTGGAGAAAGCCAGGAAAAGAGGAGAGTAAATGAGCCACATATTACTCTCTTTATCTGGTTAGCAAATTAATTTCCTCCAGCATCTATACAATCATTTACAAGTAGTTGATGGCAGCTTTACAAAAAAAGAAGAAAATAATCAGTTCAAACTGGCATCTCAAATGCCTGATTTCCCATGCATCAAAAAACCTAACAGCGCCAGCATGAGGGCTAAGAGGCTGAGGGAAGGCAAGGTGGAGGGGCATGATGGTGGCAGAGAGGCTGTTCTGGGGGAATGGGGCTCCCTGGGGCATACAGCAGCACATTCCTGGGAAGCCCTGATTGCTGCCACACAAAAACCCCAAGCCAACTATGTTATTTTTAAAATAGCTATTTGGAAAAATTGTAAATACAACCTTGAAGAAATATAGAGTTTCTGCTATCTCTATTTTACCCAAAAAATCAGTATTGCCCAGAATGCTTTTATAGTTTGCCTTTCTTTGCTTTGGCATCGTTGGGTTTGAGGCAGTTTTAATCCTTGCTCAAAAGAAGTAATTATGAAATTGTCTTCTTTGGTTGTTTGATATTAATCAACCCTTGAGATAATGAATCTATTTACATAAAATTAAAATTATATTGAACATAAAATGCTTTTTTCCTTTGAGTGAATAAGTATAAGGAGCCGTCACACTCAACACTGTCAAAAAAGCATCAAGTATGCAGCGCCTGTATCATTCATGTTGATTCAAAGATGTTTGCCCAGCAGAGGAAAGTGAGATCCCAAATGGATGCCAACTTCCATGAAAATTTACTGCATTACACCAATATTGTAATGGATGCCACAACATCATTCAAGAATGCTGCATTTCACTTTTTGAGATTTCTGATCACAACTACACCTTTCAAGAGCATCCTTCCTACCTAATGCTGATCATTAACAAGTCATTTACAATTCACACTTATGAAGCCACCTTCTCTGAGCAACCTGAAGCTGTTTCTGCTGGATTCTACTGCAAAAGTATCTCTCCTAGAAACAAGATGTATCTTAAATACCACGAATGATCTACTAATGGTTTTATGGGGTTAATTAACTATTTCTTTTTACAGATAATAGAATTTGCAATGAGGAACATTGGCATTATCTTTAGTGCTACCTCTGCAAATGGAGAATACAGGGTAATTGGTACTGCCATGTATTGCCCATTAAGCACAAAATTAAGACAGGGAATTTACACATAATGATTACCATTGGTATTTTATTACCTTCAGTTCTTATAGATTGCAGCTCACACAATAGATGGGCAAAAACCTTGTTCCTGTTTTTTCTATAAACTATATATTCTGCTAGAATGATGCCACCTTCATTCCTCTAGGTTGCAGGGCTTCTCCCCAACCCCCCATAAGAAGCCGGTATCTCTCCCAAACCTGGTGAAAGCATTTTAATGCATTCTGCATCACATCCTAAATACTAAAGAAACTTCATCAGGATATGAAGTAATGCTCTATGAATTTAGGAGAGTCAAAAAGGTTATTGAATGTCTCACACTCCAGTTAAGATAAAACCTTTGTAACGCTCTGGTCCTAAGATGTTGAGAAGCAAATCAGATCACAGCTAAGAAAACACAACTTGGTAGGAAAGAAGTAGATTTCTTGCTAAGTGCTGGTAGTAAGGGCATGAGCACCTGTATTTTGCTGGTGGGCACTTGATGCTGGAGTACAGCTTCTGGTGTCCTCTGAAAGCCCTGGCCTGCATCTTTGTGCTGTACAGATCTGAGCTTCCTTACAGAAGACACAAGCTTAGCTCTTGCTCCACAAAACCTACAGATCCAAACTATCCCTAAAAGGAAAAAACCCCGCGAATATGGCACTACTCTAGCAACAGACAGTTCCCAGTTTTACAAAGGGCAGAGCAGGATTGTGAAAGGATGAGTCACAGGCAGAGACTTCAGTGCTTTCCAGGAAAGGAACCTCAACAACACGCATGCTCTGCTTTAAAATGTCCCTATGCAAAAAATCTCTGTCTCATGCTCAGCCTTTCCCTGTAAGAGACCCAGGGTTCTCCACAGGCTGTTCCTAACACAGCTTCTGCCCAGGACTGTGCACCCCTTGAGCCATGGGTCTGGGCCAACACTGTTACTGCCCATAGCCTCAGGGGAGCAGAGCCTCAGCCAGTGACCACGGGAAAGCCACTTCATTCCCTCAAGGCTCGACTCTTCTCCTGCCAAACAGCATCACTTTGTCTGCATCAAACCAAATAAAGCCTAAAGATGCTTGCTCCAGGAATACATCTAGGTTTATGGACTTCTTTTTCCATAAAAACCAATATCATAAAACTTGAATATGATTTTTTCCTCCAGAAAGCTGATTTTTCACACTTGGTCTAATACAACAGACTTTTACATCAATATCTGTTACTGCTGTAGAAGCCTTGCCATGTGCAGCTGTAATTCATGGAGTAATGACAAGTAGCACACAGTTAATGCTGCCTCTGACTTTCCATTGCCAGTCTGATAGCAACACTGGACCATCCTGAATTCAAATAGTGTCCAGGTCCAGGCCTTTATATCTGGGATTTAGGAAGCTAGTTGGGTCCAAGTGGAATCAATTCGGCATGAAACTCCTCCATCCAGACACTACATAACAGCAGCTGAACACAGCCCACACTCTACAGCAGGTAGCTTTCTGCAGCCAAGGTTGTAGGGATGCACCACATTCCCTGTCAGCCCCCCAGCTCTCCTTTAGCTGAATGCATTTCTTCTCCCCAGCTATAAAGCATTTTGTTCTGTGGGTACAACGCTATCATGATACCAGTGTTGTCAAACTCGGCTGTAGTTTGGAAAAGCTTTTCTTTTTAACTGAGGTATCTTCTCTCCTTCTCCCTCCCCTCAATTAGATATGAATACACTTAGTAGCTATCAGCAAACACTAGGTTCAACAGAGAAACCTAAGAAACATGTCCTATTTTCAGCATTATCTGGAATTTAAAGAAGAAACATTTCCAGTGTGATACTGCAAACCAATCTAAAACGCAATCCCCCAATTCCAGCAGTTACAATGGGCCCTGCAGAAGGAGCTGCACCTCCCGGGTGACTCCATGGCCTTGGCCGCCCACCCTTTTAATCAACAGAAGTGTTCCCAGTAATTTCAGAGGCATGGCCCATGTCGACGCTGAGACTTTTTCACTAATGGCTTTCACCACACACATGTGGTGTCAGAGAGCTTGTTTGCACAGCAATTTGTCACTGCCTTGTAAAACGGAGTTACATAATAAAACATACATCTGCTTTGCCTCACACTGACCTTTCCCTCCCTTGCCACCAGAGGATGTTCTTTAGGGCACAGGGAAAAGACACTTATTTCACATGCAGTGGTGGCTACAGTGCAGATTTTTAAAATGCCCTGGGAGTGTTCAATTTCTGAACAGCCAGAACAGAACCAGAATAATTGCTCCTCATTGAGCCAGACATGCACAAAAAGGGCATTAATAAAACAGAGCAGACAAATGTCTTCTTCTGTATTTGAAAGCCCTGAGCAGATGCTACTACCTCCTCCCTTATCCTCACCAATACAGTGAATGAGAGAGTGAATGTGTGTGAGACTGACAGATGTAATATTTCTTTGGAATAAATTCTTCTCACAATTGCAAAATTCTGGAAAATTATTGGAAACAGTTTCTAAGCAAAATTGAGTCGAATGCATGCAATTTGTTGCATTCCCCCCTCCATTTAAAGTTTTATATATTCTTCTCATCTTTGTCCCCCGACGACAAAGATGTCTACGAAGCTACAAAACAGTGAGTGTATTGTAACTAAAAATAAAGGGTCCCAAATTAAATGTTAGTGGTGTACAATTTAATTTGTTGAGATTATTTTTTTTCCTCTACAACTCATAAAAACTCTTAGATTGTGCTTCTGCAGTTTAGGACATCAGCAAATTCTCTAATTGCTTTACAGCACCATTGTTATTTTATGAAGAGACGCTCCATCCTACATGTTCTGCAGCTGGCTAATTAGATTACTGTTTTTACAAGTGAGGTGCACAGGAACCACAGCCACATTTCCAGTACAACCAGCGATGTCTGCTAAAACAGGAAAAGAGAATCTAAAAAGAACAGGAGGTGCAAGGATCAACCTCCAGTCACATCAAATCCCCCCTAGTCCCCTACACAGGCATAAGGGGATTGGCAGCGCGTGCCAATGGAGAGATCCTGCCTTTGCATGGATCCCTCTGGCTGCCATGAAGCTAGTACACTGGACCTGTGGCATTGCTGATCCAAGCTTACAGAATGGGTTATGCTAGTGTCAGAGCAGGGATGAGGAAAGCATTGTCAGGAGGAGGTGTAAGGCTGTTTTTCCAGTCTTTAGGGCTCCTCCATCCCAAACCTCAAAATTCAGGTAAAGAGAAACATGCAGAAACCTTGTTCCTGACCAATGTGCAGGAACAAGGACAATTTGACAGAGAAGTTTAAGCTCCTAGAAAACTACATTACAAACTCATCAAACTACTTCACGCATATCTCTGGATAGTAGCGAGTGTGTGTGGATGCTTTCACCAATCTAATTCCGACAGCATATCACTTCAAGAAGAGAATCCATTTCAATCAATTTTAAAGGTTTTCAAATAATCCACTTCTTGCCTGGCTCCAGACAAATCTAATTAAGCAGACTGCTGGGAAACTGTTGGGACTATTAGGCAGCTATTTCCTCACTGGCAAATACAGGTCATTTGCAAATAAATAAATTAATCCAACTTCTTGCTTCTTCAAACTAATAATTTATCCCCATTTTCCCTGCTCTCACTAAAAATAGTTAAGATTTAGATGACTGCCCCATGTTTCGCACACTCTGCTCCTCCTGTTTGCCCTGGCAGGGCTGTTACTGCAGTCTCCATCCAGCCATCATTCCCTTCTCTCAAGATCTTTTCACCTACATCTTAGTTGGTTTTGCCCATTATAGGGACCAAGTCTGTGCACTGTCCAGAGCTATCTGGTTTTGCTGGCCTCTACTTTTTGTCATTGTTTACAACCCTTCCTAGGCACTTGCCAAGTTCCTCAAACTCTGTTATGTTTTTTAATCATATATCAAAGCCTCCCTTAATGAGCCCTCATTCTTGCAAGGTGCACTCCTTTTGCCATTCTGCATAATTAACACACTGGTGACAGCTGCCTATTGGACAAATTTCTATATCCTCCTTAGAGTTTGCCTCACAAATAGCTAGTTATGGTTGGCCTCAATTAACACAGTTGGCCTTATTAATTCCCTAAAAGGTATTGCACTATTCCTAAGTTTGAATTCCATAATATTGGTATTACTGCATCCTTCACACAATTACGATGCAATAGCTGCAAATTAATCTATACAATCTTTACTTTTAAACAGATTTAGGGAAATATGCACAGGTGTGTGTTGTTGCAAATCTTTCCAGAAAATTCCTTGATCAGATCCTTATAAATTCCCATCTATGCTGCCTCTTGCAGCAGATTCATTTGGGGTTTGTGCTAATTCACTGGAGAGTCATGTAATCCCTTGTCATAAATATCAAGGATTTCATCCAGCCTATTAACAAGTAGAATTATAGATTGTCGGGAGTAAATTATCCACCCTGTTCTAGTCATTTCAACAATGGATTGAGAAAAATTACTCATTCATTTTTATAATCCTTTAATTCTTGCAGATGTTCCTTTGAAAATTGATTTAAATTGATGAATCATAGGGCAAGATTGGTGTACATTTTTCAAGCTGAAACCATCACTTTCGATAGAGCAATCAGAGTATACACCCCTCTACCTACCATAACTTATCACTTTTGAATGCTTAACAAGCTTAAAGCTCCAGAGTCAGCTCCTGAGGCTGTAAGAGCAAACAGTGTTTACTTAGAGAAGCCCAACTTTTTCTGATACTTTTTTTTCTACTTTTCAGATCTGACATTAGCCACAGAAGGAAAGCACTTTCCTACTCTTTACATAGTCTAGTCTGCAAGGTTGTCCAGGGAGGTTGTGAATGCTCCATCCCTGGCAGTGTTCAAGACCAGGTTGGATGAAGCCTTGGATGATATGGTTTAGTGTGAGGTGCCCCTGCCCATGGCAGGGGGCTGGAACTGGATGATCTTAAGGTCCTTTCCAACCCTAACTAATCTATGATTCTGTGATAATCACAAGACACTTTAACATCCTTTGGGTTATTGCTGTCAGCTGCTTCCGCAGAGATATTTGCCTGATACAATTTGCACAAGGAGAAATAAAACTAAACCACCGACTTGGTAATAATTACTCTTTTCCTTGTTTTGTATCTACAGAGGATCTACATTTCAGAAAAGATGATGCAAAGCTGTCCACTAACCCTAGAAAAATCTTTCTTTTACAGAACTAGCAGAATATTAAAAATAATTTCTTTCTCAGTATAACATGAAGTTACTACCCTCTACTGATGACAATGTACTTACAGTGCATGCAATAGTGAAAGCCAACAGGAAAAAACCACAAACATTTACATTTAGCTATAAAAAAAAAGGTTTAAAAGGCGCTTCAAATCTCATTTTGCCAAGATTTAAAATTTAGCTGAGTTACATAGATGCAGCATTATAAGAGCATACAATTTCCATGTAGTGGCAAGGATGCCCTTTGCATCCGTGAGGAGAGACTGCCTGGTAGCAAAAGAAGATAAATATAGCTTCCTAAAGGCATATAAGCCAAACAAAGTGTGGGTTTCAATGCTATTTGATGCAAGACACTCATCTCCTGCAAGTTTCGTTGTTAACTTTTGACCACTGCTCATGAAGGATCCAGAGTTAAACTCACACCTTCAAGGAAGCCTGATACTGCAACCCTGCACTGTGCAAGTGCCCCTACCTTCCTGGGGGTTGAATTCCCATTCCAGTCCTGGACCTACAATCAAGGTAATTAAATAAAACCTGCAGCAACTCTCCCCTTTCCTGAGCTGGCCAGAGGATGCCATTGCTCTTGCAGGTTGTGTGGCACCTGCCGACTGCTCCTTCTATTACTGGCAACAGCGTGATACCAAGTAATTATTTTGCAATGCAATTTGAGCAGAGAAAATAGGAGCTTGTATCTGAGTAAACAGCAGCCGCTGGTTGTAAACAATTATTTAGAAATGGAATTTGAGGATCCTTTCAGGGTAACAACTTAAATTGGTCAGAGCAGTGTGGAAGAGATTCTGTTGCTCTGCTGGAAGTAATGTGGTCACATTCAGAAAACTTTTCCTGCATAATCCTTTAACTGCATTAGCTTTACACTGGAGTGCTACGGCTGAGAGAGCAGATCAGGGGGAAGGGATTGGTGCTTTGCCTGTATGATATAATTACCCCTGAATTGTATTCCAAACTAAGGCAGCTTTCATACATTTAATTTAATTTAACCCAGGGCTGGCAATAATTCCTGATATTGTTTGAAGTAAATTATGGTTTAATATTTATTGTATTAATTAATATAAAATATTGAAATATATGAATATGAATTATGTTCAACTTCTATTCATTTTGTATTCATTAATAATATATAGAAAACAAATTTCAGGGGCAGGGGGGTTGGCAGGCAGCAGTTTGAATTAACTGTAGAGGAAAAGTGTATGTGTTGCCACCTCCACCTTTAGACTTTTTCAGGTCCCAAGATCTTGACCAAAAATCTTGGCAAAACCAACTTCCAATATGAGAGGGAAAAATCCCCAACTTTGTGTATGTTTATATATTCAAGTGATCCCTGTGGCTGAACACAAATCAGTGCTAAAACCCAATGCAACAGGTGGGGGGGGGGGAGGGTGTCCAAGTGTTTTGCCTTTCATGGTGGGAGAGCAGAGTGGTCAACTGCCTGCATGGTACAAGCAGCTACTTTTGGCCATGGACTAAGGACAACATCAGAACATTTCTTTCCTGAAAGAGAAGTTTAAGCTGCCACTGCAGCAGCTGCAGGTCTTCGGTAGGAATGCACATTTAGCTACTGCCTGCCCTGCACTGCCCTTGCAATTTGTTTAACATGGATGTTTTAAGGAATAATCCATGACCCTCAAAACCACACTGACCTAGCCTGGCAAACAAGCTCCTTGAAATTAAAGAGAAACAAAGATGTTGGAAAAGAGTCTAAGACCAGAGGGAAAGCCACAGTGGCTCTTCAGAAACAGGTGGCACCAGTTTTTGGATGGCCTCATCCATCCTGTCTCCACAGACCCCCTTCACCCCTGTGTACAGACACACGTGTACCTACATCCCACTGTGTCCTCACAGCCCCTGAGAAGGCAGGCCCAGTCTGGTTCACTCCTACTCCAGCAGCTGCCACAAGGGGAAGACATCCGACTTTCTGCTTCTATAGAAAAATTACTGCTGAATTTTAGCTGTGCTTATTTTGCTAAGGAAGACCTTTTGGGCTGCTTAAATGTGTGTATAATATCTATTCTGCAGTAATTGTTTCTTTTCTAGGGTTAGAAAAATGACATTATTCTTGCAGATGACAATGCCTTTAGTGTAAGTATGTACCACAGCTCCCAAACAAGGGGAGCTCTGTCAAAGCAATGAATGATTACTGTTTTCAGCAGTTCTCTTTCCCTGCAATTGTTTTTTTAATAAGTAAAAAGTTCCTAGGGGACTATTTTTTTCTTCTCCCTGCAGAGTGCAGGCTATTGAGTTGGAGTATTTGTAACAGAAAAGCTTCTCATCCATCTGAGAAGGACAACATGACATCAAGGGCTCATTCAACAATGAGATTTTAACAAACAGATGCAGGGAGACTGAATCTGGAACACCACCAGAGTCAAGTGAGAGATGATCACTCCTGGGGGAGAAGAGAAGACAGATTTGAATGGAGCAGAGAGAAGCAGCACCAAAATCCAACTGCTTTCCGCAGGCTCTCTGCTTTTTCCTTCTCCACTTGTGCATAGGACAGCAAGAACAAGCTGCACCTTCATTTTCCCAAAGACAGATGAATTACATGATTTATTAGATCCCAAGCAGTCCCTATAGCTTTATTTCTCAATATCCTTTCTGTCAACAACAGCATGCCCACTGCTGATTTGGTAAACAAGTAGGGCATCATACACGGCCAGGAAAATCTGGTCTCTCCAAATAGACCAGAATGTATGGTTAATACATTTTGTATGAGAGTTGTATGGAAAGCAAGTTTCTGGAAACATCAGGTCATTTCAAACAGAAAAGCCAACAAGCTGAAACTGGCATACAAGGAGATTTATAATTCACATTAATATTACCAAAATTCTTATTCCAGATGTTGTTTGAATATTCAAACCACTGGCATTAAGCTCTTCGTAAACAACAGCTGACTGTGCTTAAGGTTCACATTATGTCAGTTGTCTTCAGCACAGATTAGTGTGGCTGCAGCTGCTACAAAACCTGCAGGACCAAGACCCAAGCAAAGATCTCCCCCACCAACCTGGCTGTGACTGGGGCAACTGCTCCTTCCAAACCCCAGAATATGCCCCCCGTCCTCTGCAGTGTTCTGCTCTGAGATGCTCTCCCACCACCTCCAGCACTCCACAATGACTTTCTAATCAAACCTCTGCAAAACCCTGGGAGTCTTTGAGGTCCAGAAATTAACCTGGGGCTCTTCTCTGAGTGTACAAACACTTCTAGCAAGCTATGCACTTGCAAACACAGTTCAAACTCATGCTAGCTGAATATACAGTCTATAATTATCATCAACAGTAAGTGGGTTCTGCAAGAGAATCTTTCCTATTTTTATTTTCTTGTCTGAAGACCAACTCATTATCAGATTGACAAAAGTAATGAAATTTCAATTAAATATCCAATACATTTAATTTTATTATTTCAACATAATTTTAGTAAAGAGAGATGACACAAGTCTTGACAGCCAGAGCAAGCTCTGTTTCGAAGTTCAAGGTCTCTACCAATTTTAGAAAATAACATTACTAAATTTAACATATGTGAAAGCCTGGACCATTCTCACTGAAGTCAATAAACAAGTAAAAATCACAGTCTTCAACAGTGCACATTTAAGTCCTGAAGCTGAGAACTAGCTAGGCAAGTCCTCCTCCATTCCTGTCTGTTCCTGTTTCTCTGCTCACATAGCAAGCCCTACAGTAAGGCTTTTTACATCACAGCCTCAGTCACACCGAAGGATGAACTTGCTGAACAAGGCACATGTAAGACACATCTTCTGACATACAGTTAGACACCCTATCTTGCCTAGACCTACTTCTGCTTGTGAGCTTCTTAACCCAAGGCTGAGTGCATACACAGGAAATGCAGGAATGCCGAGGAAAAAGGAAATTAAGAAGTGCATGAATAGCTTAGGAAACCAAGTCTGCACCTGAACAAACATGGAACACTGTTGTTCTGGTCATTCATATCTTTTCACAGCCTGACACTCCATGAACACAGCACAGGTCCCTGTTCATCTGCTCAGACTTATTATATGAGCTTATTATAAGTCTGGAGGAGTACATAGTTCATGGTGATAATGAAATTATTGTGAGACAAAGCACATATATAAAATACATAGGATGCCAACACAGCTGGAACATTAAGAGTACCTGACATGAAAGCTACTGACAGCTTTAGCAAAAGTAGGTTTTAATGCGTATCCCAGAACATATTCTTCCCTCCTTCTTCTCCCTTTAATGTGGTTTGGAAAGCCCTTCTTCCAGTTTCATACTAGGATTTCTAATACAGTTGGGGTCCCAGCAGACCTGGCCCTCTGCCTCTCGTGAGAGTGTGTGGTCATCTCACCAGGGCACCAGGCTGGCCTTGTCACCTTTCCATACCAGTCCAGGGGCGGCGGGGAGCCAGGTCTGCAGCTGAAACAACCTGCAGCAGCCTCACATGTTCAGCTAAAGCTATATGGTAAAAGACTCTAGGAAGAGATCTGAGGAAGAAACACTAGCTGCACATCAATGAGATAGCAGCACTTGTTTCCAGCAGAGCACACCCTGGGCAGGGAGACTGATGGAGTACCCAGAGCAGCTTTGCAGTCCTTCAATGCCTTGACACAGGTAAAAGCTGCAGAGAACGTGTCCATTTGTCAGTAATCCTGTACAACACACAGCCACTGATCCAGATGATCTTTCTTCCCCAAACACTTCATCCTCAACCTGCACGTATTCCAAGGCATGCGTTGACATTTTGAAAGCAGCAAACAGGAGAGATTTCAAACCCCAAGTACAACATATAGCTGACATAGCAAACGCTTTCATTAAAGAATTCAAAGGAGTGGGGAGAAATATTTCATGAAACCTAAAGAACTCTGCATATTAATTCTCTGTTGAAACAACAAGCACTGAAAATAAATGGAAGTGACACATGGACTTGTGACATGTATGAGATTCAGGACGTATTACACAACAGTTACTGTCAACTTTCCTGGAGAATCAATGCTTGTGTCCTGTAATCTTCTTTCTCCCACACAATCTCTGGCTGCAGTGAATACATAATTGCTTGAATGTAAGGGGAAGAATCAACCCAACCATTAGGCCTTTCTGTTACTTAGGAAATCAGCCAGCCCTCCTAAATTTTGTAATTGACAGTAACTAAATTAGTCATGTGCCCTAATATTGTAATAGCTTCTAGCCAACTTCTGGGGGAAAAAGCCAGCCAACACTCTCCATCGCTGTTTATTTTCTAGTCTTTGATTTCACATAGAAATAAGATATTCCAGAGTATACAATCTTGCAGTCAATTACAGTACAGTGTAAATAAGTCATTCTGGAAAGAGAGAGGTCACTTTTTTGTAACATTACTCTAAATCAATAAAGCTCCTCTCAAAAATTCTCTTTCAAAAGAGGATGGTCTAAGTTACATCTAATCTGAAATCTTACAAATGCAATATAGAAGTATTTTATGTGTTTGATACCATGACTCTCAGATGTAAACCCTGCATGCTATGGAAATAATTATAAAGTTTCTGACTAAAATTAAAATTGCTTCACTAAAATCCTTCTCATAAAGACTACCTGACAGTGTTACAGCTGAATGATTCTGAAAGTGTTTCATGTGGTAAAAATGTTCCCATGATCTGAAACCAGCTGGTAAAGACCCCACTATTCGTCAGTGGCTGTCCACTATGAGCAGAGATAATAATTCGCCTTTCAAAGAATAACATATATTTTATGAGGCTAATTTGAAACAGAGTAAGACAGAAAAAGGAGGTGGAACAAAAAGGGTCCCTTGTGTCTGTCTGAGCCCCTCTCACTGGAGCATTGCTCATAAGTGAAACACTCCCATCTTGCAGCACCTTCATCAACACTTCCAGTCACCTGAAAGTGAGCAGAGCTTAGGAAGAGCAGACACATACATTACAAATGCCCATGCTTTGATCAGTTTGATTTGTATCAACAGCAGCAAAACCTTTCTTAAGAGAGCTGTTCACAACCGCAGAGGTCCTACGGTTAATCTCAGCCGCCAGGCGATTGCTTTTACAGGCAACATGGATCTATTTAGCACTCAGCCTGCAGTAATGATAATGCAAACAGATATTTGGCCTACAGACTTCATTGCTAGAACTGACTTATTAGTAGGACACACAGCAATTTTCAGTAAATCTAATATTTCAAAATGCTCTTTCTGCCAAAGTAGCACTTTATATTTCTGTTGTTTACAAAAGTGAGGAATAATGCATTTTAGATCTAATAGTCTCTGCAGCAGAGGGATCTCAAAGTGCTTTGCCAACACTAAATAACTATGATGCAAGGTATAAGGAAATTCACATGTAAAGATTGCTTCCCCCCAAATAAAAAATATAGCTACCTCCATCCTGAAATCTAAGAGAGAACAATTTACAACACCCACCTTACACAGGCACACAGAAAAATATATGATTCAGAGGGAAAGTTCTGCAGAATATAACTTTAACTCCTTTGAGCTGTGATTTAGCAGGAGACACTCCAGTAAATACATCTGTTCTTCAGAGAGCAGCCAAGGAGCCTTGAATGACTACTGTGATCATACGAAAGATAACAGCAAAAATTTGGAGTCTAAAATACTTTCTTGCTATATTGGTTTGCTCCAGATTGCAACATGAAGTCACTAAAACTATAACTGTAGCATTTAAATACTCCATACAAAGCTGAAGCCGTTTGGCTTAACAGAGATAGCAAAAATAACAAAAGCTGCATCACTTCATAGCCACCCTCTTCTTCCAGAGTATGTAAATGTTACTGGGTTCAAATGACCTAAAACATGCATCATTAGCTCTTAACAGAGACAGGCATGTACCTCCAGCATATTAAAATAATTATTTGGGTTGTGCTTTGTTAATTACAAGTGCATAGAATCACATTTCTTAAATCGAAGGAATTTCAGAGTGAGGCAGGCTGTTGAGCTGCCAGTGAGGCTTGCAAAATGCAGAAACCCTACACATGCACAGAGGGGATTTGACAATTGATGGAATGAAAACCTGATCCTCAAAGTGAGAGTGGTGAGAAGCAACCATCCAACCTCTTACATGCTGGTTATCTGTCTGTGCAACTTTCTGGACTTCCAGATTACAAAGAATGATGCATTGGATGAATCTATGGCTGTTGCCTCAAGCACTTGTCAACTGGGAAAAAATTATGTGACGGTTTATCATCAGTATGGATGTCTACAGTGCATGAAATTCAGGATAGCCAAAAAATAATCTCTAATTCATCAGCAAATGCTTCAAAAACCAGAGCAGCCAGGAAGAATACAATGACTTTTGATGTTCATTGACTCTCACGCACCTTTTCAGTTAGAAGGAAGAATGGATTCTTATTCTTTTTATTTCTGGATCAGAAACATCCTTACTTACAAACTTATCCTTTAAGAGGCTGCATCTTTTGCTTTGTCTTCTATTCCGCCTGACTTTCCCCTGATTTTTAAGTATAGAAGACTTTTTTTTCCCCCTCAATCTGTAAAAATAGAATATTTGTAAAACTATTTGAACAGATCAGAAGCTGCTGTAAGCACTGACCTGACTTAAAGTACTTGCACTGAACTGGCTTGCTCTCCTGCCAGGAGAGTCCCACCAGCTCTTTGGTTGCAAACATCAACATGAGACTGTCACAACTTTATTTTTAGCATATCTGAGAGCATATTTCTATGTCTGCAAAACCTTAAGGGGGCATATATCCAACATATCTGTAAGCGTAATGTTAGCTAATGGTTCCCATTCAAAAATAACCATCTGAGTGGGAACAGTTCTGTACACTGAGGAAGTGTACGGAACACACTAGAAAATGATCAAGAAAATATCAAGTGAAAGAGTCACTAAATTAGTAATGACTTGGCCGATCAACAACTGCAACTGAAACCCAGCTGATAAAGACCAGTAACAAGGGATAAACTGACAACACATACGTACTATATGCTCAGAACCATGTGGGTTATTGAAGTGCTTACTTGCAATATATTAAGATCTAACAAGCAAGATAGAGTAGATGTAAGAAATGTGAGTCATACTCTTGGAGCCTGCCAGCTCTAAGACCAATGGTAACAGAACATCCACAGCACTGATTTATATACTTGCCCTCACATTCTCATTAACTGGATGGGCTTCTACAAGATTGCTGTCAGTTATGGAGCCCTACAACACAAGTTTAAAGAGACATTCCTTGAAATGCAATATAAAGGACAAGCCTCCATGTCAAACACAGGAGAAGTTACTTGGGCTAGGAGAGTGTTTTCAGCCCCTCAATGCATTTCTGGGTTTTTAGTTTATATTTTCTACCATTTGGGAAACCAGGCGCTTGACACCAACTAAACTTTCCTATATCACCTCAAGAAACAGATTTAGAAAGTTCACAGGGACTGCTGGATTATTGGATGCTGACTGGATGTTTGCATCAGCTCCAAGTAAGCTGAGTGTTGGGAGCACTCCTTTCACTCATTGTCAGTGTTCATTACAGACACCACCAGACAGCTGCTGTAACCACATTAAAGGTCAGAAAAAAAACCTCCTCTTCTTAGAGAATTCATGTTCAGAACAAGAAAAACACCTTCACAAAATTCCATGTTCAACTGATGGGTGTGGAGTCATTAATTAAAACTTTATACTTAAAACATACATCCTGCTTTTTGTATTTCCACAGAAATAAAATACAGATGGAAAACTGTGATTTGTGTGAGGGGAGATTGGTAAATACAGCCCTGAAAGACTGGTAGCAGCTTTGATCACTGGTTACTGTTATCACCCTTCCATCCAGTATTAAAGGCTAAGCTGCTTAGAGGGAGCTTTTTCACTGCACTGTATTCTGGAAGAGCTGCCTCAAGTCTCAAAGAAAGGTTTAATCTTTAGACCCAGGAGAAAGGCAATGCCACCTTCCCTCTTGCTTCAGAAGGCAGAATGCTAGAGAGCAAAATGACTGCACTTTTCTGAGCTACACGGGCATTATCCTGGGCTCTTTGGGGAAAGCATTCTGCTTTGTAAGAGGTGAAAATAATTTATTTCCACTACTCCTGTCATAATGGCAGAATTTCCTGTTGTTCATTTGAACTAACTGGAGTAATTACTTGCCAAAATCTGCACTTTTTACCCTTATATTTTCTTGCATAAAAGCTTTTTCCAATCTTCAAATCTGATAGCATGGCTGACAAAGCACAGTTCAAACTAAGAAATGCAGACTTATACTTCATATCCCAAATAGATGTGTGAGTCACACACAGACTTCAAGACAGTCCCTGGTATATTTATATTAAATAAGTTCACTGCTGAGATAAGCACTGATTTGGGGCTCATTTGAGAGTAGTGCATTTGAGACAGTTAAAGTTTGTGGTGAGTTACAATAATTAGGTAATACATTACAGTGGGGGTAATATTTCACTCCTGACACTCTATTTTCAGCTATCAACAGCCACATTTCCTTCACTACTGAATATCATTCACCATTGTGAAGGGCAATTTGATGCCAAGGAAATCAGAAACGAAAGGGGTGTATAAAGGACAAAGAGGTGCATTAGAAGGGAGAGAGCATTCCTTGAAATTCCTTCCATATCTTGTTAATGACATTAGATTGGACAGAAGGGTTTATAAATCATTTAGTAAATAATTAAGAGCACCGAACACTTTCTTAGCTATATGTTCAGGGTCTAGATGGCTACAGCAATGCACACTGAGAATTGTCAATAGGTTTTTGAACTTAGAGCTTGGCTGCCTCAGGAGGAGCACAGCCATTTAAGCCTATCATTAGGTGTTTGCCCTTTTTCCCAATCACCCAAGATTCACCAGCCTCTGCTGGTGTTCAACAAAATTGGAGTTTCCTTCCACAGCATTTCTGAGCATCCAGCAGATGCCCAGCCACACAAATGGAACAGGATGCACCTGAGTGTCCTACCAATACAGTTCCCATAAACATTTTGGAGAACTTCTGATGACTTACAAATCCAATATTAGAAGCTTAACAGTGAGCTTCATTTTCTATTAACTGGAGTCTTCAGGGTCCATGCATATAGTACTTATTAGAATGAACAATTACAAAAAGAAAATAAACCCAAAAGTGAACTGACCACCTATGGTAAATCAACTCTTGAAATTACATGGGAAGAGCCTTAGCTTCATCAGTACTTGAAAAATACTTATAAAGAAACAATCTATACATAATTATTTATTTCTGATAATAATATATAGAATGTATTTTTCTTCACTAACTACCAGTGTCCCACTAGGGTTTCTCAACAGGTAAGAATAACAACTCCACACGTACAACATATGAACAAAACAGGTTTAGCTGAGCAGACCAGATGATGCACACACCTGGAGACCAGCACACCGCAGATCAGGCAATCTCCATAGCTAGCAAGCATTTAAAGGTATCACAATGGCAAAGCCACATGACAGAACAACAAGCTTTTGAACAAGGATGCAGACATGAACTTGAAGGAAGGGCAAAACGATTGCAGCCTAGCAATTTAATTACACTGCCAGAGAATTCAGCATATTCAGAAGGCACAGAAATAGCTGGTACTTTCATTAAGTTTGTGTTATGTGTGGAGATGTTGAGTGCTGGGTCAGACTTTTCTCATTAGTTTAATGGGGATACCACTCACACAGAGATGTGATGCTTGTCTAACTGTCACAGTGGCTCTAATGAATTGTGCTAGAAATACAGAGATGAGGGTTAGGAGATACATCCTTAGACTGCCTAAGCTGAAATTGTTACAAGAAGATAGTGATAGGAAATCAAAAGACCCTGAAAAGCAGAATTTTATATCAATACATTCGTGTAAACTCTATCAAACCTTAGTTTGTCACTCTGATTAACTACTTGAAGTGGTGGCCCTGCATACATGCTGGATGGGCCAGCTCGAGACATGAGCTACTTGCTTATCTTAAGCCAACTGAGCTTGGTGTGACTTTCTGCAGGGTATCTGAATGACTAAGTACACAAGAGCAGCTAAAAAGAAATTATTACCTACTTGGATTCCAGCCAACCTCCGGATTAAGTTGCCAAAGTACCTTCCATTAACTTTTATTTTCCCCACAGCCATTCAGTTTTCCTCTATACTTTAGCCCCTTGCCAGTAAGTATTAATTGCCAACTCTTAATCTTCCAGCTACCTTGGGCTGGTCTGGTGGCCCTGTAACCCCATTTGCCCTCTGTATGTTGACATACAGTCATACATGGTAAAGAAACTGCTTAATGCTTATAGGTTTGATGTAAAACCCACCCAAGTCTAAAACTAAGTCTTACCTCTCACAATCTTGAAGGGAAAAGCTATATATCAGACTAGACCACAGAAATGCTACTGATACAAGTATAAAGCTGTATAAAGCTATTAAAGAAAAAACTTTCTCCAGGAAGACAGTCACACCAAAGTTATTCTGGGATTACAGCTACTCCTATTTGCAGCTCCACTTTCTCTTGCTTTTCCAAATACACATCAAATTTACCAAGCATTAGTACGTATTTTCTCTCCTATGATGTCCCGTTTGGCATACTTTTATACACTGCAGTGAGATTCAGTATGGAATCTAACTGAGAAAAAGAGTGAAGAAGATGGAAGGAGAGCAGTGAAAAATGCTAGAGGTTTCCAAACCATCCACTAAAGAAATTTAAGTGGCCTGGTGTTAAATCATCACCATTTCCATAAGCAAGAAGCTGTCAGCTGATGGATGAGGACATACAAGCATCTATATTTTGCAGGCAGAAGTGGGACTAAGGGTAGAAATATTACCACATTTGGTGTGACATTCTCACTTTAAGTCACTGGGTTTTTAAGTATTTTACTTCAGGAGGCTTGTCCCACAGAAACCATTTCCAGCCTGGAAAACTGCCTTTCAGTCATCCTGCCAGGACTGATTAATTATGCTTCTTCAAATGACAACCTCTGAGAAACAAAGGTCTAACATCTGATTTACTTGCTCTGGGTAGAATGACCTACCCCCTTGCTAGCACTTGGGCTTTGGTTGAGAGCTCTCCACATGAAAAAGAGGAGGGCAGCACAAAGAACACCAAAATAAGTGAAATGCTGCTGCTGGAAACATGGCAAGAATAGAAAGTTTCACCATGTAATTTCTGCCCCATTAAAGTCAGCTTTTTTCCCCCGGGGGACATTTCAATCACAGCATTAGTAGCACATTTCCAACACACAAAAAGGCCTATTGAAAAATCACACTTCTATTAATGAATCTTCATTTACCTGCAAATTTTCTGCTTGGTACTTTTTCTGCCTTGTATTTATCGCTGCAGTGGCAAAGGCTTGCGGTGCGAGTGGGATGCAGACCGACACGTTTATTCAGATAATACTTGTGAATCTATAAATACGACTTTGAAATATCCTCTTTGATAACATCAGGCCAGATTTCATAACTTATTTACTCTGAGCAGCAGCTAACTCCACAAATAATCCTGCCAACTGCAGAAGGATTACTTCCAAACTAAAGCCAGGTGCATGCCAGTGGCACAGTCAGGCCATGTTTTAGGTTCAGTACCATGGTACCATTTATCCAGTTCACTGGAAGTTTTTCCACAGCATCTTGGGTGAATTTCCTACCTGTACCACAGGCACTTAGGGAATAACTAACCTGGCAAAGGCTTTTGGGACTGGGCATACAAGCCTACCCTTGTCCCCCACTGTCCCTTTTACTGGAGCCTGGCTGGTTTGATGCTTGCCAAACCAACCCATGACCCTTGCACAGGAAAGATGGAGAAATGCAAGGTGTCCATTATCATAAACCTCTTAAAACAGCTTAAAACCACAACAGGGGGAGTGACCACTCTTGCTGCTGACACCCATTCTGATGGGCAAATAGTCCTGTCCCATCATTGCTCACTCCCAGCACCCCCTTTTTCACCAAAAGGCCACCACTCTGTCTAGCCTGGCACATAGGCTGGGGGGGTTTCTAATGTTGCCTCCCCACCAGTGGGTACCCAAGAGATACACCGTTATTGGGTTATTACAAAACAATGCACAGTGGATGCTAAATCCCTTCCCTGCATTCAGTCCTTATGAAAGGACGTTAGGGCCTGCAGAGGACGCAAATGTTGCTCCTGTGCTCCAGAATCCCCTGAGAACTCTTCCTCAGCTGAACAAGGGACACCCTCCTGGCTACACCAAGACTAAAAACATGACCCCAGAAAGCAATCCAGAAAAGACACATCACCTATTCTGCTTTCATAATATTGGTGAGCTGCTACTAAATACCCCAGACTCCAACCTCAAGCAGCAGGCTAATAATCCAGAAGAGGTCCCCTGATGTAGCACCATAGCAATCAAAAAATTTCCAAGCTAGTAAAAAAAGAACCAAACCTAACACTGAACCTGCAGTAACCCAGATTTTGTTACTCAGGAGCTCTGTAATTTGCAGCATCCACTTTGATTTCCTTTACAGCCCACTCTGCTCCTGCCCAAAATAACAGCTCATCTCCGTTTGTTGGTCATGGAGGACAAGAGTTTCAGGTCAGGTACAGCGGGGCTCTTCAGGTAATGAAAGGACTAATTCTGCAGCGAATACCATCACTTCTCCTCTAAAACTCATCTCGTGGACTCTGAAGTTAAAAACACATAAAGCGCCCCAGGGAGCAGAAAGAGGCACTGGTACACACACAGACACACGCAAGCCTCAACGGGGACCATGTTCTAAAAGCCAAAATTCATCAAACTCCTTTAGGAGAAGAATGTCACTGCTTTCTGTAATTACGTTGACAATTTCTCCTCTTCTTTGATGTTGCTTTTCTTGTAAAAAGAAGAGAGGGTGGAGTTTTATTTTTGTTGTTTGTGCTTTAGAAAGACTCATTAAAATGTGCTTTGGGATGTAGACATTTGAGGGTTTTTTTCCCCAGTATTTTTCATTATTTTTCAGATTAATTTACTTGAAGGATCATCAGGGGACCAACCTACATGTACATTTAATGCTATATCATTTGTTTTGGAACCATAAGCAAGATTTTAAACAAAACAGAGTGATTTATACTACGCTGAGACATGTTAATAGATGCAGCAGGCGAGGGTTGGATCCCAAGTCAGCTACAGATCTCCTTCAAGCCAAAGCCTGCACCAATTACTCTTGCAGACACAGAGACATGATTAAATTCTTTTATCAAAAAACCAGCTTGGGACTCAGCTCTGCTCTCTGAAACACCAAGTCGTAGGGAAGATCAGAGTCAAACTGCAAAGCCAGATCTATTTCCCTGAGTACAAACGCAGAGGGCATGGCTGGTGGCTGCAATCTGCATGTGCTGGAGATAAGCGAAAACCACGCGTATTTGCAAGCATAAACATGGCAGGAAGAGGGATTGTTTAGCAACTGATATACCAGAGCAGCAGCACTACAGAGAAACTGCTTCCTTTAGTCTGTTTGTCTTTACTAGCCAAGAAGGCCCTTTCAGGACATTTTGTATTAAAGCTACATTAAGGACATGATGACCTATATACCATCTTAATGGAGCAGTCTTGGGACAGCTCCACTTGGGAAGCTCCTGAGTCATTTCTCATTACCCAGGTAAAGGAAAAACCCAGCATACTGCTCAGCCCCTCTGTAAATCACAGTTGGTTCTGGGACCAGGCTGCTTGCCATGGAGGAAGGCAGGGGACGCTCCTTGCAGGCTTGGGTAGCTAATTTGCAAGTTTTCACATGAAGGCTTAACGGCTCTTTTATCTTTGGCTCCCTTCTGGTATTATTTCAATGTTGATTTGCATAGTCAACGTAAAACTCTTTACATATAAACTGCCTGCGAGGATGACACCATCAATCCTCAGCTCTATTCACTAAATTTATTATTTGTTTCAATTTAAGAGAGATCATTGCCGGATTACACAGTCACTGATGAGGATTTATATTTACATTTACAGCAAGCAAAATACATGCCCTAATTTTTATTTTTTTAAAGTCATCTACACAAATGTGAAAGATGGAACAAAAAATAAAATCAGTGCTTATACACTCGTGAGTGCTTGCAGATCATGTTCTGCGACTTATCTTTGCCTCAGACAATATTGCAAATTAGTCAGCATCTGTATAACATCAGCAGCATGAGCTTGATCATAAGGAAGAATTAAAGAGTATTATCGAGACAGTGCTTAATCTTATGTGGCTGTGAAACCAAAGGCTCATATATGTTAGCTGAAATGAGATGCAAAAGGCATCCAGTTGTGTTCCTGTGACATCGTATCAGACATCAGAAATCCGCACCCCTATGTATTAAACAAGCGTATTAACTTCCAGAAATGGATTCATCCATACAAAAATGTCAGGCTTCATGAAAAACAGGACTGTGAGATTAAGGGAAGAAGAAACAGAGTTTCAGGAGATATTACACTTATCTACCCTGACCTATTGAGCAGCATAAAGCTCGTAATGCAGCAGATTTCGCCAAATAAGTCTTTTGACATAAATCACACAGGATGTGGGAAAAAAAGCAGGGATGCATCACAAAACCAGACAAATCCTAGTTTCCCATGTAAGTCAGATAAGAATATAACTGAGCTCTACATCATGCACAGAAGTCTATAAAAGTTATGGCTTCTCTGAAGAGGATGCCTGACTATGAAATTACCTACAGAACAGAAGTTGAGTGAACAGTCCTGCCTTGAAAAAACTAAACTAAAATTAAACTAAACTAAAGCAGACTCACTTTCTAGGACAACAAATGCTACACCTGCGTTGCCCTCCAATAGCAGATGGATGTTCCTGATGTGATCACACCAGGAGCCTCCCTTTTTCCTGGACCTGCCAACACCTGCAACACCACCTCCCATAGCAAGTATGATCAACTTCCCTTAATCTCCAAAACCACCAAAGTGAGAGCGCTTAAGGTTCTTTAAATCCATGTGCAAAGCAGAAGAAATGCTAGCATACATCAAAGATCATAAAAGCAGAACAGTCATCTGTTCACAAACCTCCCAATTGTAGATATGAACCTCAAACAGTGCCATCTTGGGATCAAGGATTCATTTTATTTTCCTAAATTATCACCTCCACAAGGTAACAGATGCTGGAATGACTCATCAATGAATTAAACAATCACTACATGCTTAGCAGAGATGAAAAGAAGCTTTCTCACTTCAGACCTACTCAAACTACTATGAACACTGGCCTCATTAAAGGTCTTAGATAAGTGGCACACATTCAGATGTGTTCTCCGTTCGTTCAGCTGGCTTGTCTGTAGTATTTTCCACTGTATTTTCTTTCCCAGTTACCTGCAGTTAATAAAAGGGTGCTGTAATTTGCACACAGAACACCATACCAGCCAGCTGAGTGGTCACACAAAAGAACATATGCTTATCACAAAAAGTGCAACTCTGTCAATCAGACAGTGTCAGCTTCTGCTCTCCTTATTCGGTTATCAGGACAGACAAGCAGAACATGAGTCAAAGCCCAGCAGAGGAGTCTGGTATTTATCAGTTTCACTAGCATCTGCATCAGACCCTTCAGCCTGATAGAAACTCATCAATTTCAGTCAAGTATAAATACAACCCTGGACTTGACACATCAAGCATTGACCCCTTCCCACCTGTTTTAAAGATTGCTTGAATCAGAGGCAGTGATATAGATCCCAATTGAGGAGCATCTGACCTCTTACTTATTCTATAAGACAGACTTGCCCTAGGCAGCTTTGGTGCAGAACACAGTAATCTACTAATGCAAAATAAAAACCATAATACTCAGGCAGGCAGAGTAAAATTCAAGCCAAAGAGGTCCAGTCCCCTTCTTTTTGTAGCCAAGTTTGAAGCCTGAATCTGCATCCCACTCAGTGCCAAGACTGTGCTACTGTCCATCACCAAAGTCTGTTGAACATTAGAGCCACATCTTCTGAGTTGCATGTGGTACTGCATTATTAGTGCATTAATAATAAAAAAGAATGTGTGGATTTATTTTTTACATATATATATGGTTTTGCTTTTTAATCACTGAGTAACATTTATCTTGTAAATTACTTTCAGTTAGACGTGCATCTGTAATCAAGGAATTGCAAAAAATCTCTGTTGCAAGGCATGAACAGCATGCATTTCTTAGGTCGATGCCCTGATTCATTACAAGCACAGATTTGTTTATATGGACATACAAGGGTTTACAATCAATTCAGACTGGCACAAAGATATTCAAAGATGAGTCAGAAAGAAAAATAGTACCCAATAGATTAAATCAGCCATTGTGAAACCCAATCTGTTTCAGAAACCATTGACACAACTGTCTGAGAAGGCTGCCAAAGTGGCAGATGTTGCTAAAGCTTCCACAACATAGCATCTGGATCAGGCACTTGTTGTTTAAACAACAAGCAAACCAAGAAAGTGGAGTGCTTTGTGTGATGAGGCTCACCTGGAAGCCCCCCAACATGGTCATTTGGCAGCACACAGTCAGAGGAATGAGAGATCATGTCCATGGCCCAGAAGGCCATGTCCTCCGAGCAGATACAGACACAATTTGGGTGCTGACTAGGTAGTTTGCCACTAAGTGCTGACATCATCTTAGTTATAAAAATGCACTACATTCTACATCATTACCTACTGAAAAATAGCTGTGCTTGAACTGAATTGCTGACTTCAAACTTGCTTTATAAGCATCATCTTCTATACTACAGGTGTATGGAAATTATATTAAAAAACAATTAGTCTCCCTGATCCAAAGTACATCTTTCCATCACTGGATTTCCAAGCACCTGGGATGGGGTAGAGAAGCCAGGCACTATTTTTCCCATTTTTGTAGTAAAAAAAGCTAAAAAAAAAAAAAAAAGAGGAATTACTCAAAACAAAATATCTTACTTCCCTAGCAACAACATTTGGTGGGAAAAGAATGGACTATGGCAATAAATTTTGTCAAGAATACAAACAGGACCACCACTAGTAAACAACACTCCTGTAAAGATGTGTCCATAGGTTATGGCACCACTGCCCTGCTTCCCATGGCTCCAGCAAGGCAACACTCCTGGGCTGAGTACCTCAGCATCCAACAGCACGTTACCAGTGCGGACACCAGGGTTTTGGTAGTTAGCACAAGTTGAAAAATCCAACAACCCAGGATCTGTGCCCAGCCTTGCTTTAGGAAAAGCATAATTTCTGATTTGTGTATCTGTAAAACCAGATTAAATACTGCTTAGTCATGTTCAAAAGCAACTGGAGAAATGACCCAGAAATCACTGGAAAACCTTATAGGCAGTAATCATTGTTTCTGCTACTAGAGGTGGGTGAAACAGTCACAAGCAAAGAAAAAAACCTCAACATTAATATCTCTCTCCTTTGTTCTTCACCTCTTAAAATTAATTTTCTTTAAATTTTAAGACATTACCACTGTTTTGCAAAGCTTAAAACCACACACACCTACCAGCAACTCTTCTGCTCTGATCTGGAAGTCAGTGAAATGATCCAGAACTTGCTCACATGGAAACAAATACAAACACCAGTTCTGTCAATTCAGAAATGAAATCACCTCAATTCAGCCTTTTGTAGAAACATTCACTCAGAATAAGGCTGGAGTAGGCTTAATCAATTTCCAGTGTGAATTAAACTAAACCAAACTACAGCCAGTTCTGCAAGGAGACTTCCACACAAACAGCTAATGGAGCTTTCCTAATCTGAGCCAGAATTGATTCCCTTCAGCTTGTGCATGTCTTTGGTCTGAGCCCATCCCCACTGGAATAAGTCACCTCCATGCTGAAGGGGAGAGGTGACTAAAAGCATGCAACAGCCTAAGTTTATCCAATAATGTTCAGAAGTTGGTTTTCGGTGGTTTTTTTGTTGTTTGCTTAGTTTCTAATGCAAACAGCTACAAGCAACTCAGGCAAGACACAAAGTTAAAGCTAGGAAAAAACATGGAATGTCCAACTCATTTCATTTTAACATTTCCTCACTTGGTTATATTTTCAGGCAGAAAGACCCAGTAGGAGCATATTTAATCTGAACAGCATCTTGTGATGATTTATGATAACTGATATTTAATGGGGTAATTTTAGACTGGTGCAGTTAGCTTTGAAACCTCAGAGATCTGAAAAATCTTGCAGTGGAGGTTCTCTGTACAGGAAGAAAAATGCCTTCTTATGAAGCTAGGAATGCCTGAATTCTCTAGAAAAACCTTTAGCCACAGTGTTCTTCAGGGTGGATAAGCAGGTATCTTAAGACACATCGTTTCAGTAGTATTTCCTATTGCAACAGGCTGAAAGAGGGAGGGAGGATACAGAAGAAAAACTGTGGCAGAAACATGGCTGTGGGATCTAGAATGCAAGTATGAGCCCCAGGGTTGGAGAGGACACATGGGGAAGGGAGCAAGTATATCTGAGCACAGGAACAGGGAGACAATAAGTAACTCAAGTTGTACAAGGGGATGAGCTAATAAGTGATCCTACCATGGGAACCATAGTGCTGAGTCTCACTATCACAGAAACCTGAGAAGTAAACAACGCTGGGAACACTGAAATTGGACTTTTTTTTTTTTCCTCCCTTAGAGCAAGAGGGATCAGTTAATCAGATCCTGCAGGTACTAGATACTACAGCCTGGGAGGCCATTCCACTTAGTAGGATAATACAACCTGAGAGGAGCTTCTCTGTGATCTGGGGTACTTGGTGAGATGCCCTCACCACTGCCTGCCTTGCTAGAGGTCCACCCTGGACTCATCAGCTTAACTTTGTGTGAGATTTTGTCCTGCCTTACACATCTGTAAGTCCTTATGTTTCTGACCCATTTCTTTTACTTAATATATCCCTTTCATTAAGACTCTTTATTCCTCTATTCAGCTGCTTGTTTCTCAAAGCACAACATCCTAGGCAGATAACATTCAAAAAGCATCATTAACCCCTCCTCCCCTTGGTTCTTCAAAATTCAGTTATATAACAGTAGCCTCAGACACACTGTAACTGTGCCTTTTTAGCAGTCATTACCCTATTTTCTCCAAGAGTTCAGTTTAAACTTAAAGAAAAAAAGGCAGCACACACTCCCCACACAAAAACAAACAAAACCCCCAAACCAACAAGCCAGCCTAGCAGCTGAGTCCTCCTAGGTTTCATTGTTCCACCTGCACCTGGGTCATTTGGCTTCTTCTCCCTCTCTTTGTTCCCATCTAGACAACGAAGACACTAAGCATTTCTCCTCTTCCTTTGTCACACATCTGCCCACAAGCAGAGCCCAGTACACCTGCCGATGCATGGCTTGGGACATCCCAGATGGCTACACAACATCCAACCTGGCTTCACCCCTGAATACATTCCTTCTTTCCCACTGGAACTATAGAGAGTGTGTACCTCCCAAAGCACATGTGTACATGGCATGTGCATGCACAAGATTTTGACTTGCCTTCATTTCCCTGTATTTTACAATCTCCTTAGACCAGTGAACCAATGCCCAGCATTAAGTCAGCATCTGCCTCCTGCCCCAGTATCTCCCCTGGAGCTACCTGCCCACAGATGCCCTGGCAGGATCTGCAGGACAACCTGCCAATTCCCCAAGGCAGGAGGTGACATTCGCAGCTCACTGCCTTCCCCTCAAGGAGCATGAACTTCCTACGACATATGGGAACAAATGTTACAGTTAAATACACACCCAACCACACTCAGATTATCCTGGGTTTTTAAGGATTCCGTTACCTTTATAATTATTTCTCTTTCACACTGTTTTAAAATATACCTTCAAGTTCTGTAACCACATCTTTCAGTACCAACTAAAAGCCTGCTCTAGGTCTGAAACAGGCACCAGAAGGGTTTGCTCCTTTCTTCATGAAAGGGGAGTTCACTGTAGTCTTTTGCTCCTTATTTTCCCTTACTGCATGTAAAGATCACCTCGATCTTTTGTATTGCATAATGGCAAGTCTTTCTCTTTTTACCAGCCTCTAATAAGGAGGTTATTTAAAACACTTTTAAGTATATGCCTTTGATTTGTACATTAGTATTCACTAGACAAAAAAAAAGACAAAAATAGGACTTGCTCTAATGCAGTCTCATCTTCTTGTTTGTTTCTTATTATTTCCACCCTGTGTAACTATGTAGGTCAAACAGATCAAATTAATTTCAGTGCATCTGTCCCAGCCCCAGTAACATGCAGGTTAAATGGCATTGATGCAGGGCTCTCTGGAAGGGAATATGGCTGCATTAGCTCCCTTAACTGGAATAAGTTCGACCCATTTATTAAGCTTCTGTTTTACAGCCAGCATTTCATAATCTACTTATGACTGCATACCTGATCTTGTCAAAATTCTCCTGATGCTCCTAATTCCAGGCCTCCAGCACCCACAATGCCACAGAAAACAGACTACAACAGCAGGGTGTGAAAAACAGTCAACATAGACAAGGAGGTGGCAACACACACTGGTTTGTCATCACTGTGGCTGCAGCTATTACACTTCAGTCTGGAAATCTGTCCTTTCTGTGTCAAAGTGATTTGCCAGGATATTTAGATAATTTACTGCTAAAGGCAATGTATCTGTAAGCGCTTTCTTAAGGCAGTCTAGCTAATAAATTTGGCTGGCAGAAATGCACAGAAACCAGGGCACTCCACGGTCACCTGCCGTCTTTGAAAGTTGCCAGTTCAACACAAACCCAACCCCTGTTGGCTGACACAGGCAGCCCCAAGCCCATTCCCTGCACATCTTGCTAAAATAAATAAATAAATATATATGCAAATAAAAATTATTTAGAGAAACAATAATCCAATACCATTTCTTAAGCAAACATAAGTAGCTGTTAACAACATGCGAATCAAACTCATTCTGAAGATAGAAAACCCCCAAAACTACAAGGATGCAGGTCTCTTCTTTCCCCTGCTGCCACTTGGATGGGATTGAGCAAAACCCAGTCCATCTTATTTAGCCCCTGTACAAGTAGCCCCAAAGCTTTCCAGGCACACTGCCCAGCACCCCCTCCCTGGGGAGGTGGGGAGCACCTTGGCCCCAGCACCTTGTTCCAAGAGCTTCTACCACCAGCCCAGCTGTGGCCTTGGAGCCTCACATGCAGCCTGCATGATTCTAAGCCTGTGGGTGTCTGAAAGAGAAAAGCCAGCACAAAGGACAAGAGCATCCCAGATGTTCTGCTCCAGGATCACCTCGGTTCATTTTTCAAGCACTTGGGAAGATTTCTCATCTGCCTGGCACAGCACTCACCAGACAGACCCTTATTCATCAGGAAAAACCCCAAGCCAGCTGTCAGACCTGTTTACCTCTTCCCTCTGAATAGGCTGGAAATTCATCACATGTCACACACAATCCATTTCTATTTTTCCTGAATGAGCACAGATTTGAATTATTGCACCATTTGCAGAAAACAAAGATACTATTATGAAATGCAGATTTCAAGGAGAAAGACTTTCTGTGGATGAGTGAGAAATTCATGACCTGACAAAACTCAGAATCCAATGACCTCCTTGTGGGGAAAACTCAATGCATCATTTTTGATCAATTGTACTTTCAAGTCATTTTCTTATTTATGGGTGACTGAGAAGACACTTGAACTAGCAAAATAATTCATGTTTGTTTGCACAGATAAAACTGAATTTAATAATGCAGCCTTTTTAAAAATAAATAAAGTCATGCATTGTAAAAAGTGCATTTAAAGTCATTCTTTGTCAAAAATTCACAGCATGAACTCCAAAGTGTTCCTTTTTTTCCTCCTCTCAAGTGAGAACCTTTCCTACGGTCTATGTGATACATTTCGTACACCACTAAAAAAAAAACCCAGTACCTGAATTTCTATTGCTGCTACTAAGATTCATTAATACCAGCACTTCCATTCAGCTCCCAAGTCCCCGAACAAGATCCTAGTAAAGGTGCACATCAGTGTGTGAGAAGTTGACTACAGACTTCATTGAATAAGTTTCTTCTGCCTACCCAAGGGGCTGTTTAACACAGAGATTTGTGGGGTCTTAAAAGCCAGAAGATAGACAGTAATTACTAAGGAGAAATTTGGGTCTCAGACACTTCGTGGCAAAAGAAGTTTCTCTGGGAACTTTGAACCTCTGAAGAACACTGAAAATATCCCTGGAGGAAAGCCAAAGGGCCTTTTCACTATGATTATCTTTTGATGTTCCTTTCAAAGAACATATCCTGTAAGTGCAATATATTACAGTATCAATATTCACTTTGTAACAACTGCAATTAACCCAAGTCAGTCTGGATTATCACTCACCTGATAAGAACACACTCTTTCCCCCATGCTGCTCTTCACTGCCTTTCTGTTCATCTTCCCCTGCCACTTTCCCTGCCCCACCCAGTCAGCTCCTTTCTCATTTATTATCTTCCTCATTCACCTCCTAATTAATCCAATCTGTGTCACTGCATCCTTGATTCATGTTCACTTTCCCTCTTGCTTTTGTCTTGCTTCCTCCCTAGACACACTGCATTGCTGCTCAGGGATGTTACTTTTTTCCTTCCCTTTTTAGTTTAATAAGGAGAATGGCATTAACTATCTCCTAAATTGATATTTTGATCCTTTCCGTTTCACACCTATTTTTAGCAGTAAACAGCAACAGGTGCTTAAAAACTATCCTTTTCACCCACTGTTAATCTTTATTACCTGGCTTAGTGTCAACACATTCACCTGACAATAAGAGATCTCTACATGCTGGGAAAGCAAACCAGAGTTGGCACAATCCACTACTCCTCCAAAGGGAAGACTTTTGCCTTAGAGATGCTAGGAGCAGAGTGGAGGATGACAAGGAAAAGAGGGTATGAATATCAAGCCCTAGAAGCAAGGAAAAAGGGAAAAAAAATGTGTCCTATTGGAGGAGGCTCCCTTCTCCCCTATCATCCAAATGGGGAAGGATGATTTTGTGGCCGTGGCTCTCACAGGGATTTACATTATCGAAGTTCACTGCACAGCTCTCACAGATTGTCTTAAATGATCAGAGGCAATTCATTTAATCTGTTATGCCTCTCAGTTTTCCATCTGCAAGAGGGAGATAACACATCTTTCCTCCAATCCTTTTGTTTTTTCTGCTTAGATGGTAAATTCTTTAGAGCAGGGACTGTCTCATCATGTCTTTAAACAAAGCCTTGAAGAATGGTTTTGGTTAGGGTCTATCAAGTTGATGATAAACCCTCCCAAACAACCACACCCACAGAAAAATAAACTGGCACTAAACCAGAATTCTGCCTGGTCTCCTCAAGAGTAAACAGCATTCAGATGCTGCTGTTTAACTTCCCTATGTCTGAGAAATTGCTTTAAGCATTGTATTTGTGTTTTCTTATGACTCTGAACATTGAAATAATATATAATAGTTCGTGTATATATATATATATATATGTATATATATACACATGCACTAAAAGGTTTTTATATTTTATGTGTGTCCTGAATTTCGTTTTGTCCCAAAATGCTCTTAGGGGATTTGCGTAGTTATTTTAATAGTCCATCTAAATGTCTTTATGCACCTTTATACCAAACTCATTCAGGCATTTATAACACAGTAATGAACTGTATGACAGCAATGTATACATAGTAAGAAATCCTTTCCTTTGTAGAGCATATATTAGCACTGACTTATAAATTCCGTAGTAGAGTTCACCGACATGCATAGAGTCAAGGGACCTTTGTTAAACTACGGCATTTGACAATAACTGTTTGAAAAGATGCATATTGAGAAAGTCTTTCCTATTTTAATGTCAGAAAGTTAGAAATGAAATTCAATTTTTCACATATTTCATCAAAGTCTTTGAAAAAAGGTCAGTATTTAAACTTGTTATTTTAAAATGCCTACTGCAATTTGCCTTACTGTGCTAATTTACAAGGAAAGTTCCCAGAGCGTAACACCAAAACAACCCAGGGAGATTCTTCTTATTCCTGATTGCCAACAAATTTCAGAATCCGAAGGAAAAAATGATGCATTTCACAGGCATAATGAGTATGATGGTCACAGTAAACTTCCTATAAAGTACTTACATTTCATGCTTTCTCTGAACTGGGAGCTCCCTGAACTCTGGAGTAGCCTGAATATGCTGAAATGAATTTTTCTTTTTTTTTTCTTTTTTTTTTTTTTTACATTTTCAAACTATTCCTCCAGGTTTTGGGTTTTTTTTTAAGACAAAGCTATTTCAAAACTGTTTGCTGAATCTGACCCACATTTCAAAAAGGTTACACTCCACTGCTTCTGCTTTTCCTGCTGCGGTGCCTCCCAGCTGCAAAAGCTCACTCAGATCCAAGCTTTTAATCTCTTTATTGCTTATTCAGATTCCATCCCAGCCCCAAGAAATCGGGAGCTGTTGCCATCCCAGGGATGTTTGATGGCTACGAATAATACCGAGCTAATGCAGAATAATAATTAACATCCTGTCTCCAGTATAGTTATTTTTCCAGCTTCATGAAACTCCAGCTGGGCTGCTAGTACAGAGAAAGCTTTCGTAGAGGTGAAGCTACCTGGTGACGGCATCAGTGAGCTGCAGGGAAGGATGCTCTTGCACCAGCTGCACTGCCTGTATGAACCAGGTACAGGCAGAGGAAAGCAGACCACAGTTACTTGGTTCAAATCACCAAGCCACTGAAGTTTAGGAGAATGAGTAGTGCCAGTAATGTCTCTGTTAAGGCATATGAGCACAGTGACAATGTCCAGCCTGCTCCACCTCGGGAGCATCTCACTCCCTGTCCAAAAGGAAGTGTTTTGTATTGACTACAGAGAAATTCAGCTCCAGGTATTTTTGAAGCATCTCTTTCCATGCCACTACTAAAAGACTTCATCCCTGTAGCAGGCCTGAAATGTTAAGGGAGGTTTTCTTTTGATTACTAAGAGATAACTATCCCTGAAAAAACTACTAGGTATTCAATGTACATTTAAATCGGGTTCAATCTTTCCTTATTACAGTTGTTATCTAATTCAGATGAAGTAACAAAGCTGCACTTCCAGTGATTTTAACTAAATGCAGTTAACCTTAAAAAGTCACTTTTACAAACATAGTAGACTTATCTAGATTTAAATTTAAGTTCTTCTACAAAGACTCAAGAACAGGTTCCTCCCCATTATTCAATTTAACAATAATAATAAAAACTCCATGACAACTATAACAAAAAGGCTCTGATAAAGCCTGAAACCTTTTTGATAATGAAACATACAATTTCCCTGTTTGAAGCATAATTCCCCAGAGAACATTTAAAAAAAGGATATAGAAGAACTGTCGTTTTAACACTGTTAACGTAAAGAACTGAATACAAGAACAGCCTATGTAAAAAATAGACTTTCAGAAAATCTAGAGAAAAAAATAGTGGGTGGGAAAGACTAGACAACTTAAATGCAGTGTCCCATTAGGACAATTACAGGAGTCAATAAAAACTGGCAAAACTGAAAAAGACACACTGTGCTGCTGGGTTCAATTTCCATCTAATTCAGAAACAGAGGGGTAAACTACAGCCAGTAGTCACCTCATGTGATTCCTGGGTGCAGATGACTTATCCATGTTGATAACAGCAGTTCTTCTCTTCCCATTTAAGTATGTCTTTTGTTGGATCACAACAGCTACTCTCCATCTTACTGCTTTTTTAAGTAAGTCTATAATCATGTATCTATAATGGACTTTTAACCTTAATTAAGAGCAAGTAAACTGTCATATAAGGAACAGTAACATATTAATTAAGGTTAGTCTTACTCAAGTCTTAATCTACCAAGTTTTCTCATCAATACCTTATCATCATAGTGCCAGAGAGGAATTAATGCACTGAGAGGATGTCAACTGTTTGAAGAGGATCAAGCACTTGGGATGCCAAAATAACCAGTCGAAGAGCTGGATTAGTGAACTAAATATAAGAAAGACAGTCAAAAAGTGCAAAACCATCAGTACAACATGCCTCCACACCTGAGGTCGCTGGTGGATCTCCAGCACATGTGAATTATCTGTACTGCATACACCACGCAAGCACAATTTTTAACAATGTCAGATTTTAATAAAATTTCAACACCTTTTTTTACTAGCAAGTATTTTTAAATTGGAGAGCATGAGACCTCGTTATTTTTGACAAGTCTACCTTCACCTGTCAACGCGCCAAAATCTACTGAATGGAAACCTAAAAACTGCCTATAAACATACTTCTTTCTCCAAGTTTTGGTTCTTTCCTATACTGAAGTGTCTTGAGAACATCCCGAGCCTCCCACAGCTTATTCAGAGCTTTGTAATTTTACTGCCGCTGTGATTGTATTTGCATGACTTTTTAATAATCCCAGTTCCTGTGGCCCTGAGTTACTGTGAGAATGTATACCATCATTACATAATCATGTTAAAACTTCACAATGGTTTTGAGTTTTAAGCCTTTTGGGCAAGTTTTCATAAAAATCTCTAGCTTTAAGTGTTTTTTTCTGACTGGATAGGGGGCTTTTTTACCAAAAAATGCCAGTCCCTAAAGCACAAAGAGTGTGATCACACCTTAAACAAAGCGTATGATTGTATTTCTCCCTTTATCTAGATAGCTCTATTTGTTGCTCTCTCCAGTGCAGTGCTCCTGTCTCACCAGGACCTCAATGATACTGTTGGTTAGTCACATTACCAGCAAAACTGTGGTCACTGCTCCCTAGAATAACATGCTTGTCAACAAGGTATGAATTTAAAACTTCATTTGGAGGTACATAATGATGAATTGCAAAGCGTGTATGTGGAGGGAGGAATCAAATAATTAACCCAACAAGTTAATCTTAACACAAAGGGGGGAAAAAATATACTAGAATATATTTTGACAGTGCTTTGTGCTTGGGAGTTCAAACTAGCATCAGTGAGGCAGTTCAAACTAACACCAGGGCTCCAGGAACAGCCACCTGCATTTTTGTAGCTGCAAAAGCAAAGTTTCACAACTGACACTTAGGAATAAGGTTTCTTACACAGAAGTTAAAGATACCATTGATTCCCTTTCTACTGCCAAGAGAAAAGTGCTAATCCTCATGCAGCCTGGGGTTGACTCTCACAACTCTGTCTCAGCACATATCATCCACACCAGCTCTCATTCATGCCCAAAGCTAGTTTCAGCTCAAATATTCACCAGTGCAGAAATCTGAATTCACCACAACTCCTTCCATCTAGCCTCATGTCAAAGCTATTGACAATACCAGCACATCCAAAATAACATGCATCGTTCTCCTAATCAACTGGGATTCTCAAGCCAAGAACCAGTAGGCTGAAAAGTCAGCAATCCTGGCAGTCACAGATTAATCCATGTTAGAATCTGACAGGATTTTCTTTTGCATGAGGACTCTTCATTTTATTAATCTGTTACACTGTTGGCAGAGTTTCTTCTTTCCAAAGTTAAGTTGGGTATTTAGGAGTAGATCTTGTGTTCATCTCTGAAAGATGATGAGCAAAATCCTAAGGTAAAGGCAAACTCTGAAATTCAACTGACAAATTCACTCCAGACAGAAAAAAAGAACCACAGCTCTTTATGCACTGTCATTACAAAAATTTGTATATTTTCAGTACTATACTGTCACTTAGAAGTCCCATTTGACGTAAAAAACTTGCTGGACAGCTTGCCAGACACATACTTAGAATAGTCCTCATGGTGAAGGATTTATACACTACACACAAATTCCGGTGATTTACACCCTGATTTCTGTGACAGGGTACATTTTATAGGTCAGAAACCCCCCAAACAATGTCTTCCAAGTATTATTCTCCTATCTGTGAGGTCTTAAAATGAGATTTACATCTGCCAGTGGAGTCAGGTTTAACAATACATCCTACACATTGCCAGCTGTTATGGAAAACGGGTTCCAGTTGTACCACATTTTGCTTAATTTATGTGAGCACTGGGAGAGAGGGGATTGGGAACAATCTGGAAAGCAAAAAAGAAAATGTTTTTCTTCTATATTTTTTGCTGTTTTGACAATAAACTCGCCACGTTTGAGAGGCTCCAGAGAGAGCTTCTCCATCCTGAGCACCAGGGACAGATCCTGCTCACTCCAGCTGCTGGTGCTGAGGATCTGCCACATATTCCTGAGCTGCAGAAAGCAGCAATGAGAGTGGTCTGACCACCCATGGAACACTGAGGGGTGGCAGGGGAGGTCACTCGGTTATTCCCCGAGTATAAGCAGGGTCCATGGGGTTCATTGGAGAAGTCTGCAGGGGTGAGAACAAGGAGTAGGTAAAAATCACATTTCTGTCTTTCCTAGCCTTATACCAAGTACTCATCTGCTACACTTGAGACTCAGGTCATGTATTACTCTGTTTGAAATCAGATATTATCTAATCTAGACACAACAGACTTCACATGATGCAAGTTTTTACAAAATCAAGTCCTACAGAACAGACCCATTTTTGCAGCTGATGTCCCTCAGACATCACCTCCCAGAGAGAAGCAACACCAGGACCTGCAGCTCCCCACAGCAGCCAAACAGGGAAAAGTTCGAGTCTGCAGGAATTCTTTGTCCAAATTAAGAGTAAAAATAAATTTGATAAGGGGAAGCATATGAGAGCAGTAACTTTGCTCCCACCTGCAGCTAGCTGCCCTAGGTGAGCTCAGAGCCCTCCATCCCTCACACAGCTCAAGGCCCATTAGGACTAATTCCTGTCTGTCTGAGTGCTATGTACCTTCAAGTCCATTTTCTCCCTGATTTCTATTTTTAAAATTGCTGTGGCTTATAAGAGTATTTTGCTCTGTGCAGTGACAGGCTGTCATTTAGGCCAAGATGCCCTTCCCTGCGATAAGCATCCTAGGTAATTCACTAAGCACAGAGATATTTGCCTTAAATGCTCACTGTAAGGCATACTGCAGGTTTGCAGTGGAGTCACTGGGTCCTACATCACCTACTATCCAATGTCACCAAGGGAACACCACAGACCATGAGAAATCACTTCCCAGTACAGGTGGGGTAAAGCATCCCTATGTTGCCCACTGGTTAACCAAAGTCAACATGGATTTAGCCATCCCAAACCAAACTGATTAACTAACCCTGTAAACAGAGACCATAGAAAAAGTACCACTCATAGAGCATTGGTACAGTAAGAAGTATGGCCACAAACAAAGGGCATAAGTCATTCACTGTAACATTAATTTTCACAATCAAAACACTCTCCAAAAGACCATCACCAGCTAAAAAAAAAATTTCTCATTAAGTTTTATATGAATAATCAATATAATGATTGTTTTTCAGACATAGGCTGGGATAAAGTGAAAATGGGAGGAACTAGAAATGCCCTTTATTTCTACTTTCCCCCAACCTTTCCAAACCTCAGGATGTGTCTGCACCCTTCCCCAGGTACTGCTGCAGCAAACCAGCACTGTACCCCATGCTCCATTTCACTCTCAGTGAGTACCCCAGTAGCAATGAGGAACCTTCAGGATACCAAGTAAAATGCAAAGCACAAATCTGAGATGCAAAGCAGCACAAACCTTGACATAATTTTATTTCCTTAAATAACTGGCATTTTTAATTTGTCTTCATGGAGTACCCTTGGTCAACAAATACGACCCAAAGATTCATGCACAGGACAAACAGTTTAATTGAGAAATATCATGTTTTCTCCTAGCTGTGTGTTTAAACTATACCTCATTATCTGTGATATTTTTAATGTGTGACATATTTATTATAACTAAAGTACTAAGATTTACCATGCTCTACAAAAAACAGTAGGAAAGACAAAAAGAACAGTTTGTAGTTTTGCTAGCTCAATGATACCTTCACAACAGCACAAGGAGAAAAGGAATCATTTCATGAACCCAACAGCATCTTATCCAGAATTCACCTTGGAGATTAGGATCAGCTGTCAGAGCAATTTTCCAGGCTGCTTAGGAGCCAAGTGAAGAACAGCAGATGGAGGGAAGAGGGAGAAGTACACACGTTCATTGCTAAAAAAATCAATTTGAAAAAGTAGCAAAAGGAAAAACAAAGCAATACATATAAATAAACCACTGCATAAAAGTCTATGTAATAGTTTGCTGCATAGAGGTACCACAAATCAGCTAGTTCACCCCGTGGAACAGCTGATATTTTTGATGAACTGTTACTACTTTCCTCATCGTTCAGAGCCTGAATGATAGACCTCAGCTGCATCACTGCTGCTGCAGCATTGCCAACACGCTGATGTGTCCAGCACCAGTAAGAGCAGCCCTCATGCCATGGTGATGACCCTGCTCTGGGCTGCACATGGCACTTCCCCTGGGGCTGATGATTGCTCCAAGCCATGATCAACTGCTGCCTTATAAAAGAGTTGCTACTTACTTAAATACGAAGTGTATGGTTACAGCACAGCATAGTGTATGCTCAGAAACAAGCATAGGTTTATTTCACATATGTGAATTTATCATAAACATAGCCATAGAAAGCACATTTCAATAAGCAATTGTTATTTCACTAACAGATGAATTTCTTAAGGAGAGCAGCAGGAGCTTTGCTTGTCTCAAGCAGGACATTTTATAGGAGAGTTATCAGCCTCATTCCTCAGTGCTTTTGTGCTTAGAGGTATTTATTTTCTTCTGAAATGTATGAAGATTCTTCCTGAGAGAATAAGCACAGGGTTTGGAGGCTTTTTTAGCAACAATGTGATTTTCCAGCAAAATACATTTATCACAGGCAGGTAAAACTGTATTTGTGATTTCCTTCATTTCTTCATGGATTTAATGCCCTTCACAGTTTACCACATCACAAAAATATTCCTAAAGATGGAAAGCTGGGTCTCAACGGATGTCAGTACCTCTGCTCTGCAGTCTGGCAGGCCATTCACCTGGTACCACACTGAGATGTGTTACAGGTCCCGGTGTGTCAGAGACTTACTTCTACAGCTGCCCTGGACATCCTCCACAGCGCTTGAAGAAGCCAAGTCATTTCCACATACCCAGTTTAGCTAACAAAGTGAAAACAAGCTGTAACTCCCTAAGGGCTGATGCCATCATGGCTGCTGCAGGCAGAAGGAAAATGAATTTTTTGGTGTCAACTTCCAGAATCCCATACAGAACACAAATCACTTTACCCACGACATTAACATTATACTACAGGAAATGCCTTCAAGCACTGGAACAAGCAGAGAGCTCCCAGTCACAACAGACTTTCTGGGGAACCAAGGCACAAAGATAGCCTTTCCTAATTTTGAACATCCTTCACTGTAGCAATGGTATACACACCTTAAAATGGTAACTTCCTTTACATCGTTAATACTCAGATATTATGTACTGCTGACAGACAGGAAAAACCTACAAAACCACAAAAAGTCATTTAATTAATTTTTATTGCCAATATAATTTCTGAGCATTCAAGTGTTACCACAAAATTACCTGCTTTAAAAATCACTAAGGCATCTCCGTTACTGCTGGATTTTATTTTATAAAGCAACAATTTCCAGCCAAATTTGCATTGACAGCTTTCCTTTAACTTTTTATTTATTCTTGCCATTTTTTTATTAAATGGGATTTGGCCTTGATCCCACCTATTAGGACTCCATCTTGATGGGATCAGTATAGGAAATAACCCTGGGCACTTAGTCTTGTCTCTATAGCAGCAAGGCACTGGCACAATTAAAACTGGTGGTGATGCTGTCTAGGCTCTTATGAGCTGTCATTAAATTGAAGACAACAGGAGAATTTATTAGCTTTCAGCCATCCATTAGATTAACCTGTATATTATTGTTTCACATTCACCTCTTTATTATGCACTGCCCTGAGAAATGACCACACTCTAAAGGCGTCTCAGCTTATCTGGTGCCCCAAAGATTACAGAACTGGGGCGTACCCATTTCCAAAGGGAATAAATACACAGAAAAGCAAGCCACAGCCTTAGCTGGTATAAGCTGTCAGAGCTCCACTGGCATCCATCTGCTGGGAACTTGACCCCAAACATACAGGATCACTTTTTTTAAAGCTGAACAAACCCAGCTATGCCATCAGCCGTGGTTAACCTGGGAAGTCACGGTCCCAAAGCATCCTCATATGAAGGCAGAAAGGGTTGGAAGAGTTATCCCCGAGGGTAGAGAAAGAACATGCAAGAGAAACAAGAAGTGGAAAAGACACTCTGAGGAAGGCAAGATTAGTAATACTCCCAGGAGGCCTTTATCAACTCTATTTTATAATCAATAGGAAGGACAGAAAGAGGAGGCAGCAATACAAGCTGCTCTGGCTGCATGAGCTGAGATGCAAGTTCTGAACTTTGAAGTTTTATAGACAGAGCAGCAGTAAGCACTGGACACAACCAGAATACATGTTACAGCACAAGAGAGGTGGTTATGGACTGCGTGTAAAGGAAAATTCAAATACTGAAGGCTGGGGACGAGGGAATCAATGGAGAAGGTAACACAGTGAATACTAAGTTCTGTGTTGTCCTTGAGATACACAAAATACAGGCTCATTATCTGGCATTCAATCAAATTGCCTTTGGTTTTGGGTTTTTTAACATAGAAATTAAATACTGAGATACATGGGATACACTGTTACAACTCAAGAGAAGCATTAGGGTTCTATCAAACATTTATGGCCAGTTGAGTTCATCCTGGAAAACAGATTGGTTTTGCTTTTAATTTGAGAATATACTCCCACACCTCTCCTCGGTGTTTAAAGTAAGTATGCTACATAGGGTCTTGTATTACTGGGACTAAACATTAGTCTCTGGTATCACTACTGGAAACAAAAGATTAAGTTTACCAGGTTGTGTTTATCAGGCAGAGGTACTTGGAAACCAGCAGACACATGGCTCTCCAAGGATAACAGGCCACATTCACAGTGAAAAGGGAATTTGCTATCAGACTTCTAGTCGGAGAGCAGACTAGTCAGTCTAGTCAAGCTTTCTTTGGCAACAGAACTTCCAGCACTAACTTATCTGTGTTTCTCTCAAGAGGCCTCAAAATAAATTTGTGTTAAAAAAGTACAGATTTATCACAAAAATAATTTATAAATTTATTTCAAAAGTAAATTTGTGTCAGCCTTGGCAGCATTTTGGTTGCCCTGTAAGCAGTGGTGGCTGTCACAGTGTGCCCAAATAGGGCTCCCAGCATGCTCCTCCTGAAATCTGTGCGGTTTTGGCATCATCACATCAGCTGTGGTGCAGCTGGCACCTCTGCATCTCACAATTTGCATTTTATCTGTGATCTTGTATTAGTGTTCATGGGTTGCTGCTGCTAGAAATAGAAGCCTGATGCACTTTTTAAGGCCCAAATTCTCCATTTCATGGAAGAAAATTTCCTGCTATCCTGCTCTTCCTGGTATGTTGAACAGGCCAATAGCTGGAGACAAGAATTCTGAAAAGATGTAAATTCACCAAGTGCTGCAGTACATTTACAAAGCAATTGCACTCAGTTTGTACTGTGTGCAGAAATACCATGCATATAATTATGAGGCTGATTTTAATGACATTGAAACAAATCTCCATTCTGATGAATGCATAATTACTGTTATTAAAATATTTATGAAATAATCAATTTATTAGAAAATCTTCTGCAGATGAGCTTCCAGAATGCTTTATTCTAAAATGGCAGCAGAGAAAAACTTGCAAGGCACCAAATCTGAGCATTTCCATCTGAGATAATGCTGGCACCAAGGTCTCCAAAAATGCTGAAGGCCCTGTCCTCTCCAAAGACACTGAATAGAGAGAATTTGGATTTTACCATTTTCTTCATTTGGAACATTTCCAGTTCTTTAAACAAGAGCTATTGTGGAAGCAAACTTCTTGTAGGGTTTTTGTTTGGTTGTTTTTTAACACAGGTAGTCTAGATTGGAAATGCATTACTGAGATGAGGCAGGCTTTAAAGTGACCCACCCAGACCGTTGGAAATTTAAGCTAACATCTGGAGCCTGAATCAGACAGAGATGCAGTTTCACAAGTCCCGGCTGAGTGTACATTAATCTTGCAGATAAGTCTCTCTCAACAGAGCATTCAAAACCTCTAATACCTAACTTGCAGCACAGGTGGGAGAGTGGAAGTCTTGCTTTAGGAAGATATCTACTGCATCCTGTATTGCACTTAAGCTTCATAGCCTGCTGTGAAAGTACAGTCAAAACAAAACCAGGAAAATTTCCAGCAAAGAGGATAAAAGCTGACTATTAAGAGGGAACAAAAATAGTCTTTCATGGAGGTTACGGAATGTTCTCCCACATATAAGAAAAGATTATACAAGAACTTAGTCAAGCACCTGCTAGGACCAGCCTGGCTGTATGGGTCCCATCTCAGACAAGCAACTTGCCCCAAGCATGGAGAACCACAGTTGATGGAGACAGCAGGAGGAGCCATGCCAACAGCCTCTGCCTCCAGAAACTGGGAGGGGAGCACTTTTAAGGGCACCAGGGTGGGAGGTTGAGGGGACACTACTAGGACAAAGGGATGCCCTAAACTGTCCACTCCAATCAGCCAGCTCCTCATCCTGCTTGCTGCCTTCCCACCAACATCAGCCAATGCTGGTGCATCCAAAACAACTGGAAAATTGTACCAAGATAAGTACACGTTTCCATCCTTTACAATCTTTGGATTTATAGTCTTATTTATGTATGGGCACTCTCCTACACAGTTAGGATTAGGGCCTTTATGTGGGATTTAATAAATGGCTTCTATAAAAAGCACATGCAGGGATCTAGATTCACTTTCACACCAACCCTTCTATGAGTGAAATTTGGTTTATGAACAAAAAGGATGATTTTTCCAGCTAACCTTGAAACCCCCCCTTAACCATCTTATAACCAACTTTTTCACATTTCCAGTGGCAAGAGGTGCTTAAAGGTGTCAAGAGATCTCGGCTTGTCCCATAGCTCCCACTGAGGTGCAGGACCAACAAAGGTGATTGATGTTGTCTTGCTCTCATACCCCTGAACCCCACCAGGCACAGGTGACACATACACCACTGGCCTATTGTTGCATCCTGTTACCAGCCACAGAAATGTGAAAACTCTAATGAAGAAAGCTGAGATACAGGTTTGTATTAACTCACCTGAGGAGAACTCAGATCAGAGTAATTTTTCAAGACAACTGCAGCTTAAAGTTTTGACTTTGTCAGCAGTTGTTATACCAGCAAGTGAAAAGCCAAAAACAGCTGTAAAACTGTAAGAGCAAGATCTAAGGGCATATCTACAGCAAGCAAGGGAGCACAGAGACCACACCAAAGCCAGGTCCAGATTATCTGGCTTTTGAACTGGAAGCTGTAAAGCAGCTCCAGCAAGACATTGCCTTTGGGCTAAGATAAGTGCCCATGACAGTTCCCCACCATGTAACATGGCTGTGTCCTCCCTGAGATACCTGCGTCACCTCTTGGCACTGATCCGGGCTGTGCAGATACTGGAGTCGACCTTGGCTGCTTCCCCTACAAGGGCATTGCGCTGCAGAGTGACCACTCTCAGCTCCTCCACCTGGACCTTGATTCTCCCTTTGACCAATCAAAGCAGGCTCTAAGCAGAGACCAATGCAGCAAGCACATGGCCAGCAGCCTGCTGCAAAGGGAAGAGCCACCACAGCCCGACTGTCTATCCCCTCTGCTCATGCTGGGGTCCAGGGAGCCACCCCAGCTGCTGTCAGGGAAAGACCTCAAGCTCCTGTTGGTGGAAGCAGAAGAGCTGGTCCTGCAGAGCATCCTCCTTTCAGCACCCTCTTACATTGCACCAGCCACATGCTCCACACTCTTCCCTCTGCTTTACATCACACTTTCTGCCTGTCCTCTTCTTCACTCACTCCCTGGATAGGAACAGCCAAGCCTGAACACAACTCATTGACTGCACTGTCTAACTCTTTTGAAGAGCTCTGCATTACTAAAACATATCTTTCCTCTATTAATCATACATCATCGATTCTTCTGAGTCCTAACATCATACTAATGCAAGACAGACAGAATTGAAAAGCCAAACAAGCAGGTGACACGACTGTCGGCACACTGGCAGCAGCAGCAGCCAGGAAAAGCTGCTCCATCCCATCCTCACCCACTATGGCCCAGCACTGGTGACGGCTCTCCCCTTCCCAGCCTTATCCCCAAGCAAGACATTAAAAGACAGGTCATTTCTATCTACAGCACAGGAATCTATTATCATAGAATGGTTTGGTTTGGAAGAGACCTTGAAGATCATCCGATTCCAACCTCCCACCATGCAAATATATATATATTTGTATCTATACAAAACACCTACGTACACAAACGTATCCAACAGACACTGAGCTGAACCATCATCAGAATGAAATCTTGCAATCTACGACTGCTCCTAACTGTCCCCTCCACCCGCACAGGTCAGGCAATCCTTTTAACGAACAAAAATAGAGCTATTTGATGTGCCTTACATGTGAAAAGATTTTATCTGTGCCACACCAGGCAGCTCACAGCATTCAGAAGGGAAGGTCTCCAAAGTCTGCCTTCTCTTCCCATTTAAATCAGAGGGCAGGTAGTCTGAGTGCCTCACATGATCTCAACACAAGGAGAAAGGCAATCTCTAACAGGAGCACTTCACGGAGGTTTGGGCACACTTGCCAAGTTCATTTAAAAGTACTTGGAAGCAAGGCATTGACCTGCATTACCCCATCAGCCAAGGAATAAGAGGATGTATACTCTGCAACACACTCGCATTCATACAGCATGCTAATGCCTCTCCCGAACATCCCAAATGACACAGCAAAAGCATCACTTACCACAATATAGACTCAAGTAGAGGGAGGTTGGGCAATGCAGTTGGAGTCAAGGTTTCTCTGGAAATGCAACACCACTTGTCAGATGTTGTCAAATGGAGGCACTTGCCCCACAGGGATGGGGCAAGACCCTAATGCAAATGTCTCAGCAATTGTAGGCATGCTCGAGGTGCACCATCCTGCCTCCAGCCATCGGCTTCACATGTGCATGGTGCCAGTGAAGGGCTTTGGTACAAAATCCAGTTACTCCAGCAAGTTAAAATGCATGGTGTCTGTGCATATACGACTAGTGGCCCGGAGCAGGACATGGCTACCGTACTTTAGTGGTCCATAATAGAAGTATGCTTTATTCCCAGCTAAATTGGTAATGATTCTGAATACCTCCACTGCCTCCAGCAGAAGAGCTTTACAGGACCTTGAGAATCATCAGTAATGAGAAAGGCTTTAGAAATACTTGTTTTTCTTCAGATTTCTCTCTGCCTGGATACCCACTCCACCACGCTAATGACCTGACTATATTGGATTCTGTGCTCTCCAAACAGCCTTAATTACATGCTTCGTATCTTTCAATATTACAATAAAATTCACCATGGTCCTATGTCTGGGACAGTCAGCATTGTCATTCATTGAGATTAATTTGAGTATCACTATAAATAGAAATAACAACATCTGATGTTATGATGCAGAGTATTGTGGTGGATGGTTTTAATGCCTCCAAGCAAAACTCATTTAATAGAATAAAATACAGAATATAGAACATGCAGTATTACAGTATTAGTGTTATGAGATTCAAAACCAGATCAATATTTCTTTCATAAAAATTAATGCCTTGAAATGATCCCTCCATTTGTCATTCCAAAGAGGTCACCTTATTTCATTTCAAAAAGTAAACTGGGAATTGCACAAGTGTACTTGCTGAATATATGCTTCCACTGTACAAGCTGACAGGTTGCTGCACGTCCCCTGTGCTGCCCCCCGTACCAGCCCCAATTATCTACTAATCCTCTGCTCACATAAGCACCATCATCCCTCTTCTCTGTCTCTCTCCATGGGTGAGCATGCCTTTCTTGGCAGAGCCAGCCTTCTCCCAAACTACTTCTCACAGCTTCTTCTACCTAACATCTACAGAGAGACACTCAAAAACAGACTGAGAGCTGAGATTATTGCTAATATTGAATTTTGCCTTGTCAAATAGAGAATTTTTACTTCCAAAACACCATGTTACAGAAAAATATATTTATAGCACCTCCAACCATAGAATCATAGAATAGTTAGGGTTGGAAAGGACCTTAAGATCCTTTAGTTCCATTAATAACTCCATGTGGAAACATGTTAATATCTCAAGAAAGGATTTTCCTTTACTTCTGATCTATACAAGCAAGATAAGATTCCACCTCTTTTAAATGTAGCCCAGTATTTCAACAAGAATACAGTGTTACTGCATGGCTCAGCTTGTTGTCATGTATTAGGTGCATCAATAACAACAAGGACAAATATTTAGAGGCTGATGTAAATGAAAGCTTGATGAGAAACACAAAGGCAGGGGTTTTTTTAAAAAGAGGCAAAGAATTAAAGTTGACTGTTTCCTATTTTCTGCTTTTTGTTAAATTCTCTAAGTAAGTCTAACTGAAAAATGCATAGTTCTCCTGAAATCTTGTATGAAATCAATCATCAATCCACTTCCTAAAACCACCATTGTCTTATTAAAAGTTGGAAGTGGAAAATGCAATACACTGGTAATGAGTTCAAAATATACTAGCATCTAGAGAAAAATATTGTTAAAGCATGTTAGTTTTCTCCCCAGCTGCCAGTAACAACCCAATGGCAAGGGCATTGCAGTCCATTGCATTGGCCATTTACTACCATCTCCTTGGGTCAAGTTCAGCAGGAGAGGGCTCTGTACCCAGAACCTTGGGTGGAAACCTTGGACTTACTTACAGTCCGTGTTCCCATGGGAAACAAACAAATCAAAGGGACAGAAGGAGGAACGATCAGGTTGCAAAGGTCTTTGCTGCAGAGTGAAGGAGTTTCCAGAAACTGATCAGATAAGCAGCATAAAATTGGTTAAAAAACAAACACAAGAACCTCAAAACCATGGGATCACACAGTAAAGCAACTCTCCTACAGCCCTTATACTTTTTCCATATGGCTGTGCTGCAAACCCAGCAAGAATGGATGCTGATGACTGTCGAGAGCTACAATGAATTCTCTCAAGGCAGAAACTGAGGCAGAATCACACTCTCCATCAACACTGGTTGCAGACCTCGAAGTTTATGGGTGCAGGCAGCCACATCTTATGGGTGCAGGTGGCTGCCATTGCCTTGGCAAAGAGGATGGATAGCGTCACTTTCCAAAGAAAAGTGCGGCATCCACCTCAGGGCTGCACTCTCAAGCTGTATCTCTTTCCATATAATCACATTTGTACTGGTTTCGTTGTGTCTAGAGCAAAAGGCAGGATTGCAACTTTTTCTCATTTAATACAAAGGTACCTGCAGATGGAAATATAGCCAAAAGCCCCCAAGGGATGTACGGGAAGTTTCAATTTACACTCCCAATCTCATTGTACTCCTTTATCCCACACTGGTTTCTAAAACATTCCCTGAAGGGACTTGGTAACACCCCTCCATGGGCAACAAGAACCATCACTGATAAAAGCAAAAAGGTATTTCAACAAGAAAGAATGATTGTTGGTTGACTATTTAAAATTACCTCCACTGAGAACAGAAACCTGAAGCAGTAATTAGTTCATTATTAAAGCTTGTAATGAGAAGTCTGTAAGTGTAAGGAAGACCAAAAATTAGTTTCCCAGCATAAAAAAAGAAATCAGTGTGTTGATATTCCCCATATTGCA